>NW_025999990.1:46801652-46836796 GCF_001458135.2 Marmota marmota marmota | reverse complement strand
ATAGATAGATAGATAGATAGATAGATAGATAGATAGATAAAATGAAGATATTGTGTCGATCTACAACTAAAAAAAATTTTTTTAAAGAAAGTTAGCTGCAATAAAACATAGCACTTTAGGTCTATCTTATAGCCTCTCTAGTCCTCAAGAGTCACCCACATCTGGGTTCATTCTTTCTCCTCCTTCACCTCTCCCTATCTGCCTTTTACAGAATTTATTATATATGACCAATTTATGTAACAATAAACATCACATGACAACTTTCCATGAAAAATTAGTTTTGTGAACATCTTTATTGAGTATAATTCAGTGGTCTTAGTATATTTACAGAGTCATACACCAAAATCAAAGCTAAAAACATTCTCTCTGCTTGAGTAGGAGACCCTGTATTCATGAACAGTAGTAACCCAATACTTCCTGCTCAGGGAAACTACTAATCTACTTGCTGTCCCTGTAGGTTCTGTCTATGCTGGACACTCCTTTATAAATTGGAATCATAAAGCATGTGGTCTTTTGTGTATGGCTTCTTTTTTAATTTTTTGAAATTTGTTCCAATTAGTTATACATGACAGCAGAATGAATGCATTTCATTGTACACAAATGGAGCACAACTTCTCATTTCTCCAGTTATACACGATGTAGAGTCACAGGATACATGCAGTCATACATGTACCTAGGGTAATGATGTATGGCTTCTTGTAATTAGCATCGCTTCTCAAGATCCATCCGTATTGTAGAATGTGTCAATATGTCATTTCTTTTTATTGCCAAGTGTGTGGGTACACTGCATTTTGTTATCTATTCATGAGTCTATGGGGACATTAGGGTTATTTCTGCTTTTGCTATTCTGAATAATGATTCTACAAACATTTGTTTTCTAATTTTTATGTGGAAATTTGTTTTCATTTTCCCTGTATATACCTAAGAATGTAATTGCTGGATCATATGATAACACTGTGCCAAATATTTTTAGGTCAATCAATCATTTAATTATGCCTTTTCTTTATACATTCTCATTAGACAGTCTGGCCTTTTATTAATTCAGGAGAGGAGAATTTGGGGGGAGGAGGGTTTACAGTGACAAGACAATAAAAGTTAAAAAGCCTTTGCTCTAAACTAAAATTACATCACAGTCATATTGATCTTGCCTGTTGATAACCTAGAACTGATCTTCCTATGGTGACTGGCAATTTCTATTGAGAAAGCCAGATCTTAATAAACAGAGCCTGTTCAAAACTTTTGAAGTAAAACACTTGGGAGGACAAGCTACAATAGTTCTTTTGCCCCATATAGAAACAAGTCATACACTGAACAGGTATTTTCTGGGATTTTTTTCTATGGTGAAGTTAGTGTTTTTAAAATTAAAAGTTTACCTAGAGGTTTCTAAAATGTGTTTACTTCTCTTAAAGAAACTCAGTGAATTAAAGAATATTGCTCCATTTTCTTCCAAAGACAAAAAAAAATTGCATATACAAAGAACAAATATCTACTGGTATTTTACTCCTAGATCCTGAAAGTCCCTGTTGGTGCCGTATCTGAATGTTGTATCCAGTTTCCGTGTGTGCACAAAATTGAAACCTGCCTCTGTCTTTCCAGCGCTAGTGAGACAATCAGGCATTTTGTTTTTTAGCAAGTTTCAGGGATGGCACCCCCACATGAACTTCTCTTTGACAGAATACACGTAACCCGCCCCCCATATGTGCCGCAAGGTGAATCAATAGCCCAAGAATCCACAGAGATAATGAGAGTGATGTCGTTTTGCTGGGACAGTGAGCCTGCTCCACAGTGTAACTGCACTACTATGCAAAATTGCACAGGCTTAAAAACCTGCACTCAGTAACCACTTAAGTGGTAGTCTTCTGTGATGAGATTTGATTCCACCTTCATATGAATGAAAATGTAAAGTTACAAGTCTAGAGTTGTGAGCCATCGCCAATCACTCTCCCTCCACCCCCAAGCCCTGTGTTTACTGCCTTACTCACCCACTTTGCATCGGCAAATCATAGAGAGAGCCTAAGTGCTCTCAGCTGCACTATACCAAATCAAAGCTGAGATGAATAATGAACTTAATTTTCCATAAAGACATTCTGTTTGGCATTTCAGCTAATAAGGTAAGCTAATACTACCAATTCTGGGTTATGGGAAGGAAAAAGAAATAGTCTCTTTGTGCTTGACTTCTGGGTTAATCCATAATTTTTCTTTGAACATGCTGGAGATGGGTTTATGTTTCATGATGTCTGTGAATTTGGGATGAACAGTTTTATAAAGAGTACCCCCCAATGCACCCTTTTCCTTTGATGTGGTTGCTTTGGAAGCTAGAGGGGCTGAGGGAGAAATCTAGCTTTTTAGTAAGAATGACATTCATATAATTTTTTTTATCATCTGTAATGCAGAGTGAATTTAGTTAAACATCAGAATATTTAGATGTAACAAAGATAGACTGAATTATTTAAGCACTGATTGTTGGAGATATTTATCATGATATAATGTAAATTGATGTCGAATTTGCTCTAAAGAAAGCAGAATATATACATCATGTTGGTTTTTGAATCATTTCATTTCTAAGTACATGTTATTCTAGAGAAGGTAGTAATTTTCAATTGCTAAAATTATTCCACAGCTTCGGTTGAGGTGGATTTCATTTTGTAAGATTGTATTTTTTAAAGTAGCAGCATACTGATAATATGAATCTTTCTTATTACTTTCTTGATTTGCCGTGGCTGCAATGATTTCAGTTCATGTGGGAAATGTACTTGTCCACTAAGTTCATGGAATTAGAAGCAATCAGATCTTTCTAAGACTTTTATTACTACCCTGGCCACTATATGTCAAAAGCAAGAAGTGATGAGATAATTACTAAATTGGCTTCACTTTTTTTATGATTCAGCTTTTTGGTGTTTAACACAGGGATTTTGATTTCATACAGATCACAGCACAAATCCTTGAAACTAGCAATGGCTTAGCAAGATGGAGAAGAAATTGTAGTCTTTTCTATCAGAATAACAAAAATGGAAAACATAATTAAGATTAATGCTTTTAGGCATTCTGGGCTTACTGCTATGTCACCTGAAAATCAGAGACTCTATTCTCTCAAAGTAGGTGACCTCAAAAGATATTTCAGAAGGTCTACTCAAAAACAGCTAAAGTATATGGAAACATTTTGAGAAGTGGAAAGTAACTGTTCCTCCTATTCCTACAGTCTCCTCTTTGTATTGTTTTTATACCTGTGAAATGAGCTATGGACAGGGAGTGGTTTATTTCATGGAAGTCTTTAAACATCACCATCAGAATTTATAGATAAAGAACTTTTCTTTCCTTCCTTCACCATGTCTATTGTTCCTAGAAGTAGAAATGTGATGCTAAGAGTACAAACACAGGTATTTAGCAATATTTACCAATCCTAAAGCATCACCCGCAGTCCACCTACAAATTTAGACAGTTCCCCTGAAATACATCTAATTTAGTAAACCTATGAGAAGTCAGAGTGTGGATTTTTTTTTCTATCATGGTTAATTTTTAAGAATAACAAGACAGACATATGTTACCTATTCATACTTCAAGGTTTTAAAATATGTTCAATTTCACAGCTATTCTGTTTGTAGAGCTGCATAGAAAGCTCAGGCATTGTGGGTTGTTTTGAGATTTGAAACACATTTGCTTTCTTTTCCTCTTTTTCCCCCTTTTTCTCTTATACCCCATCCCTCCACACCTTCCTCAGCTGCCCCATGGACTATTTTGCTGCTTTGATTTTGACATTTTCCTCCTTTCCCTTCTCCTTAGTATCACTGATCCAGAACCTATGGATTGCTCTATGCCTATCTTAAAGCTGACAGAAACAAACTAAGAAACAAACCTTTGCAATGACCAAGTTGTTCATCTCCCTGCCATTTGTTCAATAAAAATACATTTATACCAGCAAGACTTTTATCCACTGTATTCACCCAAACAACTCAACAATGAAAATGGGCAAGGCTATTTGGTCAGCATTCTTTTTGAGATGTATTCACTGCAGTGGCCATGAGATGTCATGTCAGGCCTTTAAGGTAAAATTTTTGCAAGGCATATGTTATTTATCCACTTACACGCTGACTATGTGTTGGTGAATTCGTGGAGAAAATCTAAAGAAAACAGTACCACCACCTTACACGTGATGTGCATGCACACACACACGTATACACAGACAGTAAAGACCAGGGAGCAACTGCCAACTGAGGACAGTGGTGACCGAGGTGGCAGCTTTGATACAGATGGCCCGCCATCATAAAGCGTTCTTGGCACCACTGGCAAGGAGGTCTGACAGAAGGCAGCAAACAGATTTGTTCCCAAATGCACGTGAAGCCCATTCTTGGGCACAATCAGAATTAACTGCAGGAAGAACAAAGATGAGAGAGGATTAAAATATCACTGGATTTGGTTGTCACTGTTAGTGTGACCTCATTTATACTCACAGACTGGGGAACCCAAGGATATGGGGGTTGCAAAAATAAAGGCATTTTTCCAACCTACCATGTCTAAACTTAGTCTCCTCCCCCATGAGTCTCTATCCTGGGTTTCCTACCCCTGCAAATGGTATCACCAGCTACCTTTTTAAAAAATCCAGAAACATGAGGGGCAACCTTGATACTTCCCTCTACTTCATATCGCGTCTCCAAGGAAGACTCATAAAAGTTAATTGAATGGATGAATGAATGGGAAAAAATCATCTAATTCTATATATCTTAAATTTCTGTACACCTCTTTCCATTCATCTGCCACTATCCCTGTTAAATTTCCATCATTTTTTTGACTAGATTGTTGTAAATACCTCCTACACGATCTAGTTTCCCCTCAATCCAATCCATTCCATATACCATAGCTCAAATGATCTTTCTAAAATGCATGTAGAATCACTAAATATTTTACTTAAAAATCATTTGATGTTTCCTTTTTACCCTTGGAATGAAGTTCAAACTCCTTAGCATGACTTACAGCATCTGACATAATTGGAGACCTTTTTTCTTCATAGTCTCATTTCCTAATTCTTTTCTGTTCCCTTTGCAATTCAGCCGTTCTGATCTATTTTCCCTTTCTCACAGGTGTCATGCACTCTTGCCCAGAGCCTTTTCAGGAACTTCTTCCTCTTTTGTTTCTTCTATCCATCACCCTAAACTCCTCTCTTCCCCATTTAACCCTTTCTCAACTTTCTAGTCTCATCTAACATGGAACTTTCTCTAGAAAGATCTTTATGACCGACCGAGTTGAACTCAGGTACTGTCTCCCAATATGTTCTCCTAGTACCCATTATTTCTTTATCATACAATTTCTATTTTATGTATAATTGCCTGTTGGTTTGACTCTTGCACTAGCCTTCCAGTTCCGTGAAGCTAGATGTCCAACTTGTCAGTCTCAAGCTGCCATAAGTGATATTGATAATAAAGAATGGGCCCCTCAGTTTGTTTGATTGTAGGAACAACTCTTCACATGACCCACTGCCTCCTTAGAATGAGAGGAAAACTTTTCAGTAATCATAGTACAGTAATCATAGAAAAATCCTTCACTTTTCATTAGCTGCTGGTGTTCATTTGCTTTCTGACTTCCAGGAGTCTGCCTTAAGTATATTTTTTCCTTATTGTTAATCTGAAGGTACTTTTTTCTGAAGGTGCCACAGTATTCTTTATTCTCAAGCTTTTTCTTATAACCCCTGTGTCTCTCCAAGTTTTTAGCCTTTCTCAAATTGTCTACAGTAAAAGTAGCTGGGCCTTACATTTCTGCTACATTTCCATTGTCCTTTTCAACAGGAACTATTTTCTTGGTTCTGGTCTATGATTACTCTTTCCACAGTGCTTTTGCTCAAACTCAGTTGGTCCTTAATGTTTTTCAGCCTTTGCCCGATGTCAGCCTACTTAGGGGGTGTCCACTGGGCTTTTGTTGGAGAAGCAAACTGCTGCTTGTTACCAACCCCCCCAGCTGCTAAATTAGCAGTGCTCTCTGTAGAAGAAATAGCTAGAAGTATAGGTACAGAAGGGACATGTACAATTTCTGGGAAATTTCCCATTATGTGTGATATGGTCATGATGACTTGGCTCCTTGTGATCCACACCAACACGCAAATGCACACAACTTAAAAATGTGAGAGACAAGACAGGGGGTGTGAGTAATAGCTTTTGAGTTGGACAGAACTAGGTTGGAATCCTCTTTCTACTATTGCTGTATCTACATGCTCCGATCAGGTTACTTAACCTTTCCATGCCTGCATTTCTTCATCTGTAAAATGGAGATCATAAATGGTGACTACCTCTTAAAGTAATGTCTGCCACACAGTCCTCAAGTGATAATATTGATGGCATGGGTGGTTGTGATAAGTAGAATAGTGCCACCAAATATGGCCATAGTCTCATCCCAGGAAACAGTAAACACTATTTTGCCTGGCCAATAGGACTTCACATGTGTGATTACATTATCTTGCTATGTGAGATTAATGGATTATCTGAGTGGATCCTAAATGTAATCACAAGTGTCCTTATAAAAAGGAGACTTGGACCACAGAAGAAAGGCATTTGACCATGGGAACACAAAGGGATTTGTAGAAGATGTACTTTTGGTTTTAAGATGATGGACGAGGCCATCAGCCAACAAATGGATCTACAAACAGTGGGGAAAGCAAGGAAATGGATTTTCCCTTAGGTCCTCTAGGGGACACTCAACCTGGCCAGTAGCTGGGTTTCCGATCATTGAATCTACTGTGAACCTCTGGCCTTCAAAACCGTAAGAGAATAAATATGAGTTGTTTTTAAAGCCGCTGAGCTTGTGGTGATTTGATATAGCAGCTAGAGGAAAGTAAGGCAGTGATATTTTGAGAAATGAAAGATAACTCCAAATGAGCTGTTCAAAGAGGAATAAAATGTTAATCTAAGAAAGATGATATTACAAAGGCTGATGTTGTAGGATGGAGAGGTCCTCTAAGATTCAATGTGTGCCGGAATATGTGCATGAAGGTATCCCATGCTTGAGTTAGAGCAAGTCCAGAAAGAGACAATTGAGGGGTGCAGCCATCTGTGGGACTTTGGGACAAAAACAGAAGTTGTGGAGAAGGGAGGCAGTGACTAGTGCCTGAGGGTGGGATGAGACAGTGCAGGGTGGCAGAGCTAATGGTGGAATACGCTGTTCAGAAGAGAGGATTGGTTCAGAAGAAAGACTGGGCAGAGGAACTTCGCTGGGTAACCAGCATGGATCTTAGAAAAGAGGACCTGTGTTCTACAAAAGGAGCGTGTTCTGTTGTTCTTGGGGCAACATTAGAGAGAGAAAAAGATAGTTCAAGAAAAGAAATCCTGGGAAAGACCTCCTAGGTCCTTACACCAAATCAAGACTATGATTAGCACATGTCTGAGTACTTTCAATGTAACCTATTTATAGCATTTGGATTCTATTTATAGGATCCAAGGTCCAAAGTGAAGTTTGTTTCACATGAGCTCTCCATATATTGCATGTAATTTGGAACAGGTGTCATGTTCACATGTCATATAATGCTGTTAGAAATACATGTGCTCATGCCACCACATACTGTTTCCTGTCCTGTAAAGCCTCTTCTCCATACACCCAGTTGGTAAAGTCTCAAGTCAAGCACTAACTTGAACCAGCTTCCATGGAAATACTGCCCACATCTGTATTTTCCAGCAACTTAGACACTTTGCTATAACCACACTGGAGTGTTTGTTGCTCTCTCCTCTCCAGTAGTACCACCTCTCCCCACAAGTCAGAAAGATCCCTGAGGACAAATACAAGTCTACGGATACTGTGTCTTCTACTCCCACAGTCCTTGGCATATTGGAGGAATTCAATATATGAGAATAAATGGGTGGATGAATTGAGTCATTCATTGTATCCTGTGGGCACAATTATTATAGGATGAAGAAAATATAAAGTTCATGGATCATGGGTCAGTGTCTAAAGCAAATACATCCTTCCACCCTAATCTGTCAAGAAGCAAAAAAAAAAAAATTGTAAAATGAAGTAACATTGGATTCACAGGGGTTTTTTTCCTTAGAAAAGATAAAGTTGCTATGTTTAATACAAAATTTCTAAATGATTGCAACTCTACTCTTTTTGTTGCAAAAATAAATAGTAAGTGGGAACATGTCATATTCATATGGGAATACAAATTATCTCATGTAAATTAACAAATCACTAATGAGGAAAAAAATGTATGCAGTATTTGCCTGTGTTATATTTTATAATATGGAATATTTTCTTAAAATGAAATTATCAATTTTGTCTATTTTTATACAGTGCAGTGTTTTTCAAAGTTTCATTTGTGAAAAGGAGGAGGATGTACTTGTATAAAGCATTAATAATGTTTGTTGCCTGCCAAAATTAATGTATTCACACCAGAGTCATAAACCTCATCAAAATAGAGCTGGACAGAGTTGTAAGAGGGAAATATACCTCAATCTCAAATCATTTCCAACTGCTTCATCTTTATAGAAAGTAAACAAACCTTCTAAGCTATTGAAGAGGGAGAGCTAATTCATGGTAATGGAGGTTTAAACATAAAAGGAAGAGAAAAAAAGAAAATAACATATGCTCGGATTCCAAAATCCTGTTACATCATAACACCCAAAATTGGAAGGAAGATGGAAAACACATCTTGAAAGCCTATTCTACATGCTTGGCTCCACCTCACAAAAATCCCTGTGCCATTTTATTAACAAACTTTTCCACATGGAGCAGTTGGCTCTAATACAAGCAGTTGGCTCTAATACCTTGCCTTTGTGTTAGAAATCGATTTATTTATTTTTCCCCCTCATCCTGAGTTCTCCTGTAGCTAGCCCCAGGGACTCCAGAGCCAGCTTCATTGTTCATCATTAGTATTTATCACTTTTACAACTCGAACTCAGAACTCGACCACACTATTTAAAAGAAAACACAAAATCCCTGCTCTTCACGGGGGCGCCCAGACCAGTAAAAGCATTTGCAGAATCTAAGAGGAAAACACATTAGTGAGGAAACAATGCGTCCAACAAGAGGGCCACTTAGGCAGCCTTTGTGAAGTAGGTCCAGAGGGGACACAGGACATGTGGGATGGAAAACTCTTCTCCCCACAACCTGGCCACCCACCGCAATGGGCTCAGGTCAGCGCATGACCTTGGAGCAGGAGAAGGTGGCACATCAGATTTGGAACATGTCAGGTATTCAAGGCATAGACCAGGAGAGGCAAAAACTGCAATTCCTCCCTTGGTGAGCAGATCCCTTTGCCTGCAGCCTGTGTGGACAGCATGTAGGGTCAGGAGAACACTTGACAAAGGGAAAAATAATCTAATCCTGTTACCTTTTTTGACTACTAAGAGAAAACTTCTTTAAAACTAAAGACGAAAGTGCTGTATAGTGAAGGATATGTCGTGCCCTCTCATGGACCTGATTTCCTTTTTCATATTACTCGATAAATGCAATTTCCTCTTAAAGTATATTTTTTTAATAAATAAAAGCAGTAAGATGTCCAGATTGGCACATTATTCCGGGTGGGAAAATGATACATTGGGTTTCATTTCCTCCTGGTGTCATAATCTTTGCCATCAGCAATGCTACCAAGATGGCAACACTGATTTTAATATTTCAGACTTTAATTGACTATAGTTCTCTTGTATATGCACTCAGGTTGAAATTTCAGGTGACAGTGTATTTTCAGCTCAACCTATTTTAATTATCCTCAATTCTATGGAATCACCTGACAGCAGGTTTAAGGCTAATATTAACCGTATCTTTATTTTTTGGCAGATTGGTGCAAACATTAGTAAATAGGTCTATGTAGTCAGATAAAATATACTCAACATCAGCTTTATTTTCAGTTTTATAACAGTGCCTACCAAATAGCAGACACTCAATAAATAGTTGATAAAGGAATGATGAGAGGAAAGTATGTAATTAGGAGGTTGAAGGAAGAGAAAAATCTCCTTACCTAGTTATTAGAAAGTCTTTCCAAACATGTTTAGATTTTCATGAAATTTATTGTGATCACGAAATAGTAAACCTCAGGATGCCTGATGCATCCAATGATGGTGATTGGTTCCAAAAAGGCTAATCTTTATATATTAGAAAGGGGAATATTTTTCTATGAAGTTCTCATTCCACAACAACTTGCCATTCTTATATAATAGAAATGGTAAATGTAGCATTAGAGTTCTGCTTCTTTTCTCCAAAGGATATTTTTTAAAAAGCACCCACAAATGTCATCTCATCTATTTTTAAGCAGAGTGCTGCTGGATAAACAGCTGAAATTGTCTAAACCCAATGGGAAAATTCAAAGTTTAAATAAGCTATTTTATCTCATTGAAAATAAGTGGCACCGACTGACACTGAACATATGGGGTTTTGCGTGCAGTTACGTATAAATTTTCTTAACTTTGAATATAAAATTGTAGCTGAAGCTGAAGAATAGGGAAGCGAAGTACATTCCATAATGATTCTTTGGAGGTTCTACTCTGTTTCTCGAGCCCAGCTTTCACTAATTTCTTGTTAAACACTGTTCCTGCACGCCTGGAATCCCAGCGGCTAGGGAGGCTGAGGCAAGAGACAGCAAGTTCAAAGCCAGCCTCAGCAACTTAGCAAGGCCCTAAGCAACTCAGCAAGACCCTGCCTCTAAATAAAATATAAAAAGGGCTGGGGATGTGACTCAGTGGGTTCAATTCAAATGCCCCTGGATTCAATCCCTGGTACAAAAAAACAAACTGTTCCTTTGCTCCTTAGATCTCTTTTGTATATAATGATGTTTCAGGGGACAGATGAGACAAGACACCAAATAGAACAGGAAGCAGGTTTATTTAGCTATAGTCAGGTTCAGAGGGCAAACCTTTCATTGTAATCAATCTATCCCCCTGAACCCCCGAGTTCAGGTAGTTTCAGAATTTTATACCCAGCATGTAAGGGGAGGGGCTCAGAAGTCTGCAGAAGTTCCCATAAAAGCAGTTTTTCTTTCACTGTTCTGGGCAAGTCAATCCTTCAAGGACAACACCTGAGAGGGGGAGAGCTTCTTCTCCCCTTTCTTTCCTCCCCCTGCCAGCTGTTACATGGAGCCCAATTGGTAACTTCTCTTATCTTAGAAATGTAGACATCTCTGTGAAGCTTCTGCTCAAGGCTAGAGGTCTTGTGAATGGATCTGTCTTTTTTTAATCACACTTTGCATTTGCAAACACACTTCTACAAACTACTATGGTGGATAAATGTTTGTGAAAAACTAGTAAAGGGGCGTTCAGCACCTGGAGTGCTGATGTCTTCCAGGCCAGTAGCCAAGTAAAATAGAATGACAGGAAAATAGGAAGTTTTAACTACACTGAACTCTTTTGTAGAGACTCTTTCGTTGATAGTCGTAAAATCAGTTATGGTGCAGATTTCTGGAGAAGCTTTGTTAAGATTTTCTGTGGAGAAGGATGTGCCACTACAATGAAGCTATATCTTTGAATTGAGAAAAATGTAAAGAAAACAAATACTTTAAAAAACAAACAAGCAATAAAATAAATAAATAAATAAACTAAGCTGGGCACTGTGGTGCACACCTGTAATCCCAGTTACTTAGGAAGCTAAGGCCGGAGAACCACAAGTTCAAGGCCAGTCTCAGCAACTTAGAGAAACCCTTTCTCAAAATTTAAAAAGGGAGGGGGTGGCTAGGGATGCAGCTCAGAATCTCCTGAGTTCAATTCCCAGTATGAAGAAAGGAAGGAAGGAAGAAAGGAAGGAAGGAGGAAGGAAGGAAGGAAGGAAGGAAGGAAGGGCCAGCCCTCTGGGGGGACCCACCCCCCAATTCCACAGCCACATCCTAATGTATGTTTTCCCTATCCAACCCCCCAGAACACCAAGATTTTCAATAAAGTGACAAAATTACTGACAATTATAGAAAATAAATTAAAAGAAAAAATAGATCTACAGATGATTGTAACTTTGGGGATTTTTCCACTGGCTTCCTATTTTTAATAAAAGTGTATATGCTAATCATGAAAAATTATAGTTCAGAATGATGTAGCATCAAAAGCCCTACAACCCCTTGTCCCATTCCTACTCCCAAAAGATAAAAATCGCTATAACCATTTTAACATTTTCCTCCAGTTTTCTTTATATTCAAATTCACAAATATACTCATGTAAAACTGTAGATATGTATCTGGGTCCATGTACATAGATGTATGAGTGTATGCACATCTTCTTTCTTCTGTTTTAACAAATTGTTATTACACTACAAATACTGTGTAGCCCTTGGCCCTTCTTACTTACTAGTGTCTATTGTGATCTTTCCACATCAGTATGTAGAGCTCTGCCTCATTCTTTTCAGTATCTATGAATGGCTTTGTGATGTGGGAGTGTTCATTCACTCAGCTAATGTTGAATGCCCATTTGCCCTGGGCCGAGCACTCTTCCTTGGAAACACAGGATAGAACAAAATAAAATCCCGGCCCTCATGAAGACCATGTTCTATGATATTGATATCACATATTAAAGAACTAATATATTAGAAGCCTTTTCACAGGCCCACTTTTTCTTTTACAAACAGTGCTGTGATGAATCATCTAGTAAACAAGTCTTTACACCAATTTATCAGTTGGATAAACTGCAGAAATTATTTTGATATATTCAGTCATTCACTCAATGTTTTATTTGCATCATCTCCTTTAGAAATAGATTGTAAAGTTTTCATTGTCAATTAAGTCGATACAGTAATGGAATTTTAACACAAATATTCTATCATTTTTAGGCCTATATCTTAATTAGACTATTAAAATTTTATCTGAATCAAATCCTCTTAGATGACTCTATGATAATGCTCCAGGAAGAGAATCAAGTCAGATGTTCCATTTTTCCTCAACTTTTTTATGATAATGCTCCAGGAAGAGAATCAAGTCAGATGTTCCATTTTTCCTCAACTTTTTTTTTTTTTTTTTTTTTTTTTTTTTGCTACCAGGTATTGAACTCAGAGGCACTAGACCACTGAGCCACATCCCCAACCCTATCTTGTATTTTTTATTTAAAGACAGGATCTCAGTGAGTTGTCTTAGTGCCTCGCTTTTGCTGAGGCTGGCTTTGAACTCTCTATCCTCCTGCCTCAGCCTTCCAAACCTTTGGAATTACAGGCATGCACCACCATGCCCAGCTTCCTCTAGTTTTATTGATCACATGTGCTAGAAATGGCCAATTTAAACATTTAGTAATGCCTCCCAGAAAAAAATTTTGTACCTCCTTTTGGTTCCCGTGTAACATGTGAACCATAGAGGAAGTTTTTAGTAAATCAAAGCAAAAAGTGAGTGTATGCCATTGTTCATAGGCATACATTCAAGAAAATTATGCCTCCAACATAACTGGACCAAAAAAAATCAATTGTTATTTATAAGACTTTCCTTTAGAAAGCCATTTGGCTGCTCTTGCCTCTATGTCCCATATGTATATTACAACTGAAACCAGGTCAAAATCTTCCATACACTCTTAGAAGGGAAAAGGGAAGTTATCAGGTGAGAGGCTGTGCAGGGGAGAAAGGTAAGCTGGTCTCGCTCCCTCTGCTTTGTGTCTGGGGCAGAGACATACTGAGCTTTTTCTTCTCATTTCCTTCCCCACATACCCACCTCCGCCAAATATTCTGGTTTTCAATGTCTTCTAGTCATATTGGGGAAATATGACTGGTTTGGGCAGAAACTAGGAAACCACGTAGTTGGGTTTTTTGATTTTTATTTTTTTCTAATTTAAGAAATAGTCCCTTCCAAAATAAATAAATAAATAAATGTTTCTGTGGACATTCCAACATGAAATGGACTTTTTTTTTCCCTAGACATTTGTCCAATTCTGCAGCAAGGAAAAAGAAAATGATATTCAAATGGAATATCATAAATGGGTTTAATTTAATGCTGTTCTAGTAATTCAGAATCTCTTCCTCTAAACAAACAATTGCTAGCTTGAGTAGGAGGTTAGGTGCCCATGCATCCTGCTACACGGAGGTGTATAGATCACAGAAAGCCAGCATGGTTTCTAGGAGGAAGTGTGGACGTCTCGGGAGCTCTCACCAGGTCAGCTTGACCCATTGATGAAAAGGCAAAGAAAAACATAACAAAAGAAATCCTTTCTCAAATGAAATACATCAGCATCATTACTCTCCGTAGGTAATGCACAATTTCCATAATAGGAAAAACACCAGTTTTGAATATGCAGTACACTGTGGGTTCACGTGTATGTAAGAAAGAAAATGTTCAAGACTGAATTTCAGGCTTCTTCAGAGACACAAGGAATAACGAGTGTGCATGCCATGAGCAAGGGATCTATTTACTTCCACATTCAAAGACAATCATTTCTTCTCTTGAATAAGCTTTTTTTCCCCCTCATTACAGTTTTTACCATCAAAAAGGTGGCAGGGTCTTGGTGCATGTTATAAAATTCAAGATGTAACCTATACCTATTTTTACAGAACAATATCACTCACATGTCTCTATTATGACATTTTATTTGCACCAATATCTTGAGACACTCGAATACTGGCACAGGTTTGACACAAAATGTAAATTCCTCGAGGCTGGACTTTGACATGGTTCTTCCCTCTAAACATAGTGGACCCTCCTCCATTTTTGTTCTCTTCATATCCATTGTAGGGCCATGCAACCAGTTTCACAAGTTGTAGAAAAGTGCTCATATATATTGATCAACTATTTTTCACTTTGTAGAGTTTAGTGGTTAAGTAGATAGTTGGAGTATGATGAAGTGGAGTGTTAACTGGCCCAAAAGGAGATCTGAATTCTCACCCATTCCTAACACTTAATAGCCATGTTTACATGGCTAATCGACAGTTTACAT
This sequence comes from Marmota marmota marmota, assembly GCF_001458135.2. Taxonomy (NCBI): domain Eukaryota; kingdom Metazoa; phylum Chordata; class Mammalia; order Rodentia; family Sciuridae; genus Marmota; species Marmota marmota. The sequence continues at coordinate 46,822,004 of NW_025999990.1, read as the reverse complement.
CTGGATGTCCATTTCTCCATTTACAAACGAGGAGTTTGACATTTACCATAATATGATGTAAATAATGTTCTTGTGAGAGAAAAAAAATGTTGAGTCTGAGAAACTGAGTGAAATACTCAGGTTTCTATAATTGGCAAACATTCTGGAATCTTTAAAATGCTAATATGCATAGTTCCCAAACTATCTTGGAACCCTCTTCTGAGAGCAGAACGTTTTGAAGGATTGGTGATCCGTAAAATGTGCTTTGTAATTCGTTGGGGGGAAATGACAGTTTTAGTTTTCTGCCTGGCTGATCCTCTCGTGATCTGGTGATGGGCTTCCCCTGGCTGGTAAAGTTCAGTTGACTCTTTGATGGAATATAGTTTTGGTTCCCATAGATTTCCATGAAAATAAACAGCTATTGTGTCCTCAAAGCTACCAAGCCTCTCTTCTGGATGCTGCTCATGTGTTCCCCACCTCCTGCCTGTACATCCACATGTGTGCCTACACACCAGCTCCTTCCTGCACAGAAACATATTCTGCTGAGGTCCCTCCTTCTTGCCCACATCTGATGCTAGTTTTCTTCCCTGTCGCTGATGGAGGAAAATCCAGGACAGTGGTCCCTGCACTTCTCAGTTGATGAATAAACCAGGTATAACCAGTTGCTGTACTTAAAGATTTCAGGAGCACTTTCATTTTGTTTTATAGGGTACTCTGCTTGGAATTGGGGTTGTAGTCTCTGCCAAAAGAATGATATCATCCCTCTTTTCAAGTTGCTTACAATTGGTGGGTGGGGCAAATTTGTAAACACCTGGTTTCTAGATGGTGTAATAGGTGTTGCATTAGTAGTACAAATAGATTGTTGGAGAAAATCTTGATTATTTTAAGGTAAACTCTATATTTGTTTTATTAAGGCAAGACATTATGGAATTCTTGGTCCTTTGGAACGTTGAAGGCTTAAAGGAAAGATGAGTCTCTAAAATTCCTATTTATTTCATAAGGTGTGATGTTTCAGCTGACTGCAAATTTTCCTGTTCATTTGTCCAAAATCTGTACAAATAATTCCCTTGCTCTTAAAGAAAGTTGTTCAGTGAAATTGACCTGCAAGGCAGTCGGTGAAGAGCTGGGTACAAATCTTGCTCTGGGTTGCTCTCCTTGGATGGCCTTTGTGGGCCTACTGAGAGGCTACTTAGGAACTTGATATTGATGCTGAGGTCTTTGAGCCAACCTCTAACTCCTGGGAAAATGAACAGCAAGTGCAGGTCAAAACTAAAGGGAGCCTGAGTATCCTGTCCGCCCCCGGAGTTTTTCTTCTGACCTGGAAGCTGCCACCTGAGTTCCCATCTGCAATGATTAGTACATAGCCACCTTGCTAGGCTAGAGTACCCAGCTATTGAGTCAAACTCTAAATTAGGTGTCATAATAAAGGAGTCATATACATATAGTTGAAATCAACCATTAGTGGACTTTGCAGAAAAGAGATTACCCTTCATAACGTGGACAGGCCTCATGTAATCAGTTGGAAGAACTTAAGAGCAAAACCAAGGCTTTCCTGGGAATGTCCTGACCTAACACTACAGTATCATCTCCTGCTTGATTTTCCAGCTTGCCAACCTACTCTATGGATTTCAGACATGTTTTCTCCATAATCGTGTCCACCAATGCCTTAATATAAATCTGCTTTTTATTTCTCTTCTTAGAAGCCTGACTGATCCACCATCCCCTTTCTGAAGGGAGAGTCCCCCATGTGTGCTCATCTCCCTTACCTTTCACCCTGAGGCTCAAGGAGTTGTGGATCTATTGCATCTTCCTTTATGACTGAGCTCCATTGTGAATTAAATAGGCCTTAGACATCTGCACCACGCGGGGATAGAACCATCACTTGCCAGAGGACTCCTACATAAAAATACCTTCTGAATTCCAAAACACCAGCCTGCAAACAAGCTTCGACTTAGTAGGCCTGTTATATATGTTATCTTACATCATTTTCATCCTTATACTCAGTCCCTGGCATTGGTGTTACTGTTCTCATTTTGTGTTTAAAAAAAAACAAAGTTAAAAAATGTTCAGGTGACTAGACCAAAATCACACGCCTGGTTTAAGGAGAGTCAGATTTAAACTCAAGTTGACCTGATTCCAAAATCGATGCTGTGTTCACTGCAGTGTGGTCCTTCGCCACAAGTGACAAACTATCTGAGGGAGAATTGCATGGTACCAAAATATTCCATCTTCTTCTGTGCCACTGTAGTCAGTGTGCCGGGTAGAGAAAGATCCGAACATCAGCTGACATTTACTGAGGGCTCACTGTCTGCCAGGCTCTTGTTTTAAAGATTCCTTAAATGAAATGTTTAGGATAAATCATATAATTTCTGTAGTTGATCACTTTAGAATTTTAAGACATATTACTTTTCATTTTTAATCCCAGCTCCAACTATTTCTGATCATGCATTTTTCTCTTGGGAGAGTGGCATTTACTGACTGGGGATTGAATCCAGGGATGCTTAACCACTGAGACACATCCTCAGCCCTTTTTATTTTTTATTTTGGGTTTCACTAAATTGCTTAGAGCCTTGCTAAGTTTCTGAGGCTGGTCTGGAACTTGGGATCTTCCTGCCTCAGCCTCAGTCATTGGGATTATAGGCATGAGCTAGGTCATGGTTATGGCTAGGTCATGGATATTTCAAACAGGCTTCCCCCCTCCTATTTCTAAATGATAGATACTTCATATCGACCTTGAATATCATATAAACTATAATTTTAAAAAAACAGAATTGTTCTAGGATGTGTGAGAGTGGGTTGTTTTTAGGGATTTTTTGTTTGTTTGTTTGTTTGTTTGTTTGTTTGTTTTGTTTTGTTTTGTTCTTACACAATTATCTTCTGGCCTCAGAAGATGATTGTATAAGAACATGCAAAAATATTCAATGATTAGGTTTCTGGCTGTTCTTTGCACACACAGTAATAACCTAACTGGTGGACTCACTTCACTGGAGTGTCATCTCCAGCCTCTGGACTTTGAGCTATACAAGAACCCTTTCAAAAAGACATTAGGTCTGTACTTATTCTGAAGACAAAGAGCTTTTAGGAAATATTCTTCTATGCAAGTACAATTAGTAAAGGTAAAGGTACCAAACATCCAAGGAGCTCAATTCAGAAAGTATTACTTTAGGCTTTCAAAACTATTCATTTGACAAGCACATGCTAAGCATTTATTTTACAGAAAGTTCTTGGGGAAACAAAGATGAATAACATTGTCTTTCTGATGAATAATGAATGTGGCAGAGCTCTGTGCCAAATGCTCTAAAAGCAGTGGTTTTCAGACCCGCAGCCACAACCAATTAGTGGTTAGTGAAATCAATTTAGAGGGGCAGGAGCAACATTATTTTTAATTAAATAGAATACAATAGAAGAAAATAGAAAAGAAGATGGTGTGCGCGTGGCATGCCAAAAGGTGAAGCGTTTCCTTCTTTCTTTCAGTTGTTATGTGTGCCGACTGGTTTCCAAAGTAAGACATTCCTTATTATGAGACATAGTCAAAAATGGTTTTAAAAATCAACTTTGAAGAGAGAGAAAAAGAAGAAAACAAAAGCCTTGTTCTCAAGAAGATTTCATCTTTCTGGAAGAGAATGCTAATTAATGGACAGCAGAATCTTCTGTATAAAGCAGTTAATGACAAATAAAATGCATGGTGCTAATCTAGTGTCCCATGAGATTGGCCTAGGGGGAAGTGTCAATGTGATAGTCATCACTCTTTCCTCCTTGAAGAACTTCTTTCTGCTCCCAGAACATTCCAGGTTAATCCTTCTTAGAATGTCTTGTTTCTCATTTTGTGTTTGAAAAACTGAATTTAAAAGATGTTCAGGTGACTAGACCCAAATCACATGCTTCGTGGTTCCCACCTCCTAATATTGAAATAAGTCTGAGTGGACACAGCACTTGGGCCTTTTCTCTCTCTACCAACCCTCATTCCTCAGGTCTCCCCATTCGTTCTCAGAGCTCTCGTACTGTGTGCATGCCCACACAGATTTTTCCAGCCAAGGTTGCCTGACCTCCCAGGTATACATATCCAGCTCCCTGCTCAACATCATCCTTGTCTGAATGGCATGGGCATCTTAATACATCCCAAAGCAAGATGCTTCCCCTGATCTACTTGGCCTTCTCCTCTTGGCTCATGGGAATTCATATCTTCCACTTGATTACACCAAAAGCCTAGAAGTCATCCTTGACATCTTTTTTTTTCCAATCCATGCATACAAATCATCATTAAGAAACCTGTTTGCCCTCATGTTCTCCCCTGCCACCACAGCCACCTGGGTCTTCATCTTGAACTCTAATCTGGATTCTTTTTTTCTTTATTATTTTTTAATTTATTGGTTCATTTTCATTAGATATGACAGCAAAGTCCATTTTGATATAATCATACAAGCATGGAATGTATCTTGTCCTAGTTAGAATCCCATTCTAATCTGGACTCCTACAGGAGCCTCCTGTCTCATCTCTGATTCCACCCTGTTCCTCTTTAGTCATCCTCGACCAGGCAACCTAAGAGACTCTTTTAAATTAGAACATATCTTTTTCTGAACAAAACCTTCTATTCCCAGCTCACCTTGAGTAACAGCCACTGTCCTCCCAACAGCCTGAAAATCTCACGTGAAACACACCCTAGCCCTGCCTGTTATCCTTGCTCTCCAACCTAATCTCCCCTCACCCCACTCTGCCCACCTGGCTTCCACCTGTTATCACTGCAGGCCTGCTTGCCCCTGGGGAACCTTCTCATCAGCTCTTCTTTCTGGATGAAGCTGTCTCTCCCCAGGTATGAGGACAACACCCTTGGCCTCCTGACCTACTCAGGGGTCACTTCTCAGTGAGGCCCTTTGCGACCGTCTCTTAACACTACCTGCCACCACCCTCCCTCCAGCATACACACACTCTCTTCCTTCCTTCCTTGCCTTCTGTTCCTCCATACCACATATCACCATCCAACATGCACTTTCCTTATTTTATTAATGGCTTCCCCTTCTCCATAAAGACAGAAGTTTTTGTTTTCTGCTTTCACATTGTTATATTCCCCCATACCTATCACAGTGCCTACTTCAAAATAAATGCTCAATAAATATGTGTTGAACAAATGAATGAATGCTTTCAGAGCATTTTGATAGAGTCACAGGAGAAATGTTATTTTAACTCTAGTGTAACCCCTAAGTGACTAACCCCTAAGTTAAAGTGAAGAAAGAGAATAGCATGATACAATCTCATCTAAAAAGCTCTAGCACAGAACCCAATGAGGAACACTCCTGTTGGGACGTTCCTTTTCAGGGTCACTTGGGCTAGCTTGGAAATACTGATTTAAACATCTGTATTAGTGTGTCGTCTCATCTACGCACATGCTTGTGTGACAACTCGTGTTCTCTACAGAAAGTAGATTGAAACATAGCTGAAGGTTCAAGTCCTTAGGGGCACTTCCACTATATGGTGATTATTAAAGTGGGATTTTGGATCACCAAAAATATTATTCAGTGCTTTCCAAATGCCAAGAATTAAGATTCTTGGAGTTTGATGGCTTCGTTGATACAGAATGGCTTAAGATTCAGGAAGGAAAGATTTTACTGTGATCCATTTGAATACAGTATGCCTTTAGGTGTTGTAAAAGTTTCTTGGAATAAAAAAGTCCAAACAGCTCCAAGATGCAGGAGGGATCAGAAGACAGAAAAATAGTGGCACGCCTCTTCTTAGTGTTTTATTTGTTTATAGATATCAAAAGTTAAGTCTATGCTTTGTAAGTATCATCATCTATATTCTCATTAGAAACTTAGTACTATAAAATTAATAGCAGAGAAACTAGAGGGAAGTGTTTTCTAAAATTTACTTCAAAATTTTGAATTTTAAATTAAGTATTAATACCTGAGATGATCAACTTGATATTTTATAATCTCCAAACTTGCGGTACTATTTTAAATAAGATCATCAGACTTAAAAGTTCTAAGAGATCTGCACTCAAGCATTTTTAAAATAGCTGTACTATTTGTTCATTAAATGTTTATCAGACTTCATGTTCTAAAGAAATAGATTCATACTCACACAAATTTGACAAGTAGTTGGGGTGTGTTTGACAAATAGAAAATGTGCTGAGAGATTTATTAACATTTTAGCCAACACCCAACATTTGATGTCAGTACATCTGAGTTTATATCAACCCCAAAAAGAAGAACCCTCTTCTTCCACCTGTACCTCTGCTTCTGGACATCAGAGTTGGAATCCCAGTTTACCTCAAGGAATTCATTTCTGGGAACTTGGAATTATAGCTCCACACTACATAAGATGTGGTGGGCAAACACTACTGACTATAACATAATAGAAAACTACAGGGGCTCAGCTAGTCATTCCAAGCCAACAGATAAGCCTCCAATATGCCTGAAAATAAACAATTGTGTTTTTTTTTTTAAAAAAGAGTTCCAAATAAGCTTATCTCCTATGCAGCCAGCAGAGAGAAAATATATTTACCACAGACATAAACTCTTATTGTTTTTATCTTTTACTCTTTTAAGATGTTTTTATTCTTGCTTATATTTCACTAAAACTTGTAACCAACTATAACTGCTGGGTATTGAGTATTCTGCGACATTACTATAAGTTCTCCTAGTTGTTCCAAGCATCTAACAACCATTACTTGTTACTGGGATATGCCATAGAGATGGGTCTTTTATATATTTTTTGAAGGACCTGTGGCTGCTTCATTCAGTCATTCAATTATTTATTGAAAATGTTCTGTGCAAAGAACAATGGTTTTAGTATTTTGAAATCAAGCACCAATTACAGACAGCATCAATATTTGTGTAAATAACTGAAAAAAATGTGTCTCTTAGGAAAGAAAGAAATGTTATTAAAGGAATAACTCAGGAAAATTTTTCTTTGGGATTTTTTATGCTTAAAACATTTTGAAGATAAATAGTCATCTTTGAAAAGCTTATAAACTGCTAACTTCTGGGATTTTTTCTGTGGGTTTTTTTGGGGGGAGGGACAAACCAACTTGATTGTTACAAACATCAACCTGCTGACTATACCTGAAAATTAAGGTTGTGTGTGAATGTTTCAGTGCCTTAGACAAATGTGTATTTAAATTAACTTATGTAAAACATGTCTTGAGACAAACGACAGTTTATTTTTGTACTATTTAAAAAATAGAAAATCTCTTTTGAAAATAAATGTTGACTGTTAATGTAAAAAAAAAAAAATTTAAATGTTATAGCTTTACATCTCCCAGCAATTTAATACTTGAGTTTTATGTTTAAAGGAAAATTACTGTAACTAAGTTTTGAAACTCTTATAGACACCAGCATGCTATGATGAAGAGCACAGAAATTCAAGTGAGACGAACCTGTCTTTCAGTTCTGGCCATCCCATACTAACGGTAGCATTTAGTGCATGTTATTTAATCCCACTCTCAGTGGAATTGGTAGCAACATAGTATTGTGGTAGTAGGTAAAATAATGTTTGTGTATTAGCAATTATCAAATGGCTACCTGCAGGACCCCAGGCTACCTTCTTTATCTTTGTCCACCTTTCCAAGCAAAGGTCCCAAGATCCTTGTAGATTGAACAGGCTTAGATCACACACAGAGATCTGGGGCAATGCAGGGAAGCCGTGAATGAAGCTTGGGCAACTTACATGCTGATTGGCTCCTGTGTCTCTCCTGAAACAGCCTCAAGTAAGGAGGGAAAGTTTCCCCAATGTGACTCCAAGAGCCAGTGTGGAATCCAGTGGGAAAACACAGGGGTACCCATGATAGTCAAAATATAAGGTGGACAATGAATAAAAATTCCTTTCTCCTCCTGGCCCTACATTCTGCAGGAGTCTAGTGACTTGGTTACCATTTATGTTGCCACAAAGGCATCTTCCCAAGAGACGGTGCCTCCTTCAATGTCAATGGCATTTTCTACCAGCCTCCAAGGCCAGCGGAAGCCTCCCCTCCCTTGGAGGACTCCCTGTGAGGCTCCTCCAGCACCAGTTCTCAGTGGCCCTTAGGCACCTAATACACATTTCACTCCCAAAGAACAGATGCACCCCCAGTGCAGAGGACATAGGGGAACAAACTCCAAGCCCAATAGGTAATTCCTAACTCCTGAGATTTAATACTCAGATCAGGTTGAGCAGCTTTAAAACTCTTGTACTCTTTTCCTTCATCATTCTCCAAATTTACTGATCCACTTAAGACTCACAAATTCCTTGGAAACCAGAGACTGTGTTTTATAAAATGCTTTTGCTGTATTTACCCAGAAACTGCTATGGTACCGGGTACTCTGTAGATCTGTATAAATTTCATGAGTGAGAATAACCCCATAGGGGTGGTTTGCATAATGAGCAAATTACCCTTTCATGTTGCTGTTTACTAAATTCTGTTCTTTCAAGAGCATTAAAAAAAAACACTACGGAGAGGGAGCTTTGGCAAAGTGTATAAACCCTACTCTAAAAGAGGTAGGTATTTACTTTTGTCCTTAAAAGGGAACTCTAAGCAATCTCAAACACATTAAGTTTTGTACCAGCTTTGGGCTTCCAGGGGAGTTAGGAAGGATGGTTGCCAGGGAGATCTGCTCCTGTCTGCGAAACAACAATCATGCCTCAGATCTGCCTGTCACATTATTGTAATCTTCCTATTCCTGCTTTTTTTTCCCCTGCTTTTGCTATGAGAAGAGCAAGCTCAAAAGGCTACAGGGACACTTAAGCCAAGTCGCATTTGTCAAGGTGAAAGCTGTGTGGAGGAGAAAAGCAGTTCTCCCAGCTGCAAAGAAGATGCAAAGGAGCCGAGTGAGTAGGGAATCTGAGAGCCCACTAAAAGTGCTTAGAAGCCCCCACACATTACAGCCACCTCTGGAAACAGCTGGAGGCGGGAACGTGAACTCCACAGCGAAGCCTTCTCATACATGCTGCTGCGTTGTAGGGATACTTGGCCTGAAAGTTGTGGCTGTCCTGCAGGTTTTCTGATTTCCCCCAAACTGTCCGATTTTGTTCCAGCAGCTATGCTGACAACAGCTGGCAAGGGCACCACGAAACTGAAACACGTGCTATTTCACTTCCCAGTTATTTTAAGAATTCATTATTTTAAACCCTCTTGAGCAGTGCTAGCCAATTAGTGTCAAGGTGATGTTTACGCTTATTTTAATAGTTACACTCTATTTTTTTTTCGATGTACAGTTATGCAGGAGCATGTACTCTATTCCTTCTTTTTCTTTTCCCTTTTATAAGTTTGTTCATTCACTCAGTCATCACCAATGGATTCATCAGAAACAGGGGGATAGTTTTAAAAACTTTGGTGCCAGACCGAGGGCACTCCTGCTAGTTATTATGACCTTGGGCAAGTGATTTTTACCTTTTTGAGTCTAGTTCTGCAGCAGTAAAATGGAAACAGGAATGCCTATTTTATAAGACGGCTGAAAAGATTAAAATAAGTGTGACAAGTATTTCTCCCAGTCTTCTGAGGTTATTCCATAGTTGTGAGACTATGCCATAATGCCAAGACCCCACCTCTTCTTTCTTAAATGCAGGGTTTGTTCTTTTTTTTTTTTTTTTCCTCCTATTGATTCATCAAACTCAGGAAGGGTCAAGCACCCTCACTTAACTGTTTGCTGGCTTTTTTCTTTTTTTTTTTTTTTTTTTTTGGCAGTATTGGGCCTGGAACCCAGGGCCTTGCCCAAACCAGGCAAGCACTCGACCATTGAGCTCCATCCACCCCAGCCCTTACCTGTTTGCTTTCACTGAAATACCCTATCCTTTAGGAGGCCATCAACAGCAGCTGAGTGGTTGCCTTGCAAATATATACCTATAATTGATACCATTTTAATCACTAATCTTCTTGGCTGTCTTTTTTCCTAATCAGTCAGATGCCTGAGTTATTTCTCCAGGCTTCTTTGGTTCCTGATGAAATGGAACCTTGCCTTACACGCCACTCGGTGTCAGCCTCCTCCGTTTCCCTTCCACATCTATGCAATGCAGAATTGCGCTGGCCAGCCCTGGTGTATTTTCAGGACACGTGCTCCATTTCAGCTCTCTGGCTTTCTAAGTGTCTCCATTCCTTTTGTGGCTCTCAGATTTCCCAAAATCTCACACATTTTCATTCCTCCAAACCTCACCTTCCAATTTCCCATCCTGAGATAATCCACTCTCAAGGAGTCACACGCACATGGCTTCATCTCTCAGCCATTAGACCATTACTGACCCAGAATGTCTGAGCACATCTACTGGTCAGTTGCACGTCAATAATGGCAGTCCAGCCACAGCGGGGTGCTCAAGCTACTTGTGCTTGGGGAGAGGGTCTTATAACTATGCCTTCCCATCTCTAATATCTTAGCTCTTCTCATTTTTATTTCAAGGCATGTAACCCATTATTTGTTTATTAATTTACTTTTCTTCCAGACAGATCTAAAAACCCTATGAATGTGTTCTCTTATCTGAAATAGGTATTCTGGAGATTGTCATAAAATAATTGTTATGCAAAAGACATATACAAATATGAGAAGGGAAAAGATTTCTGGTCTGTGAAGAGCACACCCAGCTTGGGCACAGTGGTGCTATGCCACACTAGCTACTGAATTCTCTGGACCTCAGTTTCTTTATTTAAGTGTAATATATTATATTATTATAATAGCATAATTATAATAGTATAATACTATTCTCCCTGTCTTTCAAAATAGCTGTAAGGATCATGAGACATTATATGAACATGTTTTTTATACTTGCACATAATGGTGGAATTTGTTATTACATGTTCATACAATAGATTCATGCTGGTTATTAATATTAATTTGATCACTAATAAATATGAACATTAAGTTCTATAATTACTAACCCAAAATACACCTTTTTAAAAATCTTTTTTAGTCATAGATGGACACAATATCTTTATTTTATTTGTTTATTTTTATGTGGCGCTGAAGATCAAACCCAGTGCCTCACACATGCTAGGCAAGTGCTCTCCCATGAGCTACATCCCCAGCCCATCCTGTTTCTTGTTCTGATTTTCAAACATAAAGAATTTTCAACTGGCTCTAAGACCCATATTTTTCACATTTTAGCATCTCAGATAATTGAGATGCATCATTTATTCTCTGGATCATCAGATTTACTCAATGGTATTTCTTTTCTTCTGAGTGTCACCAAACAATATTGAGGGGTTTGCATTGGTGCCTTAGATTCTGTAAAATATATTATTTTACCTTTAACTGGTGTGATCTTCTTTCAACTAATCTTGGAGAAACCTAAAGGGGAAAAAAAGGTCAGGACCAAAATAGAGTCCACTTCCAAAGGACCCAGAAGACAGACAAATACCTTTCTATGCCCACCAACCAATTTAGCTTTGTTCTTTTGTTCCACATTTTTATTGATCCACTATACTTGCATATAATGATGGAATTTGTTATTACATGTTCATGCATGTATGCAATGTAATAATCCAATGTGGCCAATATCAATCAGCTACATTCTTACCATAGAAGAAATGTCTGAATTAAATTTGTATATTATGACCTGTAAAGTCTACTTGCATTTATATTCTTATACTAGAATATCTAATAAATAGAGGATGTCAGTTACTTTTTCATCAGCAAGGTATTTTTGGCTGGCCATACTTAAAAAGTAATCATGAAAAGAGATGTTTCCAACCTTTCTCTCCACAATTTTAAGGTGCTTTGAGGTTCACAAACTGTGTTCACACACATTATCTTTGTTCATTATACATCTGTTTTCATTCCATCTCACAGATTTTGATTCAGTAACTAGCGTGATCTTGGGTTAGTAATACACCCAAGGTCACATACAGTGCATGGATCTTGGACAAGACTTCCTTAAAGTCTTCTCCAAATACAAAACTAGTTCCCACAGAGGTTTCTTTGTCCCTAAGATTTCTGGGAACCAAACTGAAGCCTTTGAGGTTGATCCCTGGGAAGCCAAGTAAGCTGGTGTGGCCCTGGTATCCCAAGAGCTACAGGCTCCCCTTCCAGTCCAGAGTAAATCAGAGTCCCCAGGACAGAGAGCTGTAAAATGCTCCCTGATGGGGAACTCTAGCTCAGTAGTGGGAGTAGACAGTCCATTGGAACTTAAGCTTTGCTTAATAAATCTCAGCTATTTCTACCCCTATTTTACCAAAAACAGTGTTAGTAGGCCTCAGAATCTTTTCGAAAAGACAAAAATCATCTATCATTAAGGAACATCTGTGTGCTCAGTAAGATGGGTACATGCCAGGAGAACTGGAGAAATCCCATAAAACAGAACTTTCTTAAAAAGCACTTCCTGTGTGCTTATGGGCATTACCTCATTTATTCCACACATAATCCTTTAGGATAGGAAAATGAGGCACAGAGAAATTAATTAACTTGCCCAAGGAAGTAACTGGCCCAGCAGGAATTCAAACCTGGGCAGTGTAATTGCAAAGCCCACCCCCCAGCCTTTCAGCAACACTGCTTCTCCCAATTTCAGTGAGCTTGAGGAGTAGTTGGGGAGAGAAAACAAGGACTCAAAGAACCAGTAATGTGTATAAAACAACCCTTTAGTGATTATGCAAATAAGTATGCATATGATTATATGGATTAGAGGCTGCTAAACTTTTGTTTTATGAGCTATACATTCCCCCACACTACCACACAACTCTGCCCTGAAGCTTAAAACTAGCCACAAACAACAAATCCTGACAGACCATGGCTGTGTAGCGATAAAACTTTATTTATAAAAACGGTGGGCCAGATGGAGTCTGCAAGCTATAGTTTGCTGACCCTTTAAGTAGATAGTACATGCTGTAGATTTTATAAAGCAGATAAATTTAGGCTACAATGGAGAGAGCTTTGAGAGAACTGAGATCAGCTGTGAAGGACAATGGGAGATGAGTTTGCAAGATGCTATGTGACCTCGCCCCTTGTATCTCCTCCTGTCACTTCCCTCTTTCTCAGTGCTCTCTGGTGGGGCTGATGTTTTCATTGTTAGACTTTGGTTACTCCAAGTTCATTCTTATTCTAGAGACTTTGCACTGGCTGAGCCTTCTGCCTAGAAGCTCTGCTCCCAGATCTTCCCAAGGCTGGCTCCTTTGGTCATCAGATCTCCTCTCCCATGTTACCTCTTCAGGTCAGCTTCTCTGAAGAGCAAGTTAAAGCATGCATTGCCCCATGCATTGCCCCATCTTATCTTCCTCATAGCGTTTACACTTTCTGAAATTATGCAGTTCGTTTATTGCTGTGCTCGTCCATTACCTACCTCTTCCAGCTCTCCTAGAATGTAAGTTCCGATGAATGGAATCAACATGTGCATTGTTCACTGTGGCAAGTAAGCGACCAAAAACACTTGACAGAAGTAAAGGAATAAGGGAGGAAGGCAGGAAGGGAGACTTTAGCAGAGTAAGAATGTATTTCCTCTGTTCTGTGATGGAATACTGTATTCAAATGACCCACCATTCAGGGCCATGATGCTATTTCAATGAAGAAAGCATCTTCATCCTGGAATTAGAGGATGTTAGCCCTGCATCATGGTCATTTCTTGGTCAGGGGCAGTGTTAGGACTTCGGAATGATGCCACATAGTTTCAGTTATGGAATGGCTGTACCTGAAATAGAGAATGCTCACTACTCCTTATTTTATCAAAAATAAAGCTCTTTATTTCAGTGTTAGCACTTAAACACTAAAATGTAAATATCCCCCCCTTTTTTTTCCTAATCTATAGCTATTGTAAAATTTAACCTGTCATGTTTATTTATTGTTTATCAAGCCCAACTACCTCCTAGGACTGATTTTCTAGAACTGATTTCTACCTCCTAAGATGGTTCCAGCAAGCAGGATATCCCTCTAGCCTGATACCAGCAAGCTCCTGGTCCATTTTCTCTTTCAGCTTCCCTTTCTTATCAAGACGTCAGTCCCCTAAACACCATCACAGGTCACAATGATGCCTTTCACAGGCAGCTGCAAAGGCGACCTTCTCTTTAGATTTCTCTGTGCTGCTTAAGTGGAAAGTCACAGCAACCTCTGACTCTATCACAGCAGCTGCAGCCACGGAATGACCTTTCTCGACCATCCAAAGAGGGTAGCATTTTAAACTTTGAGCCCCTTACAAAATGGTACATTGTCTTCTAAAACTGGGTACCTAAGCAATGTCTGTCTCTTGCTTTGGAGGTTGACTAAAAATAAAAAACCAGCTCCTTTATAGCAATTTTACAAATCCTTATGGATTAGCAAGTGTTTCTCTTCTCCAAGGTCTGGATTTTCTGTGTCATTTCCATTTTTCCTAGAACTGATTTCTGTATTATTTTTTACATGTTGTTAGGGAGGTGAATAATATACGAGTATTTGTATTCTACTCTGATGGAAGTAGCTTTTGTACTTAGCTGCTGTCATTTGAAATAAATGTTTAATTGAGAGGTATACAGATTAAGTGATTCTCAACTGGTTCCCTTAGCAACAATTACAGACTGTTTCTAGTAAACCCCCCCAAAAAGTTTCTACCATAAACCAACTTTGAAAAGCACCTAAATAGAAATTTGCCATGTTTTTCTTCTATAAGCAATATTAGTAATCAGTGTGTCATCAGTCTCTGAGAGCAATGCTTGTGAACTTTGCATTGGTACTGAGGAATGACAGGGACTGGCTGCCTTATCTAATGACCCAAGCTGTACCAAGTTGACTTTTTAAATGGAATTGCTTAGTCAATAATTAGGTTCTGAACATGATCGTATCTGTGCAATGAGTCACTCGTCAATTGAAGGAAAACAAGACTGTTCTCAACATTTAAAATTTCCTAAAAACAACCTTGTTGCTGTGGTGATTTTGATGCTTTTTAGCTGAAAAGTAAAAACTCTACATTGCTACTAACATAAGTAATAAATGGCAACTGCATCAAATAATAATGGATCACGTAGTCAAGAACTTGGAACTGTTCAGTTCTGTGGGCACCACAAACCACAGTCTAGAAGGAGAGGCTGCATCAAATACCAGTCAATGGCAGGACCCCAGGAGCTGCAGCACTGAAACTGTCCCTTCAGAGCTATAATTTGGGGCAGGTTCCATAACCTTGGATTCCTTACTTGCAGAATGAGCTGGGCACAGTGGCGCATACCTGTGATCCCAGTGGTTCAGGAGGCTGAGGCAGGAGGATCAAGAGTTCAAAGCCAGCCTCAGCAAGAGTGAGACACTAAGAAACTCAGTGAGACCCTGTCTCTAATACAAATACAAAATAGGGCTGGGGATGTGGCTCAGTGGTCAAGTGCCTCTGAGTTCAATTCCTGGTACCAAAATCATCATCATCATCATCATCATCATCATCATCATCATCATCACCTTATCCCTCAGGTGCATGGATCAAGTGAGTTCATATAAAACATTTCAAACAATGTCTGTAAACAGGAAGCACAACATAATAATTTGTTAAATAAACACATTGCACAGCCAAGTTTCAACTCTGTTAAGTACCCGTCAGAGTAAGAACTACAAACTGCTGTTTCCAAGTTCGTGAGTTGTTCCGTGGATTTAATCTGGTGCCTCTTGATACAAAATTCCAAATTATAGAGCTATATTGATAATTTAAGGAGAAAATAATAGTGTTTTTCCTTTAGTGGCCCATCTATTCTCACCCCAGAGACTCTGTCATATTTAGAAATATGTCATATGTATTTGCCATTGTGGACACTTTTTCTTAACCTCTTAGATTTCAGATTCACTTCTTAATCATAAAACTTATTAGATTCTGATTTGTGGAAATTAAACCAAAAGACATTGAATCCCAGTGCTTCCGTTGACCAGCTGTGTGTCATTGGGCAAGTTACTTCAGCTTTCTGAACTCCTGCTTTTCATCTGAGAAATACAGAAAAAATGCACAGGATGTTGTATCAATGAAAGAAATTCCTATAAACAAATTTCTTAGCATAGTTAAATGTTACCATGAAACACTGTGTCTTTTTAGTGGGTAACCAGTAAATAGCATCAAAATAGTAAGTGCCATTTTACCTTCTCATTGTCCACCTGGCCAGTTGGCAAACTTGGGTACTCCTTCCCCCCAGCACCATGGCTAACTCCTGTTTCAAATGTCTCTTTGATACATATTCCATTTGTGGCGATGTATCTTCAACTTGCTAACATGTTGATTTGGAACTTTTCCCAAATTTATGTATACTTTTTCTTCCCACCTCGGTTATAAACCTGCTGAGGGTTGAACCAGCCTGCTCCCTCTTCTGTTCTCTTTTGAGTTTCATGTGTGTTCCCTGTGTTGTAATTTATCACCATTTGATGGATGAGAAGTGTCACCATGCATTTTTTCATCAAATGGAGGATGAATGAGATTCAACAGGAACTAGGTTAAGTTCACATTAAGATGGAAAATGTAAGAGGAATTAGAAAGACTATCATAAAGAAGTCTTCTAAAATGTAGTATAATGCCATGTTCAACTTGAAAGAAATGAGATTGTAGAAAAAAGACACAGTGTGTTACCCTGAGAGCACTCTCTTGGGTGGTCTCCACAATTATGGACTTAGAGCAGGATCCAACAAAGCAAGAGGAAAAGAATGATTCGGATAAGTAGTAACAATCCCAGGTAAGCAGAGCAATCAAATTCCAACAGAACAAATGTCCTCGAGTGTGGTGTGTGTGCACACTAATATGCCATTAGTTTTCATAAGAATTTCATTAGAAACCTTCGAAGAGTGCTTTTCTCAGATCTATAAAGGCTGAATCCAAACTGAAGAGGAGTTCAGAAAGAAGAGGTGATTAGAAAGTAAATGCAGTTGGTATAGACAACTAGTTAGAAAGAAGAGAGACAGGATATGAGATGGTAAAGATGGAAGGTTCAGGGAAGGTGTAGATAAATCAGAAAACATTCTTGAACCTTAAATGGCAATTGAAAACAAGTCATTGAAAAGCTCAAATAAAACTGCTTTTCTGCCAGGCATGGTGGCACATGCCTGTAATCCCAGCAGTTCAGGAGGCTGAGGCAGGGGGATCTCGAGTTCAAAACCAGCCTCAGCAAATGAGAGGCACTAAGCAACTCAGTGAGATCCTATCTCTAAATAAAATACAAAAAAGGGCTGGGTATGTGGCTCAGTGATTAAGTGCCCCTGAGTTCAATCCCCAGTACCAAAAATAAAAAATAAAAAAATAAATCTGCTTTCCTTTCTAATTGCTTAGACTCAGCTATTATCTGTGAGAAAACTGAGACGTGTAAATGAATCAGAGCCAGTGTTTTAACTTTTCCTAATGCCCAGGAACTTTTTTTTAAAGATTATGACATGGATGTGCCTGCCTTCCAAATATTGTCAAATGTATCATAGTAAAACACTGTTAGTGAAAGGTTATTATCTAACGTTTTAGATATTTATCTCTATTACCTATATCTGGGGTCGTATGAAAAGCAGGAAAGAAAACCAAAACAAAAAAAAATTAGATTTTAAAATAGTGAATTATGTGTTTTGTATCTGACTAGGTTCCTCAAGATGAATGGACGGGGTACACCCCTCGAGGCAGGGACGATGAAATTCCATGCCGAAGAATGCGAAGTGGCAGCTACATCAAGGCCATGGGGGATGAAGACAGTGGGGACTCAGACACAAGTCCCAAGCCTTCTCCCAAAGTGGCTGCGCGAAGAGAAAGCTATCTCAAGGCGACCCAGCCATCCCTCACAGAACTCACCACCCTCAAGTAAGTAGTCCAAACACAGGGCTTTTGATAGTGCTTTGCATTACCACCTCGGATCAGATCCTATGTCTCCAAGAGTTAGTGGGGCAGTAAAAAACTCTGCGAATGGAGTGCTGTGATACAGGAAGTGGTCTGTTGATTTTGACATGGGATGTGACTCCTATGCCCCAGTGTCTTCAAAGACAGGCACTCCCAGCTACACTCTCAGTTGATCATAGCTGAACCCCTCACCCTCAAGAGGGGTTCCAAACAACCTAGAATGCTTTCTGGAAAAATTAAGATTTCTGACCAAAGAGAAGATCCATTAGGCATTTGTTCAGCCACAAAATATTGCAAGGGAATGCTTCCTTAAAAGACTTGAATATTTTAGATAACTGAGTAATAGAGACTGTTGTCTTAGAGAAGTGTGTTGAGTCGTTTGTCAAAGTTTATGTATTCATTCTTGAAAATTAGATGAGATGTATTAGGTGAGATGACAATTAAGTGTTTCTGGATACATATGGTTAAATTTGGCAGCTCTATACATATTAAAATCATAAGACCTTAAAAGTAGTTTTTGTTTTTAAAAAAATATGATCTATACATATTATAATTTATAATTTAAAGAATAAGTATTCTTTACCTTCATTTGTGCTATTTGTAAACAGAGAACAGCATTACAAAAGAAACTATGGAAATTATTTCACACAAGACCTGACTTAAATTTTAATGTTATTTATAGAGAGTAAGTCAGAGCCTTGGATCTAGAGATATAATTCCATTTGGACCCAAAAAATATATTACAGATAATTAGTACTTCTGAAGTGCCTTTGATTCCATATTTTGATGAAATACATGTTACTACTCATTCATTTACATTATGTTACAAAATGAAAAATTAAAATATACAATAAATAAAACAGAAAAAGCCAAAGAAATTGGGTTAAGGAAAACAAATCAAATTGCTAATCAAGAGCATTGAAAAACAGTGGACAAACCAATCAAATACAAACTAATGGATGAGTGAAAGGAAATCTAGTAGAGGAAAAAGAAAGGGGAGGGAGATCATGAACTGAAATCAATTTCTATGCATGTGTGAATTTGTCAGAAGTGAACCCACTACTACGTATAACCATAAAGCTCTAATAAAAGAAAAACAGTGAACAAGTCTATGAGCAAAAATGTATTTAAATAGCAAAATATATCATACTTAAAATAACTGGAGTTCCTTGATGGATTTTCGTCCAAGGGGCCATATGGAATCACTCCAGATTATTTTAATTAAAAATTAATGTCAATACATTAGTAAACCAACCCACAAAAAGCTCTTCTTTCTTTCCTTCCGATTCTAGTTGTCTTTCCTTTGTGCCTTTATGCATTAGTTTCCTAGGACTATCATAGAAAGGTACCAAAAGTGGGGAGCTTAAACCATAGAAGCCTATTGTTTCACAGTTCAAGCAGCTGGAAGTCTGGTTCAGGGTGTCAGCAGGGCCAGGCTCCCCTGAAACCTGTGCAGCACAGTCCTTCTCTGTTTCTTCCTGGATTCTGGTGGATAGCAGGCAAAGCTCAGTTAATCCTTGGCTGAAAGCTGCCACCTTTTAGACTCTGTCCTGTTGTCGCGTGGCACTCTGCCTTCTGTGTCTTCACATGGCAGTCTTCTTATGACTTCATCAAAACTTGATTACATCTGCAAAGGTCCTATTTCCAAATACTATAGTGCAAGTCACATTTACAGACACTTGGGGGTCATAATTCAATGTACACCATGGGCATACAAGGTAAATTGATTATGGAATTAAAAAAATTAAAACAAATCTTCACTGCACTGTGACACACCTAGCAGAAAATTAAATATACTCAGTCTGAGAACAACTGGTATTGTTTAAAAACAAAAGTCAGTGTGCCAACGCAGTATGAAATAAGGGTATCCAATGACCCTTCTGACAAATATCTTCTATGAACTTTAAAATAGCTCTCAATAGGAGAATAAAAAAACAAAACAAAAAAGGTAGACACAGCCATGGTGTTAGTTGACATCTTTTAGAAGATGCAAATGAGAAAATAAGATGAACAGAAAATCATTTAGACCTTTAAAGTCTCAGTTTCCTCTTATGAAACTACATCTGCAGCCTCCAGAGGCCCTGCCACCTCCTGAGGGTCCTGTTATGTTAGCGTGGAGAAGCACGGGGCATGTTAGCTGAATGACACCTAGGGGTCTGAGTGATGAGGTAGATGGCAGCTGCTCACAGCAATACACAGGTCTGAGGAGAACCAAAAGGAGCAGAGCTATGAGAAAGATGAAGGAGAATGCTCTGAGGAAGGCTGAGGACAGATGCCAAAATCATCATTCACCACAGTGTCTTGGGGTTCCTCTCCTCATAGCTTTGGGGGTGTGAAGAATCCACTCTGAATCCCTTAGAACTCTTCCTTTTTCATTCACCTCCTGTGCAATATCATCTTCCTCTAATGTCCTAGATCATATTTTTACAACCATCCTATATTTCTTTTACTCCCAAGGTTTTTTTTTTATTTTTTATTGTTGATTGTTCAAAACATTACATAGTTCTTGATATATCATATTTCACACTTTGATTCAAGTGGGTTATGAACTCCCATTTTTACCCCGAATACAGATTGCAGAATCACATCAGTTACACATCCATTGATTTACATATTGCCATACTAGTGTCTGTTGTATTCTGCTGCCTTTCCTATCCTCTACTATCCCCCCTCCCCTACCCTCCCCTC
>NW_025999990.1:46610390-46801634 GCF_001458135.2 Marmota marmota marmota | reverse complement strand
TGCCCTTCTATCTCTACTCATCCCCTCCCTCCCTCCCTCCATCTTCTCTCTGGACCCCATCTACTGTAATTCATTTCTCTCTCTTGTTTTTTTCCCCCTTTCCCCTCACTTCCTCTTATATGTAATTTTGTATAACATTGAGGGTCTCCTTCCTTTACCATGAAATTTCCCTTCTCTCTCTCTCTTTCCCTCCCCCCTCTCGTCCCTGTTTAATGGTGATCTTCTTCTCATGCACTTCCTCCCTATTCTGTTCTTAGTTGCTCTCCTTATATCAAAGATGACATTTGGCATTTGTTTTTTAGGGATTGGCTAGCTTCACTTAGCATAATCTGCTCTAGTGCCATCCATTTCCCTGCAAATTCCATGATTTTGTCATTTTTTAGTGCAGAGTAATACTCCATTGTGTATAAATGCCACATTTTTTTTTATCCATTCATCTATTGAAGGGCATCTAGGTTGGTTCCACATTCTAGCTATTGTGAATTGTGCTGCTATGAACTAGAAAAGGATAGAGAGGATACCTTCACTGTTGTCAGTGAGAAATGCTTTGTTGCCCTGAAAAATGCTCTTAAACTGGTCCTCTCAGAAAACAAACAATGACTTCACAGAGGAGCTTGTTCCCACCTAGTTGGAACACTGTACCTTTTATCTACCAGCTTGATTAGCTGAGGGAAATCTCATTTCCATAACCACATGCCCTTTGTGTTTCAGGATGGCCCCACTCCAAGGATGCAGTTTCCATATGAAAGAAGGACAGAGGCCCTCCAGACACTGGATATCATTTGTCCAGATTTTCCACAAATTTCTGGTTGTTTTAATCTCTTACCACCTTGCAGAACGATGTAAATTTGCAAATGTTTGTACCCTCTTCAACAATTTAATGACCAAATATTAAATTAAGTACTAATTAAAATTTAATTTAATTTAATTCAACCACACAGGTGCCTACTTTCTTTTTTTTAAAATTTTTATTGTTGGTTGTTCAAAACATTACATATTTCTTGATATATCATATTTCACACTTTGATTCAAGTGGGTTATGAACTCCCATTTTTACCCTGTATACAGATTGCAGAATCACATCAGTTACACATCCATTGATTTACATATTGCCACACTAGTGTCTGTTGTGTTCTGCTGCCTTTCCTATCCTCTACTATCCCCCCTCCCCTCCCCTCCCCTCCCCTCTTCTCTCTCTACCCCCTCTACTGTCATTCATTTCTCCCCCTTGTATTATTTTCCCCTTTCCCCTCACTTCCTCTTGTATGTAATTTTGTATAACCCTGAGGGTCTCCTTCCAGTTCCATGCAATTTCCCTTCTCTCTCCCTTTCCCTCCCACCTCTCATCCCTGTTTAATGTTAATCTTCTTCTCATGCTCTTCGTCCCTACTCTGTTCTTAGTTACTCTCCTTATATCAAAGAAGACATTTGGCATTTGTTTTTTAGGGATTGGCTAGCTTCACTTAGCATAATCTGCTCTAATGCCATCCATTTCCCTGCAAATTCTATGATTTTGTCATTTTTTAATGCAGAGTAATACTCCATTGTGTATAAATGCCACATTTTTTTATCCATTTGTCTAGCAAGGATGTGGGGAAAAGGGTACACTTGTACATTGCTGGTGGGACTGCAAATTGGTGCAGCCAATTTGGAAAGCAGTATGGAGATTTCTTGGAAAGCTGGGAATGGAACCACCATTTGACCCAGCTATTCCCCTTCTCGGTCTATTCCCTAAAGACCTAAAAAGAGCATGCTACAGGGACACTGCTACATGGATGTTCATAGCAGCACAATTTACTCCCAAGGTTTTAAGAGCAGAAAGAGGCAAACACACAGACAGTGGATAGACTGAGAGATGAGAGGATCAGCTACTTCAGAGAGTAAAATCGTGGAACTGAATATGAGTTAGTAACTGCCAACATACAGAAATTCAAAATGGAACCAGTTTACTAAGAACACCTTGTAAATTGAAAAACATTTTTCTTTGCTTAGAATGGAGTTTCATCAAACCATTTCTATTGTCCTCTTTCAATAGCAAGCAGGAGAACACCTGACCACCAGTCATACACGTGTTCCTTCTCTCTAACCACCCCACTCCTGGAATTATTTCTCTTAGTTCCAGTTATCTCCATTCACTTTTCCCTCACCTGTCTTTTGAGTTACATTTATCATACAGTATACATATTAAGCTTCCATAATACTCAACCACATAATGGTTATTAATGATTTCTAGTTTAAAGATATTTAAGAAGATACTCAAGGAGAAAGATGGCAAAAAAAATCAGACATGACATGACTCAGTTCTGTCTTTTATTCCTTGATGATGTTTTGACTGGAGATCATTATTTTTCTAGAAGCTTGAAGCATTTGGTCCCTCATGAGAAAAAAAAAAGATACCCATATCCTAGAATTCTAGTTCCCCCATAAAAGAAAACTATATTTATGTTCCTACTTCTTTGACATTTAAGTCAATTTTTTTCCTCCTTCCTCCTCAGCAATTCACAGCTTTAGGGATGAATCATAGCCATGAACCAAGACAACTAAAATTAGTCAAGTGAGATTGGGACAACATTTCATTTGAGATTTTTCAACTCCCATCTTCTCTCAGAAATTTCAGAGAGAAAGCACTCCTACACTTTTTACATTGTTTTTTCTTTATTCTTTCCCCCTTTCTCTTTTCCAATTGCGTCTTGGGGGTTTATCCATGGGGGTTGGTTTTCATCAACTACTTAATGGTGGTGATTGGATCATCTGTGGAACATTCTGGAGTTAGGAATAGACTTAACACAGCAAAGTCCATCTTTGGCCTGCTGAAGTCCTCAACTACTAGTCTCCAAAAATTGTTTCTTTCGTTCTTTTCTCATATTCCATAACTGTTAACAATTCCTTCCACCTCATCACTAGCTTTTCCTTCTTCTGGGCTTAACTACTGATGAATCCAAAGTGGCACATCACCCCAGAATATTAATATTTTCATGAGGAGCTTCTGAATATTTAATAGTCATTTTTCAGACAAGAAAAGGTTTGGAGACCAAAGTTTCCTCAAAGCATATCACCACAGCTTGAAGAACTTAAGTCTTTTACTTGGATTTTCTGTAATATGCAATTTATTCTGGAACGGAGACTACCTCCTGCTACCATGATTAGTCAAAACCAAGTTCAAATCCCATCTTGGATTTTCATTCCATATACTACTGTAAAAGGAATTTTTCAAAAATGATATTAAGTGGGCTGTCATTTAAAAGTCCTTAAGTTAAATTCAAATAACCACCAACCTGAAACAAATAGCACTTTTAAATTTCTCCTTACTTGTTTATCTCTTCATCCAAGCACTAAAAAATTTTCTTTTTCCCTGGGAGAAATAATCAGCCTTTGCTATTAGAGACTTTGAAACTCCTCTGAAATTGGCAAAAAGGGCCCCAGGCTTTTGTGAGAGGGCCAGTCAGAGCTCCCAGGAATTTTGAGAAAGTATCTAATAGAAGGCTTTTGGAAGGTTTATTTTTAATTCTAAATGCCTCAAAGGAAGACAGTTTTCATTTTCAGGATGGTTAATCCTCTTCATCTTTATTCTTTTCCCTAGGGTCCTGAACCATTTACTTGGAATGGAGAGGGGTGTTTTAGATAAGTTGATAAAATACTAAATAGCTCTGAGCTTTTGGTAACTGGTTTAACATCCCTGAATCTCCCTAATAACACGAGAGTCATATGCCTTTAGCATGAATGGCACTACTCAGGTGACTCCTGCCCCAACTCATGGACAGACAGCATTAGCAGATCCCAACATTGATGGATCCCATCATCTTTCCCACCAAGCATAACTCATAGATCCTGGAAGCTATTTCTAGTCTACATGAAAGATCTCTGAGGAACCTTTTGGCACCAATATGTAAACTGTATGGATGAAGGACAGAGGAACCAGAGTTCACAGTTCAAAGACAAAAGGACATTGCATTGATAAATAAAATCATTTTGATAAATAAAATACATTGATAAATAAAATCCTTCAACTTTAGTTCTGGAGATTTTAAATGAATTGGTTTTGCATCAGAAACCCCAAACAGGAGCCTCTTGCTGGAGTCTCTTTGTCTCTGTATAAGTCTTCTCTCTCTCTCTCTAGACACACTGTGTCCTCTGCCTGTTCCTCACATTCCACATGCCCCTCCTACCCACCGACTGTTCCTCCTGTTTCTTCTCTTCCCAAAAAAAGAGGAGGAGTGGTGGATATGGGAGCATCACTATTTTTTTTCTCAAAGATGTGAACCACATTTAACAATATGGTAATATATATATATATCATCCTATCTTTGTCTTAGTGATAGGAAGTGCCTCTGGTTTCCTTTGTGGTCTGCTTTCCCTTAATGCTTTTCCAAGCCTTTCCTACCTATCCCTCAGTACAATTGCCATACAACATCCAATAGTAAGGAGAACAGAATAGCACGATGTGACACTACAGAATCTCGAATCTACATCCTCTGTGACATAAACGCACAGCAGTTGCTCATCCCTCCCCGACCACAACACTTTCTCCTATTATTCTCCATCTTTCCTACTCCCCTCCCACTTTCCAGAGCAACACAAAATGGAAAGAAGTTTAAAACAGGGAAAGTAATTCTCACTGATAAACGGTCACTTGCTCATAGGCTTACGATCTCAAGACCTTTCGAACCCCTGTAGAAATGCCTGATTGAAAGAAGAGGGGAAACTAGGACAAGAAATTAGTGTTGTATTCAGTCCCTGATTTTCCTGCTTTTATAAAAAATTGCTCCTTCTTTGGTATATGAATACTCTCCTCCAAATGATGTGGACTGTGTGAGCACTGCAGCCTGTATCACACTGTGGCCCCTTATTGTATAATTAGTCTTTAGAAAACCTATTTTGAAAGGACACCAGCAGAGATCAAACTGTCCCTAAAAGGACCATGATCACAGGGAAGAAAGAACAACTCGTGTATCTTTAAAGGAAGCAAAAGAATGAAATGAAGTACAGATTTTTTTATACACACAACACACACACACACACACACACTAGGGATTGAACCCAGGGGTTGAGCCACATCCCCAACCCTTTTTTATTTTTTATGTTGAGGCAGGGTCTCACTAGGTTACTTAAGGCCTCACTAAATTGTTAAGGCTGGCTTTGAACATGCAATCCTCCTGCCTCAGCCTCTTGAGCCCCTGGGATTATAGTCATGCACTACCATGTTCAGCTTAGATCTTTTTTAAAAGAGATGGAACAGAGAGAATAAAAGTAGGAAAGATATTTATGTTATGAGGGCCTGACTGAATGCTGAGGGCTTTACGTGTGTGTTTTCATCTGATCACACAACTCTATACATGTG
Organism: Marmota marmota marmota; assembly: GCF_001458135.2. Lineage (NCBI taxonomy): Eukaryota > Metazoa > Chordata > Mammalia > Rodentia > Sciuridae > Marmota > Marmota marmota. The sequence continues at coordinate 46,796,296 of NW_025999990.1, read as the reverse complement.
ATTTTGCTCATTTTGCAAATTAGGAATCTTGATGAGACTAAATAACACCCAAGGTAACCTATCAATTGCTTGTGAAAGCTAAGATCTAAACCCAGTGTTGCAGGCAGAAAAGATAAAAATCTGGATGGAATAGTGAACTATTTTAAAGACATTTTTAATGACGGGAATGGAAAACCAGCTGGGTGTCAACATCTGAGACTTGGTGTCCAGGAAAAGGACATTCATAGCCTATGGCGAGAATGAGGAATGGATCTGATGTGGTGTCAGGGGCTCTGGGAGGTAGGTTCTTACCTGGAAGGGCTAGCAGCAGACACGTGCGTTGATGCTGGAAGGACTTTGGGAATGTCTTAACTTGAGTTTCACCTGAGGTGAAGGAAAGAAGGACCAAATGACCAAAGGATCAGAGCTGCACACGCCATTGGCTAACAAACAAACAAACAAACAAAAAAAAACACTAGGAGAAGAGATGGCCTCTGAGGAGTCTGGTTCAGCCCTATGGGCGTGGGGACAAGTGTGATAACAAATCCTAGACCCGTATGTGTTCTGGGACCTGCGTTGTATTTATGATCTGATCCTTTTTCACATGACAGCTGACCAGACTTTCCACCTGTGCCAACCAGCCAGAAGGGGCTGTGTAACCAGGCACTGGGAGGGCAGAGATGGGAGCAGGGGAAAGAGCCAGTGAGGATTCTGGAAACAAAGTGTCCCCACTCTCCTTGGGTCATTCTGATCAAAGGTGCTGCTCACTGTCCTATGAAGAAGACTTTGATTTGCCAAGAGCCTTAAAATACTTTTGCCTTGCCTATCTGCTGGATGTTATTCCTTCAATCTAATATCTATGTTCCCTGTTAAAGTGCAGACAACCAGCTAAAGAGAACACCCTAATTATAATCAGAAATCGTATTCATGTAATCATGCAGTAAACATTTATTCTGTACCTAAAATGTCTAAGTATTGCATGAGTCATTTATACCTTGGTTTCAGTAAATTTATTATTTGCGTTGCTAAAATTGTTTTCCAGATTTTATATGCACACATACACTTGAATCTAAAAAAGCAGACTCTATGGAAAAGAAAGAAACTTAAAATTCAGAGGTTGATGATTGTCTTAGTCTATTTTCTGTTGCTATAACTGAGTAGCACAGACTGGGTGTTTTATAAAGAATAGAGGTTTATTTGGCTTATAGTTCTAAAGACCAGGAAGTCCAAAATCATGGCACCAGCCTCTGATGCGGACCTTCTTGCTATATCATAACAAAGCAAAGTGTTAAATGTGGCGAGACATAGCAAGCATGCTAGCTCAATTTTTTTCTTCTTCTTCTTTTAAAGTAACTAATGTCACCATGGGGGTCCCACCACCCATGAACTCACCTAATCCTCACCTCCCAAAGGCCTCCCTTCTGAACATCAGTAATATCTAACTTTGGGGATTGTTTCCAATACGTGAACTTTTCAGGGACATATTCAAATCACAGTAACACTTTTGTTCAGAAACTTTTCTGGTTGGAATGGGGAAAATTTTGAGGTTTTGTTTGTTTTCTTTTATATTATGAGTTACCCTTTTATCAGCATAATTGAAGTTATTAGTTTTACTTTCATTTTATGTATCATTAAAAAAAAAATTCTCATTGTGCACCCAGATGGCAGGACACCATGCAGGAAAGAGAAAAGCTTCTTTAAAAAGAAGCCTAGGCAGACGTATTAGAAGATGCCTGTAATCCTTTTGGGAAGCAGGCTCAGTATAAGTCCTAAATAAATATATCTTTATACAGGATGCATACGGAATGGCAAAAGTACCCATAGATCAAACAGAAGGAAATCAAAACTGCAGCCCAAGGAATGTAGGTTACCTGCAAGGAACTTCTAGCTGCAAAGCTATTGATTATTAAATAAATTAATTTGGAATTTTTTAGAGAAACTTTAAAACATCTTGAATTGTATTTCTCTGGAGGCTTTGATAATCAGCATTGAGCTGAATGAAATGAACAGGATATCTATATGAGATTTGGCCTGGCTGAGAAGTCTAAGACTTCATCATAATATCAGCAACATATTTTTAAAATGTACATTGATCCTATATTTTCAAGCTAAGCATGCAGATAGATAAGACGTCAAAGTACCCAAATAACCCAGTACTCCCCAAATATAAAGGTATTGTTATGGGGAGTCACTCCAGAAAATACTCTAAGTCCAAATTTCAAATCAAAGCAGAGTTTTATTTACCTGTTCCCACCACAAGATAATTTTTTATAAGAAAACAGCTTTCATTTCAGTTTCTCAGAAATAGCCCTTGTAACAGTTTTTTATAGAAGGCAGCAAAATGGCGTCTTAGGCCTGTCTATGACAGTTTTTGCTTTATAATGGTCTTATCCACTTATCAAAATCTCATATCTATAATCTATATTTTTTACTAATCTATAACCTATAAATTACACTCTTATTGATTGTATTTATCAGCTCACACCACAACAATATCCCTTTTCTTCTTGGCTCTTCTCTATCAGTAGAATTGCCATTTTCCTAAATATAGTCATGAAGCATTGTGATTCTCTTCTTACCTCTTTGAGCTTTAGGGTTTCCTGATCTCTCAGTTGAATGATCATATAGGACAGATTTGTCTTGCTGCACAAACCTCTCTCTGTTCCAACTCCTTCCAAAGTCTTTCTACCAGGTCACGTTAAACATCATTTCATTTCTGAATTCTGCTCTGTCTATGCACAAAATCTTCAACATAGCATTCAAAACTTTCACAGTGAATCTCCATTCTCCTTTGAGATATTCTTTCCTGCTGTCCCTCTACAAGCTTTCTATGCTTCAATCAAACTGAGATACTATCCGGATACGAAATGTCAAAGAAAAAGAAGATGAAAAAGAAGGGAATTAAAGCACAGGGTAAGTTGAGCACCAGACTGTAAAGTTGGTATTTGGAAGAAAAACGGATCACTTCTCTTCTCATTCCATTGGCAAAAGCTAGTGACATTTCAAAGTCTAACTTCAAAGAGTACAAGACAGGCAACCTTACCATGTGCCCAGGTACAAACACGCAAAAAATAATTGACAAGCAGCTATAATGCCTACCAAAGTCCATCCTTCTTGACTCTAAATATTTAACTCACTCTCTCCCCTGAAAGCAACATATAATGCTTCACTATTAAAGGGAGAAAACCCAAAGGTCTGTCCTATCCTGGCACAAAATCAACCTCAAAATTTATGGTCTATGGTTGATGCACAATAGTCTGTACAACAGAGAATGATACACAGTAATATTTGCTTTAGTCCAGGTGTATCTTTGAGACATGCAGACTCAAAAAGACAAATTCATCTGCCTTCCACATATCCAATATATGATTGTAGAACAAGAATAAAATGAACCATAATAAACATTCCAATGAAGGAAGAAAATGGAAAATAACAGTAGCCACTGATCCATACAATTCTGCAATCTCACTGGGTAAGATGCCGTAGGCCCTGTACCTTGGGGGACAGAAAGTTTTCTTGATTAGGCTGCAGTTCTCCCGGGGAGCAACTTCTGGGTCTGTTGTTCTCCATATGTCCTGATTCCCTGCTCTGGAAGAACTCTTCCATTTCTATTATCTTCTTTGACCAAATATGTAGTGTACATCGGGGAACGGGAATGTGTGTTCCTTAGGATCCCAGAAGGCATTTCAGGACTCCTCCATTTACCCCTCCAGTTGTGTTTTGATCTAGGCTCATCCTTTTGTTTGGTTTTGTTTTGTTTTGTAGGTAGTAAAGCTCTCTTCAACATACAGTTTGCTTCTTCTCTGTTGACTCCAATGAGTTCCATGTACCAATCACCACATTGACAGATCTCTGCTAGACAAAGTTATCTTTTTTTGCTCAATTCATTTGAAAGTCACAGTCATAGCTACTTTATGAATCATTTTGTCTAATCAGAGGGATTTACTTAATTGTATCTTCATTCTAAATTCTCTGAATCCATTCTGAGGTTTAAACAATGGGATGTCCATATACTTGATTTGAATTTTGCAGGAAGGGGTAGTTTTCATATTCCATCATCACCTAAATCCTTCTCATGTTTACCTTTTACAAATTAGATTGAAATCAGTTTCTTCTTCTAATCCTGCAAATCCACAAATATCTAAGATTCTCCTTATTCTCCTTCATCGCTACTTGTAATCTAACCATTTTTTTTCTCAGTTTATTTCTTACATGTATAAAGGCATACACTGTTAGGGATTTGTATCATTCTTGTTGCATTTCTGGAGGCAATTTATGTCCTAGCTAGTATAGGCTAGGTTATGCCTTGTCAATGGTTGCCAACAGCAACCAACCCATGGTATTGACACTGCTTTGAATCTATCTCTAGAGCTATGAGTTCATTTTTACATCATCTACTGTTCAAGAAAACAGTCTACCAAATGACTCACGACTGTGTACCATGGAACAACACTTTTTCAGTCTCTAATAACAATGACTTTGCTGCCTTCTATCACATCCTGAAACCATAGCGTACACGTTTAGGGATTTTTGTTGTTCTTGTTGCATTTCTGATACCAATTTATATCCCTGCAAGAATAGGCTAGGTTATGCTCTGTTGATAAACAGCCAGCAGATCTCAACAGTTTATTTCTGACTCGTGATATTATGACTTGGTATGAGGCTCTGCTCATTGCAGCCACTCAGACACTCAGAATCATAGAGACTCCATCCCAACAGGTGGGATGATCGCCAAATCACAGAAAGGGATGGTGGCAAACGGAGCACTGCTTCCTATAAATCAGACACATGGCCTTCACTCATGTGTCATTGCTAAAGCAATCTATATGACCACAGCTAATTTTAAAGAGGCATAGAAGTGCAATACCAGCATGTGCCCAGAAAACAAAGTGCTGAATACATTTGGTGACCTACAGTCAATACCTCAAGTCCTTCGTTAATGCTATCCTCTGCCCTAGACCTCTCCATTGCCATCTCCTATTCATTGATTCCTTCAACAAAGACAAGCATGTTGCTCAAGAGCTCGGGTGCTGAGGTTAAATTACCTCAATTCAAAATCATAGTTCTGTCGCTCCTAGATGTATTACTACGGGAACATCATTCACCATTCTCTGCCTCAGTTTCCCCATCAGTTACATAGGGACCATGCTATCTCCCACCTCAAGAGTACTCGTGAAGATTCAAGAAAATATGTGCATGGAGCACTTAGTACAGAGCCTAGTGCATTGGAAGTGTCCCTTACATGTTAGATATTATCATTTTGGGCCACCTGCTATGTGCAAAGTATGGGGATACATTAGTCATTCCAACGCCTAGTTTAATAGATTTTACAATCTAATGGAGAACACTAGAAAAAAAAAGCTTTATTTTTTTAAACTCTCCTCTCAGATTTAACTTCTGTTGATGGTGTAAATTATTTCTTTCCCCTACGAACTCCCAAAGCACTGTGTTAACATTTCTCAAGGTAGCTGTAGCCTTCTTATGTACTTTTCTATTTTCTCTGTTCCTCCTGTGGAAGGATGTTCATAAGTTATCTGAAGGAATGTCTGTGAAGCGCTAGGTCCAGCATTACCCCCAAGGAAATGTGAAACAAATGCTAACTACCCCTGTATGCCTAAGGTGCTTTGAGCAGTCCCTTCCCTCCAAGGCTTCAACCTGTGTTGTTAGTTTGAACTGTCATCTGACATCCACCCAGCATCCTTTAGCTGCGTCTGTGCTCCTCAGATTCTTCAGCCTCCCTGAAGTTTCTGAATCTGAAAAGCTCCCTGTTCCTTCCAACCCTGCTTAACATTGCCAGCCCACCTGGAGGCTGAGAGCTCAGTCTGGCAGGTACACATTAGCATGTTAAAAATATCTACACAACCGTCCCTAGTACTGTCATCCACTTTGAACATCAGCATAGTTCCTTCTGTTCACCTGGGGAAATCCCTATTCTTTCCAGTTTTCTAAGGAGGAAGGGGTTGGCACTAAGCCACCAGCATTAACTAGTCCTTTTAGAATTGGGGAAGGGTCCTCTTCAATGACCACCTTAACCACTCGGCACGTTGTGAAACTTACTCAGGAATCCACGTAAAGCAGTTACATGGAACACACTTGATCATCTATCCTGATTATTGATAATAGTTTAAATTTCTTACAAGCCTTTTTTTCCCAAGAAAACATAGTACATATAGCAATTTATCAAGTGTTTTCAGTACATCTCATTTGATCCTCTCAATGGTCTCAGAAGGAATTTAGAGTTGATTTTAACCAAGAATTTACAAGTGAGCCAAAGTTTTCTCATGGTTTTGAGGTTCATTATAGTAGCACCCCCTCCTCCACAGAAAATCCGAACTAAGCTTCTCCAGAAATCTTCGCCATAACTGATTTTCGAACTATCAGCAAAGGAGTCTTTACAAGAGTTCAATGCAGGTAAACTTCCTATTTTCCTGATGCTCTATTACTTGGCCACTGGCTTAGAAGAGATCAGCACTCCGGATACTGAAGGCCCCTTTACTTGTTTTTCACAAACATTCATCCAGTATAGTAGTTTGTAGAAGTGTGTTTGCAAATGCAAAGTGTGATTAAAAAAAGATCCTTTAACAAGACCTCTAGCCTTGAGTTGGGCTTCACAGAAATGTCTACATTTCTAAGATAAGAGAAGTTACCAGTTGGGCTCCATGGTAACAGCTGGCAGGGGGAGGAAAGAAAAGGGAGAAGCAGCTCTCCCCTTCTCAAGTGTTGTCCTTGAAGGGTTAACTTGCCCAAAACAGTGAAAGAAAAAGCTGTTTTTATGTGAACTTTTGCAGACTGTGAACTTCTAAGCCCCTCCCCTTACATGTTGGGTATAAAGTTCTAAGAGTACCTGAACTTGGGGCTCAGGGGGTTGATTGATTACAGCAGAAGCTGTGCCCTCTGAACCTGCTTGCAGCCAAATACAACTGCTTCCTGCAATCTTCAGTGCCTTGCCTCCTCTGTCTTGCATACAGTGTCGTGAGACTGGTCCTGGGCTCAAGCTCTAGCCCTGTGCTTTCCATTGCCAACTTTCTTCCTCCTACTGACTCATGGAGCAGTGGGGACTTTTCCCTGAACAGTCTGGGGACTGTCTACACCATCTGGACATCGTTTTTGACTTCCAATGTTTTTGACTTCCAAGCTCAGAACCTTCTTTTAGTTCCTTTGAACTTCTCTTTCCCAGAAAAAGCAGAGCTGGGAGCTCTGAACTTCTATCCAGATTGCCAACTGCATATGAAACTGCCAACACCTGGGTAGCATTCCTGTGCTGAACTTGAAGAAAGGTGAACACTCTGTCAAGGGTTCAGTCCCTTGAGAAAGTCAGACTCATCCTAAAGCTCATGTCTTCAGAGGCTAGGATGAGAAAGTCAAGTGAAAACCTCTTTCCCATGTTGTTGACCTTCTCCATTTGGTGAAGAAAAGTTGTGTCTGAATTTCAGATGGAACAAAGCCAGAGGTGAACAGGGCTGGCTGTGTTAACTAGCTTTCTGTCACTGTGACAAAATACCTGAGATAAACAACTCAAAGAGAAAAGTTAATTTCGCCTCATGGTTTCAGTTCATGATCGACTCAGTCCAGTGGTTTTGACCTGCGGTGTGGCATGACATCATGGAAGGGAGACTACGGGACAGCAAAGCTGCTCACCTCATGGTGGTCTGGAAGCAAAAAGAGAAAGAGGAGGAGCCAGAGGCCAATATCCTCTTTGAGGACACATCCCCAATGGCCTAACTTCCTCCAGTGGGCCCCACTTCCTGGAGGTTACACCAGCTCCCAATAGCACCATGGGCGGGTGACCAATCCTTCAACACATGGCGCTAAAAGTACTATAATTGCTCAAAAAGGGGGGAAATTGATATGAAATGGAAATAGCAAGAGATGACTTCATGAAAGAGAAAGGATTCCACCTGGAATTTGAATAATCACTCAAAGGCAACAGACTGGGGAGGGGAGATGTCTCAATATAAAGAATCAAGTTGAGTGATGCATAAGAAGGAGTATTTGAAAATGGAAAACCGTCCTTGGAGAGTCAGGGAAGACTTTTATGAACAAGATCCTTAAATATCCAGAGAATTCATTTGTTTTTAATCCGATTAGTGAGAGGGAACTTTTGATGGCAAAGTCAGGGGACAAAAGCAATGTGTTATTTGAGAAAGATGGCCAGTGTGGAGTAATGGAAAGGTCAGCTATAGGAGAGTATATTGTCTTCTCACTTAGATGAGGGTATATTCTATATTATTTACATGAGTATATACGTATGGAATGATGTTCTCTAACATCACAATAGCTATTCTCTCTATGGGGGAACTGTATAGGTAGGTGACTTTTGCTTTATTCCTTATTATTTCTCTTGGTTTTTCTTCTTGCTTCTTTTTTTTATTTCTGTGTCTTATTGTTAGATGTGTCTAATTTTAACAACCAAAAAAAAAAAGACCTCTCCAAGAATAAAAATGACTAACACATAGAAGCTCTCCTCATAGAAGAACTCTAATGGCACCAATAAGGCATGGATTATTCTTGTTAAGAATTATACAAGGAGAAAACAGGGACACAGAAAATGAAATGACACAGAGCTGGAGGTGACACAGCATGATTTGAATCCAGAGCCCACACCACTAACCACTATACTAAACTGCCTCTAAACAGAAACAAATGGTAGGCAGAGAGTTTGAAATCAAGTAAAAGAGCCAAGAGAATATTGCTCGGGTCCAAGGAGGAAATGGTAGAAGCATAGACTGGCATGATCCTACACAGAGCTGCTAAACCAACTTGCACAAATCAGTGAAGACCCCCAAAATCAAAAGTCAGCAGCCACCAGGTCAGAATTCCCTATGGTTGTGGCTGCTGCTGTCATGATGGTGACTGCTGTTTTGTGTGGGGACTTTGGAGGTGATTAGATTGTGAGACTAGAGGCCCGATGATGGGGCTAGGGTCTCTCTAAGAGAGCAGAGCCAGCCAGTGACACCGCCTGAAGCCAAGGGAAGCCAGTCGGAGCTGATAAACTCAGCACAAGAAGAGAGGTGGTCTTTCTTTCCCCCTGAATGCAAAGGGAAGCAATGGTAAGATTTAAACAGCAGAGCCTATATCACAATAGACATCATGTCATACAGGTCTCTTTTCTGTTTAGGAATAATGGAAAAATTTCCTATTATTATTATTATTATTAAAAATAAGACTCACACCTGTAATCCCAGAGGTTCAGGAGGCTGAGGCAGGAGGATCAAGAGTTCAAAGCCAGCCTCAGCAATGGCGAGGTGCTTAGCAACTCAGTGAGACCCTGTCTCTAAATAAAATATGAACTAGAGCTGGGGGTATGGCTCATCAGTCGAGTGCCCCTGAGTACAATCCCCAGTATCCAAAAATAAATAAAATATGACTTACAAAAATTCCAACAGGCCAAAGAGTATTTCAGTACTTAAAATCTCCCTCCCCTCTCTATCTCTTCTTACCTATCTATAGAGGTAAGAATTCTAAGTTTCTTACATATTCTTTCAGAAATGTACTATGCACTTATTAAATGTACTCATGTCTAAACTTCCTTTACACTAACTGTTCTACAATTTGCTCTTTTCACTTACAAGTATATCTTAAACATTGTTTTCTATAAGTGCACAGAGAATAACCACATTCTTTTTAACAGCTGCTAAGTATTTTATTGTATGCATGTAGTATAATTTATCGAACAAGTTTCTGTTTTGAACGGGGAATATTTTTTGTGCAAGACAAAAAGGCCTAATTATAAGAAAACGAAATATTCACAACATATCAAAATGGTCAAAGAATTATAATTCTTGGGCAAGAGTGAAGGAAGAAGCTGAGAGTTTAAAAGTTATTTCAGTACCCATGATGGCTCAGGATCTCGAAGCCCTTGATCATTTAAAAAAAATGCAAATGAAGCAAAAGCATAATATATGGCACACACCTATAATCCCAATGGCTGGGGAGGCTGAGGCAGGAGGATTGCAGGCTCAAGGCCAGCCTCAGCAATTTAGTAAGACCCTGTCTCAAAATAAAACAAAAAAGGGCTGAGGATGTGGCACAGTGGTTAAGCATCCCTGCATTCAATCCCTGGTACAAGGGGGAAAAAAGTAAAATATATTTCCAGCCACAATCATAAAACTTGCCTTTTCAGTTCCCTACAGGTGGGACTGGGTTCTGAGACCAGACCACTCCAAGGCTGAATGTAAGCAAACTACCACTGGAAAAATAATTCAGGAGCCATTGTAACAATAACTGGATTTGTTGTTGGTTTTGTTTTTCAGCTTACAGTCATGGTGATGTTCCATGAATAGCTAAAAATGTCCAGGTTCTTTTATTTTATGAATTGGGCTAATTAGAAGATAAGACCTTCCTTCCTATTTTTCATTCTTTGTCTTGAAAGAAAATAATCATCTCAGGTAGAGGGAATTCCTCGTAGTACCAAGGAGGGAGAGGTGACCCTTGGGAGGGAAGAAATGTTAAGTGTTTCATTTTGTTTTGTTTTCCTAAAATTAGGTAAATCCATTAAATCTGTGTCCTCCTCAGCCATCCCTCCCCCTACCTTCACAGAGTTTATTTAAGTAGTTGCCCATAGCAACCACCCACACTCCAAGTAGCTGAGCCTGGTATTGTGGGGAGCGGTTTGGCATGCTTCCGTCTTGCTTCCATTATTCACTGTGCCCTGGAGGTAATTACATAAAATTTAAATGATAATATAAATATATTAACAATGGTTTGGGGTCTCCTTTATTTATTGTTATTGTTGTTGTTGTTGTTGTTGTTTTTAGGTCCTACTTTTTTCAATGCTATGATAAACTACTGACCACAAAACTGTTGTCCTTGGGGTCCACTGGTCCCCTTCGCACTGTTAGAGAGGGAATTGTTTCAGGGAGAAGAGAAAGGTTACAAAGAAAGCCCAGCAGAAGGGACAGGTGCTTGGCCACCCTGCTTTCCTCCCCTCGGCCTTCATGGTGACACTGACATTTCTGGGACCCAGTTCTGACATCAGGCTTTGCTGCTGATGACGTCTGAAAGAGTGGGAAAAGGCAGAGCAGGGTACAAAATCTGAGCATCACCACATCGTCACCTTCCACAAGTTAATTTGTTTCTCTCAGTGGGCTTTCTTTGTTTTTAAGATGGGTCTCCAACCTATCACTAAATAAATAAATATGTGAGAATTAAGTGAGCTCACAGATGTTAAGACCCTCATCTGGATACTTTGTTATGCAAGGACATAATCAGTATCTTTTATATATACTAGATACAAATTGTACTTTGACATAAACAACCCTGAGGGGAAAAATCATAGACACTGGTTTGTTGACAGAGAGTAGCCCTCCATGATGTGCCAGGTGCAGTCGAGCGGACCCCAGCCTGACCATGTGAGGCTCCTTCTCATGGACCTGGAATCCTACTCTGCTCTGCAAGTCATGACCCAGGACTGGTCTAGACTATGCTTTCCCTTTATGGGGAAGCTGCCCTTCGCCTTTGATCTATGTAGGGTCATCCCCCATCTCTGTCCTCAGGAGGAAGGTATTTACCTGGCTGAAACAAGAAGGCCCAGTGATTGATCATGGGGGTTTCCCCCGACTACAAACCTATATGGCTGCCTTTAAGTCTCTCTTTTTTTTATTGGTGCACTATATAGTTGTACTGTTGTCGGGACAGATGAGGCAAGGCACCAAAGACAGCAGGAAACAGTTGTATTGGGCTGCAGCCAGGTTCAGAGGGCACAGCTTCTGCTGTAATCAATCAATCCCCTGAACCCCAAGTTCAGGTAGTTTCAGAACTTTATACCCAGCATGTAAGGGGAGGGGCTCAGAAGTTCACAGTCTGCAGAAGTTCACATAAAAGCAGCTTTTTCTTTCACTGTTCTGGGCAAGTTAACCCTTCAAGGACAACACCTGAGAAGGGGAGAGCTTCTTCTCCCCTTTCTTTCCTCCCCCTGCCAGCTGTGACCATGGAGCCAAATTGTAACTTATCTTAAAAATGTAGACATCTCTGTGAAGCCCAGCTCAAGGCCAGAGGCCTTGTTTACACATTTCTTCAAACTACTATACTGGGTACATGTTTGTGAACAACTAGTAAGGGGGTGTCCAGCACCTGGAGGGCCGATTTCTTCCAGGCTAGTAGCCAAGTAAAATAGGGCAACACAAAAATAGGAAGTTTATCTACATTGAACTCTTTGGTGGAGACTCTTTTGCTGACAGTCCTAAAATCAGCCAGGGTGAAGATTTCTGGAGAAGCCCAGTTAAGACTTTTCTGAGGACAAAGGGGGGGGGGGCCACTATAGTACATAATGGTGAGATTTGTTGTTTGAATCTGTCTTTTCATCATCTCTCACTGACTTCTCTCCAGTGTGGGAAACATTCCACCGGCAAGTCACCGTGACCTACAGTCATGAAGCCCGTGTTTTACCCATTGTTCTAAACTAGTATCCTTGCCTATGTTTACAGGTGCTCCTCCATTAGGGGAGTAGGGCCTGCAGTGTACCAGATCTGTTTTCCTAATATATCGTAATTCACTCCTTACGTCATTCGACCCATTTGGATAAAACATACCCCTCAGGTAGTGAAGGGGGGACCCACTAGTTGCCCCACTAAGAACATCAAGAATATCCTCCTCGCGTGCTCACTAGCCCTTAATCGCAGAATGCTTGCTTTCTTCTCTTATTGTTCATAGTTTTCATCCTTGATCTACTCTTGGTCAGCAGGGACTTCCCTAACAAAATGGCGTAGGCTGTTTCCCAGTTCTGGATCCTGGAAGAATGAGATCAGGGGACAGTATGGTCAGGTTCTGGTGACGGTTTGCCTGCATATGGTTGCCTACTGGCTGTGTCCTCCCGTTGCGGGAGGAGAGAGAGAGAGAAAGGGAAGAGAGATGAAGCAAGCTCTCTGGTGCTTCATGGTAGAAGGGCACTAATCTCATCATTAAGGTCCCACCTTCATGACCTCATCTAAACTTGATTACCTCCCAATGACTTCATCTCCAAAATGCCATCAAACTGGGTGTTAGAGCTTCAATATATGAATTTGGGGGTTGAGCAGGACACATTCAGAAGAGAGCCCCCTGACATGTATTCTTCTTTCTGTGATCACTATAGAAGAAGAAGGGTGTTGATGCACCCCAGGAAGAAGAAACGATGGGATAATGCATTTTTAAATTACCATGAGGTGACACACACCTGTAATCCTGGCTACACATGAGGCTGAAGTAGGAGGAAAGCCAACCTGGGTAACTTAGCAACACCCTGTCTCAACATTTATTTAAAAAAAAAATGGCAGGAGGGGATGTAGCTCTATAGTAGATGCACCAGGCTCTTGATTCAATTCACAATACTATAAAAAAAAAATAGAAAAAGAAAAGGCAAAAAAAAAAAAAAAGAAAAAGAAAAAGAAAAGGCTATTAAAATATGAATTCTGGTCATTATTTTTATCAGGGATGCTCTTGCTGCTGGAATCTGCTTCACTGCCACCGTGAGGGTCTGGCAGTTCCCATCTCATGCCCACTGCAGCCCCTATCTTCCTGGCCAAGCATTTGTGACTATGTTGATAGCATATTTAAGAATCAAGCTCAGGTTTCATGTTTCTGCTTCCACCCACCTGCAGGATCTCTTTGATGGGCTGTCACTCAATGCATGATCCCTTTCTTCCTGACTTCTTAAGAGAACATATGACCTGAATCCTAACAATAGAGTGTTATGATTATAAGAAAACACTTTTCATATGTAGTACTGATGAGAGTATTTCACATTTATGTAGATTTTACAAGTGTGAAAGTTTGTCAATTATCTCTCATTTGATCGTTAAATAGCCTCCTCATGTCAGTCACATCTTTGCTACTGTAACAAATACTGATCAAAGATAATCCACTTTTTAAAAAAAAGGTTTATTTTTTGGTTCAAGGCTTCAAAGTTTCCAATTCATGATTGGTTGACCCTGTTGCTTTTAGATCTCCTCCCTTGTCATGGTGAGAACACATGGTAGAGCAGACCACTCACCTCATGACAAGCACACAAAAGAAGAAAGGAAGAGAAGGGGCTAGAGTCCCACTATCCACTTCAAGGACACAACCCCAGTGACCTCAAGATGTCCCACTAGGCATCATTCCTGAGGGTTCACCACTTCTGAATAGAGCCATCTCGGGGACCAAGGCTTTGAGGAACATTCAAGATCAAACCCTAGCACAAGTCATGAGCTGCATTGGGTGTAGCCCAGGACTCCTCACTCCACAACCAGGATGTTTTCCATAATATTAAATGCCAGTGCAAAATGGTTAAAGGGCATAATTTTGAAGAAGAAAAAGGAGTTGTTTTCTCCCAGTCTTCATTACAGAAGATTTTCCAAAACAATATGAAGTCTAGAGTTCCAAACTCTCTGCCTCTCTTAATCACAAATTCTCTTTCTTTCTCTCTCTTTATAATATATATGCTATGTATATGCAATATATATGCTACATATGTATTTGTATATTGTAAAAGGCAATAACCCTTTAACCAATCAGATGGCATTGCTTTGTAGCTGACCAAACCCTTCAGCAGCATTAATCTTATATTGTTGGTTTGGGTAAGTGTCAAAGGAGGACATTTGTGTTTTGTTTCAGCGATTTTTATTTACCAAGCCACACAACTCTTAAGAAAATAGGTGAAGAGAATGAAGAAAATTTATTTATTGAATGAGTGTCTAACTTAGTCCTCAATAAGAAAATCCCCTTATCTCTTTCAAAAGATTCGGAGGTTTTTTTTCTTCTTGACTTTTCATGACATCCAACTCCCCTGTCTCATAAGACGCTCAGTCAGTGGTCCATGATCCTCCTTATCCTAGCCAGAATTAGTTATGTGTGTCTGCAGAGTGTGAGGCTCGTGCCCATTTGCAAGGGTAATTGGTTGAAGTTACTTTCTCCCTGTAACTTTCTCCAGTGAATCAGTTTCCTTGGAGCATTCTGCAATCTCGAAGATGCTCTGTCTTCTTCAAGATGTCCATTCCATCTCAGGGGGATGGAGGCCCAGGTTTCACAGTGGAAGATGCAAAAACAACAGTTTTGCAGAAGTCAGCCAGAAACCAGTGACGCACACCGTTTCTCTGCCATATGCTATCAAATTAGCCAGATCCTGTGTGCGGAGAATTGGCAGAGCTTCCTCTACAATGGATATCTTGCATCATAACTCTCAGCCACACAACCATTTCAGTAATTAGGTGGAATCTCCTGCCAACTTCTGCAACCCGCCCTCTAGGTGGCAGCTGGCCACACTATACCTTTGTTGCCACGTGTGACCCCATATGGGTGATTCAACCCTTTTTTGTCAGTCTTTCCTGACTTCCCCCCAAATCCTCAAGGCATAGAAGCTCTCTTTGCACACAGAAGAGACTTTACATGCAGCATAAAATAAGCACCAAATGGGGAACGTCTTGGGTTGGATATTCCTGGGCTTCTCCCCATGCCTCCCCTCTCATTGCCATAAGTCATGTTCAATGAGATATTAGAAGCAGGATTTTTTTTTTAACCTGGAAAGTTCTGAAATCACAAATAAATGAATCAGTGCCTATAATTGTGATAGGCTTTGAACACGTAGCACTGTGATGCATGTGGTCAACTATTTATATGTTACATTCCAGCTGACAAGTCTCCTGTCTCCTGACTGGCCCCTGAGCTCTCACCTTCTATGCTGTCATGGTTAGAGAAGGATTAAAGGAGAAAGTGCAGCCACATAGGGACTGTGAGGACACACAGTTCTAACAGATCACCTGGAACCTAGCCAGCTGTGCCCCACCTGACGATGGAGAAAGGGAGGAAATGTCTGTACTTAGAAGAAGTGAAATGCTTATTTTATGCTATATCTTTGTGCAGCCATGTATTTAACAAGGACTTAAGACTTGTTTGTAACCAGGGTTGTTCTAGGCACTGGAGATACTGCAGTGAACAAAACAGACATGGCCCCTGCCTCATGGAGCCCACATTCTAGAAGAGTGGACACAAACGTGTAAGAAAGGAGTGAGACACCGTGTAAGTCAGATGCAGACCACTAGGAAGGAATCTTGAAGCAGGGGAGATGCCTTTCAGAGAGTGACCCCAGAAGGCGTCACTGAGACGGGGTGTTGGGTAAATCCCTGGAGGAGGTGAGAGAGTGAGGCATACAGCCATACAGGAGAAGAGGGATCAGGCCTGGAGCAGCAAGTGTGAAGTTCCCGATGTGCACCTGGTGTGTGCAGTGGCAGAGACAGAACAGAGCATGAGAAGCAGAAGGGAAGGGCCCAACCGGGAAGTCAGTAGGAGCACAGGCCTGTGGGCCACAGGGAGCACTTTGGATTTTACTGAGTGTGATGGGAAACTTTCAAAAGCCTTGGGTAGAAGAACAGCACTTACCAAGGGTCAATGCGGTTGCTTTCTTGAAAAGAATGTGGAGGGGAGCAAGGGTGGATATAGGAGAAAGTGTCCAAAGGAAGCAGCCACGAGGGCAGAGGGCAGTGGGCAGGAGCTGCCTCCACTCTGAAGCCAGAGCCGAGGTAGAGCTGAGGCCCACAGGGCGAGGTTCGCCTGAGGTAGGAAAGGTGGTGAGAAGAATGGATTTTGGAGGAAAGGGATATTGATTTTTTTTCCTTTTTAATTCATTTTTGTTTTATTATTTTTTGATTGACACATTAATGGTACATATTTTGGGGTTACAATGTGATGATTCAATTCATGTATACATTATGTAATAACCAAATCAGGATGATTAGCACACCCATTATCTTAATCTTTTATTATTTCTGTATGGTTAAATCCATTCTAAATTCTCTTTGGGGGCTATTTTGAGATATACTGTATTTTTTTGTCAATTATATCCACCACAGTATGCCATGAGACACCGGAACTTAAGGAAAGGGATTTTTAAGTATAAAAATTTCACCAGAAATCTGGGCTGAGGTTGTGGCTCAGTGGTAGAGTGCTAGCCTAGCATGGGTGAGGCACTGGGTTCGATTCTCAACACCACATATAAATTAATAAATAAATAAAGGTCCATCAACAACTAAAATAAAGTTTTTTTAATTTTTATCAGAAATTCAAAATGAAACTTCCTCGGAATTCTCATTAAAGACCCCTACATCTTTGCCTTGACTCGGAGTTGGGAGTTGGCTAGCATAATAATTACCTCTATCGAGATCTGAATGATTTAAATTCTTTCCCTTTACATCAAGTAAACTTAAAATATTGTACTTGGCTAAAAACTGGCACTGATTTATTTATTTAGGTCATGAACCATTTTGAAGAGTTGATGAGAGTGATAGGCACTGTCCCCAGAAGAGAGCATAGATGCACCCATATATGTATTGCCTGAGTTCACTGATTCCCCCAAAACCCACAGGGGGCCTGCAGAGGCAATGAAGTTTCCAGTATTCTGAAATAACAAGGGCTTTCAGTTGATCTATGTTTTACTTTATTGTCTTTGAAATAGGCAGAAAAATATAGCAACTTTTAATCACTGTTGAAGAAAAAATGGGGACTGCAGATATAACTAAGTGGTAGAGTACAAGGTTAGCATGCACGAGGCTATGGGTTGATCCCTGGCACAAAAGAGGGGGGGGAGATAAACACTACCTACAAATGTTTTTTCACAAAATTGATCACCATACAAAATTAGGCCTGTGCATAACTCCATTTTATTTTCTTCATAAGGTTGGACTCTTAGCCCAAGGTCACACTACTAACATATCTAGTGGCTAAACTCACCACTTCTGAAAGAACCTCTTCTAGTTTGGGCTGCTAGAAATTATCTTAAGCCAAAACCTCTCTCCTTTGGTCCAGTCCCTAAAACCATAATAACATAGAGCAATTACCAAAATATCCAAGGATTTGCCCATTTTTGCCATAACCCATGACCACAGGTGTGAGACAGGAGTGAAACTTAACAGCAGACCTGCAGGGAACAGAGAAGAAGGTCTGAGCAGGGAGGATCAAGCCTCGGTGGGTGGCCTGGCATGGGCAGCTTTCTGTTCGTGTTGTCTCTTAACCACTTCCCAGACATGGAGCTCGTGGTAAACCTTCCAGGCTCCTCTCAAGCGAGAAGGGAACGTGACAGAGAAGGAGGGGAGGCCTGGAAAGAGGCAAAGCAAATACAAGGTGGGACATCACCAGGCTGTCCAGAGGACTGTAGGGAAACACAGCCGGGCATTTGATCACGTGCAGCATCTCTGGATGGGCCACATGGAACCACTGTATGCCAGAGCAGTCCGTCCAGAGAAAGGACAAGAAATCTGCTAGTTCCTACCAGTGTCCTGTCTGTCACTGGTCAAACTCACTGCACGGGGTAATAACTGTACCAGTCCTCTTCGATGGCCCCAGTAAGGAAGCCTGAGCCTTCACAGGGCTGGCAACCTACCAGGGGCTGGGTTTTACCCACCCTCATCCCCAAGAAAGGCCAAGACACAGGTAGGAAGACACAGTAGGCAGGCTTTATAGATGGCAGCAGCAGGAGCCATCCCCAGGCTTCTCTGTCCAGGAAACAGGGCAAGTGCCCAAGGCGAAGGGATCAGGCAGGACTGAAAGGATAGAGGAGGTACATAAACTGGACTCAGCACATTAAGCTCTCAGTTCAGCCAACCTGGACTTAGTCTGGGCTGTGGACTGAGGTATCTACAGACTGAGGTGTGGAAGGACAGCAATAGATAGAAGTGACACACAGTGTCAAGCTAGTAGAGCCATCTGGTTCCTTCTGGTCTCCAGTAGATCCTGAGCCTGGGAGTGGAAGGCAGAGCTCATGTCCCACCTCCAGGGTGGAAGGAGCTGAGAGGAATGAGAAGTCAGTGTCTCCATCAGAAATATCAGTGTGACTCCAGGGCAGAATGTCCCAGCCAGAGTTAGGGAATCAGATTTTTGCTCCCTGGTCCATGAGTATCTAGGGGCCACCAATCATGGGGCTGAGGTGTGGAGCTTCTGGGATAAGATACTGGTGTAGGGTACCAGCCAGCCTGCCATAGCTGGAGGGTCTTTGATGGGAGGTGGAAGCACAGAGGAACTGACATCATTTTGCTATTAAATTTATAAATTGCAACTGGGTGTGGTGGCTCACACCTGTGATCCCAACAACTTGGGAGGCTGAGGCAAGAGGATCGCAAGTTTGAAGCCAGCCTCAGCAACTTAGCGAGGCCCTACCTCAAAAGAAAGAAGAAAGAAACAGTGAGGATGTAGCTTAGTTATAAAGCACCCCAATACCAAATAAATAAAATAAGATAAATTGTTCATTTGCCTGTTTTAACTGTGCTTCATTTTAGTTGCTTACCTTGAGTAACAGGCTTCAAAATACTGAGATGATTATGCTTTCTAGGAAAGTATATTCTAATTTATATAAAATATATGGCTATCTATGAATATCATCTTTTACATAATGATTATTCTTGACTCCTAAGGAAATATCTGTGCTTTTGACTGAGTAAGATTTCTCTGTGTGTCTGTCTCTCTCCACAATACATGCACACTCAAACACCAGGAACACACACGCACCTCATTGTATAATCTTGCTTCAGTTAATGGAATCATGCAACACAGACAAAGCTTTGACAACTTTGAATTCAAGCCAACACTGTGAATCTAGAGACCATTGTTCCTGTAACCCACTCTGAGTTTTCTGACCTGATTTTAGTAAGAAATGTGTATGAAACTATGAGGGAAAAAATTACTATTTTCCACAGCTTTCCCTTTTATGCTTATTTCTGTTGAGTACTGCTATGCTATATATGGAGCCAATTTTGATTAGTAATTATCATCGAGCCTTGCAAAGTTGCTAGAAGGTAAGGTGCTTGTCAAGTACATTATTTCAGTGCCTGCACCTATTTTTCTGAGGGATATCATTTTTCATATCCCGATGAGCTGCCACATATTCCCCACTGTTCTCCAGTAAGATCATCATAGTTGACAGGTCTTTATTGCCTCAGCTCAAAAGCCATGCCCATGGTGACTGTGGAGGTGAACCTGCACTAATTGATTCTGTCATTTCTAAGAGGCAGAAACCACATCTGCAGGAGCCTAGTTGATTCTCTTGTTTTAATGAAGCGAAAGTGGCTTCCATGTTTGTCTGTGCCTGTCTGCAAAATGACAGAGATTTATTTCACACTGAAAGCAAGTTCAAGGGCCTCCTGGAGTAGCACATAAATCTACCAACCCCCTTGTGACAGATGCTGAAGTCCTGCCAAACCCCTTACAATGACTCCTTCAAAGGAAACCTCCCTCCCACCCCCACCACTTTCTAATGCCAAAATTTTAGTATCCTGTTCCCTAAAAGCCAAGGGTCTTTCCCTTCTTCTCAAGTACTGTCAAGGGCACATGAAATCTGTGAAATCCAGTGTCTGTTTCCTGTGTCTCTTGTACAAACCAGATAATGACAATCATGGCATAAAACAACTTCTTCGTTTTAGAGACTAAAGACTCAGGGGACTTTGAAACTGTCCATGCACCGAAACAGCATGTTCACCCGTATCTAGGCGTCTCCTTGTTTTATAACTAAGCAGAGAGCAGACAGCTCATTCTAAAATCTTTTTGAGGACTTTGAATTGGAAGATTTTCCCACTGATTCTGATGTATCACCTAGGGACCATTAAGCAGGTTCCCAAACTAAAAGTCAGCTGTACTTGCCCATACTTTCTAGCAAAATATATCCTAATTTATATAAAATATATGGCTATCTATGAATATTATTTTTTACTTAATTATGCCCCAGCATCCCGTATACAGGACATCTATATATGGGATACTGGACATAATTATTTCAAAACCATAAAAATTTTAACATTTTTCCCACATTTAGGCTGAAAGAATTTTCTTAAGACTCTGAAATAATCTGTGTACCAGAACTACTACTTATGATATTTTCCCAGATATGATTTCTGACAATTAAAATTATCCTTGCTGCTTACCCTGATGTGGTACCTAAATTCTGCTATTTCTTTTTTGTTAGCTTTTTGCCCATTCAAAACTATCTCTTTCTCTCTTTTTTTCCTAATATTTATTTTTTTATAAATACCTTTATTTTTGTGTGGTGCGGAGGATTGAACCTAGGCCCTGCCCATGCCAGGCAAGCGCTCTACTGCTGAGCCACAATCCCAGCCCCTCTTTCTTTTTTTAATGTAATAGTATCTATCATCCCTTTTGCATTTCTCATGAACTCTTGGATCCATGTCACTCTTGTCCTCCCAAATGCCCAGCCCAGGGACATTTCTGAGTTCTCATCTTTTTTGACATTTCTGTAATATGCCACACTGTTGACAGTGTCTTCTAGAAACTCTTCTGATGGCTTAAATGACACCTCTCTTTGCTCTCCTCCTAAACATCAGACCACTCCCTCTTGGTGTATTTTGAGAGGTCCCCTTCCTTTACTCTCCCTTTAGATACTGATACACCCTGTGGTGTGCTCCTACCTTGATCTTTGCCTCTTTTCATTCAGTAGGCAGTCCCATCCACCCTTGCAGATTCATCTGTTGTCTATTTAGTTTTACTCTCAAACCTACTTTCTCAGCCCAGTCCTTTTATCTGAGCCGCATATCATTTAGAAATTTCCTGCTACCTCTGAATGGTTCCACAGCACCTCACAGTAGGGATATTTACTTTCCTAGTCTCACCTGTTCCTGCTTCTCTGTTTACCACCTGTTCATTGATTTATTGCAGTTTATTAAAACCTGTTAACAACAAATTCTATTTCTCTAGTAAATTCTCCTCTTCATCAGACTCTTCTCAAAGGCCCTCAAATATCACTAATTTGTCTACACATGATTCATTCTACTAAATGAGGAGCTGGGGATGGATCGAGGGCTAGGACTGTAGGTGTTGGCACATGGTAGGTGCAAAATTAATTAAGCAACTGAATGAAACAAATATACAAATAATCTATACTATTAAAGGAATGTTTGAAAATGGAAAAAAAAAGTAGTTGTAATATCCCCACACAACAGGGGTAGTTTTGTGATTCTTCTTTATTTTCTGAGTGGCTTTTCAATGCTTTGTCCACAGGCACACAGACTTTTTAGGTAGTTGTAACAATCAATAATGGGCGTGTAATTTTGTGTCCTTCCTTTTCCACTTAAACACTCATTCATGACCATTTCTCCATCTGTTTATAAGGGCTTTATAATTATATGCATTTGTATGCCTCAAGAAAATCTAGAATGATAGTGATGAGATGGCCAAGCCCAAGGACTGCATCTGATACACAAAGCTAAGTGCCCAGGGAGCCTGCCAAAGTGTAATGACCTTGAAAAGCTTCTTAACTCAAAGAGTAAATCTTCCCATTTGCCAAATGAACCTCATCATCGTTGTTTGTAATCCTCAGACAAAGGGCATTATGCGAGTAGTAAAGTTTTAAGTGTCTTATAGATTGGAAATAGTTTGCCCGACAGAAGTAACTTATTTCCTCTGTCTCTTCCTCTGAAGGCAGAGCAAGTTAATGATAACCTACCTTTCCCAGTCAACACGGATTGAGAGGACTAAGGCAAGAAGGCAAAGCAAAAACATCTCGCTTCATTTGTAATTTTGGAGTCATCTATTTTCATCTTTTTCCAACTTATCCCTAGTCCCATTCTCATTGTCTGATGAAAAAGAGAGTTAGGAAAAAGCAAAGCAACTTCAGGTCCACACAACTCTGACTGTCCATGCCACTTTCGTATAACCCATTTCTGGGAGACTTTGTGATCAAAAGGAAGCCCAGTACTGCTAGGGATGTAGCTCAGTAGTAAAGTGCTTGCCTTGCATGCACAAGGCCCTGGGTTCAATCCTCAGCCCTGGATGAGGGTGGGGATGGGGGAAAGAAAGCTCAAACTTAGGATATTCACTGGTAATTTTTTAGAAGAAATGAAAGCCTGCCACAATGTAGGGAAAAAATGTTTTTTAAGAAGATAATAAAGTGCCATTTGTTCTCATGGTAATACTATGTTCATATGACTCATCATAGTTAAATAATACTAACCACAGTGAAATCCATCGAAATACAAGTTCATTTTCCTCTTGTTTACTTTAACGGGACAATATACCTATGCAAAAAAAAAAAGACAAGCCATTTTGTGATGTTCTTATTTTGATGATCACTAACATTTTTTCTAAACTTAGTTTTGGAAGCACAGATTTATCTCGTCATCCTCATTACTTCTTTTTTTTTTTTTTGCATAAATTACCATTGCTAATTCTCCCATTATTGGATTCAAAATTCACTTTTTGGTACTTATTTGCCATTCTTATTTATGACAGTGTAAAAATGCAAGCAATATACTCCATGAAATCTCATTAAGTTGCTTTCTCCGTGCAAGTATGTTTGTTTGCCACTATTCTCAACCTTGAGCTACAAGCCAGAGTTCATCATGAATGTCAAGCCTTTATTGACTATACAAGACATCATCCAAAAATTTCTTGAGTTCAAATACCTTGTTTTATACATAGGTACACTACTTTAAAATAATTTACAATTGAAAATTGCAGTAATTTACTCATATTTTCCATTAAGCTGGCTTATTTTTGAGGCACACGTGAAAGGCTAGATCTTTGCTCAAGTAGGGTCCCATGTTCACCTAGGATAGCAGATGACCACCCAAATAATCAAGGATTATTAAAGTTTGAGGATTCCCCATTGGCATGCAGGATATCTAGTCTAAAGGTTACACCTGCCACTGATAGTCTTTCCTACTGATAACATCTTCTGTTATCAGAAAGACATTTTACTGAACTCAACTCTACCTCCTGGAATTTTTGCTCATTTTTCTTATTAGATATTTTAACATAGCCACATGCCAAAAAAAAATCTAAAAAAAAAAAAAAACTCTAGAAAATGTGAGTGTCAAACTTTAGTAATTATATCTAAACTTCAGTAACCCTGGCATTTACTCTTCCCATAAAAGCGATCAGACAAATATAAGTCAGTTTTCCTGTGTCTTGGAATAAGTACGAGAGTGTGTTCTTGACATTTCTTCTGAGTTTATTTCTATTATCTGTAAATACTTTTCCTTTTCTGGTACTAAATGCGTGACTACCTAGTCATCATCATAAGAGTCAAATGGAAGCATTTGGCACCAAACAATGCATTTGAATTGTCTCACCCCTAAACCTCTGTGGAAAGTAGAATAGCAACCTACAAAGATACTAACCCAGAACCTGTGAGTGCATTTCCTTACATGGCAAAAGGGACTTTGCAGATACAATTAAGTCAAGGATATTGAGATGGAAAGATCCTTGTGGGACCCATGACATCACAAGGGATCTTATAAAAAGGAAGCAGAGTCAGAGGAGATGACTGCAGAAGCAGAGGTCAGAGAGAGAAGGGAAGATTGGAAGTTGCTAAGTTGTTGGCTTTAAAGATGGAAAAGGGGGTCACAAGCCAAAGAGCACAGGCTGCCACTGGTAAAGGACAAAGGCAAGGAAACAAATTCTCCCTAAAATCTCTTATTCCACAGCCCATAAGATTCAATGCAGACTTCCATCCTCCAGACAGTAAGATAATAAACTGGTGGATATTTTAATCCTCTGAATTGGTGGTAATTTGTTACAGCAGCAACAGGGCACTGATACATTCTCATTCAGAACTACATGAGCGTATTTATAAACATAAAATAAACCCACAGAAAGCACTGGGGAATGATATTGACCAAATTATATTGTAATGTTGTGTTCATGTACAAATATGTAACAACAAATCTCATCCTTAAAGGTCTGACTATAATGCACCAATAAAAAAAAAAGAGGGGAAAAATGAACACACAGATGTTGCATAGATTATTTTAAAACTTGAGAAGAGAAACAGTCATTATTTTCTCAGTCCATAAAGTAAAGTGGAAATTTTTTAAAGTGATTTGGGTTTCCATTCTACAAATCTAGGAAAGGCCTTTGGGCAGGAGTGTGGTTGTCTGACACAAGCAACCACAAGAAAGCCAGTGGTTGCCAGAGAATGAACTAGAGCTGAGGGGTAAGAAAACAGCCCTGTCCCATGCAGACTTCCCTGACAGCTTTCAATTGTAGAACCCTCCCTGAGCTCATTTCTGAGGTTTTTGAAATAAATTTTATATCGTGTGTATTTAATATCAACAACATGATGTTGCAGGATATGTATGGATAGTAAGACCACGACTGCAGTGAAGTAAATTAACATGACTGTCATCTCATAGACTTGCTTTATTGTGTCAAGAACAACTAAAATCTACTTTCTTTCTTAACAAAAATCCCTGACACAATTTTACTAGCTTTAGTCTTTGTGTCATAATTACACCTCTCGATAAAATTTTTAACAAAATAAAATTTCAGCAGCACCCCTACCCCAAGCCTCCTGCACAATGCCGGATGCAAACCCCTCCCCACGCCCCCCCCCAGCATGGCACTGTGTCTTGTCACCAGCAGCTCCACGTGGGCGCCCTGCAGAGCAGCACGAAGGCGGCAGAGCTGGGCAGGAATCCGGCCCATCATTAAGAAGCCAAATCAGAGAACACACTGACACTGTGGGTGGGTTGCCGTGGATGGGGAGAAAAATGTCTTCATCATAGGGACACCTGAGAGATGAGAAAAAAAAATAGATCCTCCAGGATTTTTTTAAAAATAAAACACAAAGAGCAGACTCAAATCTCTCCTGAGACTGTAATAGCTTGAGAGAAAAAAAAAATAAGGAGAAAATGGAGAACAAGCTTTCTTTACTAGCATGTATTGACTCTCCACATTAATGGGGTTCGATGTGTTATTTAAACACATGCACGCAATGATCAAACCAGGGTTATTAGCCTTTCCCTCTCCTTATCATTTATTTTTTTTTTTGGATCCTTGAGCTCCTCTCTTCTAAAACTTGATAAAATATATAACATAAACAGTTATTGTGAGCTATAGTCATTGTGTGTATAAACCATCAATGTTTTTTACATGAATACACATGAGATTCCCACCACCACCATGTCTGTCCCTTCCAGAAACTTCTTTGGCATCCATAGGAAAGCAAAGGCCTTATATTTACAAGTTGCCACTTCAAAAGGATATTACTTTTTATAATGACAGCTTCACTGAGATATAATACACGCACAATACAACTCACCCACTTACAGTACAGTGGGTTTTAGTGTATTCACAGTTGGGAAACCACTACAAATCGATTTTCAAACATTTTCAACACCGCCCAATCCCCATACCTGTTAGGAGTTATGCTTCATTCCTCCAGCCCTCCGTTCATTCCAGGGGAACTCAGATCTACTTTCTGCCTCTGTGGATTTGCCTGATCTGAACATTTCACCTACGTGATGCTTTGTGATGCACTTCTTTCATTTAGCAAGATGTTTTCAAGGTGAATCCATGCTGTAGCATGTATCAAAGGCTCCTTACATATAATAATTTTTATTATATGGATATTTGTACTTATTTGGGAGTGTTATTTACCCATTTATCAGTGTTATTTACCCATTTATCAGTTGATGGACATTTGGATTATTTCCGACTTTTAATTATTAGAATACAGCTGTAGTGAATCTATGTGTACAAGTTTTAACTTGAGCACCAGTTTTCATTTCTCCTGAGTCTACAGCTAGGAGTAGAATGACTGGGTTTTATGATAACTTTATGTTTACCTTTTTGAAACTGCTAGATGGTTTCCAAAGTGGCTGTATCTTTTTTTTTCCCCTTCCGACCAGATATGTAAGAAGATTCCAATTGCTCCACATCTTGGCCAATACTGTTTGTCTCTGTCTTTAGTATTCTGACCATCCTAGTGGGTGTAAAGTGGTATCTCATTTTGGTTTTGATTTCCATTTCCCTGATAGCTAAGGATATTGAGCATCTTCTCATGAGCTTGTTGATCACTTCTTTACCTTCGCTGAAGAAATACCCATATATTTTACCCATTTCTATTGGGTAATTTGCCTTATTACTATTAAGTTGTAGAAGTTATAGATTCTAAATACAAGTCCTTTCTCAGAGATGTGGTTTGTAACAGATTTTTGTCCAGCCCGTGTGTTGTCTTTCCATTTTCTTGAAGATATTCTTTGAATCACAGAAGCTTTGAATCTTGGTGAAGTCCAATTTATCTGTTTTCTTTGGTTGTTGCCTTTATGACTGTAACTTTGTAGTAAGTTTTGGAACTGAGAAGTGTACATCTGGCACATTTGGCTATTCTAGAGCCCTTGAATTTCCATAGAATTTTAGGATCAACTTGTTAATATATGTAAAGAGACCACCCTAGATTTTGATAGGATTTGTGCTGAATCTAGATCAACTTAAGAAGTATTGCCATCTTTACAACAGTAAAGGGTGTAGTCACTACAGGATTCACTAATGAGCACAGGAGGGGCATGTTTGGGTGGACTTTGATAAGTTATTGACAGTGTTTTCTTCTATTCCTCTTCAAGGGATGCTGGGTCCTTGCCCACATTATCCCTGAACTAGACTGGCTCACACGCCATTGCCACCAGCAAGGTCCCTCCTTGCATGAATAGGCTAGTAAAATGAGTTTGTACTAAATGTTTCATGCTTAAATTTCTTGGTGCAGAAGTGAACTTGAATGCTATAGAGGTATCCTTGGTGCCTTTGGATCAATACTGGGAAAAGCTCAGAGTACACAGAATCTCCTATAGAGTCTTTGAAAAACAAACAAACAATATTAACTACAACAAGGAGAGCTGTGTTTTAATCAAATCAAGGTACACCGATGTGTAACTTGCACCCAAATGACTAATGGTTGAATCAATCGTTCAAAGAAAAAAAAATGTGAATTTGGTGAACTTATAAGAATTTGAATAACAAACAATATTATGTTTTTTAATTCTTACTTTATTTAATGGTGTATTATATATAAGTACATATATATTTATACCTCAAAATTTTTAAATATAAATATCTTATGATCCCTATGTCTACTTGCAGACATGTAGACTGTAGAAAGTCTTATCTAAGTGCACAAACATATATATAGAAGGATTAAAAATTGAAAGCTACCTAAAATGTCCATTAGTAAGAAAACACTAACTAAACTATGAAACATTTATTTCATGAGATGCTATGCAACCATTAAAAACAGTGAGGGTCTCTAAATGAACTGACATCAAAAAATATAAAAAATAAATTATTTATTAAACACACACACATGCACATACCCCTCTGGGCCTGGTGGTATTTCCTACAATCCCAGTTACTTAGGAGTAATTATGACTTTAAGGGGTAGCACACACAAAAGAATGAGTTAGAACTTTGGGAAGACAATCAGTTGTCATTTGCATGGTGTTCCGTGAAGCATTATGATGTCTAGCCTCAGCAAGAATTTCAGTCTAGCTGGGTGCAGAGGTGGATACCTATAATCCTAGCGGCTCTGGAGGCTGAGGCAGGAGGGTCATGAGTCCAAAGCCAGCCTCAGCAACAGTGAGGCACTAAGGAACTCAGTGAGACTCTGTCTCAAATAATACAAATAAGTGCTGGGGATGTAGCTCAGGGGTTGAGCACCCCTGAGTTCAATCCCCAGCACCACTACCCCCGAAAATAAAGAAAAGAATTTTAGTCTGACCCTAAAGTGCTTGGAAGGATTTCTGTGGATTGGAGGTTTGTTGGATGGGTAATGGGAACCATGAAAGTTTTGGAGTTGGGGGAAGCATGGAGACTGATGGTATTGCTTTCTAAAATTGATACTTCAGTGCCAAGAGAAAAAGGAAGAGAAGACAAGAGAAGGCAATCAGGGCTTATTCCCTGGGATGAGGACAGAAGGAGGGGCAGTGGACAGACATTCAGGAGACAATGTGGAAGTCAGCTCTGAAGGTCTTGTAGGCTGGCAAGAGAAGGAAGGGTGACCTTTGGGGCCGGGTTATGGGAGGAACACCTGATCAGAGTAATACTAAGTGTGCTGGTGGGAACAGGTTGGGATATACTGGGGTTAGATGCCACTAAAATCTCCTGTGCAGATGTCATATGGGCAGTGGGACAAGAGTAACTTATAAGATTTTAGGACAGGACAGGGCTGTGGAGAGAGGGTGCAGAGCCACATCCCACCTGTCCCTGGCCGGATCCTCTCTTCTGTCAGCTGTCAGTTTTTTGTCCCCTCTACCTATCAATTGGCTTCCCTACCTGCTTTCCCAATGAATATTTTATCCCTAAGAGAATGTCCATTTGTTATTCTTTCCAATATCCACGCTTACCCTTTCTATTTCAAGGGGTTTGACTTTGTAGTCTTCCATTCAGGCAAGTTCTAAAGGGTATGAGTCTCTCTGCATGTGCCTGCTGCACCAGAACATTCTCTCTAGCTACCTGTGCTTGTAGAAACCTGTGCGTGTAGCCCACACTATCAAGAAACCTGTCTTTATTGTTAACCTAGAACCTTCCCTCAAAAAGTCTTTTGTCACTGGGCATGGTGCAGCATATCTGTAATCCCAGCTACCCAGGAGGCTAAAGCAAGAGGATCACAGGCTCAAGGACAGCCTGGGCCATTAATGAGACTCTATCTCAAAATAAAATTTAACAGTGTTGGGGATGTATCTCGGTGGTATAGAGCTTGCCTAGCATGTGCAAAGCTCTGGGTTTGATTCCCAGTAAAGAAAAAAAAAAAGTCTTCTCCTCCACATTTGCTCAAATAAAAGGCATAACCTGCTTTTTATGTGCACCATAAAAAGATGTGCCCAATTAAATTTTATCTCATAGATAGAATGTCATTAATCAGAAATTCTTCAGGAGTAAGTCTCGTTGACAGTAGTGCAAAAAGAGGGACTGGTAAAGGAGTGGAAAACGGAAGAATGGATGGAAGTGGTGGCTTCCTTTGCTGGAATCCCTTCCATCTGGGCTCTGCAAACACATACACTTCCCCTCCCACCCTCCTATATCAGAAGATGACCACCCTTCCTAGGGCTTTTTCATTGAACATGAAGAATTCGTTTCTGTTTGGCTTTTTCCTCTTCATACCCAAGGGACCTGGGGACCAATTATTGTTTTAAATGCTTTATTGTATTGAAAGAAGCAGTATTAAATAATACCAAAGTGTAAGACATTTTTCTGACCAGGTCCTGCTGACCCATGCAAACTTATCCCTGGTCTAGGGCACCATCCAGAATCCAAAGATACTCTGTACCCAAAATATGCTTGGAATGACATATCATTTCTGGGTTTTTGGTTTTGTTTTTGTTTTTGTTTTTTTCAAGATGAGATGATCATAATAATATTTTTTGAAAAATTCCAAGTAGAAAGGCTTAGAATTGTTTTTGCTTTCCTTAATTTCAATGTGGAATAAAGGCCAGAAGAACTGTAAGAAGTTTATTTTGAGATATAAACCTGGGTAACTCATCTATCCTCTCTCTCCAGCCAAGCCTGCATTTTCCTCCACCACTTCCACTTTTATGAAATTACTTACATTTTTTTTTCCTTTTGACTTCAATATAGTCCATATCAATATCAATATTGCCCCTTCCGTTTATTCCCTGAAATGGCCACTGTAGATCACATAGGCTGGTATCAAAATGACCCCTCCCTACTAAGGATACACTGATCACTGGGGAATATTTCTGAATTTCCCCCTGAACTTCCATATAAGTTCCTTCCCCCACTCTCTGCCCAAACGTCCCAGCCCATATTCATGATTAGCTATTTAAAGAAAAACTTCAAACTATCATTTAAATACAAGGTTTATTCCAAGGCCTTGAAAATAAATTTTATAAACACATATATAAATACGTTTCACCAAGTTCTCTTTGAATTGGTTTTTCGAAATAGCAACTGAGTAAATGTTACATAATTTCCCATTTATCACACTCAGAGAGAAACTGTGAAGTCCCCAAAGAAATATGCAGCACTGGCACTGGGGGGAGGCAAGGGTGAGTCAAGGAAGCATTTTCACTTTTAGGTTCTGATGGAGGATCAGCACATCCCCAAGAGTGGCCAAGATCCCCAAGCAAGGAAGCTAAGAACTGGGTCAATATGAAAAGTTAATCATGAATTTGTTGGGTCCAGAGTGCCATCTCTTGGATCTCGGTTCAGCATGAGAGAAGAAACTCGCGAGAGCTTGCTTATTCCTTTCTGAAGGCCCATTTCATTTGGGTTCTACAAACCCACATCCATATACCCATCTTGACTTTCTGGAATATTTTTTCTTATAAACAGAGAGCTTCTGGTGATGATTATAAGGCTGGTAACCTTTCACAGCAAAAAAAACTAATGTTGCCTTTAAAATTAGCCATATATTGAAAGCTATAAACAAAATGGATGTCATGAAATTCTAAGGGAGAGACCTTTAGATCAGAAGAAGGGGTCAGGGGGAGGAGAAGAGGAGGGTAAAAGGAAGTTTGGGGAATGAAAAATGATCAAATTATATGCATGTACAGTTATGCCACAGTGAAACCAGTACTCTGTATAATTAATATGCACCAGTAAAATAAATTTTAAAAATCTTAACATTTTAAGGTAGGTCAGGAGCAGAAAGTTTCCTGAGAGGACGGTCAGGCCCCTGGAGCCAGGGAGGAGTCACAGGCTTGGGATGCTGCTTTTGCCTCGAGAACCAGTAGAACAGATCAACAACTTGATTAATGGTATCCCTGAAAGAGACTTCGTACAATAACTACCCAAGCGTATAAGAAGGTTGCATATTTTTGTATCTTTTATTTCATAGTTATATAACATGTATCACATTTATATAATTAATCTTATTATATTCCATTGTTTAAAAAAATAAAATTAACCACCTATTCTCTTCTAGAGTTCTAAGGATTTATATTTCCCTTCTAAATTTTTATATTCATTTGCACAACCTGCTATTAGGAGACTGATGACCCACTATAACAATTACAGTTATAATGCACCAACTTAAAATTTTTTTTAATTAAATTAATTTTTTTAAAGAGTTACACCCAGAGACTGAGACAGGAGGATCACAAGTTCATGGCCAGCCTCAGCAACTTAGCAAGACCCTAAGTGATTTAGTGAGACCCTATCTCAAAATAAAAAATAAAAAGGGCTGGGAGGAGCTCTGTGATAAAGCACTCCTGGACACAATTCCCAGTATAAAAATTTAAAAATAAAATAAAAATAAAAGAATTACACAAACCTTCCATTCTCTTCCCTGTCTTGCCCCTGTCTGATCTCGGGCCATTTCACTGCTTATTTATCATGTACCAGATGGGATCGGGAGAACTCATACAAGTTCAGAGTTAAGGGTTGAGGTGTCTTGGCAAAATGCACAGCGATGTGAGCAATCATTCTGAACTCCAAGGTCACAGGTTCCAGCTGTGCCTCTTCCATTTACTGGATGTAGACAAGGACAACGATGGTTGGCCGGCATGTGCTTGAACTTGGAGGTCAGTTGTATCCTGGAGTTAAGTCTCAGTCCCAGCATGTACTTTCTATGTGACTGTGGACAAGTTAATTAACGTTAATGAGCATTGATTTATGGATCTGTTCACTGGGAATGATAACACCTGTCTCAAAGCACTGTAATGAAACAATTCACATAGAAAACACCAACCACAGGGTCTGATATGTTGTAGTTAACTATTGTTACATGTCATGATAACTGTTGTTATCATAGCTATAAAAATTGCATGCATCCCTTAAGTACTCTGCAAAATAATACCTTCCTCGGAGTCATCGTAAGAATTATATTTGATAATATGAAAGTATCATGCATATATAATAGGCAATAAAAGTATTAGTTATAGAAAATTTTTTAAATTCAAGTCAGAAAGCAGTGAGAAATCTTACATATTACTATAGAAATTATTTAACATTGTATACCAAAGCTAGGTACTGTCAGGAAAAACTCCAATCTTAGAGAAAAGGGCAAACAGTGATAAGATCCCACAGGAAGACTGGTGATAGAGTTCAATGGTAGAGCACTTCCCTAAGTTATGCAAGGCCCACATTCAAACCCCAGCACCATCAAAAAAAAAAGAAAAAAGAAAAAAAATACACACACACACACACACACACACAGGGGCTACCTGGATAGAGAAGTAGGTGATTTGGTTGTCAAATGGAAACTATGAAATGTAGTAATAGCAAATCAAAACAAGACATTTTTTTAGTCACAGCACAGTAAAGAGCAAGAGCATTGATGTGGATGTGCTGGTCTCCCCCTACCCCCAAGCCCACTGAAAAACACTATGAGCCCAAACAGAAGCCATTCACAGAGAGGGTTGTATGTCGCTGGGGGACACAGGGCATAGGGCTCAGCACCTTTTGTAGCAAGCAACAAGTAAGGCAGTCCCTTTTCCCTGAGGAGCAAGCAGTAGTTACACTCTGGTTGCCTGCCCTACTTAGTTCTACCTGACCAGCTATAGTAGCTGCTCAGTATCAGGGAATGAACGTGGCTTGAAATTTAGCACACTTGGGAAGGATGTGCAGGGATATTTGAGGCCCACAGGAGACATCGTTCCCCCAAAATGTATACTCTATAAGCCAGTAATGCCATTCCTAAGTACAGACACAACTGAAATGCATGCACAGATACACCAAAAGACATGTAAAATATTATTTGCAGTATGATGTTTAGCAACCTCAAACTGGAAATGACCAAAATGTCCACCAACAGTAGAATGGGTAAATTAATTATGATGTATGCACATGAATGGATGAAGACGACTGATCATCGTACTACAAAAGACAGGTTATCGAGAGAAAGACGTGACAAATTTACTTAATCAAAGTTTTATGTGACACAGGAGCCTTCAGAAACAAAGACTGAAAGAACCAGGGAAATTATGTATATTTGTTTGTAGATTGAATGAAGAATGGACAGCTGCATAGAACCTGTTGGACCAAAGGAAGATCTGGTGGTAATAGACTTGTGTCTGTCAGGAGTCTTCTTGGCCTCTCTCTGCAGCATTCTTTTCTCCCAGGTATAGGCCAGGATCCCTTCGTCAAGAAGGGAGAAGGAAAGAGTTATCCTTCTTGGTTTTATTTCTTACTTTAATGAAAGAGGGCTCTAATTTCTATGGATCACACTTTGACTCACTTTGGGGAAGATGAATTCTGGTCTCTATGACTCACTTTAGAAGAGCAAGACCAACAGAGAACAGGAAGGCAAGAGGGCAGAGAGAGAGAGAGAGAGACTGCTTCTGAGCCTTTTCAACCTCCTGTAGTTCAAAGTACTCAGCAGACCAAAGTGTCATACTTTACGTATTACACTATCATTTTCTCATCCCCACCATATACAGGGGAATACTTCTACCTGTAAATAAGCCACAGTTTATGCAAAAACAACCTGGAAGAATCTCAAACATCACGTTGAGTGAAAGGAGCCAGATTTCTTCAAAGAATGCATAACTTTATGATCTCACTATCTCAAGTACAAAAGTAGGTCAAACAGTAATGAATCCCACTATTAGGTATAATTATAATGCACCAATAAACTTTTTTAAAATCTTTTTTTAAAAAGTAGGTCAAACACACCTATGTGTTACAAGCTGAGATACAGCTCACCTTTGGGGGAAGAGGAAGTAATGATTGGCAGAGAGCTCTGGGATATGATGTTCTTTCTTGACTAAAAGTTAGTTCCATGAGTATATTCATTTTGTAACAATTTAGCCAGCTCTAAACTTATGACTATGTACTCTTTTGTGTATATGTTAATTTTTAGTAAAACATCTTCTGGGAGAAGTTAGGCCAAGTAGAAAGAATGGAATGACTGGGCTCACTGCCACCATCTTTAAGGATAAGCATCTCTTCTCGGAAGCCAGAGGCAAAGCAGTAATCAGAGAACTAAGTCCTTGTAGCAAGATAGATCTGTCTCCTTTCCATTTCATAGCTTCAGAATTATGAGGAACATCACAGAGAGCCTCCTAAATGAGAATTAAAAGGGGAAACACCAGCCCAGCATGGTGACCCACACCTGTAATCCCAGCAGCTCTAGAGGCTGAAACAGGAGGATCATAAGTTCAAAGCCAGCTTTAGCAACTTAGTGAGGCCCTAAGCAATTCAGCAAGGCCTGGTCCCAAAATAAAAAAAATAAAAATAAAAGGGCTGGGAATATAGCTCAGTGGTTAAGTACCCCTGGGTTCAATCCCCAGGACCGAAATAAAAAGCAGTAGGGAGCAGAGGGAATCACCAACATCTCACCCATCTGTGACATTCCAGATGATAATCATCCCACAAATGACTTCTCAGAACTCTTGTTTATAAGAATCCCTAATTACCATTCTTTCTCTTATTTCTGATCATTATATATTCTTCCAGATGAATTACCTTGTCACTAAGGAGATAAGTCTTTGTGTACCTGGCAGATGGGAGCTATTGACCAGACATTTCTAAAGGCTTAAACAGAAAATCTGAACTTTTTGTATTCTAGTACTCACCAAGAAGAAAATTCTGACATGGGGTTATTTAAGCAGCTTAAGGATGCCACCAAAACCCAGAAGCTGGCAATTGCTGCAGAACTTTCCCCAGACAGCTGCTGAAAATTATTTCTAATAAGTGGGAGGCTGGAGGTGGGGTGGCAGCTGCTGGAAAATGGTGGGGGAGGTGAGCAACCTAATTTGGGGGTAGAAGACTAAGCAAAGATGTCTCATTTCTCAACTTGGATTCCCAGTTACAGAAAAATATATTTTGGTTCTTTCTGCTACTTTTTAAACTTGGCAATTTATAACTTCTAACATCTGGCTGTCGGAGCTATGCAGAAATATTAGCAGAGAGTCTCATTCTATTTCCCTGTATAATCTGCTTAAGTTAATATAGCACCAGTCTCTGGTGCTCTCAGAACAGAATAAAATCTGTTAAAAATAAATAACACTTAGCAATCTGTGAGAAAATGACTTTGGCATGATTTTGTCAGTGGGGCAAGAAGTTATTCAGGAAAACTGCAGTGAGTTTACAAGAAGTTGGCCTACCAGTTCTTGTTTTCAGCCCTGGGGAATTGAGTCATCTTGTCCAAAAGCATCAGATTAACTGAAATCATCAAATTGTCAGTATAGATGTGTACTAGAAACCCAGTGTAACAATTATCCTAATATTTATCCCTAGGATTTTAATTGTCCATCCATCTGTTTTTCTCTGACGACAATAGGCTTCCTTAGGCCAAAGATTCTTTATAAAATCAGATTTTCCATCACGGCACCTGGTACATAGCTGGTACACAATATGTTTTGTGGAATGAATAAATAAACTTGCCTGGATGCCATTAAAGAAATTAAAAAGAAAAGCCTATTGAAATTGCATGGAAATGGAAGGAGACCCTCAGGGTTATACAAAAGTACATACAAGAGGAAGTGAGGGGAAAGGGAAAAATAATACAAGGGGGAGAAATGAATGACAGTAGAGGGGGTAGAGAGAGAAGAGGGGAGGGGAGGGGAGGGGAGGGGGGATAGTAGAGGATAGGAAAGGCAGCAGAACACAACAGACACTAGTATGGCAATATGTAAATCAATGGATGTGTAACTGATGTGATTCTGCAATCTGTATATGGGGTAAAAATGGGAGTTCATAAC
Source organism: Marmota marmota marmota (assembly GCF_001458135.2). Classification (NCBI taxonomy): domain Eukaryota; kingdom Metazoa; phylum Chordata; class Mammalia; order Rodentia; family Sciuridae; genus Marmota; species Marmota marmota. The sequence continues at coordinate 46,759,991 of NW_025999990.1, read as the reverse complement.
CCACTTGAATCAAAGTGTGAAATATGATATGTCAAGAACTATGTAATGTTTTGAACAACCAACAATAAAAAATTTTAAAAAAAGAAAAAAAAAGAAAAGCCTATTGATCCAGCTAAGCCCGTGTGATCCGGGTTCTGTCACCAGCCCATTTGACCATCCCACTACCTTCCTCCCAGACTTGAAATACAATGAACCCGGATTTCTCTCCAGACTTGATCAATCCATATTTTTCTCAACAGACTTTATTTCTCTGTGCAGTTTTAGGTTCAAAACAAAATTGAGCAAAAAGTCCCTTGCTCCCCCACCACAGCTCCACTATCAACATTTCCCACCAGAGTGATATATTTGTTAAAATTGATGAGCTTCAATCACACATTATTATCTCCCAAAATTCATATTGACATTGGGGTTCACTCTTGTTGTTGTACATTCTACGGGGTTTAACAAATATGTAATGACATGCATCTTCCATTATACAACCACACATTGGCTTCTTTCACTTAACTGGTATGCAGTAAATTTCCTCCATGTCTTTTTATAGTTCACTGACTTTCTTTTTTTATGCTTTTTTTTTTAACTTCTCATTATTTCAACTGGCTCTCATTATTTCAGGGGAAAAACCCACAAGTTCATTGTCTCAATCTTGACTGCAATGAAAATCATCTCTGAGGAGATTTTACAGATACAGATACCCAAGCACAGGCCAAAGGTTTTGATTGAAGTGGCCTGGGATAGGGTTCAGACAGCAGTATCATGTAATATCTCCCCTAAAGGATGTAGCTCAGTGGTAGAGTGCTTGCCCAGCATGCACAAGGTCCTGGGTTCAATCCCCAGCACCACACACACACTCACACACACACACACACACAAAAAAAAAAGTATAAATGATCAAAGATGGGCTATTCTATTTTTTAGTGCTAAGATTTTCTCAGACTCCAACCCAAAATTTAGACCACTCTTGGTTATAAAGATGGATCTGAACTTTAGAATATTCTAGAACAAGAGAGTGAGTTTCACCTTGGTCACATTCAGGATGAGTTTATAATCTCAGTAACATGCATTTAATTTGAGAAGATTTGAATGGAGAGAGCTCACACATAGACATTACTTTTAAATATCAATAGCATACATTAGTTACTTTTCTTCTAAGGACTCCTACCAGATCTAAAATATATACTACACAAATAATAAATAACTTATTACTACAGTAGATGTCCAGTTTCATTTAACCAGGTTTGATGACCTCTTGCGGGAGTCAAGAAGACTCTAGCCTTGTGCCAGCTGTCAATCAAATGTGGAAGTGGAGTGACAGCCATGTCACCTGCTGGGATAATGACAAACAGGCACCAAAAAAGGTGGAGTTTGGGCAAAGATTAGTATCTGACCCATAGGTGATATCACCTACAGGGAAAGAAGAAGCAAGATTTCTTTGCCATCACCAGAAAGACATCGGGAAGCATTGCTTAATCAGAAAAGCACTGACACAGGAATTTGGAGACTTACTTTGGCAGCACTGCTCGAACCCTTGGCTTCCATGTTATCTGTTAGAGCAAAGGAGTGAGCAGTCATTTTAGATGATTGACACTGTTTGCTGATGGCCTTCCCTCTAAGCCCCCATCTTTAAAGTGCCTTCATCCTCAAGGATCCTGGATGGTCTGAGAGGTGTGTGGCCACCGCTAATGTTTTCCACACTGACTTTCCTCCCTGCCATTCAAGGGTCCCCCTCTCTTCACCACATTCCTCCCTCTTCTTCTTGCCACATTTTCCTGTCACTTTCTTTCAAAAGACCTTGAAATGACCTTGTATCCCTATTGCATCTCCCTGGTGTTCTCCTGAGCCTAACCCAGCCAAGTGTTTGCTCCCACCATGCCTGCCAGCTGCCCTCACCAAGATAATCAGTCTCCTCCTATGTTAAGCCCATTGGTCAACTCTCATTCCCCGTCCGCCATGCCTGAACTGTCAGCAGTATGGATCCATGCACTGCTAAGGTCTTGAAATGATTTCTTCACCCGGCTCATCTGATATCACCCTCTCCTAGATTTCTTCCACCCCCACCAGAAGCTTCTTGTCCATCTCACCTGCTACTGCCTCCTCGTCCCTCCACCTGTTTCCCATCTGAATGTCTCAGGCCCCCTCCCACAGGGGTCTCAGGAAGAATGATGCCTTTAAACATTGTCCATTTTGTGGCCTTCAAAATGGATATCTCTGGCCTTGACTTCACTCGTAATCCTAAGCTGAGACTTCCTTCAGGACACCATGACTTTGGTCACTTGTGGCATCTCGAATTGGACAGGCTCAAAACAAAACTCCTATCCCTTCCCCACATATGCTCCTCCTGAGGTCTTTCCAACTTATGTAACGGCCTCCTCCATCCTTCTGTTATTCCCGCTAAGGGCCTTCACGGCATCCTGGGCTCTCCTTTCTTTCTCATGCTCCATATCCAATTTACTCACCAGCCTAACTGATCCTCTGGTAATAATCCATCTAGAATCTGAGCACTCTGAGCTCTTCCATAGCCAACACCCTCCTATCATTGCCACCATTTCCTGTCTGAATCACCTCCTGATCAGTCTCCCCATTCCACACAGGAACCCCCACATGGATTCACCACACAGCCACCAGAGTGCTCTGGGTAAAACTAAAGCCATGTAGCATTCCTCTTTGCCAAGAACCCTTCAGTAGCTTCCTAAAAGCTGTGTTAGTCAGCTTTTAATTGCTGTGACAAAATACCTGAAAAAGGCAACTTAGAGAAGGAAAGGTTGATTTTGGCTCATGGTTTCAGAGGTTTCAGTCCATGATCAGCTGGCTCTGTTATGTCTGCACCTGTGGTGAGGCAGTACATTGTGGTGGAAGGAGGTGGCAGAGCAAAGATGCTCGCCTGATGGTAGCCCAGAAGTGGGCAGAGGGGGCAGAGACAAGGTGTAGGGAATGTCCCCAATGACTTGCTTCCTCCAACTAGTCCCCACTTCTGACCATTTCCCCTACCTCTCAATGATGCCATCAAATTATCAATCCATCAATGTAACCCACTGATCTTAGTTACTTCCCAAGAGTTCCCCTTGTAATCAAGGTGTTAAGGGACGTGAGCTGTTAGGGGACATTCCAGCTTCTAACCACAATGCCATCTCCATCAAAGATACAGCCAAGTGGGCTGGGGATGTAGCTCAGGCGGTAGAGTGCTTGCCTCACATGCACAAGGCCCTGGGTTCAATCCCTAGCACCACCACCAAAAAAAAAAGGATAAAGCCAAAGTCCTGGCCATTGCTCACATGACCATGTATCCCACATCTCTTGATCCACCCCAAACCTCTCATTATCTTTCCTTCACTCCAGTCTCCCTTAGCCTCTGATGTTTCTGGAACCGGCCAGCATACTCCTATCTCAGGCTTTTGAACATGCTCTTTCCTCTATCTCAATGGTCCTTCCCCAGTCATCTCTTGATTATTTGCTCAGGACAGGAATCAATAGTCTCTGTTTTTGTTTTTGTTTTTTTTTTCTATCTCAGAATTCCACTTACTTCCTTTATGATACATATCATCACTGGTGATTTTTTTAATTAGGTTTCTTTCTCCCTTTTTTTGTTTGAGTTTACATACGTTATTTGTAAATTCTATGTTTGGAAGCTATTCTTGTTCCCCCCTATATTACAAATGCTATTAAAGTGAGAATTAGATTTATCTACTGTTATCCTCAGAACCAAGCACTGTGACTGACGCATAGTAGATATTCAGCATATAATTGTTGAATAAGTACATGGATGAATTAATTGTATAAATGACACACTTCGATTCACATTACTTTCTTAATTGATCATCATAAAATTGATCATCATATTTCTAATTCAACATTAAAGCAGTCATTACAAAAGATCTATTATTTCATAACTAAATGCCATCATCATCTGTAAGATACTATTTGTTCATGGAACTGTATCATTCCTGTGTTTAATATAATTATTGAAAATGCTATTTGTTCATAGATGTCCCATTAGTTTCTTTAAGGTTCAGTGGACCTCTCTTTGTCATCGACAACGAGGACCCTGAACATATGGGCACTGATGAATCAACCTGAAATTACTGAGATGTATGAGCAGAGACTTTTAGTGGGTAACTGTCTAGGCTCCCTCACAAAACCAGAACCAGTTGTCCTAAAGAAGGGACATGGTTGCAGCAGCCTGCCGGAAGAAATGCTCTGGAATATTCCAATCTACTACTTGAAAATTCTGGATAGATAATTTCTAAAGCCTCTAGTGCCAAAATTTCATGTCTTATATAAAGTGATGTGTTAAAAATACAAAATTCATTCTTTTAAGTATGCCAACATTTACATTATCAATCTTCTTAACATAGAATATTAAAAAAAAAACCAGCCTAACACGAGCTTAATTCCACAAATTCTGACATCCTTAGGTTTGATAATACTATAATTTAACAAATCATTTATCTCCAAAACTGATAGCTCTCTGAAAATATGTGTGGAATAAGTGGGTAGAGTACATAAGGATATATATATAGGGGGTGGGGGGAACAGGGTCATCAGAACAGCTCTTTCAAAGATGTCCTTCTATCTAACTCTTGCATTAATAATAATAAGGCATATTTTAATTATGAAGAAAATATTTTGTTCCAAAACGTTACTTTGTTTTAGGGGATACACAGTAAATGTTTGTCTATTGTGATTTTTGTCGAGAATAGTTAGGCACCTACCTGGTCCATCCAAAACACTGCTTTATATGTGGTGGTACAAAGAAATAAAAACATTTAGATCAGGTTTCTCCTTTACCAAGTGTCCTGCTGAGAGCCACAGCCGAGTCTGAATGGCCCCTGGCATTTTGCCAATAGTATTGGTTGGGAGGCGAGCCATTAAGATGATGCTGGATTGATTCAGTTGTATACTAGACCTTTACTGTCCGCCTCAGTCCGCTACTTTGGAGTTCTCGCGGGGATTCCTGGAGAGTTCACATTGGTTGGGGAAGTGCCGGAGGAGGGATTTCCGGTTGGTGTGGTGGTTCCTGGAGGAGCGGCGTGGCGTTCAGGAGAGTTCCCGGGAGTGTGTGTGGAGTGTGCTGGTGGAGTTCAGAAATAAAGTTTGTTCCTGCTTCAGTGGCTCATGATTTGTGCCCAGCCAGACTGCAGCATGTCCTTGATAGACTAGCAGGGTTTATGGGTGTATTGGGGTGCCTCATTTATTACCACAGAGTGAGTCAGGCACAGATGCTCAACTATGATGCTCAATTATGATGCATCTATCATGCAATAAACTCATAAAAGATTGAAAATATCATACGTAGAAAATGCATTTAACTCCATCTCCTGAACATCCCAGTACACTATGGAGTGTGTGTTGTTTCCCCACTGAACATGGGGTTTCCTGAGGGTGCCGCTCACTGATGCTGTATAGCATTGTGAGAGAGGCTGGTATCATGTATCACTAGAGCAGGAAAAGGTCAGATTTGAAGTATGTCTGTTGAATATGTATCCTTTTTTGCATCATTGTAAAGCAAAACAAAAAAATTTTCACCTTTTTTTTGGCGGGGGGTAGTAGAGATTAAACCCAGGGGTACTTAACCACTGAGCCACATCTCCAGGTCATTTTTATTTTTTGAGACAGAGTCTCACTAAGTTGATTAGGGCCTCACCAAGTTGCTGAGGCTGACCTTGAACTTGTGATCCTCCTGCCTCAGCCTCCTGAGCCACTGGGATTACAGGTGTGCACCATCACACCCAGCTATACAAGTCAAAGCTTCATAAGTGAGAGAAGACCATCTATATTATAAATAGAGCCCAACAGGATGGTTTGTATTTTTTTCAGCACCTACAAGTTTTTTATTGGAACTTTCAAAACTTCTGCATATAATGTCAACATAGTGCCCTTTTCTCATGAAGAAAAGGCCTATCTAAGAATATACAGTGAGCTCATTAAGAACCACTTCACTCTAATATTCTTCTGATTTTAAATGGGAGATCCTAAAGTTAGTCATTGGCAGGAACACTAAAATAAGGTCTAGGAACTGGGAAGAGAAGAAGTGAGGCTCTCTGCCAACTGTGTGCCAGAGTTATAAAGGACTTAGGATTGTTCACTTGAACCTTTAATGCCCCTTAGAATCACCTGGGAATGCTGATTCAGTGCAGATGCTTATTCGGGAAGACAGAGATGAGGCTTGTGATTCTGCTTTCCTAACAAGCTTCCTGGTGGTACTATACTGTGGGTCCAATGGCCACATTTTCATTACCTTACTTTTAAATAAATACCCTGAGAAAAAAATGCAAATCAAAACTACACTGAACATATGCTGGGAAATGGATGGAACTAGAGACCATCATGCTAGGTGAAATAAGCCTACCTAACCCAAAAAGTCAAGGGTTGAGTGGTTTCTCTGATACGCAGAAGTTAGACCAAAATAGGGAGAGAGGAGAAGGCGGGAGGAACTGTGGAATGAATGTGAACTAGCTTTCTATGTACATGTATAAATATACCACAGTGAATCTCACCTTCATGTATATCCTCAAGGCATTTATTAAAAAAAAAAAGTACTGCAGAGATTTCATCTCACTCAAAGTAGAATGGAAATCATCAAAAATACAAATAACAGCTGTGTGCGGTGGCACACACCTGTAATCCCAGTGGTCCTGGAGGCTGACAGGAGGATCTCAAGTTCAAAGCCAGCCTTAGCAAAAGTGAGGTGCTAAGCAACTCAGTGAGATCCTGTCTCTAAATAAAATACAAAATAGGACTGGGGATGTGGTTCAGTGGTGTAATACCCCTGAGTTCAATCCCTGGTACCAAAAAAAAAAAAATACAAATAATAATTGCTGGTGAGGATGTGAAGGAAAAGGTACTTATTCATTGTTGGTGGTACAATCACTACAGAAAGCAATATGGAGATTCCCTCAAAAGATTAGGAATGGAACTACTATATGACCCTTGATATTACCAAATGTCACTCCTTGATATTTACCAAACAAAACTAAAATTAACATAATATAGTGATATATGCATATCAATGTTTATAGCAGCACAGTTTACAATAGCCATCTTATAGAACCAGGATAGGTGCCTGTGAACAGATAAATGGATAAAGAAAATGTGGCATCTATGCACAATAGAGATTCATTCGTCCATAAAGAAGAATGAAATTATATCATTTGCTGATAAATAGGTGGAACTGAAGAACATCACGCTAAGTAAATTAAGTCAGACTCAGAAAATCAAAAGTCAAGTGTTTTCTCTAATTTGTGGAAACTAGGGAGAAAAAAGGAAAGGAATTAAACAAAAAAAAGAGGGATTCCCCTTGTTAGAAGGGAGACAAATAGAGCAGAGGTAGGGGATTGGGGGGATGGGAAAGTACTGGGGAACAAAATCTACCAAATTATGTGTAGTGTTCATGTATGAATATTCCACAATGAATCTTAATTTTTATACATATGCATGTATAATTATAATTTACTAATTAAATTAATAATACAAGGAAGATCAGTAGAGTAGAGCAAGCAGATTAGGAGAGGGAGGAGGGAAGGTATACTAAGGAATGAGATTGATCAAATTATGTTGTGAGCATATTTGAATATGCCATGATGAATTCCACTATTATGTATAATTATAATGTAACAATTCAAAGAAAAAAACACTCTGAGAGCTTCCACTAATTATTCTGGAATGGGGCTCAGAATTGGAGGGGGAGAAAGTAATACTAAAATTCCCAAATGATCATGTGAATGTGTAAATTACCAGAAAGGATTCCTTGTTCCTAAGATAAAGATACAGCTAGGCAAAAATAAACAAAAACACATTAAAAAAAAAACTTAGCTTATTAGCTGTTTTTTACCATCACAGTCTATGATGGTTATAAATAGTCAAATATTGCAATAAATTTGTGCTCATGTTCCCCTAATGAGTTTCACCACTTTCAGCTTAAATCAAGAAATGCTAACTCAAAGGGAGAGGAGGGAGGCTCAAAAAGTTCTTTTAATACTAGATATATATATAGATAGATATAGATATAGATATAGATCTTATAAATAAAAGCAGGCAATGGCCATTTGGAGTTTTTGTTGTTGTTGTTTTTTAAGAGCGGAAGCAGGCTGTAGATTTCGGTTCCAGCATCAGCAATGCCACTAGCTAATTGGACAGAGAACATCTCTGAGCCTTAATTCCTTATCTGTAAACTAAAAACCTTAGAAGAGATGATCACAGAAATCCAAGTCCTTAGCATCCTTTGAATCTTTTGTTATGTCACCAATAATAAATACTTAAAAACGTGAATAAGCAAATTGCCCTGAATTTCATAGAAAACACACCTTCGTGGACATTTGCATTGTGTTATGCCCCCTGGGAGATGTGGCGCGTCCTGCGCCCCCAGTGCATATCCCGCAGTGTCGCTCGCCCCCTGCCGGCGCTCTCGGGACTAACTCTCTCTGGCCGCCTGATGCCCAGGGCGCGTCTCCTTGGAAACAGGCTCCCTCTTTTCTTTCAATAGACCCGCACCATTGTCTCCCACCAGCACATGCACAGGGCACAGGAAGGAGCTGCAAGGAGTATAAGCGCCTTTTTCATTAGAGGAGAGACAAAGGCCAATTAATAGAGACCCAGAGAAGAGGAAGGGCCCTCAAGGGTTGGAAGGAGAAAGGAACCCTGTCTGGGCAGCAGCTTGTGAAAGGGGAGCTTTGTTTATTTGCTGGGTCTCTCATCAGTGTGCCCCTGAACTCGCCTTTCACACCCACGACTTATTGGAATCTTGGGATTTTCCACAGCAGAATATGTGTGATCTATCCTATTGGTACCATAACAGTACATTTTGGCCAGAAAGCCTTCACCCTTTTTTCATTTTAGTAAATGATTGCTTACTGTTTCTCTGTAGAGAAGTTAGACCATTTTTAATAGGTTGAATATTATCTTTCCACTCGTTCTCAACTGAAACATAAGAAATGACTATAATTTGCCATGGCACAAAGGTAATAAAAGTGGGTAGAAGTCATCTTTTCAACACCTAAGCATGTAACTGGAAAAGCTTTTGACTGCCAACAGTATTATTTATTATAGTTTTGAACTTAATTGATTGAGAGTACATGTGGTCATTTAAGTACTGTCTGATTCTAGTGATAACAGATTGATGGGATATGTTTCCTGGTCACAAATGGTTTAAAATATGTTTTTGCCTTGTATGTCATGGACAATCATACTGTCATACAGAATCTGAAGTTAACGATTCTTCACATTTCCTGGAAAACTTTTTTCCCTGTTTTTTATTCGGATGAGCACTTATTTTCTCCAAATTTCAGAACAGATGCATTTCTACAGCTAAAGCTGCCATAAAATATAATGAATGCAGCCGGCATGGTGGTACATGCCTGTAATCCCAGCAGCTCTGGAGGCTGAGGCAAGAGGATTGCAAGTTCAAAGTCAGCCTCGGCAACAGCAAGGTGCTAAACAACTCAGTGAGACCCTGTCTCTAAATAAAATACAAAATGGGGCTGGGGATACAGCTCAGTGATCTAGTGTCCCTGAATTCAATTCCTGGTGCCTAAAAAATAAAATATATAAGGAATGCATACGTATTTGTCTATGTTACAGATTTGTATTTTCCTATGGCCATCTCCTGTCTTTTTATGCCTTAATTAAGGCAGCAAGTTGGTAAAGCAGGGGAAATAGTTTGGAGACCAATCAAGTCATTAAGAATTATGTGCATTTCCAGATACTTAGAATAGAAAAAGAGAAAAGTCCCAGAACCTCCTTCCCTATCCTCCCTTCCTCCCAACAACAGCATTGACTTATCATGTATTTTATAGAATATTCATGGTTGGACACAGCAATGCCTAATCAGGTACCCAAATCCATCCCTGTGAGTACATTCTTCAAGTGTGCAGTACTCCCTGCCATACACAGAGACCCTGTTCATTGGGGTAGAAGTTTAAAAACTGGAAACTAACTTGCTTCTCTTATGCTTAGACACAGGCTTGGATTAGGTGACAGTCCACATTTTTAATCTCTTTCTACATTCTAAACCATTCATTGTCTGCAGGTGAAATTTTATTTTTTAATTAAATATTCGTTTTGAGAATGAAGTAATTGTAGATTCACATGTAGTTAGAAAAATAATATAAAGAGCTTTCATGTACTCTTTACCCAGTGTTATGGTTTAGATATTAGGTGTCTCCCAAAAGTTTATGTGTGAGACAATGTGAGAACACTCAGAAGTGAAATGATTGGGTTATGAGAGCCTTGACCCAATCAATGAATTAATTCCCTTTTAGGGATTAACTGAGTGGTAACTGAAAGCAGGTAGGGCGTGGCTGGAGGAGGTGGGCATTGGGAGCTTTGAGGTATCTATCTTGTATTTGAGAGTGAAATAGGGGCCCTGATCATCATGTGGGCCCCTTTCCTGAGTCAAATCCTTCACCATGATGTTCTGCCTCACCCCAGCCCAAACAATGGAGCTGTCTAGGCACTGAGACCTCTGAAACTGTGAACCCACAAGTAAACTTTTCCTCCTCTAAAATTGTTTTTGTCAGGTCTTTTGGTCACAACAGCAAAAAAGCTGACTAAAACACCCAGTTTCCCCCCTTCCCATGGTGACATCTTGCAGAACTGTAGTACAGTATCACAGCCAGAACTTTGTTATTGATAGTCAATATACAGAGCATTGTCATGACCACATAAATGGTTGTGCTGTGCTTTTATAGCCACACTAAGTTCCCTCCCAACCCACCCCTTTCTTTACTTCTAGCAGCCACTAATCTGTTCTCCATTTCTATAAATTCCGCTTTTTTTCCTTCTCTTTTTTTTATTATCCTAAGTACTCATGGATTTTTTTTAATACACAACAGCAGTGGAATGCATTACAATTCTTATTACACATATAGGGCACAATTTTTCATATCTCTATATATAAAGTATGTTCGTGCCAATTTATGCCTTTATACATGTGTTTGTTGTTGTTGTTTTTGCATTACAATTCATAATACACATATATACCACAATTTTTCGTATCTCTGTTTGTATATAAAGTATGTTGACACCCAATTCATGTCTTCATACATGTACTTTGTATAATGATGTCCATCACATTCCACCATCCTTGCTAATCCCCTGCCCGCTCCCTTTCACTCCCTCCTCTCTTCCCTATCTAGGATTAATCTATTCCTCCCATGCTCCCCCTCCCTACCCCACTATGAGTCAGCCTCCTTATATCAGAGAAAACATTCGGTATTTGTTTTGGGGGGATTGGCTGACTTCACTTAGCATTAACTTTTCCAACGCAAATTTACCTGCAAATGCCATGATTTTGTTCTTTTTTAATGCTGAGTAAAATTCCATTGTGTATATATGCCACATTTTTTTTTTTTATCCATTCATCCATTGAAGGACATCTAGGTTGTCTCCATTTTGAGACAGAGCCTCGAAAAGTTGCTGAGGGTTTTGCTAAATTGCCAAGGCTGGTCTCAAACTTGTGATCTTTCTGCTTCAGCCTCCTGAACTGCTGAGATTACAGGCATGTGACTATAAATTAAGTTTGTTTAAGTAACAAACTTAAATTTGTATTTGATAACGGAATCATACAGTTACATAGCCTTTTGGAATGGGTTTTTTCACTGGGCATTTTTCTCTAGAGATTCCTGTAGGCTGTTGCTCAGTTGCATTTCATGGTATGGGTGGACCCCAGTTCATTTCATCATGCACTTATTGCAGGGATCTCTGGTTTTCTGCTTTTTGTTTTTCCAGTTTGGGTCTATTACAAATAAAGCTGCCCTAAACATTCTTGTAAAGGATTTTGAGTGAACATAAGCTTCGTTTTTTGGTTTTGGGGTTTTTTTTGGGATAAATCCCAGGAGCACAATGGTTGGGTCATATATTAGTTGCATATGGGTCTTTTGAAGACACTGTCAAACTGTTTATAGTATTTATACCATTTTACATTTCCTGCATCCATGTCCAAGTGATCCCATTTCTCGGAAGCCTTACCAACATTTGTTGTCATTGTTTTCTGTTTCCATCATTCTGGTGGGTGTATAGTGCTATCTCATTGTGGATTTCGTTTCCATGCCCCTAACTGCTAATGGTGTCGAACAACTTCTCATACACTTGTGTGTGAGATTCTCTTCGTCACTTTTGCCCACTTTCTAATTGGATTGTTTGGTTTTTACTGTTGCGTTTTCAGAGTACCTTATATATAGCAGTACTAATCCTTTGTCATATGTGATTTCAAGACTCTCCTCCTAGTTGTTACTTTGTGTCTCATCTTCTTAATAGAGTCTCTCACAGAGCTAATAATTTTAACAATTTATTGTCCCATTTGCTGTTTTTCTTTTATGGGTAATTGTGTTAGTGTCAAGTCTATGAACTCTTTGCCCAACTTACAATCCACAAAATTTTCTTCAGGTTTTTTTCTCAAAGATTTTCCTCAATACTTTTTATATTTTATATTTAAGCCAATGATAGGCTTAGGTCAAAGTTTTTAAGTTTGTTTCTTTTATTTTGGTTTTGCCTATGGATGTACAATTATTCCATTTCTTTGAAAAGCTTACTTTCCTCCATCAAGCTGCCTTTGGGACTGGAGGTATAGCTCAGTGACAAAGGGCTTGCCTATCATGCAAGGTGCTGAATTCCATCCCCAGCACTAAAATAAATAAATAAATAAATAAATAAATTTTTGAAACTGCCTTTGAACTTTTGTCAATAATCAGCTGGAGATGGGCGAGGTGACACATGCCCGTAATCCCAGCAGTTTGGGAGAGGCAGGAGGATCATGAGTTCAAAGCCAGCCTCAGCACAAGCAAGGCGCCAAGCAACTCAGTGAGACCCTGTCTCTAAATAAAATACAAAATAGGGCTGGGAATGTGGCTCAGTGGTTGAGTATCCCTGAGTTCAATCCCTGATACCAAAAAAAAAAAAAAAAGAAAGAAAGAAAAAAATCAGTTGGAGATACCTGTCTGGGTCTATTCCTGAATTCTCCATTCCATTGCATTGATCAGTGTGTCTTGATTACTAACATTAATAGTGTGTCTTGATTACTATAGCTTTGTATAGTACATTGAAAAGAGTGTATCTTCCTGATTAATTCTTCTTTTTCAAAATTCATAACTATTATTGTGCCTTTGAATTTCCATACAAATTTTAGAACAGTCATGTCTATACCTATAAAAGTCTTTATGAGATTTTGGTAGAAATTGCATTGAATCTGCATATCAAGTCGGGGAGAACTGACATTTCTCCTTTGTTGAGTATTCCAATTCATAAACATGTTTTGCATCTCTGTCAAGTTAGATCTTGATTTCCTTCATCCACATTTCATGGTTTTTAGGTTCACGGGTCCTGTACATGTTTTGTTAGATTTAGAACTGAGTATTTCATGTTTTGAGTTGTTGTAGACTGTATTTACAATTTCTGCGCCAACAGATTTATAGATAAATAGAAAAATACAGCTGACTTTTTTGTGTTGGTATTATATCCTGTGCCTCTGCTGAATTCACTTACTCACCTTGTTAGTTTTTTGTCAAGTCCTCAGGATTTCCTGTGTAGGCAATTATGTCATTCACAGATGCAGACAGTTTTATGTTTTTCCTTTCAATCTCTATGACTTTTATATTCTTACTGCACTGGCTAGAAATTCCAGCAGAGTATTGAATAAGAATGACAGGAGTGTACATCCTGGCCTGGTTATTGATCTTAGGGGGAAAAGATTCATTCTTTCCCCATTCTTTCCACATTGAGTGTAATACAACTGGGGAGGTTTTTTGTTTTTTTTAATATCTTTTTTTTTTCATTCTTTTTATTAGTTACACATGACAGTACAATGATCTTGACATTTCATACATTTGAATCAAATGGGGTATAATTTCTCATTTTTCTGAGTGTACAGGTTGCAGAATCACATTGGTTATACAGTCACGTATATACATACAGCAATACTACTGTCTATTTTATTCTGCTGCTATTTTTACATGGTACTGAGGATTAAACCCAGTGCCTCACGCATGCCAGGTGAGCTCGCCACCACTTGAGCCACATCCCCAGCCCCCTACTGGGGAGTTTTTGAGATTCGGTTTAACAAATTGAAGATGGTTCCTGCTATTTCTGTTTTCTGTAGTTATATCATGAATGACTGCTGAATTCTTTCAAACACAATTTCTTCATCAATCAATACAGTTGTGTGATTTTCTTCTTTACCCTGTTAAGTTGGTGGATAACATCGACTGATTTTCAAGTATTAAACCACTGAATAAACTCCACTTGACATAGTTTGTGATTGTGTGTATGTGTTTGTACACAGAGAGACATACATAGCACACACACGTGTGTATGTGTGTGTGTGTACATCTATGTATATATATAAATATGCATAATTGATTTTAATTTTTCTTTGAAAATTTGGTGGCATTTTCCTGTGAAACCACATGAACCTAGAGATTTCCTTTTATGGGGGAGATTTTAAATCACAAATTCACTAATCTTAAGAATTATAGGTCAATTATCTACTTAAAATTGGGCAAATTGTGGTAATTTGTGTTTTTCAAGAAATTGGTCTAGTTCATCTCAGTTGTCAAATGAATATATAAAGTTACCTTTAGTATCTCTATCTTTTTGGTCATTCCGAATTGGTAATTTGTGTCCTTCTTTATTTTGTTTCATCAGCCATGCAAGATGTTTGTGAATTTTACAGATCTTTTGAAAGAAACAAATCTTAGTTTCATTGACTTTTCTCTATTGTTTTTCTCTTTTTGACTTTATTGATTTCTGCCCTCATTTTATTATTTCCTAGCTTCTGCTATTTTAAGTCTTATTTTTAGTCTGTTATTTTTCTAGATTCCCAAGGAAGAAGCTTAATTACTGATTTCAGAATTTTTTTTCATTTCTAACATATACATTTAGTGCTTTGACTATGTCCCACAAATTTTAATATATTGTATTTTAAGTTTCCTCAATCCATTGTATTTATTTATTTCCCTTGAAACTTCTTCTTTGAGCCATAGTTTATTTAGCTGTGTGTTGTTTAACTTCCAAGAGTTTGAAAATGTTCTTTTTATCTTTGTGTTATTGATTTTTTTATTCTGTCCTCATACATGTACCTTGGATAGTAATGATCATCACATTCAACCATCATTAATTACCCCATGCCCCCTCCCTTCCCCTTCCACCCCTCTGCCCTATCTAGAGTTCATCTATTCCTCCCCTGGTTTATTCATTTTTTATGTGATTCCATTGTGGTTGAAGAACACACTGTATATGATTTTTCCATTCCTTTAATTTTGTTGAAGATTTTTTTATTAGTCCTGAATATGGTTTATCTTGGTATATGTTCTATGTTTATGCAATTCGTGAGCAAAATGTTCTCCATTGTTTGTGTGATTCTAATGGTTGATGGAGTTGTTTCTGTATCCTTTCTGTCTAATTGTTCTATGAGTTGTTGAAAGGGAGCTAATGAAATTTCCAGCTGCAATTATGTATTTTTCTATTTCTCCTTCCTGTTCTATCATGTTCACATCAAATTTTTTGTAACATGAATGCACTACCACTTGCTGCATAAACATTTAGGATCTCTATGTCTCCTTAATAGACTAAAATATGATATATCATTTTATAATGTACCTCGCTGTATCTGATAATTTTTTTTTACCCTGAAGTCCACTAATAGATCCGCTCCTTTTTTCTTTCAATTAATGTTGACA
Source organism: Marmota marmota marmota (assembly GCF_001458135.2). Taxonomy (NCBI): domain Eukaryota; kingdom Metazoa; phylum Chordata; class Mammalia; order Rodentia; family Sciuridae; genus Marmota; species Marmota marmota. The sequence continues at coordinate 46,744,329 of NW_025999990.1, read as the reverse complement.
TGGTTTATTTCTACATTTTTTTACTTTCAAGTTGCCTACATTGTTATATTTGAAGTGAGTTTCTTTAAGACAACATGTTTTTTAGTACACTCTGCAAATCTTGTCTTTTTAATTTAAACTTAAACCATTTACGTTTAAAGTAATTATTGCTATATTAGGACCTGAGTTGGCCATTTATATTTTGTTTTCCATTTACTGTCTCTGTTTTTGTTGTTGTTGTTTCCTTCCTATGTAATACTTGAACATTTTTTAGAATTCTTTATCTACCCATAGTGTGTTTTTTTGTTGTTGTTAATTTTTTTTTAGTTGTAGATGGACACAATATCTTTATTTATTTATTTTTATGTGGTGCTGAAGATGGAACCCAGTGCCTCACGCATTGTTGTGGGCTGATCGCTCAGAAAACACTCTCAGTCCGAATTTTGTCCAAATTAGAGAGTTTTTAATTTGGCCATCTGGCAACTGCCCTCTTGCAGGACCTGAATTGTCTCTGCCAGGAACAGTGCCAGGTCTGAGTTCTAAGGGGGAAAAAAAACACATCCATGAAAATGTAGGTGCAGGCAAGCAAACAGGATACAAGGGCTGAGAAAGCACTTAGCAGAGTAAAATCAGACAACCACATCCTGGGTTTGAGCACATTTGTGGGCATATAAAGTGCAGAAAAACTATTTTTAACATCTTAGAAACAGCTTAACATTATTTATTCTATAACATCACATAATCCTATTTTCCTACTTATTTATATTTTATAACCTATAATCTATAATTTATAATCTATATTGATTAAGCTCAGACCATAACAGCATGGGAGGCAAATGCTCTACCACTGAGCTACAACCAGACAAACTATAGTGTTTTTTTTAAATGTCATTTCATATATATATATTTTAGTTGTAGGTGGACACAATATCTTTATTTTATTTTTATATGGTTCTGAGGATCAAACCCAGTGCTTCATGCACGCTAGGCAAGCACTCTACCACTGAGCCACAACTCCAGCCCTCCTATAGTGTTTTAAATGTGGATTTTGTACATATTTTTAATGGCACCTTTAAGTATTATAATTTATCACCCATCTAATGATGTCCTTTTACCACTTTGAATGAAGTATAAAACTTTAACTCCCTTTTGTCTCTTTACTACTTTTTTCTTTATATTATTACCTCAAATATTTCCTCCATATACATTTAGAACCATATTAAGCTTAACGTTTTCATGATTGCTTTAAAGTCTCTTCTGATAATAGTAACATTTCTGCCATCACATTGTTAAGATCTATTGATCGGCTTTTATCATTGAGTTCCAAAACTGAGAATTGAACCCAGGACCTTACACATGCTAAACATAGATTCTACCACTGAAATACATTCTCAGACCCTCTGTTGCTTTTGTAACATAAAATGTTTTAATATTTAGAGGTATGTTTAACACATATATTATCTGCTACTTGAATAGTTAAATTGCATTAAAATTAGATCTCATAATACTATCAATCTCACTTTTTTACAGATTTACTGAAGTATAATTCACACCCAACAATTGTTTATAAAGTTTAAGATATGATGAGTTTTGATTCCTTCATCTTTTTATTTAAATATTTAACAATTCATTCAGCTAATTGCAGAAATAATCAGCTTACATGACAAGTTTGAATGATTCTCTTAGTTCAGCAAAGACCCTTGCAACAAGAGATGAAAATTCCAATTAGGTTTGATATAAAAAATATTTTAACGCTAACATCTAATAGCATTTTCACTTACCTGGGTTCTAGGTTATTCATTTTAATACATAATACTTATAATGGTAGCTGGTATCTTAGAGAAAAGATATTATGTACTTAAGTAAAAACTTACATCAAAAATATTTAGTCTAGCTGGGCATGGTGATACAGGCCTGTAATCCCAGTAATTCAGGAGTCTGAAGCAAGAGGATCATAAGTTCAAGATCAGCCTCAGCAACTTAGCAAGGCCCTAAGCAACTTTGTGAGACCATGTCTCAAAATTTAAAAAAAAAGAAAAAAAATTGAGTATCTTGCTCAGTGGTTAAGCAACCCTGGATTAAATAAATCACCAGTAACCAAAAAAAAATTAGTCTAATCTATGACTAATTTATGTAGAAGAGAATACATACAATGAATGTATACATTGAAAGGGGAGCTCTTGCTTTTGTGGGGTTTCAATTGTTATACCATGATTCAGTTTTGGAACTGAATGATAAAAGCCAATCAATAGATCTTAATATTGTAATGGTAGAAATGTTACTATTATCAGAAAAGACTTTAAAGCAATCATGAAAATAGAAAGCCTCAATATTTTGAACAAATCAAATCTTTCTAATCAAGGTGCCTGCTAAATCCATGTGCATAAAATGAGCCTATTATGCCATTCATGTTTTAGTTTCTGACTTAGGTTTCTCAAAGACATCTAAAGGGCCACTGTTTGCATATGTTCAAGTTGCACTACACACTTGTGCCATGTCTAAAAGGATTTTGTTTACTTTATAATTACACAAAATTTTCGATGAAAGAGTACAACTGAGCATGGAGATTCTGAACCTCCCAAGGCACTCAGGAATGCCCACTCACCTACATAAACAGACGCCACACACCACAGCCATGCGCACAAACAAATGCACAGCTGCGCTTGGCCCCAACTAGCTCTTCATGTCTCCTAAGGTTGCTCTTCTCACCTGCCTTCTGTCCTGAGGGGCCTGATTCTTATCTCATGCCCAACTCCCAAGCTGACAGGGTCAACTCCACTTACATAAGCCTAACCTAGAACCAAATCCAAGAAACAGCCATGAGTAAGAAATCATATAAAGCCATGAACATTTCATTTCCACCTAAAGTAAATCAAATATGATTATGGATATCACTGTTGGTGATATTTAAGGAACCATGGGAAAAATACCGGTTAAAAATCAATTGATATCTCAGTTTCTCAAAGAGAAGATTATAAGAACTACAAATAGCTAACCTAGTACAAGTCTTGGAAAATTCTAAAATGATTTTTTAAACAGATGGCTTGTGATGATTTAGAAAACAGGGAGGCAGCATAATCTCACTAACAAGGAGTACACAGAACCATCCCCTTGTCCTTCTTTGGCATGGGTAAACAGCCAATGCGACTGCATTCAGGATAGCATTTGAAACAGGGTCACAACAGACTTGCAGGAAAAAGTTAAAAACAAACAAAGGCAGGATATTAGAGGATATAGAGCTATCAGAGTTCTCTTATGAAGACCGCATTATTAAGAGTCCAAGCTGACTTGGAACGTCACTGATTTGCTCCATCCTAGTCAATAATTTACCAATGATTGAGGAAGAAAATAGATGGCATACTTATGGGAAGGTATGAGGTAGTTAAAACTGCATAAATTAGACCTCGCTGTCAATTCTGCATTTACAAACTTGTCGGCCTCTGTTTCCTCTTCTGTAAAGTAAGAATAATAATAATCCAAAGTTGTTATAATAGCCCATAATTTTGGTGTGGTGATTAAATAAGATACTGTAAGTAAAACATATTCATAGGTCCTTATAACTCCAAACTGCACTTTTGTTATTTTTAACCTTTGTTATCACCTTTGCTGGAGACACGTAACTGGCTAGAATAGGTGACGTGTTGCAGGTATTACACGGGGGATGATAGTTCTAGCCTTGGTTTCAGTTTAACAGAACAAAGGGTGAAAACTCCATTGACTTTTTTTTATCAGCATTTGATATGAAGACCTAAAAGTTGTCCAGAGGGAGTTTACCAGAAGCTAATGGTGTGATTATAGCCCATACTACCCACAGCTTCTCAGGCCACATCCGCCTGGATTTTCCACAGAACACAGATGGTAAATGGCCGTTCTGTGTTCTGCACCTGGCAGGCTGAGTGTGGTTCTGGGTGCCCTACTTTAAAAGATAAACCAGCAAATTGGGCCAACAACAGAGAAGAGTCACCAAGGCTATGAAGAGCCTTAACATAAGTGCAATAGATGGAGGGGGCATGGGGCATGTCACTTGGCAGAGACATGTTAGTGTGTTCACATAACTGCAGACCACGACATGGAAGAGATGTCTTTTTTGAGACCTTCTGTCGTGTTAGTGGTGAGTTTAGACACAGAGCATCTGACAGTGAGGATTAGAATAAAAACCATATTGAAAGAATTGTGTAACACTCTATCTTTAGTTGCTTTTTTCCCTTCCTAAAATGAAGTCAGAATATGAAACAATTTACGAAAAATCTATCTAAATACTTTTACACAAGCTTTAACTGTCCCATTTTATTAATGTCAATTTACATCTGTGTAAGTACACCAGCTCTTCCCTGACACTTTTTTAAAAATATTTTATTAGTTGTTAATGGACCTTTATTTATTTATATGTGGTGCTGAGAATCAACCCAGTGCCTCACACATGCTAGGCAACCGCTCTACCACTGAGCCACGACCCCAGCTCCATGCCCTGACACTTTTTAAATGGAAAGAAACTCTGTTTTCAGTTCACAACAGCATTTAGGTCACTGTTTCCATCCCCTCCTAAGAATTATGGCTGTGGGTTCTTTACTCCCTATTACAGTGGAATGGTCACCACATCTTTCTTAGTAATAAAATTATTTCTTTTCTTACTGGTCTGTAAATTGACGCTGCTGTCAACAGCCTCACCACAATCTCTAACTGCTTATGGAATTATTTTTATAGATGACTTAATCATGGCAATACAACTTGTTTGCAGTATTACTGTATCAAGTTTTAATTATATTACTCTGTTTTAATTAGTAGTGCAGCAAAATTATACTCAGATTTATTACAATGCAATCAGTTGTCTGTATTTATGGGCTCTGCATCCATGGATTCAACCAACTGCAGATCTGTGTCTGTCCTAAACATGCACAATTTTTCTTGTCATTATTACCTGAACAGCACAGTAGAACAGCCATTTACATGGCATTTACTTTTTATTAGTTATTATAAGCAAACTAGAGATGATTTAAAGTACACAGGAGAATGTGTATAGGTTACATGCAAATACTATGTCATTTTATATATAAGAGACTTGAGCATTTGCAGAGTTAGGTATCTGTGGGGGGTCCCGAAACCAGTCCCCCACAGATATGGCATGATGACTCTCCTTTCCACCAACTAGTGGAAATATTATCTTTCTATTCTCAGCCATGGCAATTATTGTCTCTGAAATGCTACTATATTATTTAGCATCCTTACAATTTGCAATCAAAAGAGTTCTTCATCAGGAGTGAAAAAAAAAAGTGATGATTTGTTTTTATTGCACTGGTCCCCACAATTGTTGGTAGCAAAATTGTTAGGATATGAAATGGAAAAGAATAAGTGCTTTCGTTAGAGACAGCCACCTCTGGGGATATAGTCAAAGAATTGAAAGCTGGGGCTCAAACAGATATTGGTACACTCATGCTCATGGCAACATTGTTCACAATAGTGGAAGGAAGGAAGCAACTCAAGTGTCCATCCACAGCTGAGTGGATTCAACAAAACGCGGTATAAACACTCAATAGAAGAGTATTGAGCCTTAAAGACAGGAAATACTCTGATGGGCTACAATGCAGATAAACTTGAAGACATTATGTTCAGACAAATAAGCCAATCACAAAAGGGAGGGTATTATTTGATTCCACTTATATGAGGTACCTAGAGTGGCCAAAAACATAGAGACAGAAAATTGAATGGTGGTTGCCAGGGCCCACATAAGGGGTGGGGGATGGGGGCTTAGTGTTGGTGTTTAACAGAGTTCAGTTTGGTATGATGAAAATCTTCTGGGGATGGATGGAGATGGTTGCAAAACAACGTGAATGTATTCCATGCCCCTGAGCTACATGCTTCTAGAAATGGTTAAAATGGTGGATTTTATGTGTATTTTCCATTATAAGAGAGGCAGACAGATGCTTATTGTGCAGTAACTTCTCACAGCTCTAGAAAGTGGGTATTGGTATCTCTCTCTAAAGAAAAGAAAAATGTGGCTTACTCTGTGTCATGGGCTCAACCGAGTCACAAATTAATGTATCAAGGTCTATCAAATTGCAAAGCCAGGTTCACCAGAACAAGCTGCCTACCTGAAACTCCTTGTGTTAAAGATGACGATCCTCCACAACATCTCTCCCTGGATTATTTTAATTAATTTAGTGTTCGGTTGGGTCCTAAGCAAACTAAAACAAACATAATTGCAGGAATTGTTTTGAGTCAATATGTGAACATTTTTATAAAACTGTTAACCTGGGCCAGGTGAGGGGGCGCACGCCTGTAACTACAGTGGCTTGGGAGGCTGGGACAGGAGAATCGCTAGTTCAAATCTAGCCTCAGCAAAGGCGAGCCACTAAGAACTCAGTGAGACCCTATCGCTAAATAAAATACAAAAAAAAAAATAGGGCTGGGGATGTGGCTCAGTGGTCAAATGCTCCTGAGTTCAATCCCCCGTACCCAAAAAAAAAAAGTAAAACTGTTAACCTAGGAGCATAATAAAGACAGGGAAGAAGCTCTCCTCTGCTTTTGTCATTATTCGGTTTGGGGTACTGATTTTAGTGACTTATCCAAACGTACATGCACCACGTCCTCACACAGAACTCCCTGGATGATAAAAGCTGTCCCAGGTGGAGTTGTTTAGAATACTTCCTTACATTCTCCCTGCTGTGTCTTCAACCAGTCAGTAATAAAACTCTACTGGGCACAATTAAGTATTAAGAAATGCTGGAGGGGAGGGGAGGGGGGATAGTAGAGGATAGGAAAGGCAGCAGAATACAACAGACACTAGTAAGGCAATATGTAAATCAATGGATGTGTAACTGATGTGATTCTGCAATCTGTATACGGGGTAAAAATGGGAGTTCATAACCCACTTGAATCAAAGTGTGAAATATGATATATCAAGAACTATGTAATGTTTTGAACAACCAACAATAAAAATTAAAAAAAAAAAAGAAAGAAAGAAATGTTATTTCTTGGGGCTGTGGCTCAGCGGAAGAGCACTCGCCTAGCATGTGCAAGGCCCTGGGTTCGATCCTCAGCACCACATAAAAATTAAATAAATAAAGGTATTGTTTCCAACTACAACTAAAAACTAAATATTGGGGGGAAAAAAGAATGGTTATTTCCTTTCTGCTCCCAAAGAGAGAAACAAATATCCCTAGTCCTGATTATTTTCTAGGGGAAAAGATGTCACCTCCTGCCTTCCATCATCCTGGAACAGAGTGCTGAAGGTACCCCTCTGCCACTGTCCATTCTTCAAATCGGCCCTGCCCAGTCTTGCCAATCTTTATCTTCTGTGGCTTCCTGATTCTCTTTGGACCTCTTCAAGGTCTCACGGGGCCTCTGTCACAATGTGTGAACAGGCCTGTACACCTCTCCATCCCTCCCCTCTCATACAACAGATATTTAAAGAAGCTCAGTATGTGTTGCACCTGTGTTGAGATTTTCCAAACAATGATGTATTCCCATGGCTGCTGCCCTCAGGGAGCTGCGGTTTGATGGGGGAATTGGACCAGCAGAAAATTATGACACACTTCCATGATCCTCCAGCCTGGACAGGGACATCCCATACACCCAGCATCCTGAGTATCTGCCACCCATACCCTCTGCCTCCAACCTTCTTCTCTTGCAATTCTCTGGGTCTTCTGTCTGACTCCTTTCACCTGGTGACAGTCTTGCCATGCTGGGTCTAACCCAAAGCCAGCTTCTCTGAAGTTGTCCCTAATGTTTGCACTCCAAATGAGTCTCTTCTTTTCCTAACCTCTCACTGCAGCTTTCTTGAACACCTATTATAAGCTTAACACAAATTATCCTTATTTTCCCCACTTTTCTTATTGGTGCACTACAGTTGTACATAATGGGGGGATTTGTTGTTACATATTCATCATGCCCACTCTATAACAGTATCATTTGGCCAATATCATTCCCCGTATTTCCTCTTCCTTCTTCTCCCTCTCCCAAATCTCTTTCCTCTATACACTGATCTCCCTTCATTTTCATGAGATTCCCCACCATCGCCTTTCTTTTCCTTTTTCCTCTCTAGCTTCCACGTACAAGAGAAAACATACCACCCTTGACTCTCTTGAGTTTGTCTTATTTCACTTATTTCTCCAGTTCCATCTGTTTTCCTGCAAATGACATGTAGAGACAAGTGTCATCCTTCTTTGTGGCTGAATAAATCTCCATTGTGTGTATATACCACATTTTCTTTATCCATTCATCCATTTATGGACACCTAGGGGTGGTTCCATGCCGCAGTCTGGCTGAGCACAATTCTCAAACCACTTGTCAAGCAGAAAAGAACTTTATTTTTAGAACACACACCGCACCACAGGAGCTCTTCAGGAATTCCCTCAGAGCCCAACTGCCACCACTGGCTTCCCCCAGCCTCTCAACCCTAACTCCTCCTCTCTTGAGGCCGATTGGCTGGGTTGTGTGGGCGGAGCCAAAAGAGTCCCCCAATGAGCAGCTCCGTGGTCTGAAAGGGAGGGGGAAACAGCCCAATGAGCATCACCGCAGAGGAGCCAATCAGCTGGCAGCTGGAAGTTTGCTGGGGCAGCTGTGAGCCAATCAGCTGGAAGTTTGCTTGGGCCCCTTCCGCTGTGGCTCTCAATAGTTCCATAGTTTGGCTATTGTGAATTGTGCTGCTATAAACACAGGTATGCATGTATCACTGTAGTATGCTGACTTTAATTCTTTAGGATAAATACTGAGGAGTGGTATGGCTGGGTTGTATGGTGGTTTCATTCCTATTCTTTTGAGGAACCACCATAATAACTTCCATAGTGGTTCTACTAATTTACAATCCTACCAACAGTGTAAAATTGTTCCTCCCCCCTCCCCACACCCTCTCCAGCATTTAATACTGTTTATATTTGGGAGGAGAATTTACTGGAGTTTTAATCCAGTAGCGCTTAACCACTGAGCTATATCCCCAACCCTTTTCATTTTTTTATTTTGAGACAGGGTCTCACTAAGTTGTTTAGAGCCTTACTAAATTGCTGAGGCTAGCTTTGAACTTGTGATCCTCCTGCCTCAGACTCCCAAGTCACTGGGATTACAGGCGTGCTCCACTGTGCCTGGCTTTAGTCTTTGTGTTCTTGATGACTTCCATTCTGACTAGAGATGAGATCTCCAGTGTAATTTTGACTTGCATATCCCTAATTGCTAATGCTGTTGAACATTTTTTTTTCATCTATTTGTTGGCCATTTGCATTTCTTTTGAAAAGTGTCTATTGAGTTCATTTCCCCACTTATTAATTGGCTTGGCTTATTTCATGCTCTTGCTTCTTTTGCTGTGCCAAAGCTTTTTAATTTGATGCCATCCCATTTATTAACTCTTGGCACTATTTCTGAGCTCTAGAGGTCTTACTGAGAAAATTGTTGCCTGTGCATCCATGCTGGAGTGTTGACCCTATGTTTTCTTTTAGAAGTTACATAGTTTCTGGTCTAATTCTTAGTCTTTGATCCACTTTGAGATGACTTCTGTGCAAAGTGAGAGATAAGGGTCAGTCTCACTCTACATGTGGATGACCAGTTTTCCCAGCACCATTTGTTTGAAAGAAAGTCTCTTTTCTCCAAAGTATGTTTTTGGCACCTTTGTCAAGAGTCAGATGAATGTATCTGTTTTCCTCCCAATTATCTTTTTTGGAGGGATAGGGTGTACCAAGGATTGAACTCAGGGGCATTCGGCCACTGAGCCACATTCCCAGCCCCATTTTGTATTTTATTTAGAGACAGGGTCTCAGTGAATTGCTTAGCATCTCGTTTTTGCTGAGACTGCCTTTGAACTCGAAATCCTCCTGCCCAGCCTCCCGAGCCACTGGGATTACAGGCATGTACCACCATGCCCAGCCACACAGATTATCTTAAAATCAGTTCTGCACATTTGTCTCAAGTTGGAGACTGTGAAGTTCTCAGAGGCAAAAATCATTTGTTCTCCATAACATCTAACATAAGCAATGTGATTAGCTGGCATTTTTTTTTATTATTGCTTTGAATCTAAGGTTGTCCAAGCCTAAAAATCTGAGTAAAGAACATTTGAATTCCAAGTGTTATAAGAGTCTAAATGTAATAGGTATATATATTTGGCACACTGGAATAAATGCATTTGATGTTGATAAAATGTTATATATAATACATATAAGATCTAATATATGTCATATATTTATATTACACATATTTTATATACATGGAAGATTATTGTGGAAAGGGTTGCACCTTCAGTGCGGATAAAACTACTAGGTAATTAAAATGGATTATTCCAGCTCCTACCACTTGGCTTTGCACAGAGTGAGCCTGTGGCTTTCTTGTAGTATCTCTAGTTGAACAGTCAGAAATCCCCAACCACATCAGTCTCTTCTGCAGAGCAAAGATGATGGAGCAAATAAAAAGTTGCAGCATCAAATGACTTTCCAAGAATATTCCCTCGGCTCTCTTTCACCTGAACCCTGGGGCATCTAGAAAACAGCCAACGTCTACAGAACTTAACAATGGCAATGTCTCCCAGAAATAATGCTCACATTTATCCTCCCCACTGAATCTCTATGGAGGAAGCACAGCAAAGGGAACCCATGGGTGTGTGCACCTTCAATTTGTACTTAATCTTTCAAGTTGCCCCCAGGTGTAAGCTGTGCTTTTCCAACTGGGGCAGAGCTGTTGGTTCAATAGATCCCTCTATGGAGTTACACTTCTATGAAATGGAAAGAAAATTAATGTCAAAGGGACAATGTGATGTTGCCAAAGGAGTAAAGTTTGAAAAAAGGACTTTGTGTCTGGCAATGCAAGTGTCTGGAACTAAGGAAACAAAGTCAAGTATCTGCAATACTGCCATTTTCTGGAAATATTTGTTGGCAAATAATGGTTGATACCATCAAGAAAATGACTATAAGCTGAAGTCACCATTATCAGAGCGTCATAAAACTTAGTCCTTTCTCATTTTACAAATAGAAAAACTGAATTATGCTGGGCACAGTAGCACACACCTGTAATCCCAACCACTCGGGAGGCTGAGGCAGGAGAATTGCAAGTTGAAAGCCAGTCTCAGCAATTAGTGAGACCCTAAGCAATTTAGCAAGACCCTGTCTCAAAATAAAAAATAAAAAGGCTGGGAATGTAGCTCAGGACTAAAGTGCTCCTGAGTTCAATCCCCCGTGCAAAAAAATAAAAAAGAGAGCAAAAAATAGAGGGAGGGAGGGAGGAAGAGAGAGAGAGAGAGAGGCAGGCAAACTGAATCCCAAGGGTTCAAGTCATTTTTTTCAGTCATTCAAAGAGTTAATGAGTAAGCTAAGATTTAAATTCCAGTGCATGTATTTCATTGGTCAGTTTTTAATACATCAGGTATTTACTTGTGTAACATTTCTCTTCTCTGTTTTTCTTGCCTGATTGCACTAGCTTGAAACTCTAAAAATAATGTTAAAAGGAAGTAGTAAAGGCTGGGGCTGTAGCTCAGTGGTAGAGTGCTTGCCTAGCACGTGTGAGGCACTGGGCTTGATCCTCAGCATCACATATAAACAAATAAAGAGAGAGAGAGAGAGAGATTGTGTTCATGTATGACTAAATAAAATATTTTTTAAAAATAGGAAGTAGTAAGAACAGTCATCATTTATAGGCTCCAGTCTTAAAGGGAAAGTCTTTAATCTTCTACCATTAAGTGCAATATCACCTGTTGGTTGTTTGTAGATATCTTTTATCAGATTTAAGAAGTTTCCTTCTATTCCAGGTTGGCTTGGATTTTTTGTCAGATTTTTACCTACTGCTATTGAGATCACCATGTTGTTTTTGTCCTTTATTCCATTGACATGGGTTTTTTTGGTTGTTTTTGGTTTGGGTTTGCAATGCTGGGGATCAAGCCCAGATATGCTGTACCACTGAGCTACATTCCTAGCCTTTTTCATTTTTTTGTTTTGAGAAAAGGTCTTGCTAAATTGCTGAGGCCAGCCTCAAACATGTGACGTCCCTGACTCAGTCCCCCAAGTAGTTACAATTGTAAGCATGCTCCATCGCTCCTGGCTTCTATTAATTTATTTTCAAGTGTTAAACCAACGTTTCATTCCTGAAATAAATCTGACTTAGTCGTCATGCATTCTTTTCATATGTTGTTGAATTTGATTTGCTACTGTTTTGTTGAGGAGTTTTGTGTTAATAAGGGCTGTAATCTGTAGTTTTCTTTCCTCTCCTCATCCAGCTTTTGTATCAGAGCAATACTAGCTTTAGGGATTGATTTTGGAGGTACTTATTCCTTCTCTATTATCTAGAAGAGTCTGTGAAGTACTGGAATTATTTTTTTTCTTTAAATGTTTGATCTAATCCATCAATGAAACCATCTGGCCCTGAGCCTTTCTCTGTGTAATGATTTTTAATTACAAATTACTTTACCTGTTATAGATCTATTCACATTTTTTATTTCCTTTGGAGTTGGTTTTGGTCATTTTGCTTTTCTAGGAATTTCTCCAGTTAGGTTGTTGAATTTAGATATGTCTTTTAATCTCTAATATGTCCATCATCTTGTTTCTTCTTTCATTTCTAATTTTGGTCATCTGCTTCTTTTTTCCCTCCCCCCCCCCCCCCNTTTCCCCCCCCCCCCCCCCATTTAATCTAGCTAAAGTATCGATTTTTTTTTCAAAGAACCAAATTGTGTTAAAAAACAATACATTTCTTTTTGTTTTATTTTCTATTTCATTCGTTTCTATTCTAAAAGCTATCGTAGCCTTCCTTCTACTTTCATGGAATTTAAATCACTCTTCTTTCTCAAGGCTGTTCAGCTGATAGCTTAGGTTATCGATTGAATTTTTTTTGTCTACTATTGGCATTTAAAGCTATTAATTTTCCTGCTTCCACGGCTGCAAGCACATCCCATAAATGTTGGCATATGAGGTTTTTATCTTTATTCAGTTCAAAGTATTCTACAATGTTCTTTAATTTCTTGAGGATGAATTATCTCAGTCTTCCTTTATTTGGAAATGTCTTGATTTTCCTTATTCTTTTAAGTCATGGGTTTTTAGAAATGGATTTTTAATTTCCAGATCATTGTGGGGTTCTAAAATTTGCTGATGTTATTTATTTTCAATTTAGTTCTATTGTGGTGGGGACATAATTTATGTAATTTTAATCCACTTAAACTTATTCAGATTCATTTTATGGCCTGGGATATAGTCTGTCCTAGAGATATTCCATGTGTCCTTGAAAAAGATGTGTGCTCTGATTTTGTTCATTGGAGTAATCTGTAACACCTGTGGGTCTGGTTGGTTAGTAGTATTGTTCAACTTTTCTAGATCTTTGCTGAGTTTCTATCCAATTGTATTATCAATTATTGAGAGTCAGGTATTGAAGTCTCCAACTACTGTTGTTGAATTATCCATTTCTCCTTTTAATTGTGTCCATTTTTATTTTATATATTGGACTCTATTATTAGGTGCATATGTATTTATAATTATAATGTTTTTCCTGATGGATTGACACTTTTGTTATTATAAAATGTCCCTAGAACTGGGAGTATGGCTCAGTGGTAGATCACATGTTTAGCATGTGCAAGGTTCTGGGTTTAATTCCCAACAAGTGCATGCACGTCCCCACCCCCCAACACACACACACACACACACAAAGACAAGAAAAGTCCCTTATATCTTTAATAACATTTCTTTTTCTCCTAAACTATATTTGTTCTGATATTAGCACAGTCATTCCAGTTCTCTTTTGGTTTTTGTTTACCTGCTACATCTTCTACAACCATCCTACTTTCAACCTATTTGTGTATTTAAGTCTTTGGCATATCTCTTGTGGACAGCACAACTGGATCCTACTTTTTATCCATTCTCAATCTCTTCCTTTTAACTGGATTGTTTAATCCAGTTTAATCAACTGTTTACATGATAGTTTTAGGTTCTCCATTTTGCTTTTTGTTTTCTAGGTGTCTTGTGTCCCTTTTGCCTCTCTCTTCCTCCATTATTGCTATACTTGGTGTTCTATATGTTTTTGCTAGTGTAACATTTAAATTCCTTTGGTTTTTATAGTGGTGGCTTTGGAATTTACAATAAAGATTTTTAACAATCTAGTTCATATTAATATTAATTTAATTCCAATAATATACAGAAACTTTGCTTCAATATGACTTCCTTCACTCCCCCCTCTTTTGTCATTAATGCTATTAATATCATGCAAATTGTGTTTCTATACTTACAAAAATCATCACAGTTTTTGAATTAATGCTTATTCATTTGTCATTTAAATAAGCAGGAAAATGTTTTAAAATTTGTTTTCACTATTTTTGTATTTATTATATAATTATCAGTGATAGATGGATAGGTAGATAATTGTCTTGGCCTTTCTTTTGTGGTTTTGTGGTACAGGAGATCAAACCAGGGCCTCACACTTGCTAGACAAGTGCTCCCCCCCCTGAGCTACACCTTCAGCTCAGTTTTGCCAATGTATTATTTCTACTTTGCCAGTCATAAAGTCGCTCCATGTTTTAGTCAGCTTTTTTACTACTGCAACTAAAAGACCCAACCAGAACAATTGTAGAGAAGGAAGAGTTTATTTGAGGGCTCACAGTTGCAAAGGTCTTAGTCCATAGAAGGCTGGTTCCATTCCCCAGGGTTCAAGGTAAGGCAGAACATCATGGCGGAAGAGTATGGCAGAGGGAAGTGGCTCACATAACGATCAGAAAGCAGAGAGAGACTCCACTCACCAGGTACAAAATATATACACCCCATAGCCATGCCCCCAACGAACCACTTCCCCTAGCTACACCCTACCTACCTCCAGTCACCACTCAGTTAATCCCATCAGGGATTGATTCACTGATTAGGTTAAGGCTATGGCCCAATCATTTCTCCTCCAAACCTTCTTGCATTGTCTCACATGGTGAGCCTTTGGGGGACACCACATCTAAATCATAACACTCCATCAATGAAAAATTTCTTGCTCTTTTATCTTGAGTAAGTTTTCCTATAAAGCTTTTATATGCCAATATAAAATGTGTACATGTATTTTTTTATATTTTTAGTTTTAGGTGGACACAATATCTTTATTTTACATTTATGTGGTGCTTAGGATCAAACCCAGTGCCTCGTGCATGCTAGGCAAGCACTCTACCACTGAGCCACAACCCCAGCCCCATGTACGTGATTTTTTTAAACAGCATTATTTATAATAGCCAAAGAGCGAAAACAAAGAAAGTGTTCATGAACTGATAGGTGGACAAATTGTGATATGTATTGACACAAAAATGAAGGCATAGAAAGGAATGAAGTAGTGGCACATGCTGCAACATGAACCTTGAAAATGTCATGATAAGTAAAAGAAGTCGTATAAATTAAAGTCCACAGGTTGAATGATTCCATATACATAGTGTCCAGAACAGGTAAAGGTAGAGAGACAAAAGGTAGATTCGTGGTTTTCAGGAAATGTGGGGTAGGGAGGAATAGAGAATTACTACTAATGGATGCAAGGCTGTTGGGAGGAGGATAATGAAAAGGTTCTAAAGTTAGACAGGGTTATAGCTATGCAATTCTACAAGTGTATTATGATCCACCAAAGGGCACACTCTAAAGGGGGAAGTTTTATGATATATGAATTACATCACAATAAACCTTTTAAAAAAGTCCTTTATGAGGTTTTTATAAATGAAAAAAGAAATAAAAATTTGTAAAGGCAAACTCTTTCACGCCTAGAACCATGATCCATGGAGTTACCCTCCCTGTTTATTTATTCGTTTGCTCATCTATTTCATGAGATCATTTGAACACAGTGCCTGGTATAAAAGAAACTCTCAACCAAGTGTTGGATATTTATCATTAGTCTTTTTTTTTTTTAATTCTGTGTTAGTGTATCACTGTGTGATAAAATGGATGAAATGAGGATTCTGTCTTCTGAAAAATCCAAAGGCTACACAGACATGTAAAAAAATTAAAAATAAATAAAAAGTGTGTAACAGAGAAAGATAAAAGGCAGCAGGGTCCAGGTGGAGGAATACTTCATTTAGTCTGGAGAGAACAAAAGAGGCCTCAATAAATGTTCTGGCACCTAGTAACCTGCTAAGGTGAGATGGAATAAGAGTCTTGTGGTTGGAAAGAGGAGGAAGGGGAATATGCCAAGCAAAGAATGAGGCTATGCACGGTCCATGTGAGGGAGTAACAGAAGGTAAGGCTGGAAAAGCAGGGAAGGACTTTAGACCTTGTCCTGTGGGCAGAAGATTCACAGAAGGAACCCAAGGAGAAAGTCAAAATAACCAGCAGGAGAAAAGAGATGCATTTGAGGGTGCGAGACCGGTGGCAGGGAGCTTGATTAGGAGAATCAGGATGAAGCCTGAATGAAGGAAGACATAGCTGGGTATGGTGAATAAAGAATAAAGACATAGCTGGGTATAGTGGTGCAGGAGAGGTGCTGAGGAAGAAAGAAAGCCAATTGTAAGTACATAAAGGAGAAATGAACGGTGATGGCCAAGTGGATTTGGACAGTCCAGAAAAGGAGGCAGGGTAAACTCTGGGATCTCTGGCTTGGGTTGAGCTGGTAGATTTTGATGCCTTTCATTCTCATTGTGGAATAAATGAAAGCAAGCCATTCTGAGGAAAAAAATATGGGTCATCTGGAGGTCATGATGAGTTTGGGGGACTTGTGGAATATCCAGGTAGAAATGTGCAGTCATTCATTGAAAGTTTCATTGTGAAGTTTAGGAGAGAGCTGTGGACCACAGGTAGATGGAGAGTGAATAATATAAAGTTGGTAATAGAAGCTATTGTGTAGATGAGATTTTTTCCAAGGAGAGAATGTGGAGTAATACAAGAAGATAAACAATTATAATATCTTAGGGGATAAAAATATTCCAGGGCAAATTAGAGAAAGAGGGATCCAAACGAGAGTCCAAGTAGGATACCCAAAGAAATAAAATATGGGAAGAGCATGAGAATGTGGAAGGAAGAAGGCAAAGTTTCCATTCAATTACCTTCAACAACATGTAGACTCTCAAAGGCACGGGCTCTAATCTATAGAGGAATATTAGCAATAGCTAAATGCTTAATAAACTATGATAAATGTCAGCTATGATTATTAGGTGGAGATAACTTGAGATACCTACACAAGTAAACAATTTACATGAAATTTTAAACATTTATAAAGACATAGCTGGGTATGGTGGTACACACCTGTAATCCCAGCAACTCGGGAGGCGGAGGCAGGAGGATCGAAAGTTCAAAGCCAGCCTCCGCAACTTAGTGAGACCCTAATCAACTTAGCAAGAACCTATTTCAAAATAAAAAATAAAAATGGTTGGGGATGAGGCTCAGGGGTTAAACCCCTCTGGGTTCAATTTATGGTCCCCCCAAAAAATAAATAAATAAAGACATTACACAGGAGATTGCTGAGAATAATGTTGGACTCAGTTTTACCAAAGCAGATTGACTAATAAAACACACTGTGCTTAAGCCCCTAAGCTAGTGATTGAGCACTGTTACCACTAAAGTGCCATTATCCACACTGAAGCCCAAGGAATCAGAGCCTCTCCATTTAAGCCCTGAATGTTTATGGGCATGAGTCGATAAAAGTGTCATGACCAAGGTCAGATACATTCATTTTCAAAACAGAGCAAAGTTAACCCAATAAAATGTTTCCCCTGGGTCTTGTGGGATAGCCTTATATCTCAGAGTCAAGACAAAGTAAAAAAGAACAAAAATTAGGGTTCAGATGGATCAGTAAGATGGCCCATCACCTTCAGAGCTTCTCCCATTAGAGTCAATGATCTGGAATCATAAAACATTCCCTTCTCTGGAGGAAAAAAAAAACTGCCAATCACCCAAAGTCATATTTTTAGTCAATATTACGAAGTTGATCATTTTCTCTTTGGAAACATTGGCTTAAAGCTTTGTGCTCTGAGTATTGCATTTTCTCTTTGCAAAAGCAGCTTCACAATCACCTTAGGGCTTCCTGTCTTTAGTGCACTTAAAGGATCTGACAGTGATTGGGACTCGCTGGTCCAGCAGAGCCAAAATCCTGATTCACTTTTGATGAACTAGAAAAAGTTAATCTTCATAAGTAATTTCTGATGAAGAATTGGAAACGATGGATATTACTGAATAGGCCAACATCAAAAACGAATCCAAACTGAGAACTAACATTTCTAAATTGCACTCCTCCCTTGTTCTGAGCAGATCAACTTTCTTTTGAATCGAAGACAAAGTAATCAACACATCGTGTTTTGGTGTTTCTTTGCTGAGTATTTCTGCATTAGAAGCACAGGTACATGCTGTCCCCAGTGTTGACAGCTGTGGGCTCTGTTCTCTAAGTGGTTAAGATAAGAGTTCATTTCCTTATATTTAGTGCATTACTAAACTATGTGTGGTTTCATCAGGAATGACTCACCAGAGTAGAACCATTCAATTCCTTCTGAATGATTTTGCACTTTGAAATTTTGGAATTATGCCTTTTTTTATAACAAGTGGCCAGAATGACTGATTGTTGCAATGTGCCTCATTTCCCCAGCTCAGCCAGCAGACACTTAATTTTCAAAACACCAGACTTTCACTTCTTCCTTTGAAAATATACACCATTTATGAAATAGCCACCCCCACTGCTGCCCTGATAAACAATCAGAATAGTATCATCATTTATGTTGGCAGTATCATCATTGCTCTGGGTCAGCTTGTAAAATAGCCAAAGAAATATGTTTGTCATCTAACTCTTAAGTTCTAAGACGAAATGAAGTTTAGGATACAGGTGCTTCAAACTAGGCTCTCCTTTTCTAAAACAGACCTTTAAGAGAAAATAACTTCTTCATTTGTTGTTTGGAATTTTGGGCATGGACACTTGTAAAGCAACCCAGGGTAAATCACCATAATATTTATAGTACATAACAATATGGAAAATATTTGCTTGACCTGGTAGAGGTGTTTTCGTGTTTGAGAGGTACTTGGAAAATCCATAGAGCATGTTTCTAAATCAGTTTCTTGTAATAGTAAAAATGCATAAGAGGTTTACTTTGGGTAAAGATTCTAAATCTGTTTTAATTTGGTTCCTCTGTCAGTACAAGTGGGGGAAAAAAGTGACTGCTAATCAAATTCTCAGGTTTTAGTATTATTGAGACTTTCTTTTTCACATAAGTTAATTAATTCCACATAAGTTTTAGGAATGGGTAAAGTTTGCCGGGCACAGTGGCCCATGCCTGTAATCCCAGCAGCTCAGGAGACTGAGGCAGGAGGACTGCAAGTTCAAAACCAGCCTCGGCAACTTAATGAAGCCTTAATCAACTTTGCAAGACCCTATCTCTAACTTAATCTTTTAAAAAAGTGCTGGGGATGTGTCTCAGAGGTTAAGTGTCCTAGGTTCAATCCCCTATACCAAAAAATAAATAGATAAATACATAAGTAAAGTTTTATACATTGCTGCTAAGAGGACATATGAAATATCTTTACCACCTGAGAACATGGACATGGATGTGATCTATAAACATGTCATTTTTCACTAGCATGTCTCTAATTATTAGCACATCTTGTCATGTGCTTAATGGCATATAAATTTACTTTCCTGTGAACTTATGTATTTATTTTTCTGATGACCACTCTATAGCCTTCGTCCATTTTTGTTTAGTTAATTGCATTATTTTTTATTAATTTTTAAGTCCACTTCAGATATTGCAATGTGGACCCTTTTTGTTATACTGTGTAGTACAGTAAATATGTTCTCCTACTCAATGACTCTTTGTTGACAGTGTCTTTGGCTGAACAAAAGTATTTTTTGTTTTGTTGTTGTTGTTTTTATAGATAGACACAATACCTTTATTTATTTTTTATGTGGTGCTGAGAATCAAACCCAGGCCTCACACATTCTAGGCAAGCACTCTACCACTGAGCCACAACCCCAGCCCTAAACAAAAGTTTTATAAATTCTATTTGTCAGACTTTTTCCTAATGGTTTCTAGGTTTAACATCATGCTTCTAAAATCTGTCTTTGTCATATTGCTTTGCATAAAGATTACTTGTTTGTTTTCATAATTTTCTGGTAGGTTTTTAAATTTTAAGTATAGAAATTAGAATTATATGATGCAATTTTCTGTATAACATTAGAGAACTTTGAGTGTCTTTAATATTTTTATGCTTAATCTACATAGACAGTAGGGGATCCATTTTTCCCCCAAATGGATGCACAACTGGTTTAACTCATTATTACGTCTTTGATATCATCTCCACCTATTTCAGCTGCCGTCTTTGCAATCTACTGAGTTCAAACACTTATCTGAATCTGTTTTTCGTGTCCTTATTTTATTCCACTGATTTATCTGTTCCTTTACCAACACCACACAGTTTTTAATCTCTGTTGCTATAAAGTTTAGTGGAGATCTGATGGAGGACATTCAACCTCTTGTCTTTTTATTTTTATTTTCAAATTGTTCTGAACCCCCACCTTCTAACCTGTCTTTGACATCCACTTTTCATGTGGATTCTCAAACTTAAGTGTTCCTCTCAAGTACCACTGATACTAGTCCTTATCAATCACCTGTTTAGACTATTGCAATATTGCAAGCACATTAACTGGTTTTCTTTCCCTAGTTTGGCCCACTCTCCAAGCTCTCTTCATAAGGAAATCTGATTATTTTGAGACTTTTAACACCTTATTGAGCTTATAATATGCATACCATACATTTCACCCATTTCAAATACACAATTCAAGGGCTGGGGCTGGAGCTCAGTGGTAGCACACTTGCCTGGCATGTGCGAGGCACTGGGTTCGATTCTCACCACCGCATATAAAGAAATAAAATAAAGTCTATCAAGAACTAAAAAATATATATTTAAAAAAATCAAATACACAGTTCAATAAGATTAATATATTCAAGTTTTACAACCATCACCACTGTCAATTTCATGACAATTTCATCACCTCCGAAAGAAACACCAGATCCTATGGATAAACACCCCTCTACCACCATCTTCCCCATCGATTCTCCACCTAGATCTATGCAACCATTAAGGAACTTTTTGCCTTTTCAGGATTTGTCTTTGATGGACATTTCATAGAGGTGAAATTATATAATATGTGGTCCTTAGTGACTGGCTTCTTTTACTTAGCCTGATTTTTCCAAAGTTTATTCTATCTGTAGCCTGTGCCAATATTTCGTTCCTTTTCTTGTCTAAATAATATGCAATTGTACCTCATTTTATTAGTTCATCAATTTATGGACATTTGTATTATTTCCATCTTTAACTTATATATAAAGTGCTTCTGTGAACTTCATGTACACTTTTAAATGAATTTGTTACATCCCAATAAATAACTCTATGGGGATTTTTCTTGTAATTGCATTGAATTTATGTATCAATTTTGGAGAAATTTAAAGGTTTACAAAATTGAGCATTTCCACCCAGGAAAGTTGTTTGTTTGTGTTTTTGTTTGTTGCATGACTTGGTCCTTGTTTATTGCCTTCCATAAAGCTTTATCATTTTCTTCATAAAATTCTGGTATATTTCTTTCTTGTAATTTCTATTTATTTTACATTTTTTCAATTTGAGTGAGATTTTTAAGTTAAATTTTCTATTTGGTGGTGGAAGTATATAGAAAAGATGCTCGTTTATTTTGACTTTGTATCTAGCTACCTCAAGGATCTCTCTTATTAATTTTCCTGATTTTTTCTGTCAATTTTCTTTTATCTTTCAGATAACTAATTATATAATCTGTAAATATTAAAAATTTGTCTTCCTTTGCAATATTTGTATTTCCTATTTCTTTTTCATTTTCAAATACCATTAGCTAGATTCCAAGGTCAATGATAAAAAATAATATTTGTATTGAATATGCATCTCTTTTCTTATCAACCTTAATTCTTTTAGATGCAATCAATATTTCAATCAAAATTTTAAAATTTGAATAAATCACCGAACATGGTGACATAATACCTGTAAATGCAGCTACCATGGAGAGTAAAGCAGGAGGATGACAAATTCAAGGCCAGTCTGGGCAAATTTTAGTGAGACCCTGTCCCAAAAATAAAATAAAAAGGGCTGGAGGGGCTGGGATTGTAGCTCAGTGGCAGAGCGCTTGCCTTGCATGTATGAGGCACTGGGTTAGATCCTCAGCACCACATAAAAGTAAATAAATAAAGGTATTGTGTACATGTATAAAAAAATATTTTAAAAAGTGGGGGGTATGTATCTCAGTGATAGAGCTCTTGCCTAGCATGTGTGAAACCCTGGGTTCAATCCCCAGCACCATATATACCAATAATCATCGTCATCATCATCATTATCATCAGGTTGGGGATATAGCTCAGTTGGTAGAGTGCTTGCCTCGCATATACAAGGCCCTGGGTTCAATCCCCAGCACCACAATAATAATAATAATAACAACAATAATAAAGAAAAGTCACCCTGATTCCATGTAAAAACAAAATTTAAAACAAAACATAAATTAAATTATGTACTTATATATATTTATTTCTAAATATATATTTCTATATATTTATAGAAAAATGAGGAACATATATATATCAAACTGCTATGAATAGCTAGTTCTCTAAAGGATGTGGAATTTGAGAGGCAGGAACAGGAAGAAAGAGACCCATTTTCTGCTTTGTGTACTGCTGTATAGGCTGCTATTTTCAATGAGCATTTCCTACTTTTATAGTCTTTGGAATAAATACAAAGAATACAAAGTATGTAAAGACTTGTCACTATATATCAAAACTCAGAGATGTGTGCATTTTTAATGGTTAAGATTTCGATTCTGTCAAAGTGTGAAATATGATATATCAAGAACTATGTAATGTTTTGAACAACCAACAATAAAAAATTTAAAAAAAAAGATTTCAATTCTGTTCACTAAGTTCAATCTCAATTATATGAAAGAGTTGAAGATGAGATAGATAAGCAGCAAGGTAGATAGATAGATAAGAGAGAAAGAGAGTAAATGGATCCACAAATGTAGGTCCAGACCTCTGGTTGTTACTAGAGAGTCCAAGAGCAAAAAAGAGGACCCCAAGAAAGAAATAGATGCAAAGGAAATCTTGTACCTTACACAATTCAGAATTCTGGTCAGGAGAGTTATTGCTATTATCTCCATCCTTAGGATGCCTAAGACCATGTGAATAGGAAGATTGTTTCATGGTTGAAAGAATAAGAGAATTTTAATTGCTCTCAATATCATCAGATCTTAATGGTTTCCTGTCAAAAAGTTTCTTTTGTGAAGAAAGAGAAACTTTCACACACTATTATTGGAAGGTAAACTAGTATAGCTATTATGGAAAACAGTATGGAGTTTTCTCAAAACACTAGAAATAAAACTACCGTATGACCCAGTAAATCCTACTACTGGGTATATATCCAAAGGAAATGAAATTGGTACGGTGAAGAGACATCTTCATTCCTCTAGTTATTGTGGCACTATTCACAATAGCCAAGATATGAAGTCAATGTAGGTGTCCATCAATGGATGAATGGATAAAGAAAATGGAACATTATTCATCCATAAAAAAGGATGAAGTCCTATCATTTATGGCAACCTGGATGGAACTTGAGGGGATTGTGTTAAGTGAAATACGCGTATATGTATAAGCTAAAAAAGTTAATTTCATAGAAATAGATAACAGAATAGTGGTTGCCAGAGGCAAGGAAAGGGTAGCGAGTATGAAGAGAGAATGGTTAACAGATACAGTGGTGCAGCTGGATAGGATGAATAACTTCTAATGCTCTATAGCACAGTAGAGTAACTATGATTGACAAAAATTAATTGTGAATTTTAAATAACTAGTAGAGGGGTCTCTGAATGTTCCCAATGCAAAGAAATTATAAATGTTTGACATGATAAATATATCAGTTATCCTTATCTGATCATTACCTATTGTATACATACATTGAAATATCATCCCATACCCCCTAAATATGTAAAATTACTATATGTTTATTAAAATTTTTAGTTAAAATTAAAAAATGAAATAGGAAAACAAAAATATGAACCTAGGGGGGAAAAAGGATCTTCCTTCTGAGACACCATGGGAAGTCACAGGGCAACCTTAGGAGGACTTCTGCATTATTTAGGGTGATACATAAATAATGGTAGCTTTGCATCTTATCACGGCCTACATTTTGGAATATACACCTCTTTCATTGTTCTCTTCCAGGATTTCCAATGAACATTCACCCAAACTCCAGATCCGGAGTCACAGCTACCTGAGGGCAGTAAGTGAAGTGTCAATCAACCGAAGCCTGGACAGCCTAGACCCTGCAGGCCTGCTCACATCACCAAAGTTCCGCTCCCGGAATGAGAGCTACATGCGAGCTATGAGCACCATTAGCCAGGTAAGCCCCATCAGATCAGTGGTGGGCAGGAGCCTTTAGCTGCAGAGGGTTAGTGAAAACTGAGAGGACGGGAGATGGAAATATGGTCACTCCCCACGGAGATCATTGATGAATCAGACTGGTGGTCCAGTCACATGCTATAAAGAGTATGCACATGTTCAGGATAGATGCTACTGACAAAATCAAAGCAGTGTCTAATCATAAAAGTACTAAAGTATGGAGCAGGTCACAAGACAGGACTCAGGCACACGGAAGCAACATGTGACCCATTTACCTCAACTGGGTCCTGAGGGGTACTGTGTCTTGGTAATGAGAGTCCCACTGTGATGAATTGGTAACCAAGACTCAATGATGAAGACTCATTACAGATGACTGAATACTGCATCCAAACTATTGAGCTAAAACTCTTGAGGTTCTCCCATCAAAAGCCTCAGTATTTGAAAAGACTGAACTCGGCTCAGGGGAAAAGAAAACCTGGGACTCAGAGGAATTGATCCTGCAGTTTTCAGGGGCCACCAGAGGAACAGAAAGTGCCTTGAGGCTCCCTCTGGGAGGGCATAAAGAAGGGTATTCTTGTTTTGTTTTTTGTCTTGTTTTGTTTGTGGTGCTGGGGATTGAATTCAGGACTTTGCATATGCTCTGAACTAGCTCAAGAAGAGTATTTTTTTTAATGATCTTAGACTAGGCTCTGTATATAAATTCACAGTACAATTTTTAAAAATAAGCACTGTACAGCTGGACCCAGTGGTGCACACCTATAATCCTAGCAAATAGAAAAGCCGAGCCAGGAGGATCTCAAGTTTGAGAACAGCCTCAATAATTTAACAAGGTTCTGAATACCTTAAGACCCTGTCTCAAAATAAAAATATAAAAAGAATTAGAAATGTAGCTCAGTAGTAAAGCAGCCGTGGTTTCAACTCCTAGTACCAAAAAACAAAAAAATAATAATAATAACAAACACCCTACCATTAATTCAGCCAATATTGTTTGAGCAAAACACTGGGCCAGATTTTGCAAGTTATCCAAGCGTACATAATACTCAGAGGTTGACTGCCTAATGGAGGGCATATAAAAAACATGAATGTTCCATAACAAACATTATCTTCTTGACCACCACAAAAACACCCTTCCTTCCTTCCTTCCGTCCTTCCTTCCTTCCTTTCTTTCTTTCTTTCAAAAACACTCTTGAGTAAGAGACACTTTTTGTTAGGAACTCCCATGCCAATTGCTTTATATTTTTATAAATAGTAGTCCTTAGAAACATACCTGTAAGATATGTAGGTTTAAATGGGACTTTCCCTGGGGCCATAAAATTGGCCACTAGATCCCAAAGCTAACAAAAAGATGGTAAGGACCCAGGAGCAAGCTTCTAGGAATGGGGTCTAGGAAATCACGTTTTAATAAGTATTCAAAGTGATTCTTTTTTTTTTTTTTTTTTGGCTAAAACATTTAATCTTTTNTCCCCCCTCCCCACCTCCCTCCTCCCCTCCCCTCCTCTCTCTCTACCTCCTCCACTGTATAACCCTGAGGGTCTCCTTCTATTACCATGCAATTTCCCTTCTCTCTCCCTTTCCCTCCCACCTTTCGTCCCTGTTTAATGTTAATCTTCTTCTCCTGCTC
Organism: Marmota marmota marmota; assembly: GCF_001458135.2. NCBI lineage: Eukaryota > Metazoa > Chordata > Mammalia > Rodentia > Sciuridae > Marmota > Marmota marmota. Next base: position 46,718,455 of record NW_025999990.1, on the reverse strand, counting down.
TTCGTCCCTACTCTGTTCTTAGTTACTCTCCTTATATCAAAGAAGACATTTGGCATTTGTTTTTTAGGGATTGGCTGGCTTCTCAAAGTGATTCTAATAGCATTGCAATTTGATCTGAACTTTGGAAAATACTAACCTAAAGCATATTCAGGAAATAGTGAGTGCTTTAGTTTTGCTGGAGCTTGTAATAATTGTAGAGACAGCACTGGGAGATCTATTCTGAAAATTGTTCTGGACACTTTTTTTTATGGATGGCTTTATATGCCTGGTCCAGAGAACTGGACTTTATTCACTTTAAAAAAAACAGAAATGAATTGGCCTTTAATAATGAAGACTAATAAAATATCAGCTTTTAAACAGGTAATGGGTATTATAAGAACTTTTATGTGGGATCATTAATCTGGGAACAAAATGTAGGAAAGATAGAGGATGAAAGGCTAGAGACGGGCTGGTTTGGAAGACATTGTGATCATCACAGTGAAAATTAGTGCTGATGTTGGTGAAGTGGTGATGGTATAGTGTGGTGGTATTGATGATGGTGATAACAATGTTGATGGTGATGATGGTGATGGTGATAATACTTGTGGTAGTGATGGTGGTCGTGGAAATGGTGGTGGTGGTAGTATTGATAATTACAGTGGTAGGAGTGACAGCTATGACAGTTGTAGTATAGTGTGGTGGTGGCAGTGACAGTGGTGGTGGTGGTGGTGGTGGTGGTGACATAATGTGGTACTTACATGGATGAAACAAATAATAAACTTAGGAAAGAAATGATGAAATGGTAGACTGGTCGCTGAAGTATCTGACTGTGAGAATAACCCTAGAATAGGATCACTGCTCTCACTTTGTTTCTGCCATCAAAATAGAGATTTCCGATCTGAATAGAATCATGAAGTGCAAGTCAAGGTCCACAATCAGCCTCCAAGGGCAGGGCAGGGAGAGGACCAGGGAAAGCTGGCCTGTGGGATTCCAACAGTGAGCCACCATACATTTCCTTACTTTAAAGAAATCTCAAGCTGTGGTGGCACACACCTGTAATCCCCATGGCTTGGGAGGCTGAGGCAAGAGCATCACAAGTTCAAAGCCAGCCTCAGCAACTTAGCAAGGCCCTAAGCAACTTAGAGAGACTTTGTCTCAAAATTAAAATAATAATAATAAAAGGGTATGGGGATGTGGCTCAGTAGTTAAGTGCCCTTGAGTTCAATCCCTGGTGCCAAAAGAAAATTGTTAAAAAAGAAACTCACACTATCAGTGCTAATTAATCCTTGCCAAGATACACACTATCTATCCCAATCTCAAGGAAATAGGTGGGGCATCATTTTGGTGCAATTTAGACTTGTTTTGTCCTCATTTCTAATAATAAATATTATAATATTTAAAACTTCTTGAAGCATCTTTATTCTACACAGCCTAGTGGTCACATAGTTTTTGAGAACTATACAATAGTCTTTAAATTTAGCTATCATATAAGCAGAATGCATAAGTGGGTTTAAAATTTTTCTGGGAAAAATACTTATACACATTTATAATTTTCATAACCTTAACATGTTTAGAACAAGGGAACATATAATTTCCTCCAGCAAGACCCTGTGCTTTTGTTGCTGTCAGCTTTGAATCCTTGTGCTGTGGCTCTGATCTTCCTTGGGACAACATCGCTTCCCAGTGGTAGCTTAGTAAGGTATCAACGAATAACACACAGGCACAAGAGAGCATTAATGCTCTGTGAGGTCAGTACTGCAATTCCATGTTCTAGTCATATGGCCTTAAGTAAAACCAAAAAAAGGGGGGGGGGCATCCAAATTGGATCCTAATGACATATCATTTTTTTAGCACCATACTTAATTTTCTAGTAATGTATCTTTAAAACTTTAAGGATAATTTCATATTTCCTATGAAGTATTATCATTATTCAGAGGACGATAGTTTCCTTTTTGAAGCAATATAATCATACACATACTCTAGACTTTTCAAAAAGTATTGGCTTTTATTATATTAGAGATATGCTCTTGTATACATCATTAGAAGCTAGAATACTGTCAAATTTAAGTATATTAGATCCTATTTCTGTTTAAAACCTCACATATTAATCATCAAAGACTCTTCACAGGATCAAAGTAAAATTTTGTAAGTCAAAGAATTGATCTATAATAATTAAATTGTTTCTGTCATTCATAATCTAAAGAAGTCAAAAATTGTGCTTGGATGATAAAGGAGAAATAGCATCTTTTCATGTTTACTCTTTTCTATACTTTATACATCTAATAAAATAGGGGTTACATAAAGTAAGATTTGAGAAAGAATTATAGAATATTGGGGTTTTACACACTATTTCATTTAACAGCCATCATTTCAAAATTAATTCATGTCTTAACTTATTTTATATCTAAATCCTTAGTATCCACATCTAGAATATCAAAATAGAAGCCCACAGATATATTTTATGTGACAACATGTTGTGTTACTGCATCATTTTTCTAAAAAAATTAATGTAGTAACTAGGGAAGTTTGTGCTTAGCATTAAAACCAGCAATTTACCTATAATTTTTGACTTAGAATATCTATTCAGTGTGTGTGTGTGCATGTGTGTGTGTGTGTGTGTGTGTGTGTGTAAGAGTAGAGACCCAGATGGATTGCCTATGGTACACAGCTAGACAGTTACAGAACCTTTCAGAAAACTCAAGTATTCCAACTCCTAACTGGTTAATTACTTCAGTACCTGCTAGTATTTGGTGGCAACACTGTTGCTACTGTCAGTAGTATTAACAATGGAAATAACAATATATAGTTGCCACTTATTGGTTACCTGATATAGGCTAGGAGCTTTGCATATTATCTCATTAATTTACATCAACAGTATAAGGAATATCACTTTTTAATTTATGAAACTCAGTCTCAAGAGAGTTGGAAATTTGTTTATCTCATTCTCTCCACTCCACTGTCTCATAAAATAATATTGACACTTAGGTAGTGCCTACCATGTGCCCAGAAATATTTGACACATTAAGGAAAAGGGTTAAGGGCTGGAGATGTAGCTCACTGGTAGAGTGCTTGCCTGAAAAGCATGAGGCCTGGGTTCAATTCCCAGCACCACCAAAGAAAAGAAATAGAAAGGCTTAATGTTCTAGTTGCTTAAAATGCTCCTACAAATTAATAAGAAATGATATAAAACCCAAAATAACCTTGGGCAAAGCTTATGAATTAGCACATCTGAGAAAAAGAAATACCAAAGCAAATAAATAGTGAAAAAGATGTTCATCACAAAGGCAAATCAAAACAAAACAAAACAAAAACTCAAAAAGAAATGAATGAATATAAAGGATTCAAGAAAAGTGACAAATATCAAAGTATAGGCAATAGCCAGGAATGGTGGCACATGCCTATAATCCCAGCAGCTCGGGAGGCTGAAGCAGGAGGATCATGAGTTCAAAGTCAGCCTCAGCAACTTAGCAAGGCACTTAGCAACTCAGAGAGAGACTCTGTCTCTAAGTAAAAATAAATAAATAAATAAATAAATAAATAAAGGGCTGGGGGTGTTGCTCAGTGGTTAAGCACCCCTGGGTTCAATGCCTGGTACCCCAACCCCCCCAAAAAAGTACAGTCAATAGAAAGAAGCTCCTGAAGAAGAAAATCAAAGCAAAAGAAAAAAAACCAGTAACAAGAGCATTGTTTTTTGTTGTTATTGTTGCTGTGGTTGATCTTCACTGCTGGGAATGCAGCCCAAGGGTCTTCCCTATACAAGGCAAGTGCTCTGCCACTGAGCTATACTCTTACCCCTTAAACACAAAGCACTAATTTTTGTGTGTGTGCAAAAACGTTCCTGAAATGAGAAGATGACTTGAAACTACCTTGGAAGAACACACCACATACTTGAGAATTGACTCAAAATAATCAATACCAGGACATATTCTAGTAAAATTATATTCTAGTTTTTAAAAATCCCACTTAAAGGAATTTTTAAAAAATCTTTGAACCTCTATACAAAAAAGAGCTAATGACTGGGAAAAGAATGAAAAGGAAATTGCCATCAGAATCTTTCTGTAACAATGGTTCAAACCAGAAGATGGGGTAACATTTTAACATACTCCAGGGGGAAAAAATGAACCAATGATTTTTATATCTAAAAAAAACTGACTTTCAAATATAAAAGGCAGGGAAACGTGTTACAACGTTGTGTGGATGCAGAGAATGTTGTTCCTGTGAGTTTACCCTGGGCAATTTACTTGTCAATGAGATTTAGACAATCAAAACCACCAGACATAGTTCGTGGCAAACATTAAATACATAGAAATTTTTAGGATTAAAACTAAATGAAGGCTGGAGAGGAGACAGCATGTGGGTTTATATGGTGTCACAGTGTGCACAGCACAACTATTTTAAAATGAGGAAAGAACAGAGAGAGCAGATGCAAAATAATTTTTAACTGCTTTCAATAATCAGATATGGACAATGATGATATTGTTATTCAGAGGTGGTTGTGTAAATATTGTGGAATAAAGCAAAGGAATAATTGTAGAATACTCCAATTCCATCATCTCCTGTGTTCTTGAAAACTTGAGTACTCAATAAAGATATAAGATTATAAAGATATAATATAAAAGATGTTATATTTTAAAAAAACACTGAAATCTGAATTTAAATTATGTAGATTTGTTTCCTAGATCTATCTACTGAAAAGGCCTGAGATTAATAAGAGTGAATCTCCCTAGTGCCCAGATTCTGTTCTTGTAACACCAGGTCCACTTAAAAAAGAAAAGTTTTTTGGGGAAATATATGGGTCCCAGGACTGGGCATCGAAGGTATAAGTTTGGAATACCTTATCACAGCAGATATCAAGCACATGATCAAAGACTTTTGGTTTCATGTTAATAGGAATCAAGAGTCAATGTTAGGTTCCCACTAGTCAAAGATTGAACAAATTTAAGTTCACTAAGAAAGTGGATTTAAAAGTATTGTGTTAGTCAACTTTCCATTACTGTAATAAATATCTGACATCAATCAACTTGAAGGAAGACAGGTTTATTTTAGCTCACAGATTTAGAGGCTTTGGGACCTTTGATGTGGCAAAATATTGTGGCAGGGACCATGTCACCAAGGAAGCTGCTCACTTACAGTAGCCAGGAATCAAAGCAGACAAAAGAAGAAGCTGGAGTCCCAACATCTCCTTCAAGGGCCAGACCTTACCTCCTCCCACCAGGCCCCACCTCTTAAAAGTTCAACCACCTCCCAAAAGAGCCACAGACTTGCAACCAAGCTTTTGTCACATGGCCTATAGGGGACACTTATTCAAACCATAACAACTATTAAATATTTTAAATCTGTAAGTTTATTTTGATTTTTTAAAAAATCAATTGATCAGGCTGGGGTTGTAGCTCAGTGGAAGAGCACTTGCCTAGCATTTGTGAGGCACTAGGTTCAACTCTCAACACCATATATAAAGAAATACAATAAAAGTCCATTGACAATTAAAAAAATATATTAAAAAAAATAAATTGGCCACCTTTGGAAGATAAAAGGGAACAGATTTATTATCTCAAAACTTTGTAAATACAGGGGAATGGAAAATCAAGCATTTATTCTTCCATTTTCATATAAAAGCAACCATTAGGTAATTGGGTAATATAAGAGAGAAAGCATTTCTTTATAAAAAAATATTCCAACTAGTAACTGAAAAAGTTAACACTAAAATTTGAATATTGCCACTTTGCAACACCCGCTAGAGAATGAACGGATCTAGGCATTAAGCATAAATAATCTCTAACATAAAGAGGGGACAACCCAGACATAATGTGCCCTTTGATGAAAAAACACACACCAGGGCTGGGGTTATAGCTCAGTTGGTAGAGAGCTTGTCTCACATGCACAAAGCCCTGGGTTCAATCCCCAGCACACACACACACACACACATATTCCACCTGAGTCAAATCAAGTCTCTGGCTCCCGCTTACAATTTTCTGGAAATACGAAAAACAGAACATGCCAAATTCCACCATTCATATGAATTTAGCAAAATCTAAACCTGAGAAGCTTTACTAGTCAAGGAACACAGACTCTTCAATAGGTAAGTTACAATCAAAAGAAATGTATGTTGAAGGTGAATTGATAGATGGATCTGATTCTTTTCAGTGGATAAGACTTAACTTAGGGTCTAAAGATACACAATTTGGTAAAAAATAGTGTAAAGAAATACAATGACATTTGCAATAAAACTCAGGATGGTAGTTATCGTTGAAGGTGGGAGTTCTGGGAGGGGGCATGTGAAGGGCTACTGGAAGCCTGGAAAAATTCTCTTTCTTGATCTGGGTAGCAGTTCCCAAGATGCTTGACTTTTTGTGATTGTGTTGTTATACCTTTATTCCATATGGTTTTCTGTATCTGTGTATAATAAAAGCTTGTCCATTCTTTCTTTCCCTCATTCCATTTGACAGTTGCAGATATCCATCTCTTTACCTCTAAATGGATGCCCATGTATTTCCTAAAGAACAAAGACATACAGATAAAGATATAGATATATTTTAATATGGAAGCATAGAGTTTATTTTCCTTGAAAATATGCAGTGATTTTAATCAAATTAGAGGATATGAAAGTACTATATTTAAGTTGTAAAGACATCAAGAAATGCATGTCTCTGTTTATATGCCTTAAAGTAATTGGTCACTTTTATTTGAAGTCTAAAGAAATTACCCATTACTGAAGCACATCTTCAGATAATACAAAAGAGGAGACAATGAAAAATTGTAACCATTTTCCACATGTGGCCTAAGCTGAATTACAGTTTAACCTATTAAATTCCCAATTACCCATATAAATTCAATATTTGGAAAAATAGAGACAAGAAGTTTTGGAAGGTAAATGAAAATTGCTTCCAAGTCTCTAGAAAATCAGCTACGAAGTAAAATATTGGCTGGAACATATAGTTAGGGACTTTTTTTTCTGCAAAAAGTACTCAAACCCAAGTTATATACAGAGGAATATTAATAAAAACTGATTCCTCAAAATGCGGAGGGAGGGCTCACATCCAAGAGCTTTTAAAGTACTCATAAATAATTTGTGGACCATCTTAGCTTTTTTATAAAGAGTTGAAACCTGTAAATAGTTTCAAAATCTTGATAGTGCTTTTCACAATTTTAACATATCTGGGCTTAGCCTATTTTTATGCAGAATGTATCTTGCCAGAGAATATAGGGCATGTTTCCATTACTTGCACTCAATTAAGCTTCAGTCAACACTGACACTATTGGAGAACCAGTCACTTCAAAAGGCACAGTAAAATACTACTTTCTAAAATGTGCATACTGAAAAGTTAACACTGAAGTACATGAAAGCTGACCGTGGACCGATAAAATTGCTCTCTAAATTCACGTTTATAAATAAGGAGGGGCTGGAGGTATAGCTCAGTGGTACAGCAGGTGCTTAGTATGTACGAGGCCCTGGGTTCCATTCCTAAGGTGGGGGGAGGAGGAGAGAAGGAAGGAGGGAGGGAAGGAAGGGAGAGAGGAAGAGCGGAATGCTTTGGAATAGGCTTCCCAGATATCATTTCCTCGCATTCTAAAAACAAAGCTCTCAAGGGAAAGAAAAATAACAACAACAACAAAAAAAAAAAAAAGGCAAACACCTAGATTAGCTAGGTGTCATTCAATTATAGTCTGTAATATAATGGAAATAAGTAGCGCACACCTGTAATCTCAGTGTCTCAGAAGGCTGAGGCAGGAGGATCCCAAGTCAAAGCCAGCCTCAGCAACTAAGCGAGGCCCTAAGCAATTTAGCAAAAGCCTGTCTCAAAATAAAAAAATGAAAAAAGCTGGAGATGTGGCTCAGTGGTTGAGTGCCGCTGGGTTCAATTCCTGGTACCAAAGGGGGAGGAGATTTACTTACACACACACACACACACACACACACGAGAAATAAAATGCATTTCAGCTGAATACCATAAGACGCTGCTTTTTCTACTGGGAATTCAATTTGGAGATGCCCAGAGAGATCGGCCCTCCACCAGGTGGAGAACTAACCGCCAGGTGTTACCGCCCCTCTGCTCGCAGGTGAGCGAAATGGAGGTGAACGGGCAGTTCGAATCCGTGTGCGAATCCGTGTTCAGCGAGCTGGAGTCGCAGGCGGTGGAAGCGCTCGACCTGCCCATGCCCGGCTGCTTCCGCATGCGGAGCCACAGCTACGTGCGGGCCATCGAGAAGGGCTGCTCCCAGGACGACGAGTGCGTGTCCCTGAGGTCGTCCTCCCCGCCACGCACCACCACCACGGTGAGGACCATCCAAAGCAGCACAGGTGAGTGAGCCGGCCGCGCCCCCGCCAGCCTGGCCTCAGGCTAGGGCACAACTGTCCCCCAAGACAGTGCGCTCACTGTTGTCACACACAGTTGCCAATAAGAAAATACCACCCGTGTCCCAGGAAACAAAAGGTTTGCTTCCCTACCTGCTTCTATCCCCACCTCTGACCACACCCACACACCTCCCTCCCTCTCCATCCCCATCTCTGGGATCAACCCAGGAAACTAAAACTCTGGCACCATGAGGTGGGGACAGCACAGCATCCCAGGAGCCAGGAAATGGATCCCAACCGATTCCCACTCTCAATAAGAAGGCTCTGACTTTTAGGGCTGTGACTCTAAATGAATCAGATACCCTGCTTCTTGTGCATCACAGAATTAGATTTCTTTATATTATTCCAAGATAACCACAAAGTGGCTATCACAAAAGACCTGAAATGTCACTGTGAAGAAAAAAGGAAGAAATGGTGGGGCCACTAATATTAATTGAATGCTTTATGAGTTAACAACCAAAAGCAGATTTATCTCATCTTCTATCATATATAAATAATAGCTCCTTAACCCGCTAAATTGTATTTAGGTTTATGCATTTTAGCTGTATTTTTATCAGTAGATTTTTAGGTACAGAGGCACAGAAAAGCTTAACTATTTTCCACCACACTGGAACCTGCATAGTAATGTAGCCTTGAGTGGTGTATGATGATACAAATAAAAACAATTGCGTTCCAAGAAGAAAATCTCTCCCTCTTAACCAGATTTAACTTTCTGATTAAATTCAGCATAATTCAAATAGAGTAAATCCCCAAGAAGATCATCAAACTTGGAGTCAAGATTTTTAAAAATGATGAATAAATTAGAAAGAAAAGCCTGTATTAGAATACTGTAATATTTCATTTTAGTTCTAGGTGCATCAAATACCAATAATTATGATTCAGCCTAGAACTTTTGCAGGCTTGAGTAATAAGAGGTCATCAAACTCAAGTTAAAATCCTAACTATGCAACTAGAAATCTACAGGACTGAGGTAGAAAAATTTTTAAGACATTAGAGGTTAAATGAGAGGAGTTCGTTTTTGACCACTGCCAACAAAGACCTCGGTGTTAGGAAAAGGGATGTTTCTAGACATTTGTGCAAGCTCAGAAGCTGTGACCCTCGCTGGCCACCTCCAGATCCAAGATAATGGATGTCCATTCCTGCTCATTAGGAAATACTCCAAAAACAGTCACAGATAACATTAACAAATTACATAAAACTTATTTACAAAGAGGAAAAATGTTTCAGGAAAAAAAATCAACCACGGGCATATTTATGTGTGTGTTTGCATTCATGCAGTGCATGTAGCTTCGATGGTCTGCTCTGTGTCTTTTGGTGTCCCCACTCTGCCAACCTTTCCCCAGTGTCTGGTCTATTCCTCTCTATAATGATCTCATTGTCTGCCAGCTGAAATGGGTCCTTAAATACAAAAAAAAAAAAATGCAGAGCCTGAGTGCCAAGGGGCACCCTCAGGAGAGCAGTCTGTAAGGGAAGGATCACTGGCTCATTCCTGCTTCCTCCGGGAATGGTGTTGGAGATCAAGTGGTGAAAGACTGAGTGGCTGTGCCCTCTTCACCTATCAAAGGATTTTGTATTTTTGTTATTAAGAGGCGATTTTACTTGTATTTCACGTATCAGTTCTTACTCCCCCGGCTTTCACACACCCACAACTCTGGACCTAAGACCCTTCCCAGATACTCTTGGAGGCTCCTAGAGTTCAGACAACAGGGTGGCCAAACAAAATCTGGGTCACTTAGTTAGATTCTAACTTCAGATAAATAGTCAATAATTTTGAGCTGGGCACAGTGGCACATGCCTGTAATCCCAGCCTCTTGGGAGGCTGAGACAGGAGGATCACAAGTTCAGAGCCAGCCTCAGCAATGGAGAGGCACTAAGCAACTCCGTGAGACCCTATCTCTAAATAAAATACACAATAGGGCTGAGGATGTGGCTCAGTGGTCGAGTGCCCCTGAGTTCAATCCCCGGTACCAAAAATAATAATAATAATTTTTGTAGTATACCTCAAATCGTGGATGGGAAATACGTATACAACAAAAGTGTTTGGAGTGTTTGTATCTGTGCTAAAATCCAACAGACCTATCAGAGAAAGAGATGAGTGGGGCCTGGGAGGGTGTCCTGTGTTGTTCCATTTAGAATCTGAATTGAATCTGAGAAACTTTATCTAGAGGCTTTATGTGGGAGAACACCCCAAACAAGGAGAATTGAATAAAAACCACACGGAGGAAACTGCACCCTCTCCTCCTTGGGCCCCTTGAGTCTTGTCCTAAGTACTGGGCCACCTCCCCTTGCTGCTTTCTGAGTAAGAAAGTTCCAGGCTCAGCTACTCCTGCAAGGATGTAAGTCAGGAAGATGTGACTTGCCCCTTGGGGTGGGAGGGTGAGGGATAACATGCCAGATTTTTACACAAGGCAGCTCTTGACTTGGCTCTTAATCATCAAACTAAACATTGTGAAATGTTATTTTTACAGTCATGGAAAAATAAAGTACTCAACCATTATGGTAGGTTCTGAGTAGCCTATCAGATATTTAGGAGTGAAATTTTAAAAATTCACTCTCACCTTTCATAGTCTCTGTATCACAGACTTGAAAGAACACACTCACCTGTGGAAATCAGGAAACGGTGTTGCTCTAATTACTGATCTTGCCTATGTACACAGGTGAGGTATGCGTCTAGATAGAGCAGGACTTGGCGGGTTCTCCTTCTGCTTCTCTTCCTATGCTTATTAATCTTGGATATTCATAACAGATTCATTTTTTTCCCAAAACTTGCCCGCATTCTGAAAAAAAATTCTTCATTTTTCTTCAAGTGTTGTTTTTGATACAACTTTTCCCACAATCCCCACTCTATGACCTTGATTTTTTTGTCAGCTCATTCTAACTGTTGAAATTTTCAACACAGTGTACTATTAAGCCTTTCTCTTCCAGTCTTTGTTCATATTAGCAACCTGAAATCACAAAGTCTGCAGAAGAGTCTGATGCCACATGAGAGTCTAAAGATAGGCTCAGCTCTAAGAGGCAACGGGGATCTTCTAGAGGATTATTAGCAGGAGATTGAGGATGAACAGAGACATCTCCAGCAATGGGGACAAATTAGGAAAGAGTGAGGGAGTGACTGATTGCTATGTTTCCTTTGATTTATTGACTTCTTGGCTTATCTATAATAGCATCTTATTTTTCTCAATCTGTAATCTATTTCAGTCATCCAAATCTCCCTCCGTCCAATAGATTCAATAAGTTTTTTTTAAATAAGTTTTATTCTTAATCAATACATACATAATAACTGTACATGTTTATAGGGTAATACAGTGTGATATACACATGTACACTGTGTAGTGCTCAATCAGGGCAACTAGCATCTTCATCACCTCCAAAATATACCATTTCTTTGTGATGAGGATATTAAAAATCCTCTCTTCTATCTATTTTGAAATATGTAACACATTGTTTTTCACCAGTTATAGTCACCCCGTGGTACAACAGAATTCCAGAGCTGGTTCTTCCTATGTGTGTTCAGTGAAATAAGCCAGGCCCAGAGGAAGAAATACTGCATGATTGCACTCATGTGTGGGGTCCAAAACAGTTGATCTCATAGAAGTTGAGAGCAAAATAGAGACTAGGAAGAGCTGAGGAGAGGTTGGTCAGCAGATACAAAGTTTCAACTAGTTTTTACATGAACCACTGTAGATTCAGGTAAGAGCTACTGTAGGAAAGTGAAATGAAAAAAAATGGGGCAGTTATCCTCATGTATATGGAAAACATGCACCTTTGCCTCAGTCCTCTGAGTATTTTAGGTAAGAGTAGAACTTAGGTGCCCAAAATAAAACCAGACTCCCACTTCGGAGTACTAGATTTAATCTGCCCCTTACAGAATATACTAATGCAGTGATATCAGTTTAAGGGTGAGCTTTCTTTTTTGCTTCCTATGCTGAACATTTTCTAGAACTTATCAAAAGCATTATCATGTTGTAGCTAGGCAGATTGGCATCTAGTGATACCAGTAGCATAAACAGGCAGAAATATTGTACCATGGTTTTAAGAAGACATGTACCCAGAAAGATGGAGACACACACTTGTAAGTATATACAAAAAGCAATCAGAAAAGACACCTTACTAACCAGTAGTAAGTGGAGAGGGTTGGAGGGCATAAGAGAAGAAGGTTGGGGTTTTTTGTTGTTGTTGTTTATTTGTTTGTTGTTTTGTTTTGTTTTGTTTTTGTACCAGGGATTGAACCCAAGGGTGCTTAACCACTGAACCACATCCCCAGCCCTTTTTAGTTTTGATTTAGAGACAGGTTCTCATGAAGTTGCTTAGTGCCTCACTAAATTGCTAAGGCTAGCTTTGAACTCACAATCCTCCTGCCTCAGCCTCCTGGGCCACTGGGATTACAGGCATGTACCATCACGGCTAGTGAGAGGAAGATTTTCAAAAATAAGCACTTACTGCTTTTATGAGTTTAGATCCAATATAACATCTGAATAAAAATAATACTCTCACAGAAATAGTCAACTCTCATGAGAGTATGATTCTTGGGTCTTTTTGAGAAAAGTCTTCACTTTGAATTACAGGCTTTTCAAAGACGCTTTACATAGCAATAAAAATTCTTTATGAAACGTTGAAAGAATATGTAGGTTCATTGGCTACACTGTTATTGCTGCTAAAGTTTGACCTGTGTGGTCTGTCATTTCCTAATTAGGGGAACCTCTATAAAGATGATGGATTGAACTGGGTTCCTTTATGTAGCCCTTGAAGAAGGAGAGCAAGGACCTAGGGCATAGTACACTGTGGGAGAACACCAGTGATGTCCAGCCAGGGAGTCAACAGTTTGCCCTCCTCGGCATAAACCTGAGACCACAGTTACAGCCATATATGCAGTTTGGTTGTTCCAACAATAGAAATCATATTTTCCTCTAAATCGAGATATATTCTTCCCACACTCTCCCATCCCTGACAGTTCCACCATATATATTTATTCATCTTGCTCAATATCTAAAAGCAGTTCATTAAAACAAGTTGAATTCTAAAATATATGCTGTAGAAGAAACTTCTACATCATCTAGTCCAGAGATCTGCAAAGTAACCAATGCATTTCCTGGTTTTGTCAATAAAATCTTATTGGCACGCAATCACACCCATTTGTTTGCATTCTGTCTGTGGCAGCTTTTAGCGAGTGGAATAGTTGCTGTAGAAAATAAATGACCCAGAAAACCAAAAATGTTCATTACCTGGTCCTTCACAGAAAAAGTTTGCTGTACCCACCTAATCCATTGAACCCATTTAAGGTAATGAAAGGAAGCATGCAGGAACCTCTGGATTCAATCCCCAGAACGAGGGGGAGAGAGAAGGGGGCGGGAGTAGATAATCAGAATCTAATTGGAGACAAAGTCAAAATAAAAAACCCAGCTCTCCAGCAACCAGTCCTTTGCTCCTTTGAGTCCCTGTTCCACACATTTTTTATTGCCTGATTATAAAGTTAGTCAAATTTCAATTTCTTCATGTGTAATATGAGATTATAGTGCTGCTTCTCTTACCAGCTTTATTGACCTTTTTTTGGAGACTGTTCAGAGTTCAGAGAAAGCTCACTTCTTTCCACCAGGTGCTAAGTTAATTAATAGGTCCTTTTAATAAAGCAATGAGGAAAAGAATTAGAAGTCCAAGGGGTAGATATCAATCAGAAGCCTTTGAAACAAAGCACCTTTGTTTTCCATTCAAGATAAAAATCAAGTAAAACATTTCTGGATATTGCCTGGCCTGATGCCTTGTCCCTCTCTGCTAATGAAGTTTTCTTTTTTGAATCTCTCTAAGTAGAACTGGTGACATCCATTTACCCCATCCTGAGAGGCTCAGACAGAAAGAGAGAGAGCAAGATTTGTGGTATGATCTCCTTCTCTTGTAGGGCAACTTGTCCTTGTCTGCTTTTATATCTGAAAAAAAAAAAATCTGACAGTGATAAATTGCTTTTAACTTTTCCTGTCTATGGAGAACTTGAGATGGGATTCCTCAGTGATATTATAAAGTCCTAAAAATTCAAAAGTTCCATCAGGCATCGAACCAAGTTTAAAATCTGAAGGATACCATCTGCTTTCATCAACTCAGCTTGTTTTGAAGTATGGAAATTGCATCTTAAAAATGCACTCCAGGGCTGGGGTTGTGGCTCACTGGTAGAGTGCTTGCCTAGTATGTGTGATGTACTGGGTTCAATGTTCAACACTGCATATAAATAAATGAATAAGGGCTGGGGATGTGGCTCAAAAATAAATATTAAAAAAATTCTCTCTCTCTCTATCTCTCTCTCTCTCTCTCTCTCTTTAAAAAAGTAAATGAATAAAATTAAGGTCCATCAACATCATATATATATATATATATTTTTTTTTTTTAAATGCCCCTTTAGTTCCTCACTTCAACCCAAATTCATTTCCTTATTTAAAAAAAAAAATGCAGTCCAAACACCTTAAGGGGCCAGGGAGCCACCTTTACCCAATGATGGTTATCACATGGCAAATTGTGAAGGAGCCCCAAGGGTTTCTGGTACACCATCCTATAGAGCTGGTGTGAGGTTCAAACAAAATAAGAAAGCAATGTGTAAGTTACAAACTAAAACACCTCTACCTTGGCTTTGATTTTAAATCTCTCAGTCTGACTTAGTTTAATAATAAGGATAATAGCTAACCTTTGAGCACTCACTATTTACTCTCTGCATTATGAGCCAACAGCATGGATGATCTCATGTAATCCAACTGAATACTCTTGACATGTATGTGATATTATCTTCTTCATCAAATGGGAAAAAAATTATATGATTCTGCAACATGTACACTCAGAAAAATGAGAAATTATATCCCATTTATGTATGATATATCAAAGTGCATAAATGCATTCTACTGTCATAAATAACTAATTAAAACAAATTTAAAAAAAATTAAAAAGGAGTTTAGGGCTGGGGACATAGCTCAGTGGGTAGAGTGCTTGCCTTGCATGTACAAGGCCCTGTGTTCAATCCCCAGTGCCACAAAACCAAAAAAAATTCATACAACTTGACCAAGTTCCATAGCTAGTAAGAACAAAGAAGGCTCTTAAATTATTTCTATAACTATCAATAAATGTTTTTAGAAGTATGATATACTCTGAAATAATTTAATACAACTTCATTTCTGGCATGAGTGGCCCAAAGAT
The DNA here is from genome assembly GCF_001458135.2 of Marmota marmota marmota. Lineage (NCBI taxonomy): Eukaryota > Metazoa > Chordata > Mammalia > Rodentia > Sciuridae > Marmota > Marmota marmota. The sequence continues at coordinate 46,702,953 of NW_025999990.1, read as the reverse complement.
TTTTCTTTCATTCTTTCCTCATAAATATTCATTTTGTTCCTGCCATATTGGAAATCTGTATTTTCCTTAAAAATTCCTGGAAGCCTCTCCCTTATAAAGACAGTGTTTTATTCACATATTATTGACATGGTCTGTCATGTTGGTTGGTCTGTGAAATAAAGATTTAAAGCTGAATTAGAGGCATAAAAGATAGAAATTTAAATAAGTAAAGAAAAAAACCTATGAAAAGAAAATACTCTTTGGGTTTAAAATTTCATATTACACTTTCTCATTTTGACATTATGATGGATTTAAAAGATCAAATATCCAACCCCTTGATCTCATCATGGAGTTGTCAGATGGTAGTCAATGAAGAAAAGAATTTTTGCCAACTCATGTATAAACTAAGCAGGTGGCAAATTCTGTTTCGTGGCTAATGAAGTGGTCAGAGGTCTCTGCCCTTGGATTGTTTAAAAAAAAAAAAAAAAAAAAAAAAAAAAGTCCTACAGTAATTTAATCCTGACCTGACAGGTCTCTTTATTGAGCTGCAAAGTAAAGACATGAAGTAACCCAGTCAAAAAAGGTCAATCAGAAAACACAAATTAGAAATCAGTCTTCTTAAATGTGAATATTTATTATATGGGAAATTTCTGGAAAAAAAATAAGGAAGATGAAATCATGGGACCTAAAACTTCACTTTTTTCTTTTTTTTTTTTCTTTTTTTACTTTTAAATGCCTACATTGACATTGTTTTATAATGTAAAAAACTGTCATTTTTAACAGTCTTCAGAAGTCCAGAGTCATCTGGTCCAGTTCATATTGAATGTTAACAAACAGAGCAAAGTTGAAAACCAACCATATTAATTCCAGCTCACTCTGGCAGTTGGACAACCTTCTAAAGCCACTTTGGTAACGTTATTTAGCTCCAGGTAGTAAATCCAAGACCTGAGGTCTTGTATTTCTGTCTATTCCTCCTGCCATCACTTTCTATCATGCTTCCAGGGCAAACCTTTACTGCTGCCAGGTATTCTTGATTAAAAACAGAGCCCCCCCATCACAAATGAATAGTATCAGGATTCTCCTCTATTGACATTTGAAACATTCTTACATTTAATCAAAAGACAAATTAATGATCATGTAACAGTTAACACTGAAAGCTTTCTGTGCTATCTTCTGGTGCCCTACTAACACACAAATTCTGCAAACACACAAAGGAACTTTTATCACTTTTTTATTCCAATTATCAGTATTATTGAGAATACAAATTCTAATAGCTTCTAATTTAACATTTAAAAAACTAGTTCAAGCTGCCTCTAAAGATTTGACACATTATCAAAATTTAATTAGTTTTGGTTTAGTTTTTTAAATATTTATCTATTTTTTTTAGTTGTAGTTGGACACAAAACCTTGATTTTATTTATTTATTTTTATGTGGTGCTGGGGATCAAACCTAGGGCCCCACACGTGCTAGATGGGCACTCTACCACTGAGCCACAACCCCAGCCCTGGTTTAGTTTTTTTAAAACAATTTTATTGAGATATTATTTACATGCCATAGCTTCAAGCATTTAAGGCACACAATTGAGTGGGGTTTTAGTATATATTGTTAAATGGATAGCATCCCTTTGTTTTATTTGTTTATTTTATTGTTTATTTGTTAAGGATGGAACTCACTGCCTCACACATGCTAGGCAAATGCTTTGCCACTGAGCCACAACCCCAAATTTAATTAGTTTTTATCCCTAGAATATTTTATGGTTTCAAGGATATAGATAGTATCATTAAAATTAATATTGCTTAACCAGTTTAATGCTTTAGAGAGAGAGTGGCCCTGACAAGGGGCATCAGATGTGATCAAGACAGAGGCTCATCTTGAATTTGAGGGTATGATTACAATCCTGTCTCTTTAAAACCATCCCTCAATTTTCTCTTCCATCTAACATTCTATTACATATTTTCACTCCCAGAAAGAAATTTTCTCTCTTAAAATGCTGATTATGGCCAGAGAATCATGAGACAATACATGCATTTATAATTTTCATAGAACTTCTTTCCATCATCTTTTTCTCTTAACTCTTTATTTAGAAATAACTATGTATTTATTTTGCACAGATAGTATAAAGGGGTACAGAGAGTTCCTTGTAACTTTCACCTGGTTTTACTTAACATTGTATCTTGATATCATACAATATCAAAATCAGGACAACTTTGGTATAATGTGCATGAAGAGTTCATAATTTATCCCTAGATTCCTGTAACCACCACTACAATGAAAGATTTTTTAAAAAAAGGAAAGATCACCATAAAGATATGCTAGTGTACACATTTTTCCAGTTTGAATAAAATATAGAAACCTTACCTCCCTTTGAGTCCCTTTGCCCTCTACCATTTATGTATAATTATCTTAAATATTCCTATATGTATCTGTTAAAAAGCCACATCACATACTTTTTTCTTCAAATGTCAAATATAATTTAGAACGTTTCAGAGAAGGAAAGTCTATTATATTACTGTACTGTGTTATATTGTACTTACCCCCATTTTTTGCTAAATTTAGAAAAATGGCATCCATTATTTCTAGGGCTATGTTTTCGTGCCCACTGTCATGGTTTGGATATGAGGTGTCCCCTGAAAGCTGCTGTGTCGATACAGGAATGTTCAGAGGTGAAATGATTAGATGATGGGAGCTGTAAACTAATCAGTGCATCCTGGTGTGTAAGGACTGAGTGTTAAACTATAGACAGGTGGAGCGTGACTGGAGAAGGGGGATCACAGGTGTGCCCTATCAGGATTCTTCTTCCCTCTAGCCCCTTCTCCTCTCTCCCTCTACTTCATAGCTGCCATCCTCTACCACATCCTTCCGCCATGATGGTCTTGCTCATCTTGAGCCCAGAGCAATGGATTCAGTCATCAAGGGACTGAACCTCTGAAACTGTGACCCCAAAATAAACTTCTTCTCCTCTAAGATGTTCTTGCCAGGTATTTTTGTCACAGAGAGGAAAAGCTGACTCACACACCCACCCTCCTTCTCTTCACCTGTTCAGATGCCAGTGACACAAATGGCCACAACTCTCTCACTGGGGGCTTTGAGCAGGGTGGTTTTCTTAGAAGAGGGTGTGGATAGACAGACACTGTTTTATCTCTCTTTTATGACATTGTCTGCCTACTGTACACACACAAAAAAATGATTTTTTCTTATTTTTGTAGTTCTAGAGAAGTTCCACCTAACATGACCCAACGGTCACATGGACATTCACAAATGGAAGACCAGCCAGTATTGTATTAGGTGCTGCCCAGGGCCTCTTCTCAGAGGCGTTATCGTCCTACCATCCTGCCCCCTATGGGCTAAACTGTATATTTGGTTTTAAAAAAAAATCCAACTGCTGTGGCACAAAAGCAAAACAAAAACTCAACAATCTTGATATTTAAGGAAAGAGGAAGACAAAGGATCCTCAAGGACAGCAGCATCTATTATCCTTCCAATAACCTAGAAGCTTCACGCAGTAGATCCGAACTTTAATAGACTACAACTTGTCTTTCAAAAATAATACTAAGGGCTGGGGCTGGGGCTCAGTGGTAGAGCACTCACCTAGCACATGTGAGGCCCTGGGTTCGATCCTCAGCACCACATAAAATAAATAAATAAAATAAAGGTATTATGTCCAACTACAACTAAAAAAAATTTTTTTAAATAAAACTAATACCAGACTACTTTCTCTATTTATATAGTTATGAAATTGTCCTGTGTTTGTTGAATCAAATGGCAGCTACGCCGATATCTTTTCCAATTTTATTGATAGCACATTTACCATATCTCTTTAAATCAAAGGAATGTTCGTGTAAATCAGATAAAAAGGACACAAAGTAAAAGAGCTTTTTTTCTGCTTAAAAATGAGTGATCTGAGGGGCTGAGTTGTGGCTCAGTGGTAAAGTGCTTGCCTAGCGTGGGTGAGGCCCTGGGTTCAATCCTCAGCACCACATAAAAATTAATTAATTAATTAATTAAAGGTTAAATTCATTTTAAAAAATTATGAGTGATCTGAAATATGAAGATCTGTCCATCTGGAAGAAAGGGAAATAAGCCGGGCATGATGGTATTTGCTTGGAGTCTCAACTCTCAGGAGGCTGAGGTAGAATCATCCTTTGAGACCAGCCTAGACAACACAGCAAGATCCATTTCTCAAAAAAAGAAAGAGAAAAGAGATAGAGCAGGGGATGGCGGGGGGGGGGGGTGTCACAGGAGAGGGAGAAGGAAAGAATAATGAAAGGAAATGAAAGAAGGAGCAAGGAGAGAAAGCTATATCTCCCAAACCCTCAAGATTTCTAAATTGCTTTAGTGAAGGGAACAAAGCACTTGACTTTGACCTGTAGCAGTCTTGACACTTCTGCTACTCTTGTAGGTCTCTTACTTCCTTGTGACCCAATAACAGGTTAAAGTGCTTCAGTACCATTTAATTAACAGCTTTGCAAAATGTCTGGCCTCTGGCCATCTCAACACAAACCCACTGTTCTCCTATGTAAGATTCGTCCGTAGGTATTTGTGGGTTGACAAATGAAATGTAAGATTCCCCCAGGAAATTTGCTGCTCCAATAAGTGCTGTAGGTTTCTGGGGTGACTCCAACATCTCCACAAAAACAGAATGTTCTTTACTTTTTTTTTTCTCATGCAGCCAAAAATAAACCATTTTGTTTCTACAGAGAGTGGGATGGTCACATTCACCCCCATATCATTTTAAGGAACAAATTATCTTTTTTTTTTTTCTTTTTCAGTACTGGGAATTGGTCCCAAGGGCACTTTACCACTGAGCTATATTCCTGGCCCTTTTCATATTTTATTTTGAGAGAGAGTCTTGCTAAGTTGCCCAAGCAGCCTCAACTTGCCATCCTCCTGCTTCAGCCTCCCAAGTCACTGGGATTACAGGCATGTACCACACTCGCAGCTTTCTCTTGGTTTTCTTCATTAAGTGAGGTCTCTTGGGTTCCAAGGTTGAACAGGTTAATTAAAAGTGATCCCTAAAAAGACACTTCTTTGTTATCGTTATTTACCTAAGTATGTAAAATCTCCTTCGTAGGAAAGAATTCTTTTTTTTTTTTTTTTAAGAGAGAGTGAGAGAGATAGAGGTAGAGAGAGAGAGAATTTTTTAATATTTATTTTTTAGTATTTGGTGGACACAACATCTTTGTTTGTATGTGGTGCTGAGGATCGAACCCGGGCCGCACGCATGCCAGGCGAGCGAGCTACCGCTTGAGCCACATCCCAGCCCCGTAGGAAAGAATTCTTAAAAAAAAAAATAAAAAATTTCAAAGATCCTTTTCTTTGTCCCCTCCACTCTCATAGTGGTAGCCGTTGAGGTTTTCATAGATTTATTTTAAGAGGTTTTTTTTTTCCCCTTCACATGTCAGAAGCAATTAATTTTCCAACCACAGTTGCAGGTGGTTTGAGGGGAGAAGGGAGTTTAGGACAAAGGAATAAAGCTATATCCAAACCGGCTTCTGGCATCTTAAAAACATAAATCCATCTCTTTGTAGTTCTCATTCTAACAAAAGCTTAGCACTCAGAGGCCCACTCTCAACTTTACCTGTATTCCAGCCAGAAAAAAACCTCCCAAGCAATTGTGGTGAGAAGAAAGGTTTCTTGCCACAGTCATGATCTGATATAATAGTGTAGGCCACCTGTGTTTTCAGAAAGGGGGAACTCCTTTGAAAATAGAAAAAGTGAACGTTGAGTGGAACTGTGGGGAGCAGAGACCAATCATGAGCATCGTTATTCATTAAGAAAGTACAGTTGACAAATCTGCACCAAAAATGGGCTAAGAAGCCTTGCTTCATGATGTGTGTCAAAGGAAGAAAACAAGGGGCCGTGTTTTGGGGAAACTTATAAATCTTAGTGCAGCACTCTGCGGTCTCTGGTGGAAATGGTGTTCCAGAGTTAACTGGTGATGTCTTTGCTGCAAATGCTTTCTCCTTCTCGAGCCTCATCCTGGACTTTTCTTCCCCGCCCCCCACTACTTTTTCTTTATTCTTTTCCGGAGAGAACCCAAGGTCACTTGGCCATTTCTCACCCCTTCCAATAGCTCCAGGGGAAATTTTAAGAAAAGCAAAATGGTGGTGCTAACCAGTTTTCTCTTTTCTGCCATGTGTTCTGTTAGAATTCTGTGTTTGAGAGAGCATGGCATGAATCAGACCCCAGAAACCATCAATTGCTGTCCCTCTGTTCATAGAGTCCCCTGCTGTAGACTATTGTTCTGAACCATATCTTATAGGACAAGTCATTTTAGAAGCATCATGAAACCTTCATCTAAGAGAATTTTTTTTTAAAAAAACTGTATCTGCTATGTTGTGTAATGAATTTTTAAATCCACATACATCACATCAGTTAATACTTTTGAACCTGTTGTTTTTGCAGTCAAGCTGAATGTAGGCAACAGGAGGATTTCAATCAAAGATGATGAGCAAACCAGTTTAGTTCTGGCCTTGTGCTTTAGGATTTTGCCAGTAATGATCATTGTGTGGGTTAATCCAGAGCCTTCCTTTGGGGGTTGTTCCTCCATCCCTGTGTTAGTCAGTTTTCTGTCATTGTAACAGTGATTACCTGAGATAATCAACTTCTAGAGAGAAAAGGTTTATTTGGACTTACAACTTCAGAGGTTTCAGTCTCTGATCAGTTGTCCCCATTGTTTGAGGTCATGGCAAGGCAGTACATCATGGCAGCAGTATATAGCAGAGCAAAACCACTCCCCTCATGGATGACAAGTGAAAGAGAGGGAGAGAAAGGAGTTGAGGTTCCACTCTTCCCCGGAGGTCTTGCTCTCAATAACCTAACAACCTCCCCATTAGGCTCCACTTCCGAAAGTTTCTACCACCTCCCAGTAATGCCAAGCTGGGGACGACACTTTGAACAGATGGACCTTTGGAGAACATTCCAGATCCAAACTAGAGTCATCCCTTCTGAGCTTGTACTTTCATCCTCTTCTGGAGTTGTAGCTACGTCCATTCATACACAACCTTTGATTAGGCTTGAGAAACAATTGATTATTCAAGCCTTCCTGTGGTTTGTAATGATCTTTTAAAAAAAAAAATTTACTCTTTGTCATTTTAGTTGCATAATGGAAAGGCCCTAATTTATTTAAAAAAAATGCATGGTTTTGCTTTGCTTCCAAAGAAAATCTTACTAAGATTATATTAAAGAACAGGACACCCCTCTCTCCCCTCAAATTAGTTCTCCAACAAAATCATGGGTTTTTTTTTAATGAAATTAAGAAACCTGTGGTACCCAGATAAAATTCTTTCTTAAAAAGCTATTTCAGTCCCAGCACCAAAAGAAAAAAGAAGAAGCCGCAGCAGCTATTTCAGATGTTGGCGTCACACCTCCAGATCATTTGGACATTTCAGAATAGGGCAGAATCTTGATATTGTCCCCACTCGGTTGCCTATGTTTTCCTATATAGTTTGCAATGGTAAATCATCTTCAAAACATTTTTTATTTTTGGATTTCCCATATGTTCATTTTCTCTCACTTCCACATATGTCATAGGCTAGAAAATAGGCACAAATAACCCAAGCATTAATGAAATAGGCATTTGGATCCATGACCGTCAAACCGTGGACCCCCACTGCAGCACACCAGGCTTTCCTGGGTACCATGTCTCACAAATGGCATGTTTTTATAATGCACAAGTGTTGCACTTCATACCAGAGCTAGGATCACTGGATTCTTACAGTGCACAGAGGCTGGGATCAGGTGGAAGACTTAAATCAAGTTCTGAGAATAGAAGTTTAAGCAAAAACATCACTCATCCATTTGCTACTTATTATCTCTCCCCGCCACCACCACCACCAAGTCTGCTTCTATCCCATACCATATGCCTTAACTTTATCCTAAAGGCAATTTGCACATACTCATACTTTTAACTACTAACAAACTCCGGTAACCTTTATTCATCTCCCCTTTTAGATGAAAGCCTCCCCCAATCTGACAGATCTTTCCAATTACTGCAGAAATGCCAGCTGTCTGAGTAATGTGTTCACAGGCCTTCAGCTCCGCCAGTCTTGGATTGACCCTGTCCTCATTCTTATTCCTTGTTCCTAATCTTCTCAGCTGTATGGTTAATATCAGCTTGTGTAAGTTTCGGAACCCATTTCATGTTCTAGAAAAGGCAGTCACATGATAAAGCCATGTACAATGAGGAAGAGGCTGGGAGAAGGAGAATCAGTAGAATTGTCTTGTTTCAAAATTAACCCCAGTTGTACTTGTTAGGGGTTCGAGTTCTGTCTTGTATATATAGATCTCCCAAAGCTAGTGTTTGATTTTTTTTGTACCAAGATATTGTTTAAGGAGGATGAATTAAAGACAATAGCAGCAGCTTTTTATTATTTTATTTTCCATCATGATAGTGAAATACCTGAGACTGGGTACTTTATGGAGAAAAGAGGTCTGTTTAGCTCACAGTTCTAGAGGTTTACAGGCATGACACCAGCATCAGCTAAGCTCTGGTGAGGACAATGGAAGGAGCGTCTGCACACAGGAGAGATCACATGGTAAGATAAGAATCCAGAGAGCTATTCAGGGACAGGCTCGCTCCTGATTGATTGATTGATTGATTGATTTTAGGTACCAGGGATTGACCCACGGGCACTTAACCACTGAGTCACATCTCCAATCCTTTTCTATTTTTTTATTTTGAAACAGGTTCTCACTAAGTTGCTTAGGGACTCACTAAATTGCTGATGCTGACTTTGAACTTGGAATCCTCCTGCCTCTGCCTCCCAGGCTGCTGGGATTACAGGCATGTGCCACTACACCCACCTGGCTCACTCTTTAATAATAAAGAGTGTGGTGGTGCACCCCCATAATCCCAGCAGCACAGGAGGCAGAGGCAGAAGGATTGCAAGTTCAAAATCAGTCTCAGCAACTAGTGAGATCCTTTCTCACATTGCATGGGGGATGTGGCTCAGTGGTTAAACACTCCTGGGTTCAATCCCAAATACCAAAAAGAAAGAAAAAAAAAATCTCTCCTAACAACTAACCAATGTCCCATCAGAATGTGTCAGTTCCTTCCTAGGACAGTTCCCCCTGTGACCTCCCATTAGGCCCCATATCTTAAAGGTCTCACCACCTCTCACATCACCACACACAGCGGACAAAACTTCCAACACATGAACCCTTGGGGGTCAAGCTCAGACCATATCCAAGCCATATTGAGCTTTAAATACCATTACAGGATCACTTGCAAATATTCACCTTATCCCACCCCATCTACACAAGCATACCTGCAGGATAATTCCTTAAAGAAGAATATCAACAGGACTGCTTCACCTTTTTATGAATTCTGATTTCAAACTGAGTTGATCAGGAGTAAAATGATTCAGTTTAGGCAAAATTGCTTCTATTTTGGATGCACCTGCCTGAATGTATAGTCTTGCAAACTGCAAAACATGGGAAATTAAGCATTTGAACTAAAATTTGTCCCTTCCTTTGTCTTCCCATACATTGCTGGAGCCCCTACAATTTCAACTGCAATGAGCAGTGTTTCAAGAGGCAGTCTGTGATGTGATAAGGCCTTGTCAGCCTACATTCCATTTGATACCCCACTTTTCTTTAGTGAGCCTGCTCCAAATTTTACTTGGAAAAAAATAATATCTTGGGAAGGTATCACCTCTTAATAACAAAGGTTTCATAACTTCATTAAACACTGTTCAAAGAGCCCAGTGAGAGTTAGCAAGTACAGGTGAGATGCATGAGCCCAGGTAGACTTTCCAGTGGGAACCCAGAGTGGCCAGGGGCACCATTCCAACTACAGCAGAGCCTGCCTTCCTAGCAGGAAGGATCAGGCCGAGACAGACGAGCTGCCAAGAGTGCAAGCCCCACAGGGACACTGCCCATGCTCCCAAAGTCCAGGACTGCTGGGGATCACAGTGGCCAGACCACAGACCAGCTTGTCTTCTACCTCTTCTGGAAGGGTCCATAAGTAAAGGTGAGCTGAGTGTGCAGTTCTCAGGAGGAACTGAGAGAACAGGGAGTGCAGTGAGATGCGCATTCAGTAAATGTTCATTCTGGGTTTGCGACCCCGGCCTTCAGGAAAGAGTAGGAATAAAACCCAAAACTTCTAACCATGAACTGGTTATCCCCCTCTACCCACCCCCACCCCTAGATCCAGTGTGAATTTACTAAAAAGACCTCTAATCAGGACTCAAGCATTGTGTTTTAGGACCCTTGCTGAACCCAGTGGGCTCCAGTCTTCAGGAGATGGTTTCCAGACCCTGCTCATGTACCAAAATCTGTGGATGCTCACATCCTTTATATAGATTGCTGTAGTATTCGCACATGACCTGCATTCCCATATACACTTTTTGGAGGGTGGTGGGCTAATGGGGATTGAACCCAGGAGTGCTTAACCACTGAGCCACATCCCCAGCCCTTTTTATAATTTATTAGAGACAAGGTCTCGCTGAGTTGCTAAGTGCCTCCCTAAATTGCTAAGGCTGGCTTTGAACTCGAAATCTTCCTGCCTCAGCCTCCCAAGCCACTGGGATTACAGGAGTGCACCACCGTGCCTGGCGCTCCCGTATACTTTCCATAGAGTCTTGATTACTTATAATACTTAATATATTGTTAATTCTACGTAAATAGCCCCTATACTGTATTGTTTAGGGAATAATGTTCAGAACAGATAAAATTTTTTTTAAATTTTCCATCTGCTGTTGGTTGAATCTACAGATATAGAGGGTAGACCTTACATTCCTTTCTGCCACCTGTGTTAGTCAGCTTTCTGTCATTGTGACAAAATACCTGAGGTAATCAAATAAACAGGAGGCAAGGTTTGTTTTGGCTCACAGTTTCAGAGTTTTCAGTCCATGGTCACTTGACCCCCACTTCTCTGGGCCTGTGGCAGCACAGTATGACGTGGCTGAAATGTGAGGTGGAAGAGGTACTTGACTTATATAGGAAGCCAAAGGAGACTCAGGAAGAGTTGGGGTGCACCTTTAAGGACACATCCCCCAAAACCTAAATTCTTCCAAGTAGGCCCCACCTCTCAGGAGTTCTACCATCTCCCAGTGGGCTGGGCGCCAAGTCTTTAATCCGTGGGGCTTTGGGGAACATTTCAGATGCAAACTACAGTGGCACCCTCACTGAACATCCTGAAACCACACAATCACTATCAGATGGATTTTATGTCTTGTCCCCAGCCACCGTCAGCGCAGCCAATTTTCTGCATGGGTTACGTGAACCACTTCCCGGTAGTTGATCTGTGAATCGTTTCATCTGGGATATTTGTCCTTTTTGGTTTCCTGTTTTTCATTTTGTTCCCATGGACTGATTTGGGCGTAAATATTTTATAAAAAATAGGCCAATTCACCTGGCTGTTCTTTTAACCTGATTCTTATCATTCAGAGGAGCTGATTCACTCCTGTGTTGAAAGCTCTGATCGCCTGAGTCACCTGTGAGAGGCATGGCTGCAGCCTTGATCATCCCCAGGGATCGGTTTATCAGATTTAAATGCCTGAAATAACAAGTGATATGCTCCTTGCTTTTTTTTTTTTTTAACTTCCTTTTATGTTCCATAGAGCTGACATCACAATTATAGCCAAGTCCAAGGTCGTGCCCCGTCTGGCCCCTCGCACCTCCCTGAGCTCTTCTGTCACATTTCTGGACTCTTCTGTTACAGACACACTGGTCTTATTGCCCCTCACCCATCACCCTCTCCAGTTCTCCCATCATAACTGCCCCAGCCCTGCCCACCCTCCTGAGTGTGTCACCTCCTCTAGACCCTGTAACCCATCAGCCATTCACCAGGACACGTGAACCACTGAATGGGGATCGTGGCCTTCTGGAACCTAGCCGGCTTGTTCCCCTCCCAGGGCTTCAGCACGGCTGCCTCCTCTGCCCGACGTGCTCACCGCACTCCAACCCCTGGTCCCCAGCTCCATCTCCTGCCCCACCCCCCTCCACCCCACATCGCCTCTGGTCCCTTGGGATGCTCTTTGTTTTCAGGGTACTTACTGCTACCTGAATTAGATGCTTGGGTGTTTGTCATTTCAGTTCTAGCTATAGAATTTTTCTGTCTTATTCACTGCTATGTCCCCTGCTCTTAAAATAGTAGCATCTATATCAGCTACTTTAAAATATATAGAGATGAGAAAAGTAAAAGAGAACTGGGCTTTCCTCTCTAGAGTCAGTGACGACATCCCTGATGGGAGCTTTTCTGAGAACAATGTGAAGAACTCTAGGCCAGTATCTGTGACCTTTCTAGCCCAATCCTCCTTGTGATTAAAAAAAAAACAACTCGCCAAGCAAGGTGGAGCACACCTATAATCCCAGCAGCTTAGGAGGCTGAGGCAGGAGGATCTCGAGGTCAAAGCCATCCTCAGCAAAAGCCAGGCACTAAGCAACTCAGTGAGACCCCTGTCTCTAAATAAAATACAAAATAGGGCTGAGGATGTGGCTCAGTGGTCAAGTGCCCCTGAGTTCAATCCCTGGTACCCCCCCCCCAAAAAAAACCCTCATGTCCTTCTTCAGGGCCTGGAGCTCAGAGTGGAGTGGAACAGAGAGGGCTGAAAGAGGACACCCATGGAAATCTACAGGGTCAAGTGAATTCGGAGTTTATCAAAAGCTATGAGCCACAAACCCCCAAGAAGATGATTTATCTTCTTTAAAACAAATATTTTCCTGCATAGGCTGGGGATGTAACTCAGTGGTAGAATACTTGCCTTGCAGGTGTGAGGCCCTGGGTTCAATCCTTAGCAACTCAGGTGGCACACACCTGTATTCCCATCAACTCAGGAGGCTGAAGTAGGAGGATCACTTAAGCCCAGGAGTTAGAGGCCAGCCTGGGTAACACAGCAAGACTCTGTGTCAAAAAATAAAACAAAGCCAGGCACAGTGACACACGCCTGTAATCCCAGCAGCTTGGGAGGCTGAAGCAGAATTGTGAGTACAAAGCCAGCCTCAGCAACTTAGTGAGGCCCTGTCTCTAAAAATACAAAAAAAGGGCTGGGGATGTGGCTCGGTTAAGTGCCCCTAGGTTCAATCCCCAGTACGTACTTACGTACATACATACATATATACATAAATAAAACAGAATGTTTCTTCCTTTTGGTAGCAGTGTGGGAATAGAGGTATAAATACTCTCTTGCTTTTGAGATCCAGGGGGGTCTAGGTAGGTTGAAAGGATAAGTCGGCCTCTGAGAGGTTTTGGTTCATGGTTCAGCTCTCTCAGTGTAAAATGAAGCATTGTGGGTATTCATGGAGAGACCCCATCACAGAAAAAAAACATAAATCCATCCATGACTGTACAACCTAGGCTTACCTACCTAAGAAGAATCTCTCTACTACAAAAACTAGCAGTTCCCTGTTTAGAATATTATCTGTGCTTCTTACTGGCTGAAGAGACGGTCATGATTCATTCTCAGTGGATCTAAGCTTTTTTGTTTGTGTGCTGATTTGGGGTTCTTATATAGATGTTCAAGTCCCTTATATAGAATGGTGTAGTTTTTGCATGTAACCTATACACTTCCTCCCATACACTTTCAATCATCTCCAGACGATTTATAATACTTAATACAATGTCAAAAGGCATTATACTGTGTTGTTTAGGGAACAATGACAAACAAAAAAGTTCACAATGTTCAGCACAGAAGCATTTCTTTTTCCTGAATATTTCTGATCCAGGTTGGTTGAAGCAAGGGAACCTATAGATATGGAGGGCATCCCTCATTTCTACAACCACTGAACTCTTCTCTGTACCAAACTCTGAGTTCGGGGCTAGGAACCCCAACATAATAAGAAACCATGCCTACCCTGAAGGAGTTCAGAGTCTGGCCTGGGAGCCTGTGCTTTTATTCTCAATACCATGTGCCAAGTCGTCATTTTTTTGCACTGCTGCTTTACAGTGGTAGAATTCTCTCAGACCCAATGTAAAACGTGCATGTCCTCTGCAGGCTGAAGAGAAACTGGAACCCTGGTGTAATCTGTCTCCCTAAATTACTACAGGATTGTATGCAGTTGACATGGACAATTACTTTCAACTCTACTGGCCTCTTATTAGAACTGTACTCTAGCTCAAAAGTGCTAACAGTTCAGTTTACATTCAAAGAAAGCTTATCAGATCAAAGGAGCCGGCTCAATACTGCTGTTTGATTAACCAATGTACAATGAAGGATTCTTCCCCGCCCTCTCCTATCCCTGTACCGGAGATTGAACCCAGTGTCTCATGCGTGATAAATATGCACTCTAACCCTGAGCTACATCCCCAGCCCTTTTTTTTTTTTTTTTTGAGAGGTGGAGGACTGGAGATTGAACCCAGGGGTGCTTAACCACTGAGCAATATCCCCACCCCTTTTTATGTTTTATTTTGAGCCAGGGTCTCGCAAAGTTGCTGAAGCTAACTTCAAGCCTGTGATCCTCTTTCCTCAGCCTCCCAAGCCACTGGGATTACAGGTGTGTGCCATAGTGCCCAGCTCCCCAGCCCTTTCTTAAAATTTTATTTTGATATAGGGTCTCGCTAAATTAGGCTGAACCTAACTGAAATTGCGAACCTCCTGCCTCAGCCTTCTGTGAAGGATTCTTAAAACACCTCCTTCAGAGTCTTCTAGGGATGTCTTTGGTAATGATCTAGAAGCTAAGCAGATAGCACAGACAGAAGGAAGGTGTGTAGGGGATCAGATTGCCTCCTATACAACTTTCCACTTTTATTTAGGGCCAGGACTTGGATTTGAGTTCATTTGTATGTAGTTTTCCTTTACAGCTCTTACCATCATTTGCAAATAAATGTGGGTATGATCACTTTGAGGAAGGTACTATGTTTTTTTCTTTCTCTATCCACCCAGAATGTGTCATGTAGTATGTGCCCAATAGAGATTTGTTAAATAAGTGTCTGAAAAAAATAGACTTGGTAGCATTTTTGTGTCCCATTCTCTTTGGAATCAGATTCAACCAAATTATAACTTTGGTTATATTTTACTTAAAGTTGTTCATTCCTGTGGTAGAGCAGGCGGCAAGATCAAAGCCATTTAGGCTCAGACGCCTATTGAGAAGAGCTCCCTTACCAGCAGCCCTTCCCTAAAGTACTCTTGGAGAAGAGAGGGGGGCAGGAAGTGGAGATAGAATGAAGCATTACCTTGGCCTTAGCAGGGGCCTTGACCAGGAGCTGAAATCCTGGGTGCTGGGGGTGATGAGCCGTGACTCACCCAGCCCTGGTACATCTCAGGCAAAATGAGTGGAGACCTCCACACATGCATGATCTTCACCTATGAATGTACATCTCTGGTGATAAAGACATGGTTTTACAACAGTCAGATCTGTGTTCTCTCTCAGATAGAAATTATAAAGCGTCGGGAGGCTGAGGCAGACGGATTGCCTGTTCAAAGCCAGCCTTAGCAACTTAGCAAGGTCCTTAGGAACTTAGCAAGACCCAGTGTCAAAATGAAAAAAATTAAAAGGGTTGGGGATGTGACTCAGTGGTTAAAGGGGTTCAACCCCTAGCACTCCCACACACACACACCCAAAAAAAGGAGAGAGAAATTACAAAGAATGACTGTATAAAGTTTCTGCTATCTTCTCACAGAAAAATAAATAAATAAATACATAACGTCCTTCTGAATTTCAAGACAGATTGTAGCCCTGGCCAAGAAGAGACTTAATCCATGGGCGTTCTTAGTGACCAAATACCAGGTTACACACAGGGTACTGGTGAGGATTCTGTAAAGGACTTTATTCTTCTATTTAATACAACCAAAGAGCCCTTTTAATCAGACAGAGGTCATCCTTGCCTTCATGGGAAGTATGATTCTGAGCTTCATACCAGATCTTCTTCATTTCTCAGGCTGACATGTAGTTACAATAAGAGAACTTGCAGTCATGAGATCCTAAGATATAAACTACATTCAGAAAGGTAGGGTCAAGCAAGGGGAGGCGGCACACGTCTATAATCCCAGCAGCTCGGGAGACTGAGGCAGGAAGATGGCAAGTTCAAGGCCAGCCTCAGCAACTCAGCAAGGCCCTAAGCAGCTTAGTGATATCCTGTTTTAAAATAAAAAAAAATGAGAAAGAGCTGGGGATGTAGCTTGGTAAAGCCCCTCTGGGTTCAATCCCCAGTACCCCAAAAAAAAATAAAAGGAAAAGGAAAAAGATAGGTTTAAGTAGATACATAAGAGATAAGCAAATACTAGTTCTTAGCTTACTAATAATCAGGCTCTTCACAACCTATTTCCCTATTTTATTCCCCATAACCCCTCAGTTTATCTGCAGTGATACTCAGTCGTCCCTTGCTGAACCTAATTCTCAAGGTTCATATCAAAATTCCTTTCCACCCATTCCCAAATTCACTGGTGACAACACCCTCTAGTTCTCAGTAACTGAGTACCAAGTTACATAATGACTGGTGTTTGTGTGTGTCCGTCTTGATAAAAGTCTGTACCAAGTTCTCACTCGGGGGAACTTTTTTCTATGGATGTACAGGAGGCCCCTTTATCTAAAGAGGTACATTCAAAGACCCACAGTGGATGCCTGAGGTAGTACCAAACCCTACCTATATATACATGCTTTTTTTTTTTTAACATAGATACCCATAATAAAATTTAGTTTATAAACTAGGCATAGTAAGAGATTAGCAATAACAAATAACAAAACAATAGTGAGAATCATTGTAATAAAAGTTACTTAAAACACATGCATTGTCTATTTCTGGAACTTTCCAGTTGATATTTTCAGACTTGGTTGACTGGATAATTGAAACCACAAGAGCAGAACTGCAGATAAGGGATGTTTCCCCACGTTTCTTGCTTCCTTAGCCCTGGTAAAGTTAACATCTACTATAATTGGAGTCCCAGCCCCGTGATCTGTATCACAGCATTCCATTAACTCCTCAGTTTCTCTCGGTATCCAGATTGCCACCTCACCCAACCCTTTACTGACATCTCCTCCACGTCTCCCACTCCCGTCTTCATTGGGCTCTGTCTTTAACCTCCCCGAGCTCAGAACCGACATTTCCATTTTCAGAGTCCCCATGTGTTCTCACACTCACAAGCACTTTGAGTAAGAGGAGTGCGTGCTGTCAGGTTTCCAATGCTTTTGTCTTCTGGGTCTGGGGCCTGGAAGGTCTACCTTCCAGGGAGGCTGACCAAGAGGGATGCCCCCTGTGCCTTCTGGGCACTCGGTGCTGTTCTTGAGCATGGGGACCGATTGTCCCATCCCTGCTCACCATCCTGGGTGCTCTGGGACTGGAACTAAATGCAGCGTGGCCATTTAATTTATCATCTGAACTGGGACACCTTTGAAAGTGCAAAAAAGGAACCATGAATAATTACACTGGGATATACGGCCACCCTATTTAATTGGCATTTGGAGTCTGGAATTGTGTTGAAGCCAACTAAATGGTGTTCTGATGCTCTTCTGCTGATAGTTCAAAAGAACAGCCTCTTATTAATAAATGCAGTATGACTAAGGAAGTGGGATAGATATTTTCCTTCATATTTTAAAAAGACAAATAGAAATAAGTAATTAATTAAGTAATTTCAACTTCAACTGCATACGGTATAATACAAGCACAATACTGATTGGCAATGAGATGTCCAGAACAAGGCAAAACTGCACTTTAACCTCCTGAAGTTTCTCAAAAACTAGTCTGAAAAGTGGAAAAACATTCTTTTCCCAAAATAAACTGGAATAATCCTATCAATTTGTTTTAGATTCACTTCAGATAGCCTCACAGATGGTTTGCCAAAGTGATTGTGCCAACAAAATCTGCTTGGTTCAAGAAATTAAAGCCATCCTACCCAGTTGTGTGTGTTTCTCTTCTACTAAAAACCTGAATTTCTGCTGGGTGTGGTGGCACATGCCTGTAATCCCAGTGGCTTGGGAGGCTGAGGCAGGAGGATCATGAGGTCAAAGCCAGCCTCAGCAAAAGCAAGATGCTAAGCAACTCAGTGAGACCCTGTCTCTAAATAAAATACAAAATAGGGCTGGGGTGTGGCTCAGTGGTCAAGTTCCCCTGAGTTCAATCCCTAGAAAAAAAAAATCTGAATTTCTTATTTCTATCTATTCATCTTACTCTACTCTGTATTTTTTGAAGTGAACTATGGAAATAATCCCTTAGAGAGACACATATTTGTCTTTTATTACCTATTTCTGAAATGCCCTTGTTTGCTTGTGATGTCTTTTCTCTTTACCCAAGTCTGCTATCCAAAATATCCAAAAGATGTTGCATACTACTATTAATTAGTCCTGGGGGGTTCATTCTGATCCAATGGCTTGCATCCCAGTCAGTCTCCATAACATCAGCTCAGTCACAAATGGATAGAGCCCAAATTGAAATTACTTCCCTTTCAATGAGATCACAGTCACCCAGTGGGCCACTCAGTTGTGGAGTTGGAAAGTAGAGAGACACTGGGCCCACTGTTCTCTCCCACCTTTTAATTCAGAGTTGTCTGGAGATGTGGAAACAATTTAAAAAAAAAAATCCTGGCCACAGACTCCCAAAATGACCATTTCTCACTCAGTCCTGAAATTTAATTTTTTTTTTCCTTTTTAATATGGGAAGAAGAATAGCCACCTCCCACCCCCAAGGAAGTCTTGTGTCCAGGCAAAGTCAACGTAGCCACCCTGTAGAGATCCTTGTAAGCAGCACCCAGCCCTTCCCGCGGGCTGTGCAGAGCTTCCTCCTCTGGAATAGCACATGGAGAAATGCAGCGAGGTGACTCAGCTGCTGTCATCCTATCTGCCTTAGTCTTGTTTTTACATTTTTGAAAGCATCCGTTTCTAGTTGCTTTTGGTTTTACAAAGCAGTCTGGATGTTCCCGATGGTATAATTGCCCACATTTAGCCAGGCCTGATGCTCCGGGAACTGTCAAGAATAGAGGCCCAACACGTGAAGGGGAATTTGGGGAGGAATTTGTATAATGTAGGGCACAATAATCCCCCAGGGAATTCTCGCCTCCCAAAACCTGTGTGCAAGGGCTCCCTCTAGCGGCCGCTGAGGTGTGTGCATCGGGAGAAGAATAAACGTTTTGTAGTCATTGCAATACGGGCTTCAAGAAAACCAGGAACATGTCTGTGTCTGATGAACTTGCAAATATCCCTCCATCTTTTAAAGAGAAACGCGTTAAAAACAGCCACTCGCTCTCCTCCGAGCCCATGTCCTCCTCATGCTCCTGGTTCTTCATCAGATCAGTATCACCATCGTTCCAAACTCTTAAGTTTGGCAGTTTCTCTCCTTCATTTTCTTCTTCTTACTTCACTACCAATCCCATGTACTTCTCCTTTAATATTTCTTTATAATTCTCATGTTTTCTTGCCCTTGATATCATTTTCCCTGAACTTGCCACCTACAACTGTCCCATAGCATTTGAAGTCCATGCAGTAAAATTCAGAGCAATTCAGAGCACATGAATCAAAGGCTCCTGACTCTCAGGGAGTTCTGACCCTTGGCAAGGTAGTTCCCAACTTCCATCCCAAGGACATGATATTGCCAGCGATCCTGAGCCACAGCCTTCCAGCCTTTCAAAGATTCTGGAATCAGGAATAAAGGACTTACGGTTCAATAAGCTGCCTGGGTCCCGATCTTTCTCCCTAATCCATCTTTTCTCTGAAAGGTCACGTGAGCACCCAGCACTATCAGGCTGTCACCTACTGGAGCTCTGGGTTGATTCTGCCCTCACAGAATCCAAGATACCCAGTAACCCTGCTTCCTTCGTTTTAGACCTAATTCTCATCTTGTACTCCTTTTGGGAGACTTGGGTTCCTACCCTCCGTCTCTTACTGGTTCCTGAATGAGCATCCTGGTACCCAAGGGGCTGCAGAAGTGGAAATCTATCTTTCTCTTCCCTCGCCTTCCCTCCATCCTGGAGGTAGGGGCCCTGCCAAAGGGCCTCTCTGACTTAGCAGCTGTTCCTTATTTCTAACCCAGTAGGTGTGTCCCTTCAGGTGTGGGTCTTCTGGCTGCTCATGGAACTTCACTCAGACCCTTCCAGCTATATGATGACCTTGTTGTTACCCATTGCTTCAAGGATGGCAGGATCCTGCAGCCTGTCTCACTCTATTTCTTAAACCCAGGGAAGGGTCCAGGAAGAAGCCTAGGATTCCAGAGCAGCTCCACTTAAGAAGTCCATACCCCTGCCAGCTGTACCTGAGTGGTCCACTGTTGCCTCCCTTGGGAGCTGTTCTGTTGCCATCCCATAGGAAACATAAAGAGGATGAATTTGAGTACCCCAGTTCTGACTTCTGGGATAACCTCTCCCATCCTTGTCCATTCCAGTGGAGTACACACAATTCAGCACCCTCAAGCACACCTGCTACTTTAAAATTCAAGTTCAATAGTAAAGCTTGTGGTTAGTAATGCATGAGACCCTGAATTCAATCCCCAGCACCACACACACAAAGAATCCAGGTAGTCTCAGGATAGTCCTGTAGCCTGAGACCTTAAATGTAGACATCTCAACATTACCCTGACACCTGGGCATGCATTTGAAATCTTACACAGCCACTTGCAAGAACTCTGTGTTTCTGTCCCTCTCCCTCCCTTGTACACACACAGCCCATCCTAGGACTTGTCTGGATTCCAGAGATCATGTTGCATTATCCTCTCTCCTTCCACCTATCAGGTGCGAACAATAACTGAAGAATGCCTTCACCCTGAATGAGGACAGTGTGGTTATTTTTTCCCACTTCCCATGTAATCTCGCTTTTCTGATTCAATCAGACAATTAGTGCACTTTAAAAACCCTCACCAGCTTATGTCACAGCTGAAGCTGGCAGCAACCATGCTGGAGGCTGAGCACTGATCGTAACAGTGAGATGCTAGACTAAATGCCCCGCCCCAGCAACCTCCGTGCCCAACACGCATTCTCTCCGATCCTCAGCCATAAAAGTTTCAGTAAAGGCAAATGCTTCCATTTCAAATGTATCGGGGTCCTGTGACCTCAGCTTTGAAATCGCAGAGGATTCCTGGCCCTGAATATAATTATAAACCAAGTTACACTGAGTCAATTACCCTGTGGCTTCTGAGTTTGCCTTTTCTCTTTATCTAATCATCTTCAGCAGGAAGCCAGACAACTAATCTGACTGGCACACATCTATGCAGTGATTGCCTGCACATTAAAATCAGTTTTCTAACAAGTTGCTACTCCTGCATGGTATAATTAAATATTTTGCATTTTTTTCAACATGCAGATTAGCGTATGTGGGAAAGAAGAAATCAAGTGTTAGAAAACATGGTTTGCACTGTTGTGTAGTGGTTAAGGACTATGGCAAAGAATCTCAGGACAAAGATTCTATGAAAGAATATTTCAAATGCAAGAAATGAGCAAATATAAAATTTTGGTTCACATAAAGAAGGAGGAGGAGTAAAAGAAAAGAAAACATGGTTTGCCTCATATTTACTCCTTGACATTAGCAATGCAAGGAATTATGGCTTTGATGTTGAGAAATCTAGAATACTTAAGCAGAGAGCTGAGGAATTTTAATAGTGACCCAGGCTGTGGGCTTCACTGAAGGCCAGACTGCCCAGTTTCCATAACATGTCCAAGTCTAGAATTAGGGACTGAGGTCCTAGCCCTGCATTGCCTCAGACCCATCTCATTCTCTAGTTCTGGAATACTAGAGAAAGTGGAAGAACTTCCAACTTCTTCATTTCTTGATGGAGCAGGAGAAAAGTTGTTAAAGGTGGTTGGTGGATAAGTAATTCCAAAATGATATCCATCTCCAGAGGAGTGTATGTGAGCTGGGGAATGGAAACTTGTAAGTGCAGAGTATTAGCAAGCAGCCGCCACGTGCAGATCTTGTGCTGGACCTGACCACCCAGCCCTCACGTGACTTATTAGGACCTCAGCCCCTGCCAGAGTCAATAAATGGGGAAAGGTACCAAGCTTCCTTGAGGAGCTAAGGCCTCCCATTCCACGTATGCTGGGAATGAGGAGAGGCCATATGTGCGCTGTTCGAAGACATCCTGATGCCTGCTAAAAGAATAAACTCCTAATTAAAATGACAAAATTGCATTTGAACTCTGGAGAGCAGGAGAGCTTTATAATTGACTCTTATAATATGCTTTAGATGCACATACACAACGATTAATGGTTTGTCAGCGAAGGAAAGTCCATTTCATTTTGTATTAACAATAAAAACACTCCAAAAAAATACACATAATGGAAATGATTACTTCTCTCCTCTGGTAAGAGGCACTTAACCTTTGATCTCTAGCTAAATTACATTACCAGAGGCAGCTTGTAAGCAGCCAGGAATCTGTTTCCCTTGGTATTATTTTGATAGTTTGTTAAAATAATTAATAAAGTTTTCAAAGTTCTCCTAAGGGTAGCTTCTTATAGATTAAGAAGAAACCAAAGAACACATGAACTCAAGCTTATACAGTGAGTGAAAAATACAAATCAACATTATGTTGTTTGCAATTTTCTACTTATCCTGCTTCATATGAAATAATAAATGAACCAATTCTTCAGCCCTTTTTTTTTCTAAACATTTTTTTTTAATTGTAGATGGAAACAATACCTTTATTTTATTTTTATGTGATGCTGAGGATCGAACCCAGTGTCTCATACATGCTTGGTGAGTGCACTTTCCTCTGAGCCACAACCCCAGTCCCTCTTCAGACCCTTTTTAAAATGTTAGTTTATGGTGGAATTATAAAGGACATCTTTTTTCTTTTAAGCCAGAATTTATACTGATATTCTTATAATAATATATGCAAATACAAGCCAATAAATTTAAATATATTAACAAAATACTTATTTGCCAAAAGTCATATGTATGTTAATTTAACCTGGCTCAGTAATACACATTTATCCAATTCTCGTTTTTTTGTGTTTTTTGTTTGTTTGTTTGTTTGTTTGTTTTTTCAAATTAGCTTGTCAACTGTGGAAATCAGTGGAGGCTGGCTCAGTGGTAGAGCACTTGCCTAACACATGCAAGGCCCTGGGTTCGATCCTCAGCCCCACATATGAATAAATAAAATAAAGGTATTAACAACAAAACAAAAAAAAACCTGTGGAAATCATCTGACCTGAGAACAATAGGAAGTCTACTTTATCAGGAACGCTCATTATGTAGATGTGTCTTAGTCTGTTTTCTGCTGTTATAACAGAATTCCACAAAATGGTAATTTTTAAACAATAGAAGTTTATTCGGCTCATGGTTCTGGAGGCTGGGGAGTCGAAGGCCACCGGGCCACATGTGGCAAGGGTCCTCTTGCTATATCATAACATGACAGAAGGCAAGAAATTGCACAGGAGAGATCAAACTCATCCTTCAAAAGGGTGCCACTTCCATGATAACCAACCCACATCCAAAATAATGGAGCCCATCCATTCAGGAGGCCAGGGTCCTCATGACCTAACTGCCTCTTAAAGGTTCTAACTCTCAACACTGTTGTAATGGGGAATAAGTTTCCAGAACATGAATTTGGGGAAATACATTCATACCATAGAAGGGTGCTTTCGAATGTCCAGACCCAGGTATATGACTTTGATGTATACCAAATCCTTTTTGTGTGGTATGCCAATATTGTACTATTCTTGAAAGTTATTTTTGCATATTCCTTACAGTATGAGAAAGCAGCCACTCTTAGCACAGCTGAACCATAAGTCTTGGCCTCAGTGAATAGTAGTATAAGGTGTAGAGCCTATTTTTGTTGGTGGTAGTGGGAAATCCTACTAAATTTGGAGACTCCAGGGGAAAAAAATATGAAAATCAAAAAAGAATAGCATAATAAAGAAATCCCCTCTTCAAGAAATATTCTGCCGGGTACGGTGGCACAGGCCTGTAATCCCAGCAGCTCAGGAGGCTGAGGCAGGAGGATTGTGAATTTAAAGCCAGCCTAAGCAAAAGCGAGGTTCTAAGCAACTCAGTGAGACCCTGTCTCTAAATAAAATACAGAATAGGGCTGGGGATGTGGCTCAGTAGTCAAGTGGCCCTGAGTTCAATCCCCATTACCACCCCCTCCCATAAAAAGAAATCCTAGAGGAAGTGGAGAAACAAAAGATCAATCACTTGATTTTCTGCTTCCTTAATATTTCTCTGTTCTCCGAATGTGACTGTATTGGCCTGTACTTCTTCCTCTGAGCACTTCGTTCACTTCACTGGACCAATGATCAGTTCCAGGCCACGCAAAAGCCGTGGAACTTCAGAACAATCAAAAACCCCAAAGTCACCTTTGAACCCCCAAAGCTTTTTCCAAGAGCCAAACCAAGGCAAAAGTAGATCGCCCTTTCCTTGATATTGTTCTCTCAAGGGGCCACAAATCATTCTAGAAGTTAGAAATTCTCAACAATGCTTAGGAATTTCACCAAAAAAGAAAAAAATAGGGGCTGGGGATGTGGCTCAAGTGGTAGCGCGCTCACCTCACATGCGTGCGGCCCGGGTTCGATCCTCAGCACCACATACAAAACAAAGATGTTGTGTCCGCTGAAAACAAAAATAAATAAATAAATATTAAAATTCTCTCTCAAAAAAAAAAAAAGAAAGAAAAAAATAGGGAGAAAGGAAAAAGCTTATCAGCAATTCTCAAACTATATTCCAGACCCAAGTGCCATGGTGCATGCGTATAATTCCAGCAACTGGGGAGGCTGAGGCAGGAGGATTGCAAGTTCAAGCCCAGCCTCAGTAACTTGTAAGACCCTCAGCAACTTAGTAAGACCCTGTCTCAGAAAAAAATAAATTAATAAATAAAAATATAAAGCCCTGGAGATATAGCTCAATGGGAAAGTGTTCAATCCCCAAAACTAAAAGAAAAAGTTATATTCCAAGGTTTCATGAGATGTTCTGGAAAAAGCGTTAAAAATAAACAAAAAAAAAAAGTATGTCTCATGCTAGTGACATGTCACAAACCTCTTAGCAAGTCACAGTGCTTATTACTATATTGAATACTCTAGAAACCCTACAATGAATAAATCTCTTTAAGTCCTCCAGAATTTCCCAAATTGCTTTAAGCACCAAAAAAAAAAAAAATTTTGTTGTTTGTTTTTTTCTCAAAGAACTGATCTTCCAAGGCATTCAGTTTAGGAAACACTTGAACAATCATTATATCACATAGGCCTATGTATACATTTGTGTGGGTTCTACACCTACACACACGAAAATGTGCCTTTATACCCTTTATACTTTATGTTTTGGTTTGCTGATGTGGGTAGCAAGTCTCAGCATATATCAGCTTCCCATTTAAAAGGTTAATTACCTTCTTTTCTGATATTGAGAGGAGGAAAAAGATCTGCTAAATAAAGGACACATGATACATGTTGTCTGATATACACAAGGCCAGAGATTATTTATCAGACATTCAGAGAGCCACCCAAATGAGGGCAACCTGACCCTAATGATGGGCAATCTAAAATTACGTTCCTGAGACCCATTAACGGTCAAATGCAGAAGAGAGCTTATTTGGCAGTTAGGTTTTTAACTCTCTTGATCCTGCTGATGAAAAGGCTTCTTGTTTGAGGATATCAATTATAGTCTAAGATTTGGGAGTAATTTGGTATTAACATGAACAGGAAGATAAGTGAATTTAAATTCTTCCAGAAACCACAGACCTTACTTTGCAAATAATACAATAATTAATACTACCAAGAATCTTTTTCCTCAGCGATTCTTTTTTATTTATGTATTTATTTATTTATTTATTTAGCTAGCAAACACTTGTTCAGGCATATCATCTGCAAAAGCATCACGCTGAGAAGAGACAGAACACAAGGACAGCACCTAAAAAATCTGTACATAAGGAAATGTATGAGACCGGGGCAAAGCCTGTTATAGCTGAGCTGAAATTCCCAAAGTGGGAATGATCTAAACACAAAGTTCTAAATGACAGTGTTTCTAGCATAAAATCTGTTTCTTATTAGCACGGCCCAGCCCAGCAGTGGAGTGGAGTCAGTAGGAAAGGGGGTTGGAGAGTTCCAGAGGCCAGAGAGGAGGCTGAACAAAAGAGGGCATAGTCTCACGTACTATGAAGGAGATTTCTACAAACATGAAGAATCCACCTGGGAGGAGGCAGGCAAGCATTGCCAGATGTCTCCAGATCTACCCTTTAACCCACTCTTTAGCCTATTTGTCATCTTTAAGGACAAATTTTTGGTTTTGTTTGTTTGTTTTATTTTTTGTCTTGTCTTATTTTTTCATATCTAGAATATAATACTTTAAATTGACAGGATAAAAGTAAATATTGTCAATATAACAGTTGAAAATCTGTTCTGATACATCACAGTAGCTTTTCATGAGCAGGTATTTCATAGTTTTTGTTGTTGTTGTTGTTGTTTTTGTTTTTGAACCCAGTGGTGTTTAACCACTGAGCCACATCCCCAGCCCTTTTTATTTTTTATTTTGAGACAGGGTTTCACTAAGTTGCTTAGGGCCATCCTAAATTGCTGAAGCTGGTCTTAAACTTGTGATCCTCCTGCTTCAGCTTCCCCAGTCACTGAGTTTATAGGCATTTACCACCATGCCTGGCCTCTTTTAGATTTTAATGACTTTTCAGCATTATATTCATCTTTCATCCTCAGATGGCCAAGCAGTCTTAGAGGGTATCTCTTCCATTTCTCAGGATAATGTTCATCAGCTTTCTTTAAAAATGTTTGATTTCCACTTTACAGCTTATATCTTTGTCTGATTTTAAGACACTCATTCTTCCATATGAACCAAAAAATTTAGTTCTGTTATTCATTAATCACATTGGTTTGTGATGCAAAATAATTCAGTCGTACAATGTGACTAAGTTAAAACAGTCTCTGAGGTGTGGGATAATGGTACTCATTATGGTAGATCTGCCATTCAGTCAGAATTTCTGCTTTAATATCATAGATGGATCATGTGTTTTCTTTGGCCGTTCTCGTAATCTACACATACACTTCACTTTCTAACATAACATCTGTTTTGCTTATATTTTTTGGCATTGAGTTCTCAGTTTTTTTCTGTGAAAGTATATGTTCCAAAAGCCATTTAATTTTCAATTCCTAGCTATACCACCAATACTTAACATGTTTCTAAAAGCACTTTTTCACTGTGATGATTTTATATAATTAGATATTAAAGTTTGATATATTGAGAACTCGGTTCCTCATTTTGAAAAGTCAATATTCTTCCTAATTCTTTTTTTCCAGATTTTTATTGATGCATTATAGTTATACATAATACTTGGATTCTTTGTTATTTATTCATATCTGCACAAAATATAACAATATAACTTGGTCAATCTTATTCCCCAGTATTTCCACTTTCCCTCCCTCCCTCCCTGCCCCACCCATTTCCTCTACTTTACTGGTCTTCCTTTGATTTTCATGAGACTCCCCACAAGCATGTTCTTTTTCCTCTCTAGCATCCACATTCATATGAGAAAACATATGACCCTTGATTTTCTGAGTTTAGTTACTTTGCTTAAGATAATGGTCTCAAGTTCCATCCATTTTCCTGCAAATAACATGTTTTCATCCTTCTTTCTGGCTGAATAGAACTCCCCAGTGGGGGCTGGAGTTGTGGCTCAGTGGTAGAGCACTTGCCTGGCATGCATGAGGCCCTGGGGTTGATCCTCAGCACCACATATAAATAAGTAAAAGATCCATTTTAAACTAAATTCCTTGTCTTTAAAAAAAAAAAAAAAACCTTGAGTATATATACCACATTTTTTTTATCCATTGTCTGTTGACAGACACCAAGGCCAGTTCCATAATTTGGCTATGGTGAATTGTGCTGCTGTAAACATAGATATGCATATATCACTAAGGTATGTTGACTTTAATTCAAGCCTCCCTACTGATTTCCATAGAGGCAATATTAGTTTGCAACCCCACCAACAGTGTGTGCCTTTTCCCCCACATCCTCTCCGGCATTTATTATCGTTTATATTCTGGATGGCTGACATTCTGACTGAAGTAAGATGAAACTTCAGTGGAGTTTTGATTTGCATTTCCCTAATTGCTAAAGATGAACAGTTTTTCAAATACCTGTTGGCCATTTGTATTTCCTCTTTTGTGAAGTGTCTGTTTAGTTCATTTGTGGCTTATTAATTGGGTTGTGGGGTTTTTTTTCCTGGTATTAAGTTATTTAGTTCTTTGTATATTTTAGATATCAATCCTCTATCAGAAGGACAGCTAGCAAAGATTTTCCCCCGTTCTGTACATTCTGTCTTCATGCTTTTAACTGTTTCCTTTGCTGGGTGGAAGCTTTTTAATTTAATACCATCCCACTTTTTAACTCTTGATCTTATTTCCTGATCTTTAGGAATCCTATTAAGGAAGTCATTCCCTGTGCCTGTGTGTTGAAGTGTTGATCCTGTGTGTTCTTCTAAGAGTTGCATGGTTCAGGTCTAATTCTGAGGTCTTTGATCCATTTTGAGTTGACTGCTGTGCAGAGTGAAAGATAAGTTTAGTCTCATTCTTCTGGACAACCAGTTGTTCCAGTACCCTTTGTTTAAAAGGCTGTTTTCTCCAGTGTATGTTTTTGGCACCTTTATCAAGGATCAGATGACTGTATCTGTTTGGGTTTATCTTTGTTCATTGGTCGTGTGTGTGTGTGTGTGTGTGTTTATATCAGTAACCATGGAGTTTTTGTTTCTATAGCTCTGTAGTATAATTTGAACTCAGGTGTTGTGATAGCTCTAGCATTACTTTTTTCTTAGAATTGTTTTGGTAATTCCGCGTCTTTTATCCTTCCTAATGAATTTTAAGGTTATTTTTTCCTAGTTCTGTGAAGAATGTCATAGGTATTTTGATGGAGATTACATTGAATCTGTATATTACTTTGGGCCATTATAATAACTTTAACAATATTAATTAATCCATGAACATGGAAGATCTTTCCAACTTCTTGTGTCTTCTTCAATTTCTTTCTTCAGTGTTCTATAATTTTTTTTATGGAGGTTTTTCACCTCCTTGGTTAGTTTATTCCTGCGGGGAGGGAGAGTGATTGTTTTTGAAGCTATTGTAAATGAAATTGTTTCCTAATTTATTTTTCAGCAAATTCGTTATTGGTATACAGGATTTTTGTATGTTGATTGATTGATTGACTTTTAGTACCAGGGATTGAACCCAGTGACGCTTAGCCACTGAGCCACATCCTCAGCCCTTTTTGTATTTTATTTAGAGACAGGGTCTGGCTGAGTTGCTTAGGACCTCACTAAGTTGCTGAGGCTGACTTTGAACTTGTGATCCTCCTGCCTCAGCCTCCTGAGCCACTGGGATTACAGGCATGCGCCACTGCACCCAGATACATGTTGATTTTGTAAACTGCTACTTTGCTGAATTTGTTTATTAGCTTTCGCAGTCTTCCGGTGGAGATTTTTTGATCTTCTAAGATTACGTCATTTGCAGTGATAATTTGACATCTTTCTTCACTATTTGTATCCCTTTTATATCCTTCTCTTGCCAAATTGCTCTAGCTAGAATTTTAAGTACTATATTGAATAGGAGTAAGATTGGATATGCTTTGGGTTTATTGTATACAGCCTTTATAGTGGTGGCTTCTATTCCTCTTTTCTTCACTGTTTTTACCATGAATGGATTCTGAATTTTGTCAAAGCTTTCTCTGAATCTATTGAGATGACTATGCAATTTTTATCCTTAATTTTATTTGTGTAGTGAAATACATTTATTTATTTCCTTATGTCTTCATAATTCTTGGTAATTTTAAATTTGGAAACCAGTTTCTTGTCAAATCCAATAAGATCAGCACCATGTTTAATTTGGTAATTAATGAAGAGCTTTACCAAAGGAGCTTAACTTTTCTATTAGGTTGTTTGTATATGCTGACATTATTGGCATTATCTTTAATTATTTTTAACCATCTGTCTACTTTATGAAGGCTAATTCAGAGAACATTAGATAATATAATGAGGAAACCCTGCTAATTGGGCACCCACAAGCTGAAGAACACCAAAATAACTGAATACAAAAAATTTTTTGTTTTGTTTTGTTGTACCAGGAATTGAACCCAGGGACACTTAACCACTGAGACACACCCCCAGCCCTTTTTTACATTTTATTTAGTGACAGGGTCTCAATGAGTTGCTTAGGGCCTCAGTAAGTTGCTGAAACTGGCCTTGAACTTGTGATCCCCCTGCCTCAGCCTCCCCAGCCACTGGGATTACAGGCATGCACCACTGCACCTAGTTTGTAATAGATTTTCACAAACCTTGTGACTTGAAAGAAACACAAATTTATTTTCCTAGACTACTAAAAGGTCAGAAGTTTGATGTAGCTCGTAGTAAACTAAAATCAAGATGTCAATAGGGCTGTATTCCTTCTGGGGGATCTCAAGAAGAATCTGTTTTCTGGCTTTTTCCAGCTTCTAGAGGCTACCTGCATTCCTTGGCTGTGGCCTCTCCATCTTCAAAATCAGCCAACTGAGTCTTACCCAACCTTTTCCTGCTTCATACTGACTCCAGCTCTCCTGCCTCCCCTGCTTTGCTTCTCAGAACCCTTGTGATTACACTGGGCCCACCCCAATAACCCAGGAGCATCTCCCTATCTCAATATCCTTTATTACTCCTGCAAAGCCCCTTTTGCCAGATAACTTTTAGAGGTTCCAGAGGTTAGCACTTGCCATCTATGGAGGCCATTATTCTTCCTACCACCAGGCCTCTAACATGTAGAGGATCTCACCCACTCAATTGGCATAGAAGGTGCACCCTATTTTACAGATTTTAAAAGTTGACTTAGAACCTGACCAATGATTTCTTTGATCTAGCTGTATCTCTTCTCTTCCTGAGACAATGAGTCTCCAGTTCAGTGCTAAAGGTCTAAAGGGTAAAAGAAAAACCAGAGAAGAAATTCTTCTGACTAAAGCCTCCATTGCTTTCCATAGCATTGATACAAAGGAACACTGTATTTGTCCTACGATATATTAAACTGAATAAAAATGTGCAATACTTATTACTATTATAACCAACCTATTTTTTAAATAATGCTTTTATAATACTGTGGACAATATTCTTTGCTGTAGTTTTTTTAAAATAACAGTGATATAAACAGTTTTCCTCCTTCCTTCATCAATTGCTCTGCTAGGGATTCCTAACACTGCTTCTATTTTTTTCTCCCCCATCCATTACTGGGGATTAAACCCAAGGACACCCTGTGAGTAAGCTACATATTTGGACCTTTTTACTTTTTATTTTGAGACAGAGTCTCACTAAATTGCTAAGGCTGGCCTTGAATTTGTGATCCTCCTGTGTCAGTCTCCTGAGTAGCTGGGATTACAGTCATGAGCCACCACACCCTGCTGCTAGTGCTTTTTGAAAGGGTGTCACATCTGACCAAAATGATCAGGTGTCCCAAAATCCTCTTACTCAGCATAATCTTATTAAATCTGACTATTACATCATTACATAATGTCAGGGACCTTGAAGAGTAATTATTTTTCATAATATAAAGGGCTTCTAGGTTTCTTGGTTCATTCTTATAATGAGGATGCAAAGAATAACACCTTTGGATTTTCATCATGAGACACTGAATACTAGAGAAATAAACTTTGCCCTTTTCCATTCTCTATCTCAGTTGCTAGTACATCATTCATAAATCCACTTCTTCAATATGTGCTCAATTTACAGAGAAACCCTCGAGTCAAGGCTAAATCAAGAAGTGAGGAAAATACAGTTAATATTTACAAGGCTATGCATGTTTCTCGGCAATGCTTGATATTTTTATTTCAAATATTTACTGGGGTAAATCCATGCTTTAAAAATAATGCCAAACATTAATCTGAGGCTACCAAAATAAAAACTCAATATAAGAATATGTCTACAGCTTTTTCGTTTGATGAATCTTTGGAAAATGTTCACTGCATTGAAATCCTTCTTTGACTTTTTATCAAATAAGTTAGCAAACCCTGTTGCCTTCCCTACTTAAGACTGTGATTTCAATGTTGAAATGGTACATAGAGGTACAGTCTAAGAGACGTGTTTTGTTATTGTTGTTTCATCAGAATCTCACCAATTTTTCTTCTGAGGGGAAAGACTCTCACTTCCAAGTCTTCATCATCAAATACTTCCTACCATCTTGAAGGGGGGTGTCTCCATTTCTTCTTCCACTTCTTATAATGGATAAGTTACTATGATGTTTTAGAGAATCTCGGGTGAATTGCTTTTTCTGTTGTGCGTGATTCGTGCCACAAAAGTGAAGACTCACCAATTTTCAAGAAAGACATCATCCTAGTACTGGGAATGTGGCTCAGTGGTAGAGTGCTTGCCTGGCATGCATAAGCCCTGGGTTAATTTCTAGCACTACCAAAAAAGAAAGAAAGAAAAATACCTTATTTGACCATTTTATAAGTTTATAAGTACACAGTATTTTAATGAGCTGTCTTGGAGAAGTAAGTTGCTGGAAAACAGATCTAATAAGAAATCACAAGCTGGGGATATAGCTCAGTTGGTAGAGTACTTGCCTTTCATGCATAAGGCCCTGGGTTCAATCCCCATCACCACAAAAAAAAAAAAAATCACAAGGCCAAGCCCCTCCCAAATGCTAATTTTATTTCATCCACTTCGTACCCTCATTTCTCAACACCATGACTAACAATGTTTACATTTTACAGGCTCACAAGTATTCTCTGAGATGATTTAATACTCCTTAATTATTTGTTAAATGCCTCATTCCCTCTTCATAATGATAATGCTTTCTCTGATCCTCATTTTTTGCCATACATGCCTCAGAAGGAGAAAGCAACAGCTCTGTTTATTTCTAGCTCACTTAAGCACTTATTATTTCACCCTTGGTTTTTAGTTGGATCTCTGAAACTGAAAAGCATCATTTATTATCCCAAATAGAGATGGAAAAACCATGTTTCTCTGTTGATAGATTTGAAGGTTGAGTCTGATCTTTTCTCCATAAAATTTTAGGCTGGTCTTCAGGAAAGCCATTTATTTTAGGATTGTATCATAAAATTTTTTCCCTATATGTTGTGATATTTTCAGTTAAGGTTATTTATTATAAAGAGAAACTCTAGTTATGTTTGGAGGTAGGGAGGGAGTACCGGGGATTGAACTCAGGGACACTTGACCACTGAGCCACATCTCCAGCCCTATTTTGTATTATATTTAGGGACAGGGTCTGGCTGAGTTGCTTAGCACCTCCCTTTTGCTGAAGCTGGCGTTGAACTCTCGATCCTCCTGTTTCTGCCTCCAGAGCCACTGAGATTACAGGTGTGCGCCACCATGCCTGGCTTGATTGATCTCTTGATGTTTTCTGTCTTACACCTGATTTCACCTATAATCAGCTTCTTCACAAAACTTATCAATTAGAACACTCAATAAGATAGGCAGCACTTGATGTATTTTTTTTCTTCAAAGCTTTAGATTCTAGTCTTGGATGAAATGACGCTCATAAATACAGATGCTTGTCAACTTACAGTAGGATTATGTTCCAATAAACTCATTGTAAATTGAAAATACTATAAGTGAAAAA
This sequence comes from Marmota marmota marmota, assembly GCF_001458135.2. Taxonomy (NCBI): domain Eukaryota; kingdom Metazoa; phylum Chordata; class Mammalia; order Rodentia; family Sciuridae; genus Marmota; species Marmota marmota. The sequence goes on along the minus strand of NW_025999990.1, from coordinate 46,669,593 downwards.
TTCATAGTAGACCAGGCGCAGCAGCACACATCTGTAATCCCAGCGGCTCTGGAGGCTGAGACAGGAAGATCAGGGGTTCAAAGCCAGGCTCAACAACTTAGCAAGGCCTAAGCAACTTAGAAAGACTCTGTATCTCAAAATTAAAAAAAAAAAAAAAAAGTCTGTGAATAAGCCTCAGTGGTTGAATGCCCCTGAGTTCAATCCCTGGTACCAAAAAAAAAAAAAAGTGAATTTGGGGCCTGGGAGCTTGTGTGTGGCATATACATAGCTCTGGCTATGCAAAAAAAAAAAAAAANAAAAAAAAAAAAAAAAAAAAAAAGAAAGAAAGAAAAAAGAAAAATATGCATTGCAAAAAAAAAAAAAGAAAAAATATGCATCTAATACACCTAGCCAACCAGACATCCCAGTTTAGTCTAGCCTAGGCTAAACTCAAACACTTATATTAGCCTATAGTGAGTCCAATCACCTAACCCCAGACCTATTTTATTAAAAAGTAAGGGGTAACTTGCAAATTATTGGAACAATCAAAATTCAAAATTCCAAGTATGGCTTCTACAAATGCATATCACTTTCACACCATCATAAAGTCACAACCTCACAAATTGAGCCAGCATAAGTCGGGGTCCCTCTGTGTGGGCACGCACAAAGGAAGCTCATGTTACGAGTGCTTCTAGAACTGGTTCAAGCCCAGTAATTACACACCACACCAGCCCTCAGAAGGATATAGCAGAAAGGGACTCTGATTTCATCTAGAGTGGCTGCCTCATTACAGAAGAGGCAACTAAGGGTTAAAATAGCTAAACTATAGTCAAATACCTTGCAAGAGAAGAATCAGGCTTCAATTACAGCCTTTCTGACTCACAAATTAATAGCAGCTTTAGAAAAATTAGAAACTTGGAGGGGATCCACCCAATCCTTTCTTTCTCATGCACCTTCTTTACCACACATCTAAAAACTGATCATCCAACCTTGAACTTTAAATCAAGACCTTTTTCTAAAATGCCATGGCCTCCTAATAATCACAGCTGGCTTTGGGAGGGGGTGGCTGGCGGAAGAAAGGAAGTAAATAAAAACCTCAGCATGAGGAATCTGCAGATTTTTCCAGCAAATAGCAATTTATATAAGTACTTCTGTTGTTGAAAGAGACACATCCACATTTTATTTCATAATTATCATCTATCACACAAGGTATCTAGAGATCAGAGTTCTTTGAAGAAGATATTTATAAAAAATATCCTTGACTTTTAAAATGCCTCACATTTTAATTAGCATCAACCTATGAAGACTTGCTATCCTGTGCAAATGGAAGTGTAGTTCTCTTCATGAAGATCCCGGCAAGGAAACCCATTTCTATTAATAGTCCTGATCACAAATCGGTATGAGAAATGTCCTTTGATTACTTCCACTAAAACACTAGGCATGATCCTAGAGAAGCTTCAAGAAGTTTAAATGGACTTGAAAACAACACTGTCCTCTCACTTTTTCATTAGTTTCTTAGGGTCAGAGGTAATTGTTTAGAATTGGGCAATACTTTATTCCATAAAATAGAATAAGTGTTTCAATTAGCAGAGCTGAGGAGGCTGAAAAAAAGCCAAAACAAAAAATGGTGGACTGGTCATTTCAAAGTTACTTTCAAAGATGTGTAACATAGTAAAGGACTGCAGTAGAGGGATGTACTTATTTGTGCCTCAGGAGGATTGCAGGTGGCACACGCCTGTAATCCCAGCAACTTGGGAGGCCGAGGCAGGAGGATTCCAAGTTCAAAGCCAGCCTCAGCAATTTAGCAATACCCCAAGTCACTTAGCAAGACCCTGCCTCAAAACATAAAATACAAAGGGCTAGGGATGTGGCATCCCTGGGTTCAGTTCCCAGGAAGAAAGAAAAAAAGAAAAGTTACTTTCTTGTAAAGTGCAAACAGGGAGATGGAACAGTAGAATAATAATTGATTGGTTAACAGCAATTTACTTCAGATTACCTCTCTATAAGGATTAAAGCAGAAGGAACTTCTTATAATACTGATTAAAATTGATCTGTTTGGGAGCCAGGGTTGTGGCTCAATGGTAGAGCGCTTGCCTAGCATGCGTGAGGCACTGGGTTGGATCCCTGGAACCACATAAAAATAAGACAAATAAAATAAAGGTATTGTGTTCATCTACAACTAATATATATATATATATATATATATATATATATATATATATATATATATTTTTTTTTNNNTTTTTTTTTTTTTTTTTTTTTTTTTTAATTGATCTGTCTGGCTAGGTGTGGTGGCATACACCTGTAGTCCCAGCAACTCAAGAGGCTGAGGCAGGAGGATCGTAAGTTCAAAGCCAGCCTCAGCAACTTAGGCCCTAAGCAACTTGGTGAGACCCTATCTTAAAATAAAAAATAAAAAGGGCTGGAGATGTAGCTCAGTAATTAAGCACCTGGGTTCAATCTCCAGTAAAAAAATTTTTAAAAGAACTAATTATTTATGGTATGGCATGTCTTTTTAATTAAAACATATACACACCTAAACAGTTTGTTAATTGAGCCACCTTCCTTTTTGACCAGTATTGAATTTTCACACTTACTATATTCTCACCATGTGAAAAGCACTGACATAAGAGCTACGAAAGGAAGTAATGTGAATAACCTCTATCCCCAGCGAACCTGGAATGGAGGAGACATTTCACCTCCAGATGAAGAATTCAGTCTACAGTCAGAGTCCCAAGTTATACTCCAAACTCTTCCCCCTAGAGCTGTGTAGTCAGAAAGATGATACTTACTCTCATGTTTTCAGTTTTCTCATATTTAGTCACACTGTGGAGTTGAAATGAGATAATGCATCTGAAACAGCTAGTGTAGCACCTGGTACTTTGGCAGTGCATAGTCAGTGTTAAGGTGGAGATAATGATGACGGTGGACTTGTTGGTGATGGTGGGAAAGGAGATTGTGGAGGTGGTGGAGGTGAGGGTGATTAATGATGGAGGTGAAGATGGTGGAAGTAGATATGGTGACGAGGGTGGAAGTAATAGAGGTGGAGATGATAGAGGTAGAGATGGTGAAGATGGTGGAGGTGGTGGAGGTGATGGTGATTAATGATGGAGGTTCAAGAAGGTGGAGGTAGAGATGGTGAAGAGGATGGAAGTGATGGAGATGGAGATGATAGAGGTGGAGATGGTGAAGATGGTGGAGGTGATAGTGAATGATGATGGATATAGAGATGGTAGAAGTTGTGGTGATGGTGGAGGAGGAGAAGGTAGAGGTAGAAGAGGTAGTGGTGATGTGGAGGTGATAGTGGAGGTAGGAGAGGTGGTGAAGGTGATGGTGGTTGTGGTGATGGCAGCCATTTTAATTGTAGCAATCATCTACCTCTAATGTGTGCCAATAATAATTTTTACAATAGCTGTTTACTAAAATCACTCCTTATTTATGAGTATCCCATCAACAGGGGGTTTCTACCAATTAGTACTTCTCAAGAGCACCCATTTACAATAATCAAAGGGAGCAATGTTCTAGTAGAATGCACAGGTCACTAAGGAAAACAAAAATATAAATAAAAAGCACAGTCTTATGCAGTAAGGACCACACAAGAGATGTATAAGATAGTAAAGGGCTGCAGTAGAGGGATGGATTTATTTATGCCTAATGAGGATTAGGAGGGACTTCTCAGTCAAAGCCGGAGTTAAACCCAGAAAGTGAAAAGATACAATTCTCAAGGGAAATTGGAGATGGGTTCCTCAGGCACATGCAGAGCTATGGAGACATGTAAGTAACACAGTGTGTGAAAGAAAGAGAGAAGCCAAAGAATAGGGTACATGGGAGAAGCAATGGAAGACAAGGTTGGATCCAGACAGCCGAGCCTTGAACTCTGTACCATTGTTAGGTAAGGAAGTAGTGTGTATGTTAGAAAAGTCATTCTAAGAGGGAAGAGACTGAAAACAAAAAGACCAGTAGGAATCCAATTGAGGGGACTGGGCAAAAAAAAAAAAAAAAGATAAGGACTTGCTGCAGTCAGGGCACGAGGGACAGAGAGAAGAGAACAGGTGTAGAATCTACCCAGGGAGGTGGTGAGGGAGGAGGATGTCCAGTGGAAGACCTGAGCTTGGAAGAGTGCTTCCTGCTGCTCTGCCTGCCCTGATGTGGGAGATAAGCTCGCCAGGCTAAGAGGGAGCAAAGAAAAAGAGAACACGTGACTTCAAAGGAATACAGAATAAGAGCTAGGGCTTAGTACTGAGTGGTGGCTAAAATCTTAAACACTCCCTGGTATTATCTGTTTCTTATTAGCTTTTTAGGAACAGAAACTTAGAAGTCAGTGAGCAAACTTCCATGTGCACGCCCACACACACAGCCCTAATCAAAACTCCACTGGCTGGTGACCATCATGTTTGTTCTATGGAGGTCATGTTTCCTCCATTTAAAAAAAAAAAAAAAAAAAAAAAAAAAAAAAGCTGGGACTATCCAGCATCTTTATAACTCATTTTCAATCACAAAGAGACAGAATGTTCTCTTTCCAAAGTGCTTTTTCTAACATTGCTCTTCTCCTCTTAATAATGCTTTTGATTTTTCTAAACAAAAATTTCACTGTAGAAGATTCTGAAGACAAAAAGTAATAATAATGATAACATGAATTATATAGAACTTTGTTGGCAAAGGAGAGGATTTCACTTCCACTAAGTGAAATAGGAGCCATTTCTGGGTTTCAGCAAAGGGATTACATGATCATAGCTTTTAAAGATTATTTTCATTCCTCTGCTGGGAATATATGAGGGTAAGGATAACAGCATCTATGATTATTTCTTTAAAATAGATTCTAAAAATGGAATTACTTCATCAAGATTATATTTGTTTAGGTTCTATTATACCCATCAGTCATGCAAGAGTACATGTGGGGAAAAAAAAATATCTGTTTAAAAAGCTCTGTGGTATACAAATTCAAAATCTGTTTTCTAGGTCTAGGGAAGAGCTCAGAGATAGAGTGCCTGCTTAGCATGGATGAGGCCCTGGGTTCAATCCCCAGCAAACATTGTGAAAGAGAGAGGGGGATGGGGTGGAAGATAGAACAGAGGGAATGATCTGTTTCCTATCTTTATAAAAATAACTGGCTCTATCTCAGACTTAAATCAGTTTCTGTGGCACGGTGATCATTTCCACTCAAGTACAGCCATGAAGCAGGAAAGTATGAGTTGCCAATTTAAGAGTCAGGTGGAATTAGGAGCTCCTTCAACGTGGGCAGCGAACCTAGGTGGAGAGGAATGAAGGGACAAGAGACTTGAGAGATGACAGCAAGACAGGAGTTCTGATCAAGCTGCAAACTTTTATTGTTCACACAGGGGTATTTATATGCTGGGGATGGGGAAGCTCTCTAATCAGCAATTGCTGGATGTGGGTGGTAAAACTGCCAGCTGCAAGATGTCTGATGATCCTGATAACCGCAGGATGTTCCAGGGAGATAGGTAGCTGCAGGATGTCTCCCAGGCAGGATGTCTCCCAGGGGGCTGTCAGGCTATTCTTTGAAGGAGAATTTCCTTCTAGCCCCTGACATTTAACAAGCATTACTGAACACTGTGCTAGTCAGTTTCCCATTACTGTAACAAATACCTGAGATAAATCAATTGAAAAAGAGGAAAGGTTTATATTGGTTCACAATTTTGGAGGTTTCAGTCCATAAACAGTCCCAGCCTTTGGGCCTGTGGTGAGTCAACACATCATGGCGGCAGCACATGATAGAGCAAATTGCTCACCTCACAGCCAAGACACAAGAAAAAAGGAGGAGGAGGAGGAGGAGGAGGAGGAGGAGGAGGACGAGGACGAGGACGACGACGACGACGACGACGACGACGATGGCTGGAACCCCAAAGTCCCCTTCAAGAGCCTTCCCCCAGTGATCTAAACCCTCCCCCTAGGCCCCACCTCTTAACATTTCTACCACCTCTTAATAGGGCCACAGATTGGGATCCAAACCTTTACCACATGAACCTTTGGGAGACACTTAGCAAGTAACTGCTGTGTGCCAGGCTCCTAAGGATACACAGATAACACTGACCCAGCCTCTGCCCTGATTTCACAGAGCAGATAATCAGAGTGGTTTTGGTAGTGTTCATGCACACGATGTTTACCTTGTTACAAGAGCTATGAAGAGAGAACTAGGGGTGTTGTGATCCTAGGGGTGACCATGAGCCATGTTGTCAGGGAAAACAAATCACCTCTTCCTCTAGGAGGTCTTCCTTGAGTTCCAGATAGATAGCAACAAAGAGCAAAGGCCTGAAGCAGGAATGAGAATTAAAAGTGAAGGAACTCAAGCCTAGAGTAGCTGTTCAGAAGGTATGGGAGTGGTTGCAGATAAAACTAAGAGCAATGAGGGCCAGAAACCAGAATATTGTCCACCACATTAAAGATCTTCAAATTTTAACCAAGAGCAAACAGAGGCTACTAAATGCTTTCAATCAAGAGCTTAGCAGCTTTGTCAAATGTTCTGATTCAGATAAACTAAAACCTGGCAGGTTGACCTTGATCTCAGTGTGCTTCATTATAGAAAAGTTAATGTTAGAAGATTTATAGGCACATTTATAAAATCCATTTTACTTACATCACAGTTGTCAAATATGAACTTACAGGATATGGTTCACAAGCATGTTACATTTAGAGACAATGGAATAGAAATTAGGCAGGGTGAGGTGGCACAAGCCTGTAATCCCAGCAGTTTAGGAGTCTGAGGCAGGAGGACAAGTTCAAAACTAACCTCAGCAATTTAGCAAGGCCATAAGTGACTCAGTGAGACCCTGTGTCTAAATAAAATACAAAAAAGGGCTGGGGATGTGGCTCAGTGGTTGAGCACCGCTGCATTCACTCCCCAGTATCAAAAAAAAAAAATTACTTAGAAATTTCTCATAAATATTCTACTATATCTCACTTACTTGCACTTGTAGAGAATATACCCTCGAATCTTCTCCCTACGCTTGGAGAATGACAATCACCATTCTGGCAAACCTATTGCCAAATGAAAATTAAAACCTTTAAGATGAATTTATTTCTGCAGGGTGGATATTGCAATCATGGAAAGATTTAGCTGACAACTACCAAAAAAGAATTAGGAGGGGAAAAAAAGAATTCAGGGGAGAAACAGATGTCCAGGAAGTTAATGTTGCCAGGTTTGCTTGGAATGCAGTGGAATCTACAGGATGCGGGAGTGTGCTCTGCCAGTCGAGTCCCAAATAGCTCGCTGATGCTTGTACATCTTTTGAAATTGCATTCGAAGGGCCAATTTTCTAGTCTATTCTCTTCTTGGAAACAAATATATACTTCCAGGCTCCCACGGGATGTATAATTTTGCACCATTGTTAGTGGTTATAGGCACCATTTGTCGCTAGTCATCCACTCATCCCATTTTGTATAAGCCTGAATATGCCTTGCACATGTTTAAAAATGCATCATCAGTTACACTTCAGAAGACAGAAGCTAGTTAAAAGATCCCACTTTGATGGTCTTAGTCTAACAATAAAAATTTTTAGTTTGTTTTTTTTAATAGTATACATTTGTTCCATCCACATATAGGCAGTATTTTAAAGATGCAAGAAAAACATCTAGAAGGTTTGCAACCCTGAAGCTAGTCTCTACTGTCTTCTCTTAAAGACTGCGATTATACAATATAGTGAATATTTACTTTTATTTAACAAACACTTATCTAACACTTCTGTTGGTCAGCCATTGTTCAAAGATGCTTTACAAAGAGAAACACACTGAATATTCGGTTTCCGGTTCCTGTGGATTTGTTTATCCAGCTGCTTAAATTGAGAGTGTCCTGGAGAAAGGTGCTCAGCAGATTCTGAGGACGTGAGCAGATTTACCCCAGTAGGATTTAATATTTGGCCAAGGGCACAGAAGAAGGCATCATCCAGGAAAAACTTTTCCTTTGCCCTCTTAGGTTCAGGATTGGGAGGGGTAAATTCAAAAGACAAATTTATAAGAGAAACAAGATTTGTATTCAGGTACATATGGGAATTCACAGAAAATAGTGACTCAAGGAGAGACTTTGTATTCTCTTAATAAGGAAAGGGGAGGACATTTAAGAGAAAACAAATTAATAAAAGATGAATAGGCTTTTAGGAGAATAGATGGGAGATATGATAGTTTTGTGATAGCATCTGTTTAAGTGTGCCGTCTGCTTCTCTGCAGGTTAGAGTCAATCTTCCCTGGTTGCAGACACTCTAAGGCAGGGGATTGATGAGAATTGACTTCTCTTGGAAGTTCTACTTTTTAAGTAGATAAAGGAGAAATAAGAAAAAAAATAGCCTATTATCAAATGTATTCTGTTCAAAATATTTTTTATGTCACAGTGGCATATTCAGGACCTCTTCAAAAGATACCAGGGCCAAAAGCTGAACACTGTGACATGCATGTAATCCCAGCAACTCAGGAGGCCGAGGCAAGAGGATTGCAAAGTTTGAGGTCAGCCTCAGGAACTTAGTGAGACCCTGTCTCAAAAATTAAATAAAAAGACTAGAGATATAACTCAGTGGTAAAGCGCCCTTGGGTTCAATCTCCAGTACCAAAAAAATAAAAAGTAAAATAAAGAAAGCATGGCCAAGGAAGACTGCCCTTGACTCTTAGTGGACATTCAGGCTCTGACCTGGCCTTGGGGTGGAGATCTGCCCTGGAATGGAGGGGGGAAAAATAAACTTTCTCAGGCCCCAAGACACTCTCAGAGGTTCAGTCCCACTGATCTAAAAGTGTCAGAGCCAGGCACAGTGACACATGCTTGTAATCCCAGCAGCTGGGCAGGCTGAGGCAGGAGGATTATAAAGTCAAAGCCAGCTTCAGCAATTTAGCAAGGCCCTAAGCAAGATCCTGTCTTAAAATTTAAAAAATATAAAGAATTGGGGATGTAACTCAGTGATTAAGTGTCCCTGGGTTCAATTCCCAGGGCACCCCAGACCAAAAAAAAAAAATGTAAATAAAAGAGAGAGGTCCTTGATTCCACATCTGGACTGAGACCAGCCTCAGGGACAAGACCAGCTTTGGGGAAACCCCACGACCTGGGACATTCCTTTGAGTGTGGGGGTTTTAGTAATGCCCCATAGAACAGAATTTGGCAGGAGCCTGTCTCTTCCAACAGTTCAGTTTTTGTTTGTTTGTTTTGTTTTGTTTTGTTTTGTTTCTACAGTGCTAGGGATTGAACCCATGGCCTCCCACATGCTGGTCATACTCTCTGCCACTAAGCTGCATCCCCAGCCCAATTCAGAATTTTTAAAAATCTCATATAGTGGAAAATCTGAACAGCTCTCCTCATGAACCAATGTTTACAGAGCATTTACCAGACTCCAGATGGTTTATCCTACCTAGTATTCTCCCCATTGTGATAGCTGAGAAACTGAGACATAGAAAGGTTAAGTAACTTCCCAAGGTCACATGGATACTAAGTGGCACAGTCGATCTTTGTACCTATTTATTCAGTTTGACTCCAAATTTCAAATTCTTAACCATGAATTGTGCCTTGAATCTGCTAGCCTTCTCCTTGAGACTTTATTTTAACAAAATGAAAGTGTAACAAATGGCTTCAAGAAGTTTCTATTAATAGTATTGATGTAGCCTGTGGATGAAGCTCAGTGGTAGAGCATCTGCCTGGAGTGCTTAATCCCCAACACCTCAAAATATGAGAATACTGTAACCTTAAAAAAAAAAAATTGCTGATAATATCAACCTCTTGACCCATCCTAATGCAATAAATTCTTCTGATTTAGTTATTTCTTCCCTACTGAGATGATATCCAGCTCAGAATAACTCTATTCTTGTGATACATAGGTAGGTCTGACTCTTGATTCACCGTTTCAGCCCCTCAGGAACCTCCTTTGACCCTCATGTTTCATTTATTTATTTGTTTATTTGTTTGTTTATTTTTGGTGCTGGGGATTGAACCAAGAGGGGCTTAACCACTGGGCAGGTCCCTTAGTCCTTTTTTTTTTTTTTTTTAACATTTTATTTTGAGTTGTTTAGGGCCTTGCTAAATTGCTGAGGCTCAGCTTGCAATCCTCCTGCCTCAGCCTCCGGAGCTGCAGGGATTACAGGCATGCACCACTGCACCCGGCTCGTTTTTCATTTTTATTGTCACTCAGCTCAGAGACCAAGGCCCTGTCCATCTGCAACAGTACCTTCAGTAACAACATGCTTTCTCCTAGAAATAGCTATCCAAAAGAAATTTCTAATCTCACTGGTGATAACAAGTGTACTCACCATCTCACTGGAGTAAAGGTTCATTTTGTGACATAATGGAAGTTAAAATCTAAATAGCTTCATGGACCCCTAATTGTGACAGCCAGAAATATTCTAGTTTTAAGTTATTCCAACTGTTCCCCCCAACAAACTGTGTAGACAGAGGGGCCTGCACAGTTTTAAGGGGCTCAGAACCCTGTGAGTCCCATCAAAGGACCACATTTTCTTGCCACCAGCCCTGTTGATCAGGAAGTAGATTCTATCCTTTTGTGAATAGCATGATTGCATTGTTATATATGAACAAGAGACAACAAATTTTTACTGGACACATATTGTCTGCCAGGCAGCACCTAATCACATTGGAGACAAAAACAAATCACTCTAATGTTTCCATCAGAGAGATAAATGCTAAGACAGAAGCAATATTACCTAGGATGCACCTCTGCTGAGAAGTAGGAAAGGCTTTTCAGCCCGTGAGATGCTTGAGTTGGTTCTGAAAAATGGGTAAGTGTGTGACAGTCACTCCCATGACCACTCCTGTATTAAAACTTGGCAGACTAAAATCTGATCAATTTCTTTTCGGAGCTACTTCATCACCCCAGGATATTCTGCTGAGGGTACAGAAAGGGTTCTTAATTTCAAAACTTTTTCAAACCAGGTCTGGGTTTGAGGTTTAAAACGATATTCTTCAATCCTATACTATCAGACAGGTTTCTCTCTGTGGGATAAAACTGGAAGCTGCGTCCCTACTCAGCTTGGGTTTCAGTGGGTGATGATGCAGTGGCAACACACAGACACCAGGGGGCGATACAGTTTCACCGAAGAATCACAGGGACCTTGACTAAAAACATCCACAGTATCCTGGTACAGAGATGAAATCCATAAATTAAAAGTTCTGCAAAGGAAAAAGAAGTATTTAAAAAAGTCTTTCTTCGAAAGTTTCCTGAATTACTATCAAGACTGCCTTTCAGGTAGAATACAACAGTTAATAATATGGCATTATGTAAAAATGTGGATGTGTAATTGATGTGATTCTGCAATCTGTATTTGGGGTAAAAATGGGAGTTCATAACCCACTTGAATCTAATGTATGAAATATGATATGTCAAGAGCTTTGTAATGTTTTGAACAATCAATAAAAAAATAAATTAAAAAAGACTGCCTTTCAGCATTTGTGCACAGCTGGAATTTTTGCAATATCATTTGCAAAAGAATCACTTTTTATTTTTCTTAATACAGCTGCCTGATCTTTCCAGGCTTCTGTCTTGCAAATGATTTTACTTAACCACCCCAGCTAGCCAAAATCATATTTTTAGGATTTCTATCTTGCATCCTTTGCCGGACCAGTGGGGCTCTCTTCCCTCTGTGCCCATTCAGGGCTTCCAGCTGCCCTTGTGGCTGCTACAGCTGCAGTCAAGGTAATTCCAGTCGGGGCCTGTGTTTTGTTTCCTGCTTGGCAGCCACCAGGTGTCTGCCCTCCCTTAACCCCTAGGGATGAGAGATCAAAGGTGCACCTACATCTGCCTCCTGCCCAGCTCTTTAATCTGTTACATGTTCAAAAGGGACAAATGTGGTATTGTGCACTCAGGGAGGGAGGACAAATCAAGGTGGAAATGGGCTTGGTCTCAGAGAGTGTAAGCATGCTGAAATGATGTGGAGTATGTCTACCTGCATAGTGGCCCTCTCACTGTGGGCTGCTTCCTTTTAAAAGAACAAGAGTCTCACTGGTAGATGAAAGCCTCTTTTCTTCAATTGGAGGCCTACTAAACCCATTTAATGAACTACTGTATACAGACCCATTTGGAGATTACCATAGAAAATTTACCATAGAAAATAATAAAGTAGTTGGCCATGTAACTCAGAGAGAGAGCATTTGCCTAGCATGTGTGAGGCCCTGAGTTGTTATATATATATATATATATATATATATATATATATATATCTCACACGAATCTGGGTTCAATCTCTAGCACTGCACAATAAATAAATAAATAGAAAAATAAATAAATAAATATGAAAGTATAAGGACACTGATAGAGACTTGGGCTTATTTCACTAACAGGAAAAAAAAAAGATGAATTATTAAGTAGAGTAGAAAAAAGTTTTAAGGAAGCCTCTTTCCAATGGAACTGCATTTTCCCTACGCACAGGACTGAGTAAGTAGAGGACTGCATTTTTAAATAGAAAAGCAGATAAGGTGAAAGAAAACAATTCCAGAGGTCATGGTTATGGCAAGTGCAGGTTTTTCCTGACTCTCAGGACCCTATGGTGCCGTGGTTCTTTTTTCTAGTATTAAAGAATGGAGGGGGCTGGGGTTGTGGCTCAGAGGTAGAGAGCTTGCCTAGCATGTATGAGGCACTGGGTTCGATCCTCAGCACCACATAAAAATAAAATAATTGTGTCGACCTAAAACTAGAAAATAAATATTAAAAAAAAAGAATGAAAACCAGCTCACAGCTCATGATCTAATAAATTACTCCTGAACTTCAATTTAGAAATACCTTAAACAATTTGAGCACTCACAATTTTTTTTTTTAAGACTCTCTGGAAAGCCCCCAGATTTCCCTCAAAGACATAAATGTGAGTTTTTTTTCCTCTGTGCATTCCTGCACCTGCTTATCCCAAGGCTCCCTCGTGCTTCTTCTACTTCCAAGGTCCCCCCAAAAAAGGGAGAATATGAGCACCTTAGTCATGTTTGAGGGCCTCCAAAGACAACAGCAAAACAGAAATAAGGGCCAAATAGTAAGTACCACTGTGTCCCCAGTTACAATGGCTAGGAGTTTTTACACTGTGAGAGAGACAAGTGGCAAGTTGTTAACAGCTACAGTGAGAATGGATTCTTATCAGCTGCATCAAATATTTCATTCATCCACTTAGCAAATATTTATTCAGCACTTACTATGTCCAGACACTGTGCCGAACTCAGGAATTTAGCAAGGATCAAAGAGAGTCTGAGTCTCTGTTCTCAGGGCGTTTACAATCTAGAGGTAGAAACCCGTGTGAATCAAATAATCAGAGATGATTACTCTGAGGTAATTTGTGGGAGAACGTACTGTAAAGAAGGAAGTAGTCTAGAGGTCCGTGGAGAACTTCCCTGAGAAAATCCTCACGTATAAGAGCTAAAGGATCAGTGAAGAAGGGTGAGAGAAGGTACAGGTTATTATTCAGAGAACTGAAAGGGTGGTGTGCCCAGAGCACCAAAAGCTAAGGGCCAAGTTATGTGAAGTCAGAAATTTAGGCACAGTTGACTTTTTCATTTTATTTATTTATTTATTTAGGTCCTGGGAACTGAATCCAGGGGAGCTTTACCACTAACCACATCCCCAGCCCTTTTTATTTTTATTTCAGAACAGGGTCTTGCTAAGTTGCTTAGAGCCTTGCTAAGCAGTTGAAGCTGACCTCAAACTTGTGATACCCTGCCTCAGCCTCCCAAATCACTGTGGATTACAGGCGTGCACCACCAAGTCCACTGACCCTTTGATTTATCTGATACTAGCTACCATTACCTCAAAGTGTAGCAGCTTAAAAGCAACCATTTGGAGGTTTGGAGTGTAGTTCAGTGGCAGAGCTCTTGCCTTACATGCAAGAGGCCCTGGTTCTGATCCCCAGCAATATTTAAAAAAAAAAAAAAAAAAAAAAAAAAACCATCATACCACATAAATTTGCATGAGGTATTTAGGCAAAATTGAGCTGGGGATGATTCTTGTGTTCTCTTTTCAGCTAGAAGTTGAGGTATTTGTCAAGGTTCTCTAGAACCTCCTTTCTCTCTCTCTCATACACACACACACACACACACACACACACACATATATATATATAATTTTTTAAAATTTATCACTGATTATGGAAATTGAGAAGTCCCAATATCTGCAGGCAAAGAGCTAGCTGGAGCCCCAGGAGAGCCAGTAGTACAGTTCCAATCTGAGTCCAAAGGTCATAAAACTAGAAGACCTGGAGAACACTAGTATAGGCTGTAGTCCAAGTCCAAAGGCAAGAAACCAGCAGAGGGAGAGAGTTGTCCCTGCTCAGAGGCATTTCTGTTCTTTTCAGGTCTTCCATTCGGATGAAGCCTACCCACATTAGGGAGGACAATCTGCTTTATTCTATTTTTGAATCTACTGATTCAAATATTAATCTCATCCAGAAACATTATCACAGACACACCCAGAATCATTTTTGGTCAAATATCTGGTCACCCTATGACCAGCCAAGTTGACACACAAGCTCATCATCACATCTGGACTGGTCTCAGGCCTCCACAATGACATTATTCATGCTCCTGGCACTTTGGTTTCAAGGACTGGGAATATGGGCTCGGCAGTAACTATTGACTATAGTACCTACAGGTATCCCCTCCAGCCTGTGGCTTCAAGAATTCTAACATGTCAGAGAAAATGTCCCAAGAGACAGGAAGTCTTAAGGTCTAGGCCCAGATGGTGGCAGATAGTGGCAGAGCATCACTCTGCATTCTGTTGGTCAAAGCAGTCAACAAAGCCTACTCACACCAAGGGGGAAAACAAAGATGCTGACTCTCAATGAGAAGAGTCAGCCACAGTTCCTCCTCTGCACACAGATATTTACATGCTCTCCAGGGCAAAGTACACCTGCTTCTCACACACGTACACATATCCTTATCAAGATCTCAGAAACCTCATCCCAAACTTAAGTTTGAGACTCATGTTCTTTGGGGGGTTTTGTTGTTTGTTTGTTTGTTGTCTGTTTGGTTGGTAGGTTTTTGGTTTTTGGTTTTGGTGCTGGAGATTAAACCCAGAGGCACTTTATCACTGAGCTACATCCCCAGTCTTTTGAGACAGGGTCTGACTAAGTTACTTTGGGCCTCACTAAGTTGCTAAGGCTGCCATTGGTCTTACAATCCTCCTGCCTCAGCCCTTTTTTAAATTTTTATTTTGAGACAGAGTTTCTCTGTGCTGGCCAGGCTGGTCTTGAACTTGTGATTCTTCTGACTCAGCCTCCCCAGTAACTGGGATTATAGGTGTGTACCACCATGCCAGCTTGAGAGGTTCTTTTTTTGACCTATTTTTCTCTTCCTACAGTCTATATATAGGTATTTTTTGTTTGTTTGTTTGTTTGTTGGTTTTGTTTTTTTTTGTAATGGTATTTAAATCATTCTGCTTGGCTGCCTCTTAACTAAAATCGATGATCTGGGGTTGGAGACGTAGAGGAGTGGTATAGCAGTTGGCCTAGCGTCATCAAGGCCATGGATTTGATCAACAGCATCACACACAAAAAAAAGTAAATACAAGCTATGAGCATATTAGGTATATTTTTAATTTTCCATGTGACCACAGGTGATAATGCTGCCAAATTTCCTGCCACTCCATAAAAAGGTTGCCTTTTCTCCAGCTTCCAATGACAATTTCCTCCCCAGCCTCCCAGTCTCCCAGCCTCCACTGATCATCTCCTATGGCCTCACAGCTCCTGCTCGCTACCTTGCTGAAAGCCGAGGCTCTGCCGCTGTTCACTGCAGCATCGGCACACGGCCTCTGCCTCACTGAATCACAGGACTTCTAACCTCCCTAAGTAAGACAGGAAACAAGAGCTGTCATTACAGGAAGGCTGGACACAGAACTGGGAGTGTCACACCCTCTGTATTCTGATGCTCCGAGCAGTCACAAAGCCTGCTGTTTCAAGGGGAGGGGCATAGTTTCTTTCCACCTCTCAACAGGAAGAGTGTGGAGGAATTTATGGCTGTTTTTATTCTGCTTTAGTTGACATCCTAAAGAGCTTTGCAGGTCACTTTAGGCCTGAAAAACAATGAAAAGTCACTTAAAAGTTTAAAGGGGTGGAGAACATTCATGACCTTACTGAAAGGTCACTACAACTGCAGTAGGGAAATGAGAAGAAGGATATTTTAAAACTGAATAGTTCTTTTGAGACCTTCTGTCTCTTTTTTTTGGGGGGGGGAGGGGGCGAAGGGGAAGAGGGCACCAGGGATTAAACTCAGAGGCACTTGACCACTGAGCTACATCCCCAGCCCTATTTTAGAGACAGGGTCTCGCTGAGTTGCTTAGCATCTTGCTTTTTGCTGAGGCTGGCTTTGAATTCACGATCCTCCTGCCTCAGCCTCCCAAGCCACTGGGATTACAGGTGTGTGCCACCACCTCTCGTGAGACCTTCTTTCTCTATCTGTACCTCATCATACAGATGAGGTACAGGAGGATCATGAGTTCTAAGCCAGCCTCAAATAATAATTTGGCCCAGGATTATGACAGTAAAAACAAGAGAAGTACAGATTCTATCAATAGTTGTACATAAAATTGATTAGCTAATATTCCTTGATATTCATTTAGAACACAATCTCACTTCCAAATAGCTGATAAAAATCCTTGACGACTTTGCTTATATTGCATTTCTGAAACACCTAAATATTTACTGCAGTTTACATATGTTATCTCCATACATCGATCTTTACTAACCCCCATAAAGACCAGCACTCTGAGTGCTGGCCATGATGGTACACACCTCTAATCCTAGCAGCCCAGGAAGCTAAGGCAGGAGTATCACAAGTTCAAAGCCAGCTTCAACAACTTAGCAAGGCCCTAATTAACTCAGCGAGACCCTGTCTCTAAATAAAAAATAAAAAGGGCTGGGGATGTGGCTCACTGGTTAAACATCCTTGGATTCAATACCTGGTACCCAAAAAAAAAAAAAACCAGCCTTTGAGTAGAAAGACAGTAGTCATTACAGTGAGATCCAAGCACTCTGCCGAATAGTGGACACAATTTCAAGAGCACACTTGAAATTTATTTGATGGGAATGGTCAATTCTTCATTCGTTAAGAGGAAATTACAATAGCAGATTAAACAGGTCCCTACTTTCACTCTGCCTGTATTCTAATGAGGAAAACAGTTATAAACTAGGAACCAAAAGCTGAATTGATGAAGTTGTTTGTTTGTTTGTTTTTATGCTAGGGATTGAACCCAGGGCCTTGTGCATGTGAGGCTGTAAGGGTCCCGCGAAACGTCGGAGAAAGAGACCACTAAGTGACCACTCATGCAATTGGCAGAAGGGGGATTTATTGAACCAGCATGCTGGGGCTCCGTGCCCACTCATGAAGGGAAAGCAGCCCAGAGCCCCGAGCAGGGGCTGAGCACTTCTTAAGTACACTTTTTGGGGAGGGCGGAGGGCTTTGTATACATCAGAACAAATCATCATGAGGCGCGGGAAAATTGAACAACAACTCCTAAACATGATTAGTTCATTCATTGGCGGGAACAGGTCAGGCTGGAGTGATAGGTCATTCCTAAGGAGGGGGTTACATTTAAACTGATTGGTCCAGGCCCTGCAATGCCTATGTGCGACCACACAGAGCCCTAAACAACCAAATAGGGGAAATATTTACTGGGCAGTTCTAAGCATTGTCTTAACAGCTACAGAAATTTCGGGTTTTGCAGGTAGCATAGAAACCTAACAATACCTCCTTTACATTTTAACTCAGACCTTGCAGCTTAGAAACTTTTACAACACCTGGTCTTTTACCCTTTAACTTTTACGCTTTAACTTCAATTTCTTTTACCCTTACAAGGCAAACAATCTACCAACTCAGCTATATCACTATCCCTAAAATAGTTTCAAATAGAAGTAACTGCCACTAAATGACCAAGAGATAGGGCAGAGGGTAATCTCTGGGGGCGGCTCTAAATAAGGTAATCAGGAAGGACTCTAAGGATGTAGCATTTGAATTCAAGTCTGAATGAAGAAAATGAGCTGATTATAGGAAGATTCGACAGATTTGGGGAGAATATTTAAAACTGGAGGGAGCCCTGGATAGCTGGAGACAGAAAGGATCTAACATTGCAAAGCACAGAGAGGAGACCATATGGCTAAAGCATCATGTGAGATTAAGTAAACTAGTACAGAAATAGGTAGGAACATGTCACGTGGGGCTTCCTTGACCAGGATTAGAAATTTGCTCTGTATTGCCAGGCATGGCAGTGCACACCTGTAATCCCAGCAACTCAGGAGGCTGGGGCAGGAGGATCATAAGTTCAAAGCCAGCCTCAGCAATTTAGTGAGACCTTAAGCAACTTAATAAGATACTGTCTCAAAATAAAAAATAAAAATGGGGGCTGGGGTTGTGGCTCAGTGGTAGAGTGCTCGCCTTGCATGCATGAGGCACTGGGTTCAATCCTCAGCACCACATAAAAATAAAATAAAGATATTGTGTCCCCCTAAAACTAAAAAATAAATATTAAAATAAATAAATAAAATAAAAAAGGCAGAGGATGTGGCTCAGTGGTTGAATACCCCAGGGTTCAATCCCAGGTAACAAAAAGAAAGAAATTTGCTCAATATTTTAACAACAATGGGATGTCATTAGAGGGTCTTAGCCCTGGATATTCATATTTCAACATGAATTATTTTAACCTAACCCTTTCTCTTTTGAATTTTTTTAGATCAATTGAAATTCACCAGTGGTAAAACATTTGCCTAGTATGTGAGAGGCCCTGGGTTTAATCTGCAGCACAGAAAGAAAGGAAGGAAGGAAGGAGGGAAGGAAATATTAGGGGAAAATACTAGGAAAGAGGTCAGAATAGTTTTGGAAATGCAGAACCGTTGCAGAAAACACACCTGGCTAGTGATTGTTTCTGACTTTCAAGAAGATAATGAACAAAAGGTACACAAATGACTGCAAGGTCAGGAATTTTGCCATATTAGTAATAGTGGTCCACTTCATGGTTTGAATACAACCCTTGCTGCTCTGCTACAGAGGCTTTTTTTAAAATGGATGTGTTTTTCCCTCTTCTCTCACTCCCAAATTAGCAAATGAATTTCAACTCCCCTCCCCCCTCCTATCGGGCACACCTAGAATGCAGCCTTCAAATCACCTCTTTGTTCCCCCTGATGGGCAGAATCACAGCCTCTGAGTCAGGAGTCCCTTGTGTTTCTCCTTTGCTGGCAAAGCAATAAAACTTCTTTTTCCTTTTTCTCAAAACTTTGTCTTCATTATTGAATTGGTGTTGGGGACAAGGTTGGAGCTTATTGAACGTATTGAAGATATCAAGTTCAGGGAAGAACAGTTAAGTTCCTTTATCTTTTATCTTTTCTTGTTTTTCTTCAGCTCAATGTGAAGACTTCGGTGAGGGGGTTGGTAGGACCATTTTGTGTGTGTGTATATATATGTATATATATTTATATTATATATGTATGTTATGGCTTATCCTTAATTACAGGCAATGTCAACATCAGCCACTCACCAGATAATGTCTGTTTTGTGTCCTAGAAATCAGCAGTATCATGTGTAGCTTTTAAATATCAACACCAATCACTTCTTAAACATTCCAAATTTTTAAGATATTCACACTTTAAGGCAAAAGTTATCTTTTCCCGTCATTCTATAATTGTTTATATGTAATGTTAACATTAGCTATATGACTAGATTTAGCTAATTTTAAGTTTTTACTATAACAAAATTAGTTTGCAACATAAAGGTCTACCCTATTATAAAGAAACATTTAAATTGGGTTAAAAAAATAAGAAATGTCCATATAAAGTTAATGAATCATTAATGCTTTTATTAAAATAATGATTACAATGAGAGTTCTAGAATCAGACTATTGTTTGCTTTTAAATTAACCTTTGTGCTCCTAAATCAATAAGTGCACTATTGGGCTTCCTTCCACAACTACCCTCATCTCCTGTAAGAATTCACGTAGATGTCCCTCCTAGAGCCCTTTTCTACACACCAATGAGAGTACATTGTTTTCATTTGAGAGTCAAGGTTAATATGCAAAATCATGGTAATACACATAAATGGTTATACACAAATATGAATATGGGGGCCAGGGTTGTGGCTCAGAGGTAGAGCACTTGCCTAGGATGCATGAGGCACTGGGTTCAATCCTCAGCACCACATAAATATAAATATGAAGATATTGTGTCCACTTGTAACTAAAAATTAAATAAAAAAAACATGAATATGGTTATTTCATGGTTATACACAAAATGAATATGACTAGAAGAAAATTAATGTTCTAAACATAAAGATTCAACAGTTTGAAAAGATAGTGGATCATTTCTTCAATAAGTATGTTACTCAGATCTGATTTTGCCTTTTGCCTGCTAAAAAAAAATTCAAATCCCACCACAGGCATTGTGGTGTATGCCTATAATCCCAGTGATTTGGAAGGATGAGGCAGGAGGATCACAAGTTTGAAGCCAGCCTCAACAATTTAGTGAAGCCTTAAAACTTAGTGAGACCCTGAGCTAGGGATGCAGCTCAGTGGCAAAGTGCCCCTGGGTTAAATCCCCAGTAACCACCCCCACCCTCACCCCAAAAAAAGTCAGATCCCTTTAGTCTTGTTCTTACTTGATTATCAATGACTTCTACTTAAAGGGTGGAGTATACACAGTATTTTTTTTTTTTTGTATATGATAGTTTTAGGAGCTTTGGGAATTACTGCAAAATAATAGCAAGTGCCAAATTTACCCCCATTTGGCTTCTTCAATTTAATTAGAACCCCTTTCATGACCCCATTTCAGTATTCTGAAGTTCAAGATTTTTTTTCCTGGACCTGAGTGGGAAGAAACATCAGTTATGACAGTAGTGCCCTAAAACTGGTTCAAACAGACTTGAGCTCATTGTTAACAATTAAATTGTGTACACTTACAATGAATTATATTGTTTAAAAGATAAGGGCTAAGGATGTAGCTCAATGGTAGAATGTGAACTTTGCATGCTTAGGCACTGTTTTCAGTTCCCCAGCTCCGAAGCCAAGCAAAACCAGAGAAAGATAAGTAAAAATGTAGGACTTTTTACTTCCTAATGACTTGACTACTTTTTCTTCCACTTCACTACTTTTTTTTTTTTTTTTATACTGGACCTCACTACATTGCTGAGGCTGGTCTCATACTAGTGATCTTTCTGCCTCAGGTTCCCAACTGGCTGGGATTACAGGCATGCGCCACTACCTCCAGTACCAGGACCAGCCTACTCTTGACATTCTTTATATTTGCTGTGCCTGTGTGGTGTAAGGACTACACAGCTCTGTGGCTGGTGCATTTCTCTTGACAGCTCCACGTTCAGGGAGGGGTATTCATGGTGAGGGTATTTACATAGTCTTGAAGCTGATAGAGATTTTAATTGAAAAAAAATAATTTATATATAGGTGAAGAACAGAATAACAGTAGATTGCATAAAATATGCAATGAAAATTGCCAGGCAAACTGGTGAACACTTGTAATCCCAGCAATTTAGGAGACTGAGGAAGGAGGATTGCAAGTTTGAGGGCAGCCTCAGCAATTTAAAGATACCGTGCCTCAAAATTTTAAAAATAATTTGAAAAGAACTGGGGATTGTAGCTCAGAGGCAAAGCACCCTGTGTTCAAACCCAGTACCCCCCTCCAAAAAAGTAATATAATTAACATTAAAAATGTACGTAATAACCAGGTGTGATGGCACATACCTGTAATCCTGGTGGCCCAGGAGACAGGCAGGAGAATCACAAGCAATTTAGTGAGACCCTACAACTTAGCAAGACTCTATCTCAAAATAAAACATAAAAAGCGGGGAGGAGGGTGGCTTAGAAATGTGGCTCAGCAGTTACGCACCCTGGGTTCAAATCCTTGATACCAAGACAAAAAAAAAAAAAAGTATATAATGCAAAATAGGACTAGGATGTGGCTCAGTGGTTGAGTGACCTTGGATCCAATTCCCAGTACCAAAAAAAAAAAAAAAAGGAATACATTTTACTATTTACTATTATTTATGGATTATATGCTCTAGGAAAACTTATAATCAACACATGTACACAGAGGTGCACACTTTTTCCTCTGGGAAGGCCCTTGTTAGACATTAACCAGGCAGCATCAGCTCTTCAAGAAAGATGAAGTTCAGCAGGTAAATTAAAAAGCAGCTTTTTTAGGAAGTCATAATGGATACCAAAATTGCCTTTATATGAACATAATCTGCTAAAATCAGTGAGTATTCTTGCTGGTACTAATTTGGTTTAGTGGTGTTAAAATGTTTTGTTGCCATTTAAATTAGAAACTCCTCCAGCTGGAAAGAACCAGAATTTCAACAAAATGATATACAGACATTTCTACTGAGCCTAAAGAATCATGGCTATGGCATAGAAACTGAAGAACATTATTTATTTATGGCTATGACTTACAAAAAGTGTTTTTTCAATAAAATTATTGCACCACCTGTAATTCACCTTAGCTTAGTATTTTTGCCTTTAAATTCATTGACAAGGCACATGACGGTCAAGTCAAGGGTAATATTTACTTGCTTCATGAATAACTTGACCTGCTCAGGTAGACTGATCACTATCTAATCTGCAGGGAGCCAAAAGTTGAACCCCTTCATCCAAAAAAATGGCTTCTAACCCAACCACCCCAGTGAAGGAAATTACAAGATTGCACCATGGTTTTTTTGTTTTGTTTGTCTTAGGTACGGGGGGATTGAACTCAGGGACACTCAACCACAGAGCCACATCCCCAATCCTATTCTGTATTTTATTTGGAGACAGGGTCTCACTGAGTTGCTTAAAAATGCCTCGCTTTTGCTGAGGCTGGCTTTGAACTTGCGATCCTCTTGCGTCAGCCTCCAGAGCCGCTGGGATTACTGTCGTGTGCCATCATGCCTGGCTTGCACAATGGTTTTTAATCACCTGATACATATTTCAACACAAACTCTGTCTCAAGGTGCACAGATGATCTCTATACCTAGTGTTAAATTAGAAGTATCAGACCCTGGTTTCCTACTGTGTGAAGTTTTATAAATCCATAACCCAGAAATAATACACAGAAATAATCAAGGTCTGTATCTTATCCACAAATATACCAGATCCCTTATTCAATGAAAAATTCCCCCAAATGGTTTTAGTAGGACAATGAAGACAGCTATGTGTTCTAACCAAGGAGAAAAAAAAAAAATCATTTGTGAAGTAGATAGTTGTTCAACTAAGATCTCAAGCCAGGTATGGTGGCACATGCCTGTACTCCCTGTGGTTTGGGAGGCTGAGGCAGGAGGATCGAAAATTCAAAGCCAGCCTCAACAACTTAGTGAGGCCCTAAGCAACTTAGTGAGCTCCTGTCTCAAAACATGGAAAAAAAGGTGGGGCCTGGGGATATGGCTCAGTGGTTAAGCACCCCTGGTTTAAATCCCCAGTACCAAAAAAAAAAAAAAAAAATCTCAAAAGGCCAATGAAAAATCCAGTTCTGATGTATGTGTGTATCATGCAAAGAGTGGAGAAAAAGCAATTTGGGTCCATTATATAACTGCCGCTTTTTGTTTTTATTCAAGGTGTCATAAAACTGAGTTCTGCAGTTGAAGGTACGTTTTTACAACCACAGAATTGATAATGTTTTGCTTCAAGGTTGCACAGCGTGGCCTGTAGCTAGCAAGCTTCCGTGGCAGTGGTGTTTGACGCCATGTTCGAATTGCCAACTGTCGCCATTCCATCTGTGTTTCTCCTCGTTCTGGTCATGTTATGCCACAAGTCTCTTGGCCCTCCACAAGTGGCGGTAACACTGCCCTAAGAGGGTGGTGGCATTTCGAAAGCATATATGTCTATTTGTATTCCCTTGTGTGATAGCCTCTGATCCAGTGCTCCTCAGGGACGCCCTGGCTCTCCAATGGCCTTATTGGAGGCTGAATGTAGAGTTACATCAGGAAGCTTTGCCCTGGCCCTTTCAGCCAGGCCTTCCTTGTCTAGGAAAGCCTTGGCCTTTTATTCCCATGTAATAGACGTATTTTCCAGAAAATATGTGCAAGCGTTGTTAAGGCTTCACAATAAGAAAACTAGATAGTTAGGGCATTTGCTAATCTCAGGATTGGTTTTTCTGGGCAGTTGATCCACAAGACAAGTGTTGTCTAGTTGGTGAGTGGCAGTTCCCTTTACCGATGCACTAGAGAAGCTGAGGAGGAAGAGGGATTTCAAGAAAACAGGAAACTGACCACACATCAGGGCATTTTGCTGAATAATTCCCCAAACTGGTAAAAATATCTCATTATCTGCAATAATTAATTGGTTATTGAAATACAATTGATCTCCTTACCTTCCTAGGGACTTTACAATCAGAAAGGCAGAAAATGTGTAATTTCCTCTTTCTGTGAGTTTCTGTGTTTGTTTTGGTATACGCGTGTTGTGTGTGTGTGCGTGTGTGTGTGTATGTGTGTGTGTGTGTGTGTTTTCTCGTTTATCAGGAGTGTATTGTGCATGCTTTAGGGGTGTCTTCATCCTCGCTTAATCAGGGCAGACTGCTTGGAAGAGGTGGGGGCTTTCGGGTAAGTTTTCCAACTTGAAAGAAGATGTACCTTGATGAATGAGCAGCCCATGGAAATGGGGAGTGGAAAACCTGCAAGGGGGTTGACGTGCTGAAGCCAATGGCTAGACTCAAGCCAAGGGATTCTGAGTGCTGAAGTTTGAAGGTTGAAAGATGAGAGAAGAGCTCAGCAATGTATTCATGGAATCCACAAATCCAAAGTGGAGTACCATCACAGTCTACAAAATCAAGTTGCAAAGGCAATATTTTTACATTCATGGCTGAAAATATGCTGCTGCTCTAGACTAAAAAATACCATAAGGGATGGGGATGTCATTCAGTGGCACAGCCCACACTTAGCATGTGAGAGGCTCTGGGTTCTACCCCTTGCACTATTAAAAAAAAAAAAAAAGGAGAAGGAGAAGGAAAAGGAGGTACAGATAGTGGTGTTTCAAGGTAGAAAGAGATGAGGATAGAGAGAGAGCTTGTTTCTGCTAGGCCAAGCAGAAATTCAAGTTCTCTCTGTACATCAAAATGGAATTTTATTGAAAGACTCTCCCATGGTCTGCCTAATGGAAGAGTCGTGGAAATCTAGCAGGAGCAAGAACTGACCTTGCCCGCCCAAACTCCCAGTGGCAACTTCAGCTCCACATTTGTTAATTATCTGTAGAATTACAGATAACAGTTGGTCCACCCTGGGCTGTTTTAATGTTTTATCAAGGAACAGCTTTGAAGTCATAGCTTTACTTTGCCTGCTTGGATTAAGCACAGTATTCCACTTGCAACAAAAGAACATAAAAACAAACCAATTATTATGTTTTTTTTTAAAAAAACACAAGACTCTGTATTAAAAAAAGCGGGGGGGGAGCGGGCTGGGGATGTGGCTCAGTGGTTAAGCGCCCCTGGGTTCAATCCCTGGTACCTAAATAAATAAATAAAAAGTCAGAAAGCCAAGAGAACATTAGATTAAGGAAAAATGAGAGCAGGGAGTGATATGACTTCCCAGAGAAATGCCCCACAGCCTCTGGCTGCCTCCCTCTTGACCTTTTCCAAGTCCCTGAGGATTTAAAGAAAGAGTCCCTGGTTAGTAGAGGTCAGGGCAACTTGCTGCTTAAGCATCTTTTTGGCAGCTTATTGGCTGAGGGTGTCAAAGCTTGAAGGCTTGGGAGCATGCTGTGTTATAACTGTGTAGAATATATGTGTGCAGTGGTGGTTTGGGGCACAGTTTTGGGATGGGGTGTGTGTATTCAGTGCATGCATTCTCAGTGCTTCTAGAATGTGAGACTCTAGCGAGCATGCTCAGTGGAATGTGTGTCTAGCACTATCTCTGGATGAGCAATCAAACCTCAGGCTAACTGCTCAGCTAATTACTGTACTTACTCAATTCCTATATTACTCTATGTCTGTGGAAGGCAGCTTCCTGATTCTCTGATCTTGTCAAAGAGCATGCACATCTGTGGAAGGCAGCCATTGCCAAAAATGAAACCTCTTTACTTTACAAATGACTGTTTTGGATTACTCTAGAACTGTAAAAATAGCATTCAAGTTTTAGGTAGGTTTTCTTTTCTTAAAAAAAAAAAAAAAACACCTCTGAAAATCATAAAAGTCAACAAAGATTCCACTTGGTATTTCCTATGGAGAATTTGTCAAGTAGTTTGGTATCTTCCCTCTCTCTAAAGCAGGGGTGCCTCCTTCCACATCTTTCGTCTTCATTGAGCCTAAAGAAAAAGCCACGTTGATCACAGTCATGGTAAGGTTAAAAGCGAGATGTCATTTGAAAGGCTTAAAATTGTTGTACTTCAACAAAAACACAACAGGGTTCAAATATTTTGCAGTGAAGATATTTGAACAGGAAATAAGTTAATCATTAATTATTATTAGTTGTTTTATAATGTTTTATATTTTATATCATGTTTATTATTTTGAAAAAAATAACTGCAAAGTCTTATCATTAATACTGATTAACTCTCACCTCTAATTTTAGATTAGTTCCAAGCCGTTTGGGGGAAGGGGAGATAGTTGGAGCAATGACATGGAGAGAAAAAAACATCCATGGGAAGAATTCTAGAACAGAATCTTCAAAGTAATCTTCTTAAAAGGGATTTTCTGTCTTAAAACTGGAGCTGAGAGAAGGTGGCAGGGTGGGTGGGGTTGCATATACTTCCACATGTAGAATCAGAGGACCCCCTTATCAGGGTAAGTGGAGAACTCAATTGAGGCCTGAGTCAGAATTGCTTTCACAGCCCACAGGCAGCCATTTCTTGGAGGGGAAGAAGTCCAGCCCCTGTGAGCTCTTTGTCCAATCAGCAGGGAGCATTTAGACTTCCGGGAAGCGCTGGGCATTCTGGGAAACAGCCTCAGAGCCAGACAAGATGGGAAGCGGCTGAGGGAGGCTGCTATAAACCATGGCTACTGATAGTGGGTATGTTCTGTGATGAGGCTCCCCTCAAAGGCACCCTGCTGATGCCTTGTAGGTGAGACTCCCAGACTCCAAAATGACATCAAATTCTTTTAAAGCCCTAAGAAAAAATGAAGTTTGACTCTACAGGAAAAGCCTCAGTTCTTTAAAAATAGGAACAAGCCAGGCCCGGTGGCACACGCCTGTCATTCCAGCGGCTTGGGAGGTTGTGGCAGGAGGATTGTGAGTTCAAAGCCAGCCTCAGCAACTTAGTGAGGCCCTGAGCAATTTAACAAGACCTGTCTCAAAATAAAACATAAAAGGGGCTAGGAATGTGTCTCCGTGGTTAAGTGCCCTTGGTTTCAATCCCTGATACCAAAAAAAGAAAAAGAGAAAAAAAAAAAAAAAACTGAAAGATGAGCCTAAGGATATGGGTTGGATGATAACATGAGCTCTCCAAGCCCGTTTTCTCCTTCACTTCCACCTTGCCTAGAGATGAAGGGGACTTCAGTCAGGCAGTCAAAGCGAAGCTTATGAGAGCTGCCAGAAAACCTATCTATGTGTCCATAATGGACAGTGTTGATTTTATAAACAAAACCTCCCATGGACATGTGGAAGTTCTCTTCCTTTTTCCTACTTGTGATTCCATTCTGTTTAGATAATTTTTTAAAATTTAATTTTATGTTTTTAGTTGTTGATAGAACTTTATTTATTTATATGTGGTGCTGAGAATCGAACCCAGTGCCTCACACATGCTAGGCAAGTGCTCTACCACTGAGCCTCTACCACTGAGCCACCACCCCAGACCCCTGTTTAGATATTTTTAAATGACCTTTTTGGTTCATCAGTAATGGCTCCTGAGTCACAATCCCATCAGAGCAGGGAACTTTGGACAATTGTCATATCCAAAGTCATGTTTCCTGTGGCCTCATGGTCCCTGATACACCAAAAGAAAAGATTCCTCAAGTATAAACAAAATAATTGGTTGTGGTAGTGCATGCCTATAATCCCAGCAACTCCAGAGGCTGAGGCAGGAGATCACAAGTTCAAGGCCAGACTCAGCAACTTAATGAGGCCCTTAGCAACATAGACCCTGTCTCAAATAAAAAGGGCTGGGAATGGGTACCAAAAAACAACAACAAAAAAAATCTATTTTCCATAACATGACATGCAGTATATCCAGAAATCCCCCAGATAAAGTTAACATTTTTAAAACATTATGACAAAAAATACTGATGTTGTTCCTTCCATAGATAAATTTTGCTCTTGTCATCATGTCTTTTTTTTTTTTTTTTTTTTTGAGCAAAGCCATCTGCTCAGTGTGTCAGGGTAGACTGTGGTAGATCCATATAGCTGATGGGCCTGCTTCTAGTGGTAAATTTAGAATGAAGTTTTGACGTTTTTACTACTGAAAATCAAAACATCTTTGCAGACCTTCAAGCCAGAGAGCTGACAGAGATAGGGTAGGGCTGTCTCCCAGGAAGGAATTCCTCCCTTCCACCCAAGTGAAAGGCAGCAGTGTCAGGAACATAAAAAGGAATATTGTGGAAACTGAAAACAAGACTCAAGAAACTTGTTTCTGCAAAGAAACCCAGACCTCCTGCTTATAAGGGTAACCTAAAAGCTGGAACACTAAACAAATAAATGCTTTCTTCTCGAGTGCATTTTCACAGAACTTGTCTTAGGCTTTTGCTAATATTTTCCTATTAAATAGTAATTTCAGGGGTTGGGGGTGTAGCTCACTTGGTAGAGCGCTTACTTGGCATGCATGAGGCCCTGGGTTCCATCCCCCACTGCTGCAAAAATGAATAGCAAAAATAAAACTAAATAAGTAATAACATTCCTGGAAGAATTGAGAATTTATCAGATATGATCATCCCTCAGTATCCATTTGGTATCTATTAGATAGCAAAATTCCTGGATACTCAAATCTGTGATATAGCCAGGTGTGGTGGTGCATGCCTGTAATCCCAGTGGCTCAGGAGGCTGAGACAGGAGGATTGCAAGTTCAAAGCCAGCCTCAGCAACTTACTGAGGCCCTGAGCAACTCAGTGAGACCCTATCTCTAATTAAAATATAAAGAAGATCTGGGGCATGTGGCTCAGTGATTACACACCCCTGGGTTCAATCCCCAGCACATTCATTTCTAAACATTGAAATGTGTGTGCACGCGCATTATAGCACATGCACACACTCTCGCGCACACACATTTCAATTCACCATTCATTAAATCCACAGATGTGGAACCTGAGGATATGGAGGGTCCACTGTAGCTTCCTAAGACTAGGACCTTCCTGAAATGGCAAACATGGAGCCATGTGGCCCAGAAACTGGAAAAAAATGGTGGAACAATGCCAAGGTTCATCTGGTCCGTAGTCTTTCTGGGTGATGTCCCCCCTGCAGATTGGATGGCCATTGGCAGCATTTCACAGCTCTCTCCCAGTTTGGGTTTTTGTTTTGTTCTGTTCATTTTGTTTAAAATTTCTCTTTTCCTATTCTTCCCTGGATCTCTGCACCCTGTAGTAGAAAGCATGCAGGAGGCCTGCAGACAACAGAAAACCAACCATGGACTGAATGAGTCTGGCAAGTAGCTGCTATTTGCTTCAGCATCTTCATCCATGAAATGGAGCTCGCTGTTTCTCAGAGCAGCTGTAAGACTGAAGATGGTGTGTGGAGTGCAGTGGGTGCACACTAAGCTCTTTTTGCTCTTTTCCACCTGTCGCTTTCTCCACTGCTCTCGTGGCCCTGCTCCCTCTTTCCAGTGTCCAGAGAGATAGCAAACAAATGATTGGTCCCACTAGGATTATGTTGTAGCACACTATCAAACTTTTCTCTTTGGGCAGAGCCATAGACAAGACTAGGTAGCCTGAACCCTAGCTTTTCTCCCTTGAGAGAACTTAGGTGATCCTCATGTAGCTCCTCATGTGGAATACAACTCCTGATCACCTTGGTAATCACAGCATCTCTGTGTAGAGGAAAGCAGCTGCCCCAGAATCCAGGCACCAACTAGCCCAGTTTAGTATTCAGATCCAAGAAATTTGTCACCTTACTTGCTCTTCCAGTCCAGGAGATTGGGAGAGAGGAGGGTTTTCAGGATAGTGCAGCAAAGTAGTAGTTAAAAAACGATCTCACTGATACTAACAATGTTTTATTTAAAAAGTGGTTCATACTTCCACAGTGGTCATGAGCATGACGTCTGTCACTACTTCCCTCAACAAAAATACAGAAAACAAGCCAGGCATGGTGGCACACAATGTAATCCCCGCAACTCAGAAGGCTGAGGCAGGAGGATCACAAGTTCAAAGCCAACCTCAGCAATTTAGATAGACCCTAAGAAACTTAGCAAGACCCTGTCTCTCAATAAAATTTTAAAACGGGGTTGGGGATTTGTCTCAGTGGTTAAGCACCCCCCAGGTTCAATCCCTGGTATGGGGAAAAAAAAAAAAAAGAATATGGAAAACCAGCTGGGCACTGTGGCACATGTCTATAATCCAAGCAGCTCAGAGGCTGAAGCAGGAGTATTGAAAATTCAAGGACAGCCTCAAAAAATTAGCAAGACTCTGTCTCCAAATAAAAAATAAAAAAGTCTGGGTATTTAGCTCAGTGGTAGAGTGCTCTTAGGTTCAATTGCCAGTACCAGGAAGAAAAAATAAATAAATGGAAAAAGGAAAACTGAAGTGAACATGACTACAGCTAAACAGAGAGAATCTTTTCATAAATCTGTGAACTTGTATCACCTAAAACTAATAAAATCGGTGCTGAATAAGCAAACTTCAGCACTAGCAACAAATTAGCATAAACCAGAAAACAGTTTCCACCCTCAAAACACAAGCTGCCCTTTACCATACTCCCTGGAGCAGGAAATAAACCAAAGACAAACTGTAGAGGAAATCTTCCATTTTTACTCATTGATTTATTTTCAGAGTGCATATTTTGGTATCTGCATATTTGTTTTTATTATCAGTTTACTAGAGGTTTTCAGTGTAAACAAAACTTTTACTCTAAAAGAACAACCAATTCTATTAGGTTGCATAAGAAGAAACCAGGTTTTAAGAATAATGCTCTAATTAGCAGACTTTGAAGCCAACTTCATAGTAATATCATATCTAGCATTTCAATCCCAAACTCAGAAAATGGCTTTTACATTTTCTATCTAAAAGTGTAGTCCAACCTTCCTGTTAACTTTGGAACTGGCCATAATTGTGACAACCACTGAAATTACTTGATGCCATGGCTTGGGGTATGACCCTGGAAGTCACACTCTCTTAAACTATCACATCCGTTAAAGTTAACTGTAAAATCCATTTTTGTGTTGATTCTTGTGTATATTTCGTATTCAGCTAAGATGCTTGCATGTCTAAATATTGCCACAGCTGTATATACATTGTGGGTTTTGTTTGGTTTCACTAAGAAGCCAAAGCATTTTTATAATAATATGTGAATGACATGCAAAATCAGCTGCCGTTCTAAAAGCTTTTTATGGATGTGAAATGTTTTGAAAATAAGATTTTTCAGAGATTTCCTAGTTTTTACCAACACATATACTTAAGTGAAGACTGAAAATGACTGGGGGCATTGCTACTTAGTACGGTGTTTCTTGAAACTGTAACACATAGAAGCAAGTTTTACTTCCTTTGAATCCCTCTGTCTGCCATGATTGATTTTATAAATGGCTGCCTTCCTCAAACATCAACTCCTAAAATTGAATTTGGAACACAGTATATTGGAGGAAAGTATAAAATAGTGGAAACCGCATTCTAAGTTTCAGGCTTCCTAGTCAGAAACTCCTGTGAGTTACTCTCAGCCAGGTGGTGGTACACACCTGTGATCCCAGTAACTAGGGAGGCTGAGGCATGAGAATCAAAAATTCAAGGCCAGCCTGGACAACTTAATGAGACACTATCTCAAGACAGAAAATAAAAAGGGGTAGGGATGCAGCTCAGTGGTAGAGCACCCTTGGATTTAATTCCCTAACCACCCCCCCCCACCACCAAAAAAGTGAGTTAATTTCTGAACCACACTTTCCTCATCTGCAAAATGGGAATAAAGCTATTTAGTACTTCAACCAGGCATGGTGGTACATGCCAGTAATCCCAGCAGCTCAGGAAGCTGAGGCAGGAGGATCACAAGTTCAAGGCCAGCCTCAGCAACTTAGTGAGGCCCTAAACAACTTAGCAAGACTCTGTATCAAAATGAAAAAATAAAAAGGGTTAGGGATGTGGCTCAGTAGTTAAGGCCTTATGTTCAATCCCTGTATTAAAAGAATTAAATAAAATGAGACAATGTTGATAGGTATAGTGAATTGTCTATCTATATAGAGTGCTTAGGTACTAAACAGTTCACATAGTAATCAAAAGGGCAGAGTATCTCACCTGCCAATTACATAATCAGTCACATTTTGAGACCCACTTTGTGACTGTCCAATTTTGTTCTTAGGAAAAGACAGTTACCTTAATAAGACATAAAAGTAATTTAAGACATATGAAAATATACTCAAGATAACTCGTGTAGACCCAGTCACTGTGTCATCTCTGGAAGTGTGTTCTGATTTGATCTCTTGGGAAAACAAAAATCTATAATTAGTGAGGGTGAGGTATGAGAGACAGCTTCTGAAGACTGAGAAAGCACAGGGACAGTATGGATAAGGGACTGTGTGAATAACCCAGGAAGGATTCCCAGGGGAGGTGAGAGCAGTGCTAGAGGATCAGTAGAAACTCGCCAAGTATAGAGAGGCTGGAAGGGCTGGGGGTGTAGCTCAGCGGTAGAGCACCCCTCTAGCATAAGTGAGGCTTTGGTTCAATCCCCAGCACTGCCAAAAAAACTGGGGGTAAGGGGGTTGACAACTACAGGCAGAAGCCACTGCGGGTGTCAGGTCAGGGAAGCAGAAACTACCATAGTCCCCCTTTATCTGTGGTTTTGCTTTCTGCAGTTCCAGTTACCTATAACCATCGTATAAAAATATTTAATGGAAAATTCCAGAAATAAACATCTCATAAGTTGCACAACAATTCTGAGTAGTGTAATGAAACCTGGCACCATCTTGATCTGTGCCTCCCAGAACATGATCATATTTTGTCCATCTCAGGAAGCAGATCCACTGTTCTGATATGACAGGACTTATGTTCAAGTAACTTTTATTTTACTTAATGTCCCCAAAGCAGTCATGATGCAAAGGATGCATGGAACATAGAACATGGAAGGACAGATTAACTCTGATACTACATAGCAACACTGCAGGGTGTATAGAAAAAGACAGATACTAGAAGGTTCTATACTCTGTAAGGTTTGGGGCATCCACCCGTCTATATTATAAAGGCCCCAACAAGGAATTTGGACTTTGTCCTTTAGGAGAATTTTTCTAAATCAATTAAGTTTTTTAGTTTGTTTTTTTTTTGTTGTTGTTGTTGTTGTTTTGGAGACAAGGTCTCATTCAGTTGTTTAGGACCTCACTAAATTGCTGAAGCCAACTTTAAACTTTGATCCTCCTGCCTCAGTCTCCCATGTCACTGGGATTACAGGTGTGCACCAAAGTACCTGGTGCCTTTGAAGATTTTTAAGCCAATGAATGAAATGATCAAGTTTGTCTATTCAAAATATAACTCAGAAGGCAATGCAGGGAGAGAATCAGAAAGTGTTTGGATGAGAGGCAGAAAATCCAGTGATTATTCAGGAAGGACTGTGAAGACCAGGCCCAATTTGCAGGATGAAGGGGTTTGGATTCATTAAATGACCATTTAAACATAGCTATGAGGCCTAGGAATAGGGGTTTACAGAATGAATATTGCCAATTTCTTCCTTTTTGAAGATTATAACTCAATATAAAAGGGTTATATTGCAAAAGAGAGTCGGATTACACATAAGAGAATTGTTAGCAAATAAGCCATTGCAGGATGGAGAAGAAGGCCCCAGGAGGTTGATCCCAGCCAATCATCTGCCCTCTACATGGGAGGCCACACCTACTGCTGCCTGCTTAAAAGGATGAGGAGGCTGCATGCCTGAGGGGAGCATTTGAAGACTGCCAGGAAGGTGGGATTCCCATGCACTGACAAAAAATCAGACAGACCCAGGACCAGTTTGCAAATAAAACTTTCTGTGGTCGGCGGCAGGCTAGATTATTTGGTCATTTTACTTATTTTCGGTTGTAGTGATTTCTGTGATTATTACACATTCCAATATCCCTGTAAGGGAAACCAGAAGTGGCTCTTTTTGTATATTCCTCAGCGTGCCTCCTGTCAGATAACGGTTAGAAAACTGCATGTGCTTTAAAAAAGGATATCATTAAATTGAAACAGGAAGTGGGAAATTTAATATTTTATAAAGATTAGAATTATTTTGTTCACCCTGAAATAAATCTAGCTATACAAATACATGTCAGGAAAATGGGAGCTCATAACCCACTTGAATCAAAGTGTGAAATATGATATATCAAGAATTATGTAATGTTTTGAACAGCCAACAATAAAAAAATAAAAAAATTAAAAAAAAAAAAAAAAAAAATACATGTCAGGGACAGTCCCTCAAATCCCAGAGACCAAGATCATTAGGCAAGAACATAATATCTTTCCAATTACCTCATCTCATGCAGTTGGCTATAATAGCATAACTCAAATTAATAATCCATGAAACAGTTTGCATAAAAATCATAATGTAGGACTTAGTAGGACACAGAATCAGAGAACTCATGCAGGGCTTCAGGCAACATTCTCAACATAATTAACATATGTCTGGATTTTATTCATATCATGTCAGGATATTCCACAGAAACAAGAAATTGAGGGACTAGCAGTGTAGCTCAAGCGGTAGAGTGTGTACTTAGCATACACAGGGCCCTGACATCCCCCCAAAATTCACCCCCCCAATTTAAAAAAATTAAAACTTGAAGAAGTAAAGCAAAAACAACATAATTAGGGGCTTGGGATGTGGCTCAAGTGGTAGCGTGCTTGCATGCCATGCGTGAGGCACTGGGTTCCATCCTCAGCACCACATAAAAATAAAATAAAGATATTGTGTTCACCTAAAAAACTAAAAAAAATAAACATTTAAAAAAAAAAAAAAAAACTAGGGCTGGGGATGTAGCTTAGCCATAGAGTTTTTAGCTATCATGTGTGAGGCCCTGGGTTCAATTTTCAGTATTTATTTAATTTTATATTATTTTGGTACCAGGGATTGAACCTAGAGGGGCTTAACCTCTGAGCCACAGCCACAGCCCATTTATTTATTTATTTATTATTTTTTTAGTTGTAGATGGACACAATATCTTTTATTTATTTATTTATTTATTTAGTGCTGAGGATTGAACCCAATGCCTCACTCATGCAAGGCAAGCACTTAACCATTGAGCCACAACCCCAGCCCCCATTTATTTATTTTTTATTTTGAGACAAGTTCTCACTAAGTTGTTCTGGGCCTTCCTAAGTTGCTGAGGCTGGCCTCAAACTCATGATCCTCCTGCCTCAGCCTCCCAAGTTGCTGGAATTACAGGCATGGGCCACTGAATCAGGCTCTCCAGGATTAAATAATAATAATAATAATAATGGGTCAAGAAGGAATGTCCAAAAGTATCTTTTAATCTTGAGAGGGAAAGAGAGACCTCAAAGTTTTAAAATACAGAAAGGAATTTCATTTGGATAGTACATAGTATCTGTCTTTTATTTGGAGTAGATTATATTATAAAGAATATAAAACATTATATATTAGAAAAAAATCAATCTTTAATCAACATGACTTTTTAAAAAATGCATATAAAAATACAAATTATAGTAAGGGGTTGCCCAAAGATTACTTGGTTTAAAGAAAAAAATTGGGGGAGGTTGAGGAGGAGGTGTATGCCACTAATTCCAGTAATTCAGGAAGACTACAGGTTGGAGGCCAGCCTCAGTAATTTAGCAAGACCCTGTCTCAAAATACAAAATGCAAAGGGAAGGGGATAGAGCTCAGTGGTAGAGCACCCCTGGCCTTAATCCCCACCAAAAAAAAAAGTCTCGAAAATACCCATCTAATAGCATTGTTCAAATTTCTTGTGTGTATCCTGACAGTTATTTTCTGCATATATATGCAATTAGAATTATGCATAATAGATATACAAACAAAGTCATTCTAACTTATTCTATAACATGCTCCTTTCATTTGGCATTTAATCTTTAGTCTCTATTAGGGTATATAGTCATCTCCATCATTTAATGACTATAAAATTTTGTTTTTCTGGATGGCCACGGTTTATTTAACCATCAGTTTATTTATGAAAATTCAAGAAACATTTAGTATTTTCAGAACATAAGTCCTTACTCTGGATTCATGATTAGACTCTAGATGTTCTTAAACCATCTGAAATTATAATCAGAATTTGCATTTGTGGCGTATATAAAAATTATTTCTGGAGAGGAGGGTCTATAGATGTCAGCAGATAAACTAAGGAGTCAATGACCCAAAAGCTAAAAGAATATCAAAATTTGTAGAATTCCAAATTCAATGAATTTTTAGAAAACAGGATTAAATCAGTTATGGAATAGTGTTTCTCAACTTTTTAAAAATCCAAACCACCTTTTGGTATGTTATGCATACATATACATAACCACCCCTGGCAAAAATCACCACCTTCCACTCTGACATTCTGATAAACTCCCCTACAGGAAACATGCTAAGCAACCCCCCTTTCCTCCCTATCCCCTCTCCCCTTCACTCAATCACACTGGGAGTCATTCACAGTGGACCTGGAGCCAAAAAGATTTGGTTGGGCTTTACTTTCAGTCATTATAATATAAAAACAAGTAGATGTTTAGTTTTCCAAATGTAACATTATGTTCTGAGAGAATTCCACCTCTAATAAGATGGCAGGCTACGTGATATAGACAAACTATCCCACTGAAAACTAATAACATCACCATGAGAGAACACACAGACAACTTAGGACAGTTCTTAACGATCCTCTGACTATCCCATGGTGTGAAAGTGATAGGCATTCTGCAGGAACTATGCTTTGACTTTTTAATGTGGATCTTTTCCTGGGCTAGTGATGAAGCCTGATTCTCCCTGATTGGGGCAAGTCGACCCTGAGGGGAAACACCTGGTCCTCTGCAACGAGCTATGGGAGATGTTGGGTAAGTTAGGCATGTCCAGTGCACTTTCAACTTCAGATATTTTCAATTTATGATGGGTTTAACAACACATAACCCCATTGTAAGTGGAGGAACATCTGTATACGCACACGTTTCTTAAAAATATCAAAGGTCTAATGCCTAATGCGTAGTAAGGTGTTACTGGGAAGCAGTAACCAAAACAAAGAAGGTGCTTCTGTCCTGAGGGCATTTGCTGATTTGGTTGATCATAACTTTGTGTTCTGATGGTCTCTCCCAGTAGGAAGAAACAGATAGACTTTAAAGCCCAAAGTTTGCCCAAGGGAATGCCTAAATGGAAAATCACATCCCATAAACCTGGCACCTGAAAAAAAATTATAACTTCCAGGTAAGGATTAACCAGCAGAAGGTAACCACTTACACATAAATCTACTTCCTACCCATCATTGCAAAAAAAAAAAATAGGAACAAAAACAAAAATACCTTTCTTGTACCAAGGTGGAAGATTATTCATTCAGAAGAGGTTTTAACCTTGTAAGGCCTTCATTCCCTTCTGCAGCTCCAAAACCACCTGAGTGGTTCCAGGGCCCATACCCAGGATGATGTTCTCCTGCAGAAAAGGGGTGGTTTTGTAGGCCACAGAAAACTTTTCAAAATAAGTCTCCAAGGAAAGTGATCTGCTCACCATAAAAAATGACCAAACATACAAGGAAAGAAGGCACTGTGAATGAGAAGTGAGTAGACCCAGCATGGATTAAAATGTTAGAGTGTTAGAATTGCTGGCTGGAGGCATAGCTCAGTGGTAGAGAGCCCTTTCCTAGCATGTGCAAGGGCCTGGATTCAATCCCCAGTACAGCAGTAATAATAAGGCAAATGTGCTTATGTATTAAGAAACAAAACAGAAGCTTTAGAAGATGTGCAAGGAATGAGAAACTCTTTTAAAAATGATTAGAAGATTTTGGAGGAAAGGAACAGTCTAGAAATTTTTGAAAATTGAAATTTAGCTGAGTACATTGGCTCCCCTGTGATTCCAGTGACTTCGAAAGCTGAGGCAGGAGGATTACAAATTCCAGGCCAGGGGCTAGGGCTGTAGCTCAGTGGTAAAGTGCTTGCCTCGTATGTGTAAGGCACTGGGTTCGATCCCCAGCACCACATAAAAATAAAGATACTGTGTGTTCATCTACAACAAAATAAATATTTAAAAAAAAAAAAATTCCAGGCCAGCCTCAGCAACTGAGGAAGACCCTGTCTCAGAATAAAAACTAAAAAGGGCTGGGGATGTGGTTCAACAGTAAAGTGCCCCTGGGTTCAGTCCCCAACAAAACAAAACAAAACAAAAATCACAAGTTCAAAGCCAGCCTGGGTGACTTAATGAAGCCTTGTCTCTAAACAAAATTTTAAATGGTCAGAGATATAGCTCAGGGGTACAGCACTTGCCTAGCATGTGTGAAACCCTGGTTCCAACCCCAATACAAATAAGTAAACAAATAAATATTTTGTGATAAAGCAGAGCTCCCAAAAGAGTAGAGAGAAAATGAAATAGAGTATACATCAGAAGTGATAAAAGATAGACACCAATCCACATTCAGGAAGCTCAACAAATCCCAAAGAAAGAATACAGAAGGAATTAAGACTGGACAAATCCTAGTGATCATCAAAGGAGCTGGAGAAAAAAAGACAAATTAACTTCAGGGAACCAAGAAATAGACAGCATTAGAAATCAGAAGAGAGTAACCTCAATGTTCTTTTTTTTTTTTTTTTTGGCACCGGGGATTGAACTTAAAGGCACTTGACCACTGAGACAATCCTCAGCCCTATTTTGTGTTTTATTTAGAGACAGGGTCTCACTGAGTTGCTTAGCCCCTTGCTTTTGATGAGGCTGGCTTTGAACTCGAGATCCTCCTGCCTCAGCATTCCAAACTGCTGGGATTACAGGTGTGCACCACCACACCCAGCTAACCTCAATGTTCTAGAAGAAAATTACCTCTAACATACAAGGTTTTAGCTAATGAAAATGTTCTTCCACAATGAAGGTAAAATAAGGACACATACAAATATTGCAGGCCACAACTAAAGAAAATTACAAACTACTATATTTTAGGTAGAGAAAAAGTGAGCCCAGTGAAAGATCCCTGATGGTTTGGGATGTGGTTTGAATGTGTCCCCCAAAGTCTCATACTGGAAGCTTGGTCTGCTGTGTGGTGAGGAGAGATGGCAGAACCTTTAAAAAGAAGAGCCTAGCAATGGGTAATTAGGTCTTACCATTTGATCTCCTCCTTGTACATGTAGCCAGTTCCTTTTCCATTTCTCTGCCATGTTGTGACATAGTCAGGGGGCTCTCTCCAGAAAATTAGTGCCATGCTGTTTGGACACTTCACCCACCAGAATTGTGAACCAAATAAATGTCTTTATGAAACACCCAACCTCGGGTATTTTGTTATAGCAACAGAAAATTGGACCAAGATATGCAAGAAGAATGTAGAACAATGAGCATTGTGAATGTATGGGTAAGGACGAACAGGCATTAATAGTGTAAATCAATGAAAATGAAGTTTGGTGATTTTTTTTAAAAGGCAGAATTAAAAATAGGACTCAAGGTGTGGCTCAATCGTAAAGCATTTGCCTGACCTATGTGAGGCCCCAGACTCAGTTTCCAGCATAGGAAAAATAAATAAGTAAATAAGAGTATAATCACCACACCATAAATCATGAGAAAACATAAAGTGTTATAAATGCCTTATATTTTCTAAAAGGAGGTTAGGGGCATTGATCAACTCTAGATATTAAAAGTTAAACATGTGGGTTATCATTTCTAGACTAACCACTAAAATGAATGAAAAAAAATGAATAATTTCTAAACTTGTAAAGGGATACCTGTGCTTTAGGGAAATGAGATATGCCTAAGTGAAATACATATTTTAAAAGTAATTAAACAAATGGGTCAAATCAGAAACAAACAATAGTATGGTAGGTAGAAATTCAAATATATCACTATATTACATTAAATATATATTGACTAAATGTTTCTATTAAGAAAAAAATCATTCCATATATTTTTAAAAAACTATGATTCTTCTGAGAATTTCACCTTACATAAGGACACAGAAAGGCTGAAAGCCAAAAAAGAGAAAACATATACCATGTATATAAGTCTGAATAAATAGGTTATGCTATAATAACAAAACCAAAATCTCAGTGACCTAAAACAGCAAAGGTGTACTGAATGTTCACTCAAAGTCAGTTCTGATCCTCCTCCTCCTCCCACTTTCAAACAGTAAGGATTAGAAAGTGTTCTAGTTTCTATTTCTGCATTATAAGTTGCCTTAAATCTTAGCACCCTGAAACTACTATTTTATTTTGCTCACAACCCTGTGGGTCAGTCAGCTAAAGGTTTATCAAGGAAGATCTCCCGTGGGGTGTCTTATGCATAAACATTCATACTTTGCCTGGGGCTATAGTCATTTGAAGACTCAGTTGAGCTACATGTCTAGGATCACCCCCTAGAATCGCCCCCTCACATGGCTGCCAGAGGATGCTGGCTGTTCGGTGAGAGTTCAGTTGGAGCTATGGACCAGAACTCCTATATATGGACTCTACAGCGTGGCAATATCAAGGTAATTTTCTTCTCTGGTGGTTGGCTCACAGAGTAGTTGTATTAGTCAATTTTCCATTATTGTAATGAAATATCTGATGCTGGGTAACTTAGAGAGAAAAGAGGTTTGTTTAGCTCACAGTTTTAAAAGCTGAAAGTCTAAATATGATAGTGGCAACTCTGGCAAGGACCCCCTAACTCTATCACCTCAAGACAGATGGCATCACAGTGGTGGGAACATATGCAAGAGGGAGAGATTACATTGCCAGACAGGAAGCCAAACAGCCTAGGGAGTAACCAGGAATATCCTTTTATAACTTCCTTCTTATGAGAAAAAAGTCCAATGAAAGCTATCTTAATCTCTTCTAAGAACAGCATCCTCCATGAACTGAGGACTTATCACCAGGTCCTGCCTTTTAAGGGTTCCACCACCTCTTAACCTAGGCACACTGGGAAGCTAGGGATGCAGCTTCTAACACATGAACCTCTGGTGGCAAACCACATCCAAACCATAACACAAGACCCCACCCACCATGAGACTGAACCTAGAGCCTCACACATCTGCATATTTACTCTATCACTGAGCTTCCTGCAGCCCCCAGCAGTAGATGGCAAACATGGTAACTGTCTTCTCTCAGAACAGGCTCCCAGCAGAACCAGGCAGAAGCCTTTCCTGACTCAGAATCCCCTCCATGCATCCTGTTGATTACAGACAAGTCCCTAAGCATTATCCACATTGATGGAGAGGGTCCTTGGTCCTCATCTCTTAAAGGGAAGGCCACCAAAGACTTTCAGATATGTCTTAATTGCCAAAAAAGGGAATAAAGTTGACATTCTTCAGAGATGATATAATGGTCTACATGTAAGTGCCAAGTAAACTATTGATAAATTAAGATTTGTTTGAAATTTTAGAAAGGTTTCTAGTATGCAATTATTTTTTAAAAAAATAGTTATAACTTATATTTACCAACAACAAATACAAGATTAAATAAGAAAAGTTTTTTATGAAGTATGTAAAACCAAATATAATAAGCATCAGGAAGACTTCTCTGGAGAAAATTTTAGAACTTTATCGAGAAACATTAAAGAAGAAATAAATAAATGAAAAGCTATATCTTATTTATGGATATGAAAACTCAAAATCACAAATTGTAAAAATGTCAGTTTGCTTCAAATTGATCTATAAATTCAATGCAATCTCAAAAAAAAAATCCTGACAGTCTTGTTAAGTATTTCCAAAGTGCAATATATAGCCAAGACACTCTTTTAAAAAAGGGCAAGAGGACTGGGGTTGTAGCTCAGCGGTAGAACACTTGCCCAGCATGTAGGAGGCGGCCCTGGGTTCGATCCTCAGCACCACATAAAAATAAATAAAAGACGTTGTGTCCAACTACACCTAAAAAAATAAATATTTAAAAAAAAAAAAAATAAAAAAAAAAAATAAATAAAAAAGGGCAAGAGGAGACTATTTTCCTCATCAAGCACCAAGACTTATAATTAGCCTATAGTAATGAGACATGTGGTGTGGACACAGGGACAGGGCAGTGGCCCAATAGAACAGACTAGAGAGCACAAAAATAGTCCCATGCACATACGGAAGCTTGAGAGGCAGGTTTGAGATCAGTGGGGAAGGGACAATATTATAGTAGATGGTGCTGGCACAAAGGGGTATTTATTTATAAAAAATAAAATAAAATAAAATTGTTCTACGCCTTTGTATTAGGGTTCTCCAGAGGAACCGAAATAATAGAAGACAGAGAAAAAGAAAGAGGGGAAAAGAAAGAAAGAGGGAGAGAGAAAAGAAAGAGAGAGAGAGAGAGAGAGATTCATTTATTATAAATAATTGGCTGGAACAATTATGTAGGCAGAGAAGTTTAATATCTACAGCCAGCAAGTGAGGAACTCAGGATGGTCAATATGTAGTGAATTCATCAGCTTTCTATCACTGTAACAAAATGCATGAGAAAATCGACTGAAAGGAAGAAAGATTTATCTTGGCTCACAAATTCAGAGGTGTCAGTGCGTGGTCACTTGACTTTGTAGCTTTGGGCCTTTGACAAGACAGAACATGATGGCAGTGACCACATGGTGGAACAGAGCTGCTCTCCTCAGGATGTCCAGGAAAGAGAAGCAAAGAGAGAGAAAAAGGCAGAGACAAAATGTCCCCTTCAAAGGGCTCCTGAAGTAACCTCCTT
Source organism: Marmota marmota marmota (assembly GCF_001458135.2). Classification (NCBI taxonomy): domain Eukaryota; kingdom Metazoa; phylum Chordata; class Mammalia; order Rodentia; family Sciuridae; genus Marmota; species Marmota marmota. Next base: position 46,626,909 of record NW_025999990.1, on the reverse strand, counting down.
TCTTCATCTAGGTCCCACCTCCTCATAGCACCACTGTCTGGGGACCAAACCTTTGGCATATGGTCTTTGGGGAGCATATCACATCCTCAAACCATAACACGTAGTTCCGATCTGCAATCGTAGCCTGAGAAACAGGAGAGCAGAGGGCATAGTTTGAGTCTGCTGGCCTGTAGGCTCAAGACCCAAGAAGATCAAATGCTTCAGGCTCAGTCTGAAGACCAGAGAAATGGATGTCCCACCTCCACCCGTCATTCAGGAGTGCCCTCAGACCTGGCCCTTTCATTCTACTCATGTGTTCGACTGGTTGAAGGAAACCCACTCACATGTCAGCTTCACTCAGTCCACTGATTCAACTGTTACTCACTTCAGAAACATCCTCAAAGACACACCCAGAATGTTTGACCAAATGTCTGGGCGCCACATGGCCCAGTCAAGTAGACACATAAAATGAACCATCACAACCTTATACTCTATCCCACATAATCAATTCTAGTTGAGTTTAAGACTCAAATATAAAAAGCCAACAATAAAGTTTCCAAAAATGATAAAGGGTTAAGAAAAGGTTTCTGAAATAAAATACAAGGAATATGAAATTTTTTAAAAAACAAGTCCCACATTTGCTTCAAACTTGATCCTTCACAGAAGAGGAAATCAAAATGTCCAGAAACTGTTAAAAAGAAAAAAAAAAAAGGTGCCTATCCCATTAGTAATTCAAATTAAGTAAGTTAAAACCACAGTGAGATATCATTATATATATACTTGGCTAATAAAAATTATAAAATGTAACAATGTCAAAAGTTGAGAAAGGGGGTTGGGCACTGTGACACATGTCTGTAATCCCAGTGACTTGAAAGACTGAGGCAGGAGGATCGAAAGTTCAAGGCCAACCCTAAGTAACTTAGCAAGACCTTGTCTCAAAAAATAAAAAGCGGTGAAAGTTTTTTAGAAAGAAGTGGAATAATAGAAATTCTCATTCCCTCTTTTGGGAATATAAATTGATACAAGCATTTTTTTTTTGAAAATTATTTGGCATTATGAAGAAATTCCCAACCTGCAATTCAGAAATTCCCTGGAAAAATCCCTTTTTCTTGTGTGCCAGAATGCATGGACAAGAATGATTATGATAGCATTGTTTAAATATCTATCCCATGACTGGAAACAGCCCATCAGAGGACTAAATTGAAGTTTATTTTAAAGCTTTTAATTGGCTTGGATGTTGTTTTGTTGTTGTTGTTTTGGGTTTGGCTTTTGGAGGGTTTTCGTTTTCAATACTGAGGATTGAACTCAAATGTGCTATATCACGGAGCTCCGTCCCCAACCCTTTTAAATTTTGGACAGGATCTTACTAAGTTCCCCAGGAATTTGCAATCCTCCTGCCTCAGCCTCCCTAGTAGCTAGGATGACAGGCATGTGCCACCATGCTCAGCTTTTAATTGACTTTATTATTTTATTCTAATGCCAGGCTTCATTCCATTTAGCAGAATAAGTGTTCCTATGAGCAAGAGTAGAGAATGCTCATTTCAGACAGAAAAGAGTTAAAGAAAGCAACCCCAAAATCTTGTATTTTAAAGCTACTTTCCTTTTAAGGATGAGATAAGACAGAACAATAGAAAAATAATTGTTTAACATAGGATTACTTTAGGTTACTATTTTTTTTGTGAAAGAAGTAAGGCAAAGGGAATTTCATTATGGTGCTAATTTAAACTGCCTGTTTGAGAAATAAATTTGTCTGTTACCTTTCTAAACCTAATTTTTTTTTCCTAAACCCCATTTCTTTTTTCTTTTTGTTTTTTTTTTTTTACTATTTTTTTAGTTGTAGATGGACACAATATTTTTATTTTTATTTANCCGCTTGAGCCACATCCCCAGCCCCTAAACCTCATTTCTTAAAAGGACAGATAAATAGATGTTTCAGCTTAATGATGTGGAACTTCAATGTAATTCCATTGATTTTTAGACTGGTCTGTTGGGACATAGTGAAGGATTTTAGACCAAAACAATGTCCTCCTGTAATTTTTATTTAAGAAACTTAAATATAGCCAGGCATGGCGGGACATGCTTATAATCCCAGCAGCTCAGGAAATTGAGGTAAAATGATCCCAAGTTCAAAGCCAGCCTCAGCAACTTAACAAAACCTTGCCTCAAAATAAAAAATAAAAAGAGCTGGGGATGTTGCTCAGTGGTTAAGCACCCCTGGGTTCAATCCCCAGTACCCCGCCAACCAAAAAAAAAAAAAAGAAACTTAAATATACATCTATAGTTAAATGTATTTTTATTGTATTACTTTTAGGCAATGAAATTTTTGTATTTTCATAAGCAATGAAAATAGGTGTGTCTATAAAAATATACACGAATCTACCCACAACACTAAGTAAAAGAAACAAAACCTGAATATATTTTATATATATATATATTTTTTTTTTCATTAAACATAAGTATCAACAGGTATAAATAAGCTATATTGTTTAAGAATGCATGCAGAAATGGGAAAACTAATTTTTAAACAGCAAGGAAATAATGGCAAACATTAGTAGAGTGGTTCCTTCTGGGCTGGGGAAGAAGTTATCATAGGGTACAGATGTTGGGGTGCCAGTCAGCTTTCCATTACTGTGACAAAATAACGGAAACAAATCAACTTATAAAGAGGAATGTTTTATTTTGTCTCATGATCTCAGAGGTTTCTGTCATCATAGTTTGACTTCCAGCCTACAGCAAGGAGAACATGAGGGTGGGGAGCACATGGTGGAGGGAGCTGCCTACCTGCTGGCTGCTGGAAAATAAAACACAGAAAGGAAAGGGCTGTGGTCCTGATATCCCCCTCAAGGCAAGCTCCCACTGATCCAACTCCCTCCCACTGGGGCCCACTTCTCCAGGGTTCCACTACCTCCTATTAGCAGCACAGGCTGGTGACAAAGCCTTTAACATACATGGGCCTTCTGTTACGCTTATGCAATTCATAGCAGGAGGTGTGAACTGAGGGCTTCTAGGGGTGCCGACAACATTTTTTATCTTGGCCTATAAGGCAGCTACAGAATTTATTTGTATTCTTTAAGAATATTTTACAGATCCCAGCAGCTTAGGAGGCTGAGGCAGGAGGATAGCGAGTTCAAAGCCAGCCTCAGCAAAAGCAAAGTGCTAAGCTACTCAGTGAGTAGCTTAGACCCTGTCAGTGCTTTAGACCCTGTCTCTAAATAAAATACAGAATAGAGCTGGGGATGTGGCTCAGTGGTTGAGTGCCCCTGAGTTCAATTTTCCTGGTACAAAAATTAATTAAAAAATATATTATTAAAAACACTGGACTCACATTCACCTGCTGTGTTTGTCTGCTTTAGAGCCAGTTGATGTCTTCCCTGGGCTCTGAAGTCCTATAATGTCTCTAATGTGTTCTTCTTGAGAGCCTGTTAAAATATTAGCAATAATACACTAAAAACAATCAATAAAAAATTACTAGTACCATCAGGCACAGCAGCACAGGCCTATAACCCCAGCTACTCAAGAGGCTGAAGCAGGAGGATAGCTAAGTTTGAGGCCAGCCTTGGCAACTTAGTGAGACTCTGTCTCAAAAATTTGGCTCAGTGGTAAAATGCCCCTGGGTTCAATTCCTAGTAACACACACGCATGCACACACACACACGCACGCACACACACACAAAAGTTACTAGTATCAATGAAATATTAGAGCTTTTTTGTGTGTGTGAGATCATGTAATTCTTTTAGAGTTAAAATTTTAATGTTATTGAGGTAGAATTCACATATCATAAAATTCCCAATGCATACAACTCAAAAATTTTTTATTTTATTTATTTGTTTATTTATTTATTATTGATACAAGGAATTGAAGCCAGGGATGCTTTACCACTGAGCCTCATCTCTAGCCCTTTTTTTGGTTGTTGTTTGGTTTGTTTTAAACTTGGAGACAGGACCTTGCTAAATTGCCAACACTGACCTTGAATTTCCCATCTTCCTGCCTCAGCTTTCTGAGTAGCTGGGATTACAAGCATGCACCACCATGCCCAGCCAATTCAATGATTTTTTAATAATTTCAGAGTTGTACAATCAACACCACAACCTACCATTAAACATTTTTTTGGGGGGGGTGGGGGGTACCAGGGATTGAATTCAGAGGCACTTGGCCACTAAGCCACATTCCCAGACCTATTTTTGTATTTTGTTTAGAGACAGGGTCTCATTGAGTTGCTTAGCACCTCGCTTTTTGCTGAGGCTGGCTTTGAACTCAGGATCCTCCTGTCTCAGCCTCCCGAGCTGCTGGGATTACAGTTGTGTGCCACCTCACCCGGCTCATCAAACACTTTTATCTCCCCAATTACCAGTCACGCTCCGCTTAATTCTAAATCCTGGCAACCCCAAATCTACTTTCTGTCCCTCAGAATTAAAATCTGTGCTTTCGGTTTAATTGGCTTAAACTAAAGCAAACTATTTTCCAACATGAATTGCTTGAGGTTGCCTGGAATCTAATCTCCAGGAAAGTAATTTGCTAATTTAGCCTATGATCATTTTTTCATTTGGGCACGGTTTGAGTAGTGCTATCTTGAAGAACTTGACACGTAGGAAGCAGCCACCTCCCCCCACCCAGAAATGCTCTTCACTTGAAAAGGTCTCTTGTCCCCACCATTACCCACCCCCCCCCAACACACACAATTTCTAATGGGGTATGATGACAGAAAGTGCCCATTCAAGAGCTCATAGTCTTGGCCACCTATATAAACAAGTGGAGTGTGCCCATTCTTTCCACAGTTTGATCTCAGTAGATGTGGAATGTGGCAGTCATATGATCAGTAGGCACAAGCTGTCTGGAGTTAAATATCTTTGAAGTAGGACAGGAAGCTTGGGAGACAGGAACAAAGAACCATCTCACTAAATTGCTGAGGCTGACCTCAAACTTGTCATCCTCAGGCCACAGCCTCTTGAGTTTCTGGGATTACAGGTGGCACCCAGCGAGTCATCTCTTTAGAGACCTATGAGATAGAAATCATTGTTATGGAGTCTGGGGAGAGGGTGTGGAAGATGCTTGAGGCAGGTGCTCAGGCAGATTCAAGGATTCTTGGCTTTGGTTTTTCCTTTTTGTGGATTCTGTGTGTGGGAGACTTTTTTTTTTTTTTTTAAGGAGAGGGAGGAGGAGCATACCAAGAAAGCTTGGGGGGGGGGTGTGCATCTTTGTGGTCTGCTTCTTGACATTTAGGTTATTTTTCTCTTGAAGTACCCTCAAAGATATGCTATCATGCCCCATCCTTCCATATAGCTGAACAGAACAGACAAAACAAATTTGAGTTAAAAAGAGGGCAAGGTGTTCTGTTAATTTCTCTTGTCCTATATTGTGACTTTTGGGGACATGATAAAGTTCCCCAAACCCATTCTGTCCCTTCATCCTATGTAGAATTGAAAACTTGGGACTTAGTAGAATGACAAATTAAACTCTGCTGAGAAAAAGAAGTAGGCTTTTCCCTTGTGAGAAGGCTAAGTGGTAAAACCAAGTGGAGTTTGCTCCAAAAGTGCCCCACAGCTCAGAGAAAATGACACAGAAGAAAGCAGTCCCCTGGTGGCCCAGCTGTCAGCTCTAAGATCCAGAGGCTGGCCCAGCCCTTCTGGTTTCCTGGAATGCTTTCATTGTGTCCCCACATGGTAGCTGAGGAAAAACCCTGCAGCTTCACCCGGGTGAACTGGAATAGTCCCTCATCCTCCATCAGGAGACAGACACCCTGCGTGGCAGGCAGAGAGACCCACACATGCCCAGCACAAGGCATGGCCAAGGACACTGTGGCCAGGGGCCGCAGGCTCACTCAGCAGCACAGTCAGACCTACGCTCCCAACACACAGTGTGCACCAGGTCACCAGTGGGCCCACAGCCAGAGGCTGACACCCTCCAATCACACAGGCCAGCAGTCTTCAAGCTCAGTGTCTGTGTCCTGAGAAAGGCGGGTGGAGGTGACTCAGGGGAAAGCTGGTTTTCCCCCAACACTGGCATTTGGTTAATCTCATATCAAATGCTGTCAAGTCACCCAGAAAGGTCCTGAATGAGCCTTACTTCCGCTTCTGGAGCAGTGGAATGTGGCAGCAGCTGTCTGCACGATGTGGAGGCCCTGCCGAGGAGGAGGGAGGAAAAGTACCAGACCTGTCGTAACCAGTCAGAGGAATGCAGGCAGTGAGGTACCCGAGCAGCTGTGCTGAGATGCTGCCAGGTCCCCGTGCAGGCCCACCCCACTGCAAAAAGGTCCATTAGCAGGAGCCCGAGGAACACCTTAAGTCCCCAGGGCACGTTTTTCCTTCCCCCTTCTGTGCTGGGGATCCAAGTCAGGGCCTCCTCCTGCATGCCAGGTTCTCCAAATCTCTGTGAAAAGACTCCCAAGGGCTGTGGATACAGTTCAGTGGGAGCCCTTGCCTAGCATGTGTGAGGACCTGGGTTGGATCCCTACTACCAAAAAAAAAAAAAAAATTGAATTCCTTATGTAGGTGAACTTGAACTTACGTGTATTTATGTGTATTACATATGTAATATTCCTAACATGTGACGCTTGGAAATAAGGCTGATATAAATGACAATAGATATTAATTATAATTCATCACATAAGAACCACAGTATTAAGCTTTTCCTTTGCTCTGGGTCCTTGACAAAAGGACTTTAACGTACTTGACCTCATTTAGTCTTCCCAGTGCTTCTAGCAGGGCATGTTTTCAGCGTACCCATTTTACAGATAAATACACAGAGACTCAGAAACTAAGCACCCATGGTCACCCAGCTACTAAGAGACACATCCAGGAATCAATATCTGTGTGATTTCAACCTTTACAGGGTCACTGGCATTTTGAAAGTGAGTACTTTATCTTCCCACCTAGCCAGTTTAGGATTGCCTCAGGCAGAGAGAGGGGAAAGTTAGAGGAAGCCCCAGGCTGGGACAAGTAAGGGGATAGTGCGGGCAGTTACCAGCATCCACTCTGATTCACACCAGCACAGCCTGAAGAGGCAGGGACTGTGAGCACATGGAAGCTGAATTCTGGGCTCTCCCTCCTCCCACAGAGCCCATCTTTGGGAGAATGACTTGGCCCCCATCCTTCCAAGATTCCAACCCAAGCTTAAGTTATGAAATAATCATTGGAATTGTGCATTCAGTGGGAGCCTATGCACCCAAGACACACACACACACACACACACACACACACACACACACAAGCATGCGCATGCATAAATACAAACACACAGGGTCCACAGGTACCCTCCATCCACCAAGAAGAAGCTCCATTCACATCTTTCTACAGGGAACCTTAGTGTGCAGCAGAACCCTGGGAAGGGCCCGTCACCAGACCCATTGCCAAAGTTTATGATCCCACAGTGCTGGGGGAGCCTGAGAGGACTGGACCCACCAGTTCGCAGGTGCTGCTGCACTGTGGCAGGGAGACCACCGTTTGAGCACCCTGTTTTTAAGGCATGGAAGCTTTGTCTCTTTTTCGTTGCGTTTTGTTTTCTGAGCTCTGAGTACCGCCTGTCTAAATGTCATAGCAGCCGTTCTCAAGGATCTTGATCCTGTTTTGGTTTCCTGTGGTTGCTGCAACAAACTCCACAAACTTGGTCACTTAAAACAACTCAAATAACTGACAGTTCTGGGGGTCAGGAGTCGAAAAATGAGTCATCAGGGCTGTGTTCTTTTTATTGAGGTTCTAAAAGGAGAATCCATTTACCTACCTTTCCCAGCTTCAAAAAGCTACCTGCAGCCAGGCACAGTGTCACACAGCTATAATCCCAGTGGCTTGGGAGGCTGAGGCAGGAGGATCACAAGTTCAAAGCTTCAGCAACAGCAAGATGCTGAGCAACTCAGTGAGACTCTGTCTCTAAATAAAATACAAAATACGGCTGGGGATGTGGCTCAGTGGTTGATTGTCCCTGACAATCTACCTGCATTCCTTGGCTGGTGGCCCCTAATTCCATCCTCTAAGCCAGCAGCAGGATAGATCTTCAAACCTCCCCACCCCCTTTCCCTGGTCTCCTTTGTCTCTGAACTTCTGGCCTCCCTTTTATAAGTACCCATGTGATTACACTGACCCCACTGAGATAATCAAGGATGACCATTCCATTTTAAGATTTTAATCACATCATGAAAGTCCCCCTTGTCATGTGAGATAACAGTCATAGATTAGGATGTCACCATCTTTAGGGGCCCCTCTGCCTGCCACCCACCCATTCACCCCCCTGCTTAGACTCCAGCAGCTGCCTCTTCAACCCATATCAACCCCCCAGCCCGCCCAACAAAAATACCCAAAACAGCATCAGGATTTGCACAATGCTATGTCAGAAGGGCAAATGCAAATTTCTCCTTTCTTCTGACTTACTGGATAATAAAGCAGTGTTGTGGGAAGGGCTGGGGGGACGAAGAGTCAAAGAGTAACAGCAGGAGAAGAGGAGAGGGATTGAAGGGATGAAGTAACTTTTTTTTTTTTTGGTATCAGGAATTGAACCAGGGCCCTTAACCACTGAGCCACATCCTCAGCCCTTTTTATTTTTTTATTTTGAAATAGGATCTCACCGAGTTGCTTAGGGCCTCACTAAGTTGCTGAAGCTGGTTTTGAACTTTCAATCCTCCTGCCTCAGCCTCCCAAGCTGCTGGGATTACAAGTGCCAAGCTATGAAGTGTCTCTTGATCATGCCCCAGACACCTAGTAAGTGACCCTACTGCTCTCTGGGCATTCTGGGTCCTAGCCTTCACTGCCTCCGTTAGACCTGCTGAAGTCGGTAAAAAAAAAAAAAAAAAAAAAATCTTTACCAAAACACCAGATTTTTGCCTTTGGATATTTTTGGTTATTACTTTCAAAACTTTTCTGAAGTCCAACATCAGGGCTGTGAACTTCCCATTGATAGGTGTCTCGGTCTGTGACAAAGCACCACAGACAGGGTGGCTTCAACAACAAGATTGTATTTTCTCACACTCTGGAGGCTGAGTCCAAGATCAAGGTGTCGGCGGCCTCTGAGCTTGGCTTGCAGGAGGCTGTCCTCTCCCTCTCTCCCTTAATCTGTACCTGTGCACCCAGATCTCTTCTTCTAAGGACACCAGTCATTCTGGTGTAGGGCCCACCCTAATGAGCTCCTCCTAACTTGACCATCTCTTTAAAAAGCCCCTCTCCAAGGATGGTTACCTTCCGAGGTACTGAGAGTTAGGTTAGGACTTCAACGTATGAATTAGGCGGGACATAATTCAGCCCAGGACAGTGGGGTAAGACCTTGAGAGATTAAAAAAGATCACTTCCATCCTTTCCAGGTGTAGCAGCTGGTCTAGGTACAATAGGGTGAATGTGGTGAGAGGAGAACCAAATCATTGAAAGTAGGTCCCACACCCCAGAACTGCCTTTTCATATGTCCCTTAGGCTGGGAGGAAGGCAGAGACAGTCTAAGAAGCCACCAGAGGCTCACTCCTAGTCAGGGTAAGCAAACAGCATTTAAGGCTCACTCTCCCCAGAGCCAACTTCCGGCCGTTTTTTTGTTTGATACGTAATCCACAGCTGGTCCCAGAAATTCCACCAAGTCAGTACACACCCTGGACACAGAGGAAATGAAAGAGCAGACGGTGTGTTTGTGTTTGATGATCTTTGGAAGGGCTGAGTGATGGAAATGATTTCATTCTCCAGGCAGGGCTCTGATAGGGAACTAAACGGCACACAGGTTGAAACAAACCAAATAGCCTTATCTTATTCTTGATTCATGGGTTTCTGTTTCTTCAGATCTCTTTAGAGGCCCGACACTGTGAACTGTGGTTCTTAGAGATACTGCTTCCTTCCTTCCTTCCTTCCTTATCCTGCCTTGGGCATGTTGCTTCTTGGACATATGGGACCTGGATTAAATAAATAAATATATATAACTTTTATTAATGAATTTATATACACACACACACACACACAAAAGACAAATATTGTGTGATTCCAATTATATAAAGGAACCTAGAGTAGTCAAATTCATAGAGACTCTCAGGAGGCTGAGGCAGGAGGATCAGAAGTTCAAAGCCAGCCTCAGCAAGTTGATGAGGCCCTAAGCAACTTCACAGGATCCTGTCTGGGGCTGGGGATGTGGCTCAAGCGGTAGCGCGCTCGCCTGGCATGCGTGCGGCCCGGGGTTCGATCCTCAGCACCACATACAGACAAAGATGTTGTGTCCGCCAAATACTAAAAAATAAATAAATTTAAAAAAAAAAGATCCTGTCTGTAAATAAAATATTTAAAAAAAAAAAAAAAAAAAAGGAGTGGGGATGTAGCTCAGTAGTTAAGTAGCCCTGAATTCAACTCCTGGTTAAAAAAAAAAAAAATCATAGGAATGGAAAGAAGAATGGTAGTTGCCAGGGGCTATAGGGGTGAAAGAATGAGGAGTTTTCTTTTTTACTTTGTTGGGGATCCAACCTAGAACCTTGCTAAACATGTGCTCTGTCACTGAGCAACATACCCAGCCCTGAGAGTTGATATTTAATGGATACAGACTTCCAGTGTGCAATGACAAATGTTCTGCAGATGGATGGAGGTTGTACAATAGTTCAAACATATTTAACACTGTAGAAGTGTATGCTTACAAATGGTTAAATTTTTTTTAAAAGACTCTGGAAGACAATCATGAACTAGTCAGACCAAGTTGCCAGCTTAGGTTTAAATCTACCACTCCCAAGTTTTAGGACAATATTCTATTCATTTCTCTCCCCCTCCCCCTCNCATCCTCCCAATAATTCTAGAAGGAAGTTATTCATTCTTATCTGCATTTTACAGAGTAAAAACCATATGGTTAAAAAGTTTAAGCAACCTTCCCTAGGTAACACGCTTTTAAATCAAGGTCTGTATCCAAAGATTATGTTCTTTTTATTTTTCTTTGTGGTATTGGGGATTGAATCCAGGAGTGTTCTACCATGGAGTTAGATTCCCAGTCCTTTTTATTTTTATTTTGAGCTCACTAAAGCTTCTTAGGGCCTCACTAAATTGCTGAGGCTGGCCTTAAATTTGTGATCCTCCTGCCTCAGCCTCCTAAGTGACTGGAAATACAAGCACGCGACACAACACCCAGTCAAAACTCAAATGCTTAAATATCATGCAGTTTGATAGATTTTTGGTAATGTGATGAATAAGTTTAGGGTTAGTATCCTACCCGTTACCATGGTAACATGGGCACTCTGGTTGACAGGCCGCAGCAAAGCTTAAAGAGGATCTACAATGATAAATTCTCAAGTGCATACTTGAAGTTGCACAGAGTAGAACCAAGTTGCTGGTTCTACTCACATTGTGCCCTCCAACCTGCACTGGCTGGAAACCATTAGTGTTGACCATGGAGGCAAAAAGAGACATACTTGAAAGATTTTGTTTTGGTTTTTTTTGTCCTTTCTGAGCTAACAGAGGACATAGAGAGCATGAAAAAAGTTGGAAACCACTGACTGGAAATCATTCTGCAAGATATCAGAAATTTGTGGCAATCTCTAAATTTTCCAACTACAATAAAGCAGAGGCCAGAGCCAGTCATGCTATGTGACTGCAATGGGGTGAGGTCAGTATGGTCATGAGAAAGACTGGGGAAGGCCTTGGATACACTCCAGAGGGCATGATCAAGGGGGAGAGTGAAGCTGCTGATCTGCAGCCAGGGGTCTGGAGACAGCAGCAACTGGAAGGCTACTGAGGGCTGCATCAAACACAGTGGCACCGAATCGGAAATTCTGAATTAAAGAGAAGAATGAATAAGCCACCACTCTCCATCCCGTGGTCATAGTTTTAGCTAAGAAAGGGTGGGGTTGGGGATGGGGGGAGAAAGAGATAGAAAAAAAAGAAAGATCTTTACATTCACCTTTTTTCCTTTTTTTTTTTTTTTTTTTTATTGCTAGGGATCGAACCCAGGGCTTTATGCATGCTAGGCAAGCTCCTGACTACTGCGCTACCCCCACCCCCAAGTATCACAAACAATTTAATTTTTTCTATGTATCTTCTCAAATCAGTAAGGGCAATGAGTCCAGGCTTCTGACTGCTCAATGACCAATATTTAGTGAGGTACAGTGGTGCACATTTATCCCAGTAGTTTGAGAGGCTGAGACAGGAGGATCACAAATTCAAGGCCAGGCTCAGCAACATAGTGAGATCCTGTCTCAAAACAACAACAACAACGAAAATGTAAAAAGGGCTGGGGATGTTGCTCAGTGGTAAAGCAGCCCTAGGTTCAATCCCCAGTACCAAATATCAACAAAAAAGCCAATCCTGGCGAGATGAGAGTTTGTAGGAGGGAGGCCTAGGGATGCAGCTCAGTGGTAGAGCACTTGCCTAGCACAAGTGAGGGCTTGGATGCATCCCCAGCCACACACTCTCGCACACACACACACACAAAGACAGAGGCAGAGACAGAGAAAGAGATGTAGGAAGGCATTGAGCTTATCCAAAGGCCAAGCTCTTGAGAAGACAAAGGGGCTATGAACCTCAGTGCTCCATCTTAGAGGGCTCAGGGTGTGAGGGTTTTTGTTTGTTTATGTGTTTTTTTTGTTTGTTTGTTTTTTCTTTAATTTTTTAATACTTATTTGTTAGTTTTCGGCGGATACAACATCTTTGTTTGTATGTGGTGCTGAGGATCGAACCCGGGCCGCACGCACGCCAGGCGAGCGCAATAGGGCTTGAGCCACATCCCAGCCCCTGTTTATGTGTTTTTGTTGTTGTTTAATAGTACTCGGGATTGAACCTCAGGGTATCACACATGCTGGGTAAGCACTCTATCACTGAGCTACATTCTCAGCTCTTTTTATTTTGAGACAGGATCTTGCTAAGTTGCCAAAGCTGGTCTCAAACTTGTTATCCTCCTGCTGTAGCCTCCCCTGGGATGTCTGCCTCGCACCACCGCGCCCAATGCAAGGAGCTTTTACAGGGAGGGGAAGGAGAAGCAGGGAAGGAAGGCTGCATGCTGGGACAGGGGCTTCATCATCCAGGTGTGTGTCTTCTTTTCTTGGCCAGAATATCCAAATGGACCTTAACCTCCTGCAGCTAGTTCCTATAGTTCTTTAGGCAGACAGATTACTTTTTTGGAAATTAAATCTCGCAGCTTTGTTAGTTGCAGCACAGAACTAAAGACTAAGGAGGTGGTGTAACAAAGGTCTCCACTGGTTCTAGGTTCTGTAAATTTAAAGAAAGATTATATAGCAATTAACATCAACCATTTAGTTAGGGCTTCCCTTTAGAATTTAAAATGAAGGGCAAAAGGAAGGGATATAAACCTTGAAAGAGGATTAGGGAAGGGAAACAGCCTAGTGGAAGGGCCTAGGGAGGAGAGGTAAAGTAACTTTGCCAAGGACAATTCCCCAAGGAGCGGCCACTGTTACACTGGGATGGAAGGGAGTGGTCCGATAAGATGAGTGGCCCAGGAAGGCCTCTGTAAAGAGAGGAGGAGACCAGAGGAAGATGAAGTTTTAATATCAATCATTAAGAAAAGGCATGGGGGAGGGGCATTGAAGTTCACTGGATTAGACAAAGGAGAATGAAGGGCAGGGAGCGGGATGGGAATAGGAAAGACAGGACAATGAATCAGACATAACTTTCCTGTGTTCATATATGAATACTCAACCAGTGTAACTCCACGTCACGTACAACCTCAAGAATGGGATCCTAATTAGAATAAGTTATACTCCATGTATGTATAATATGCCAAATGCATTCTACTTTCATGTATATCTTAAAAAAAAGAACAAATAAGAAAGAAAGAAAAGGCCTTTTGCTGGGTGCAGTGGTGCACACCTATAATCCCAGCAACTTGGGAGGCTGACACATGAGGATCACAAGTTTGAGGCCAGCCTCAGAAAGTTAATGAAGCCCTCTGCAATTTAAGACTCAGTTTCCAAAAAATAAATAAATAAATAAAAATAGAAAGGGCCAGGAGGAATGGCACATGCCTATAATCCCAGAGGCTCAGGAGACTGAAACAAAAGAATTGATAGTTCAAAGCCAACCTCAGCAACTAAGCAAAGCCCTAAGCAACTCAGTGAGACCCTGTCTCTAAATAAAATACAAAGGGCTGAGGATGTGGCTCAGTGGTTAAGCATTCCGGGATTCAATCCCCATGCAAAAAAAAAAAAAAAAGGTAAAGAAGAAGGTGTGTTATGTACAGAGCTCTTCAAAGCATCTTTGAAGTGTGAAATCCATTCCCTTCAGGTAAAATTCCCTCAGGGAGTTTTCAAGATGGTTATTGTATCATTTGAATTTAGTGAGAAAAAGAAAGAGTCAGATGGTATGTGCCACACTGTCATCTAACTTAAGAACTTCTCCATTCACCCCATTACGCTGAGATAGGCCATGTTATCCAAACACAACAGATAAAGACACTGGAGATAAAGTAATTAAATAATCTGTAAGGTCTACAGGTGTGTAACTCAGTGCTTGAGTGTATGTTTAGCATGTGCAAGGGCCTGGGTTCAATCCCCAAAACACACACACACACACACACACAGAGAAGTATAATATATAATCTAAGGTCATGTGGCTTAAAAGTGGCTGGTCAGGATTTGCACCAGTTCTGACAGTATTCCAGATACTTCCTTTTCCAATATAAGGCAGAAAAAGTACTATCTTTTCCTTACCCAACTCTTGACTGACCAGCTTATAACCAAAGATGGATTAACAGGAGAAAAGCAGAGAAATTTATTTCTACATGACATGGGAGCCTTCAGAAATGAAGATCCAAAGAAAATGAGAAATGTGTGTATTTTTATGATGGTAGAACATAAGTATGATTGGAGGACAAAGGGTGGGATCTAAAAATCTGCTGGGAGCTTAGCCAGGAGGGTTCAGATTCTTCACAGTATGCTTCTTGGACAGCCCTCCCCTCTGGGCATAGGGCAGGATACCTGTCACCTGAGGGTCTTCAGAGAAGAGAGGGATTGATCTGCAGTCACTCGATGGTCAGCTCAGGGAAGAAGGGTGGGTATTACTTGTCCCAGCTCTGGCTCCTTGATGCTCCAAAGCCAATACTTGGTAGAAGTAGAGGTGAGTTGGTGGGAAGGAAATCAGGTTTGTTTTTTGTTTTTTGTTTTTTTTGGAGGTAGGGCGGTTGACTGGGAACTGAACTCAGGGGCACTCAACCACTGAGCCACATCCCCAGCCCTATTTTGTATTTTATTTAGAGACAGGGTCTCACTGAGTTGCTTAGTGCCTTGCTTTTTGCTGAGGCTGGCTTTGAACTCACTATCCTCCTGCCTCAGCCTCCCAAGCCGCTGGGATTACAGGTGTGCACCCCCAAGCCCAGCAGAAATCAGTTTTATTA
This sequence comes from Marmota marmota marmota, assembly GCF_001458135.2. Lineage (NCBI taxonomy): Eukaryota > Metazoa > Chordata > Mammalia > Rodentia > Sciuridae > Marmota > Marmota marmota. The sequence goes on along the minus strand of NW_025999990.1, from coordinate 46,611,656 downwards.
AGGATCTGGCATCTTGAGAAGATGGGTGCAGAGGCTATACTCTGAGCGCACCACTTTCTGGATCAGGTGTACAAAGGGTTTTCATAGGAAAGGAAAGGAGGCGGGACCAATGGGCAGGAAGGAGACACTTGAGCAGGGGCTTCATCATCCAGGGTGTGTCTCTCCTTTTTTCTCAGGTGGGCATATTACAATGGACCTGAACTTCCTGGGGCTACTTCCTATGGTTCTCTAGATAGACATTACTTTTCTGCAAGGTGAAAGTCACAGCAATTTACATGTTTTGTGTCAGTTGAGGCACAGGATAAAAGAATAAGGAAGGGTGCTGCATAGTCTGGTGTACCCTGAAGGTCACCAGATGTTCTGGGTTCTGTCAATATCAAGAAAGATTACATACTAGTGAATATCTTAACCATTTAGGTGAGGCTACTCTTTAACATTTTGAATGCCAAGCAGAGAGGGGACATGCCCTTGCATGTTACCAGGGAAAAGTGAATAGCCTTCCTCCTTCTGTTTTTTTTTCCTCAAATGCCAAGGTGCCATATTTGGAGGTAGCATGTCCAGAGACCCACTAGTCACCCACCATGTTACCAACAAAGGCAGTTGGGCTACCACAGCTGAGAATCTCTTGCATAATAGAATTTGCCATAAAGAATAATTGAACTCAAGAAGATAAGAGTAGTAAGCAAAGGTCTACCTGATGGCTAATTGTTCAGTTTTTAGCCAAGAGCATTAGAACTATACCAAGCAAAATGAGATGAGATTTACAATGAAGCCAGATGAGGTCGATGGTCCACAGATAGCAACCACAGTTCTAAATCCCATTATCTCACACATGAGCTTTGTGGGGAACACCTCACATCCAAACCATAACACCTGTAGTTCCAGGCCAGGATTCGCAATGTTATAAGACCCTGTCTCAAAACAAAAATAAATAAATAAATAAAATTCGAAGATCTCTCCATCTAAAGGTAAAACAACAGTGAGAATATTTCCTGGATAAGCTTTTTGGGTTCTGTGTGTTGCTTGTTTTCAAAAATCCATAGAAAGGCAAATAATTTCCTGCTATTAAAAAGCTGTTTAACCTTTCCCAAGGAGAAAAATCAAGTTAGAGGGTTAAAGTATTAGATTGGAAGGGATTTTAGAGATTATTGAGTTCTGACCTTCCATTTACATATGAAAGATCTGAGACAAGGGAGGGTGAGTGAGCAGCAAAGAAGTCCAGTAGCTTTCTTCCAGTCTTTTTTTTTTTTTTTTTTTTTTTTTTTT
>NW_025999990.1:46597505-46608723 GCF_001458135.2 Marmota marmota marmota | reverse complement strand
TTTTTTTTATTGTGGGTTGTTCAAAACATTACAAATTTCTTGACATATCATATTCCACACTTTGATTCAAGTGGGTTATGAACTCCCACCTTCACCCCATATCTTCCAGTCTTATTATTTTGATTTTTAAGAGTTCTGTAAATTTCAAAATTAATTAGGTTGTATGTGAAACACAAATAAACTGGGGATGATGGGGAAGTGTAAAATAAAAACTAAAATTTTGAGAAACAGAGATAAGGTACTTTTTTTTTCCCTTTGTAACAGGGATTGAACCCAGAATACTTAACCACTGAGCCACATCCCCTGTCTGTTGTAATTTTTAAAATATTTTTATTAGTTATTGATGGACTTTATTGATTTGTTTTATATGTGGTGCTGAGAATTGAACCCAGTGCCTCACACATGCTAGGCAAGTGCTCTACCACTGATCTACAACCCCAGGCCTTTATTTTTTACATTGAGACAGAGTCTTGCTAAGTTGCTTAGGGTCTTGCTAAGTTGCTGAGGCTGGCTTTGAATTTGGGATCCTCCTGCCTCAGCCTCCTGAGCCATGGGGATGACAGGCGTGTGCACCTGGCTAAGATACTTTCTAATGAACTATCCAAATTGATCTGTCGCAAGGAGATGTGAACTGTGTAGGTAGGACATGCAGCACTCGATGCACAACGGATATTTACTGAATGCCCCCTCGGGGCTGAGAGTGCTTTTGGGAACTGGGAGACAACCACCATGTAGCAAGCGCTCTGTCAGTGAAGTTCAGCCTTGTAAGAACTAGAAGAGGCATCCAGAGGGATGATCCCGATGTCTTCCTGGAAGCAGTGAGACCTAAGATGATTTCAAAATAGAAAGAAAAGGAAAGAATGTCCCTGCAGAGGGAACAGGTGCACAGCCAGGGAATGTGGTAGACTGAATAACTTTTAAAAAGTGCTCAGGAAGGAGAAGAGGAACCAGGTTAGCAGGAATCCCCTGAGGCCCAGATGGGAGACTTTCTCCTGGGGGAAGAAGAGCAAGCTGGAGTGACAGATCTGTGACACATTCCCAACTATTGCTCTGATTGTCTACAAGGGTTTGGAAGCAGGGACAAGGTCGACCCAGTGAGAACAATGAGAAAGGTATTTCTCCAGATATTTTGACCAACAAACTGCCTCTCTTCCTGTTGCCCACTCTGGGTACACATAACAGTACTTTTCCTACATGGTGCATGCTAATGTTTCCTATTGAATCATTTTCGTTTTCTACATGGTGAAGTGGTTTGACTCACCTCAGCTGATGTCATGACTCATTAATAAGTCACAGCTCCGAAGATGGAGAAACTTGGAGTTAGGGAGTTACCAGGACACCAGAGACAGGAGATGATGCACAGTAGGATCTAGGGACAGAGAAAGGTACAAAGAGGACAGTGAATGATTCCAGAGGGGCTTAAGAGATAGGAGAGAAAGACCCAAGGAATTAAAGATAAAGGGTCGGGTAGTGAGCTGGGGAAGGTGAACTGACCATCTACTGGGAGGGTAAAGATAATGAGTATTTTAAAAATGCCCTTCCTTTCATTCACTTTTTTGGTAAACACAAATAGATTCCTTAATCTGAGGCCTATTCCAAGAGCAGTATTATATATAATTCCAGAAAATAATCCAGTGTTATTCAGAGAGGGAGTCACCTTGTGGAAATGATGGAGAGGAATTTAGCGGACCAGAGTGGGCAGAGAGCTGAGCTAGAAGATTCTACATGGAACAGCTCAGATCAAAGACTTACCTGTGCTTTCCCAGGGCTGCTATTAGGGCTTTTGTAAGGCTGGGAATAGGTTCGGTTCGGCCTGGGTTTTTCATTGAGCAATCCTGTTGGCAGGAGTTACTTTCTTTACCTAGTTGGCATCCAGTTTAGAATCCACAGTCACTGGTCCAAGACAGTCACCAGCATTTCTTGGACACTTAGAAAAATGGAAAGACCATTCATTAACTTTCTTCTTCTTGCACACTCTCAGACCACACCAGGTCAAAGGGACTTCTTTCCTGCCTCTTTCCACAGCTTCCCTAGTCCCAATCCTTCTCCGTCTAAATCTTTTATTTTGCAAAGCCGTAGGGAGTGGTGAAAGCCTGTTGCTAGAGGAAGATTTTGAATAATAGGTGTTTCTGAGCCGGGTTTATTGAAAAGGTCTTGTCTGTGTCCTGGGGGAGATTGTAAAAGAGATGTCAACAGGAGCTCTTTTGTGTGGATGGCATTCATCCCGAAAGAGAGGAATTCCCTTACTGGGCTAGTATTTAAAGCAGATTTGTTGCCGCTTTTGCTAAAAACTTTTTATCCAACTGCCTGAGCTCACAGCAGCGAGTGAGTCACTGGGTGATTGCAACTTCCTCTCCTCCTTAGCAAAGCAATGACTCAGTCATTTACATTTAGAAAGGAAGGTTCCTAAGAAGATTTCCTGGGTTTTCCTCAGCTGGAGCCTCTTTTCTTGACCATCACGTGGGCCAGATCTGTGGGCAATCCTGTTAACCCCAGAGGAGGGGAGGCTAGCCCACCTGTTTTTCTCACTCCCTGGAAAACTTCGTGCTGTTCTGCTTGCTTTCTTTTTTAAATCCTAGAAGAGAGACAAACACAATTTCCTGCCTTCTGGCTTTTTCTAGTCTCCCTTCCCCCCACTCTTTTTTGGAAAGGGACTGGCAATTCCTGGGTACTATAATTACCGCAGGCTGAGGTTTGACTTAACTCCACCCGTAGGAGATAAGGCAACCGTTTTATTACCTCTCAGCCAGGTGCCCAAGGGTGACAAGACTTGCCTTTATCTGGGGGACCTGACAAGGTTATCAGAAACTGCAAAAGGGCTGAACCTTGGAGCAGCGACCGCCAAAATTATTCACTTCCCTGTGATCCTTTTTCCAATCTTTTATTGCTAATTTCGATCCACAGACTAGTTCTACTTCCCTCCGAGTTTTTCCTGTATTTCCTGAACCTGAGCTTTGACCTACTGGGGTCCCTTCAGACCTAAGCCACAGTAATGGAGCAGTTGTAATCATGAGCAGGGTCAGCCCCAACTACCACACACAATATCTTGATATCCACTGGTTTAGTAGGTTTGCAGTGTTAATAGTTGCTTTTTCTCAAAGTTATTATTTAATAAAATCTTTGACCTGCAATGATAGAAATTTAAAAATAAAATAATAAATAAAATCATATTTTATTGCCTTTACTTTTTACGATTCCTTTTGAAAACTAGGCTATAATCCACACCAGGAGACAGTGCTGTGCTTGTCTTAGGTCATAAAAACATCTAGTTCTTTAACTATTTATGTCTGTAGTTTACTAGTATATCTGTCTACCTTCACATCAGGTTGTAGGGTTTGTTTTCGTTTTATTTTTGAAGGGGGCTGGGGAATCGAACCCAGGTCCTGGTGAACTCTAGGAAAGAGCTCTGCCACTGAGCTACACCCCTAACCCCATTTTATTCTATAATTTAAGCTCTGTTGCATGGATTTCTGTTATCATTTGTGTTGAAACTGTGGCATAAAAGCATGCATTTTTATATCATTTTTTAAATTGATTGTATTTTTTTAAATACATGACAGCGGAATGTATTACAATTCTTATTACACATACAGAGCACAATTTTTCATATCTTTTATATGAAGTATGTTCACACCAATTCATGTCTTTATACATGTACTTTTTCTTTTTTTTTTTTGCATTACAAAAAAACATGTATTTTAAAATGGGATTATAGGCGGAGGCCTATAACCCTAGCAGCTCCGGAAGCTGAGACAGGAGGATCACGGGTTCAAAGCCAGCCTCAGCAATGGCAAGGTGCTTAGCAACTCAGTGAGACCCTCTCTAAATAAAATACAAAATAGGGCTGGACATGAGGCTCAGTGGTTGAGTGCTCCTGAGTTCAATCCCTAGTACCCCCCCCCCAAATAAAATAAAATGGGATTGGAGCTGGGAGCTGTGCTGGACACTTGTAATCCCAGCAGCTCAGGAGACTGAGGCAGGAGGATCAAGTTCAAAGCCAACCTCAGCAATTCAGTGAAGCCCAAAGCATTTTAGCAAGACCCAGTCTCTTTTTTTTTTTTTTTTTTTTTTTTTGGTACTGGGAATTGAATCCAGTGGCATTTAACCATTAAGTCACATCATCAGCCTCTTTAAATATTTTATTTATTTAGAGACAGGGTCTTGCTAAATTGCTTAGGTCCTCTCTAAATTGTTGAGGCTGGTTTTGAACTCATAATCCTCCTGCTGGGATTACAGGGGTCGGCCACTGTACCTGGCCAGGCTCAAACTTTGGGAAAAGTCGGGGGCGGGGTCTGGGAATCTGGCTCAGTGGCTAAGTGCCTCCAAATTAATCTCTGGTTAAAAAAAGCGGGGGGAGGGGCATGCAGGATTGGCAAACTGTGCACTAGGTAGTTTTAATGAATAAAGAGTGCCCTTCCAGATAAACTTTAGACAGTTCCCTGAGCTGCATCAAATCAGCTGGCACCCAGCTGCACCTAGCAAGAGGCTGCCCTCCTGTCAGTACAAATTATAGTGGGCCAAGGTAAAAACTGCTTTATTTATTTTGCTGTGAAGTCAGACTGTGGCCTGAGGGTAGGGTAGAGGATGAGAAAGAAAAGGCGGATCAGAGAATGTTGGAGAAGTGAGTTTAAAAAATGTACACACGGGCCTGAGGGGGTGGGGGCGGTAGATCCACAGTAGAGCTCTTACCTAACACATGCAAGGTCGTGACTTGCATCCCCAATACAAAAAAAAAAAAAAAAAAACACGCAAAGAAAACAGCTAAAAGCCCCTATTAAGTGTGGTGTAGTGGCACAGACCTGTAATCCTAGCAACTTGGGAACTGCAGCAATTTAACGAGGACCTAAGCAAATAAATATATATAAAATGGCCTGAGGATGTGGATCAGTGGTTGAGCACCCCAGTAACCTGGTTCACTCCCCAGTACCAAAACAGGACTTCTAGGAATGCCGCTCTTACCATCATAATGAAAGCCAAAAATGGATGCCTCCCCATATAGTGTGGGGCACACTGTGATAAACCAGTTGACAAGTGTTAGAAGTACTATACTGGAGCTTTCCTTCCCTTAAAGATGTAAAACTTGGCACACTTATGGCCACTGTGTCACCACACATGGCCACCCTCCATAGGAGGGACTGAGGGCCAGAATTTGAGATGCCTCTCAGGAAGATGTCCCCTGGTGGGAGCTTTTACTGCTCCAAGGGTGGGAAGGTTGGGGCGGGACATCATTCTTCCTTCCACATTTCTTTTTGCTTTTTCTTTCATTTATTTTTATTTTTTTAAGTACTGGGGATTGAACCCAGGGGTGCTTAAGCCATATCCCCAGCCCTTTTTTTATTTTTTATTTAGAGACAGGGTCTAAGTTGCTTAGGGCCTCACTAAGTTGCTGAGGCTGGCTTCAAATTTGCAATTCTCCTTCCTCAGCCTCCAGAATCACTGGGATTACAGGCTTAGACCACTGCACCAGGCTCACTTTCAGTTTTAAAAAAGAAACTTGAGGGCTGGGGATATAGCTCAGTTGGTAGAGTGCTTGCCTTCATGCACAAGGCCCTGGGTTCAATCCCCAATACCACAAAAAGAAAAAAAAAAAAAAGAAAGAAACTTGAGGCTTAGTTGTAAAGCACTTGCCTAGCATGCGTGAGGCTCTACATCACCCCATCCACATTTCTGAAAGCCTTTACCTAAAACCAGTTCTTGGATCTATTTGCAGTGTGACTGCACCTCCTCTCTTGCAGACCCCTCCAAGTACTTGATTGCTGGGTCTGCCGTGTATTAACAATCTAAAATCCCCCAAGCTCCGAATTCCAAGCACATTTAGCCAAAGAAAGGTTCAGATACAGGCTAGGACATTGTTCTCACAGGGTTCAAAGGAGAATCTTAAGGACAAAAGCAGAAGAGAGCCCTTTCAAAGATAAGCAAAGCTTTCGTGGGAAGAACCCAGGTTCCAAGCCAGCCTCACCCAGGGAGAACTTGGACATCAACCTCTCCTTTTCATCTGCAGAATTAGATCATAACCTCCTCTGCAGGGTTGTTTTAAGAATTTAATGAGACTAGCAAAAGTGCATGCCTTTACTAAACAGGCAAGGAATGAGGAGGAGGATGGGGACTGAGAAAGGAAAGTTGATACCAATTTGAAACTCTTGAGATTCCTAGGTTAGCACTTGCCTCGCATGCATGAAGCTCTGGGCTCAATGCTCAGTATTGAAAAAAAAGACAATCTGGGCTCTGGAGCACATGCCTACAATCCTAACTACTGGAGAGGCTAAAGCAGGAGCATCACAAGTTCCAGGCTAGCCTGGGCAACTTAATGAGATACTGTTTCAAATTTTCATAATAAAAATAAATTTATTTAAATGGTTCATAGGTTTTTTATTTAATTTTGGTAAATAACAAACACCAAACTGTAAGGTGTTTTTGAGATGTTCTTTGTTTTTTCCGTTGTTGTTGTGTTGGTGCTTGAATGGGGCTCCCACCAAGCTCCTCCCAGGCCCAGTAAGGTGATATTTTAAATGCAGCCTTGAGGGACACTTTAAATGGCTGTGGGGGTGAGAAAGAGCTCAAGGGGACACCTGGACAAATGTTCCTGTCCTCCTCTGTCGATGACAGCTGGACAACGCGGTATGATTTTAAAGCACTGATCCTACTGGAGGGTTTGTAAGGAGCTGGCATCCTCTCTGGGCCAAGTGGGTGATGGATGCAGCATCCCACAGATGGTTGTTCCTTTGAAAAGGGGAGGGTGGGGTTCAGGGAGGAAGGAGGAGAGGAGCAGGATGAATAATTGGGTGCCTTGCTGCACAGCCCAGAGCCCCCTCGGCCTCTGCAGGAGGGCCTTCCACTCCCAGGTAGCTGAAAGCAACAGCAGTGTGTTTCTTTCTTATGCGCTTACACAAATCCTGTCTTCCCAGGTTTGGGGCTCCCAGTTTGCCTTAGGCAGAAGCTCCAGCTCCAGGGGAAGCCTTGCTCCAAGCACCAGGCTCAGGGGGCACCTCTGGCTGCTGTTATAGATCTGCCTTCTCTCCAAACCCAGGGAGTTGGCGGGTGAGGGGCTACTGGTAAATCCACACCGGATTCTCAGGTAGGACTTAGGCGGACTGGATGCCCATTAAGTGTGAATTCAGGCCTCTCACTTCCTGAAGCCAGGCAGATCCTACATGTGTCCCCTGTAGAAACCCTCAGCTGCTCTGTACAGTACAGCTGTAGGGGTAGGGACACTCAAGCTCTTCTTAGTTTACCAGGCTTAGCGACAAGGCAGGAAAGTCTTCACTGCCTGATTGGTTGTGTTGTATAATTCCAATCCAGATCTGTCCTCCTATTTCAGACCCCAGGTTCCTTCCACTGAGCAGGTGATGCTAATTCCCATGAAACAGAACAGGCAGGAACAAAAGGTCCTTGGCGCTCACATATCCATCTTGTCTGCAAGCAGACAGAACACAGGATAAGAGGTCCAAGAAAATGAGTAGAAGGAGCTAAGGAAAAGTAAAGCTAAAGGCCAGGGTTGTGGCTTGGTGGTAGAGCGCTTGCTAGCATGTGCGAGACCCTTGGTACGATCCTCAGTACCACATAGAAATAAATAAATAAAATAAAGATACTGTGTCCAACTACAACTTGAAAAAAAAAAAAAAGAAAGAAAGAAAGTAAAGCCATCATACAGGAAAAGGGTGGTTAGCATCCTGGGTCCTCAACAAACCATCCCTCCTGCCATCCTGGGTAACACCCAGCAAAGAGAATAGACATTAGGTAAATAAGCCACAGGTGACTTAGTAGTTTCTACTAAACTAACTGGTGTTGATGTGTGTGTGTGTGTGTCCTGCACACATGCTGGGGACTGAACTTGGGGTCTCATGCGTGCCAAATTCCTGTTCTACCACTAAACCAAGTCCAAGTCCCCAACCCCCAATGTGACAAGACTGGGAATTAGATTGGGGTTTAACATAATTGCTCCATGTCAAAAGTTGGTCAGTCACTAGCCAAGCATGGTGGTGCTGCCTATAATTCCAGCCATCTCAAAGGCAGAGGCAGGAGGATCACAAGTTCAAGGCCAGCTTGGGTGACCTAGGGAGACCCTAAGACCCTATCTCAAAATTTTAAAGTAAAAAAGAGTGAGGTTTAGCTTAGTAGTGGAGTTAACAGCTACGGTACTGGGTCCAATCCCCAGTACTGAGAAAAAAAAAAAAGTTGGTCATTCATAATTGTATTTGGCTAGTACTTGGCCTATATCAAACAGAAGTGGGAATACAGTTGCTCCTTGGTATCTTCAAAGGATTGATTCCAGGACCTTCTACCCCCATTAATGTCAAAGTCCTCAGATGCTTAAGTCCCTTTTACAATATTTTCATATAACCCCTGCACATCCTCCCATATAGTTCAAAATATCTGGAGATTACTTTTGATACTTAATACAACACAAATGCCATGTGAATAGTTGTTATGCAGTATCTTGAGGGACAAAGTACTGGGGATTGAACCCAGGGTGCTCTATACCAGTGAGCTACATCCTCAACCCCAGCCCCACAACCTTTTTTTTGGATATAGGATCTCACTAAGTTGCTGAGGCTGGCCTCAGACTTGGGATCCTCTTGCCTCAGCCCCCCAAGCTGCTGAGATTACAAGTGTGCACCACTGTGCCAGTCCACAGTATTGTTTAGGAAACAATAATGTGGAAAAAGGTCTGTAAACGTGTGATTTTTCTCAAAATTTAAAAAAAAAAATTTAGTTGTCAATGGGAGTTACTTACTTATATGTGGTGCTGAGAATCGAACCCAGTGCCTCACACATGCTAGGCAAGCGCTCTACCACTGAGCCCCAACCCCAGCCCTCTCAAATATTTTTGATTGATAGTTGGTTAAACCTGTAGACGCAGAACCCATGGATATAGAGGACGGACTGTATTGTGACATCCCAGGTCACAGAAGATGGCTCTGCTGTTTATTCCTTTTACTTTTCTTTCTGGATTGTTGATCCATTTTCCTTCTTCTCTAGGAAGACTCTTTTCATTCTTATTTGTTCCTTCATGCAACAAGTATTAGCCATAGTACAACCATGTGACGCATGTGTTCTAAGGATTGTGGTGACATCTGTGAATAAAACAGACAACAATGCCTGACCTTGTGATTCTTCAATCCTTAGTGAATTCCCATCTCTCAGTCTGATCAGGGGGAAATATAGGACCGTATTGCTGAGAAGTGACATCTGACAAGAAATGAAAGCTACTGATGAAAGGCTTCGAAGAAAAATCTCCTTCCCTGCTCCTAGCGCGATCCCCATCCCAGCCTCCTGGGATGGTAGACCAGCTGCTCAAACAGGAAACCTTAAATAATCCTGTAACCCCGACCTTGGTCCCTGAGTCTTCCTCTCTTGTAAACAGTCCATTCAAACCAGGAAGACCTACAGACCTGGCTGGGACCCATTTTGAAAAATACACACATCATTATGAATGTTCAAAAAAAAAAAATCCTAGATCTAAAAGGAAGTGATCTATCTGACTCACTGGTAGAAATCACTTTATAAAGTAATGGAACAAATGGAAATTTAATCCTCACAGATGAAACTGCCAGGGCAGTCATTTGTGTACATGGATGACTCAACAGCACCTGTTAGAGAAGCCGGGAAAATGAGCCGTGAAATCCTGGTCACATTCCCAACTGCAAGCAACACTCCCTCCTTGGAAATTAGTAAGCCCCAAGTCCTAAACGCCCTGATTTCAACATGAAGGCTACGATTGACTTTAGCATTGGCCAAATGATTCTTAATCAGAACCCTAGGTTTTTAATCTCCAGTATTAAATGATCGAGGCAAATACTAGCCAAATATCTACTTTCAAGATGATCCTTTGAAACTGATTTCAGGCAACCGCTGGTTTTACATATGGAAACCTTCAGTTTCCAGTATTACTCAACTTACTGTCAAACTTCATTAAAAGTACATATTACAAGCTTAAGACCTGAACCTCTGGCCCTGAACCTTCTGAAATGACCTTCATCCAAACATCATTTAGCACCCTCTAATCTAGTTAATTAACGGAACTTCCTGAAGAGAACAGTCACTTTGATCTGAACCTCATTTTTCCTTTCCAGTTATTTTGAAGCAGAAGGAAGACAGGCCTTCTTTTCTGGGCTAGCTGGAGCTACCAGAAGCTCCTTCAGAGACCACAGGGTGGAAACAGACCTGGGAGGAAGAAAGCAGGTTCAAAACACTGCCCTGAGCATTTTCGTGGGTGTTTGCCCCACACAGAGATAAAAGAGTGAAGGTGTGGCTGCGAGGCATGCTCTCCGGGAAGCTGGGCCTGCAGGCTGGAAATCTTAAGCAATCTTTGCAAACAGGCTCACTGGAAGACAGCAAGACAGTTAGAAATGCTTCAAGCCTGAGAGAGAGGTGTCTGCACATACAGTACAAATTCAGATAAAAATGGAAAATGTCAGTCACTGGCAGCAGGAATCCCCAGTCTTTGCATTCATTGCCATCTGCCCATCTGACTGGGATGTGAAGAGATTGGGTGAACATTGCTAGAGCAGTTCTTGCTTTTTAACTTATTACTTTAAAAAATATTAATATAGCTACTGCTAAAAAAAAAAAAAATCCTTAGCCGCAACCTAGATTTTACCCGAAAGCCGGAGAAGGTTTTTTTTTTTTTAAGGTGCTAGTATATAAAGCAAGACTTCTGAGTCTTGACTTCCACTCTGGTTTTTGGAAGACAAGTCCAGCCAAGGTCCCCTTCCGCAGCAGCGCCACTTACCTTGCTGCCGAGCGGCCATTGAGTATGTACGTGTTGTTCCAGGTTTGGCCACAAGGGGACTGTCGAGAGTAGGGTTGCCCGCAGCAATACTTTGTTTTCTCAGACTTTGGAGTGGGAGGGATGGGGGTTGGGTGTGGGGCCGGTGTTGGGGGGGAGAAGCAGCTGGCTTGGGAGAAAAAGAAAAAAAAAAATCCATTTGTTCCCTGAAATGATGCCACTTGCCATTTTATAAGTCAAAGGTTGCCACGTTACCTGTTGCCAGGTTCCTGAGAACGCTCAGGGAAAATGTGGGAGACCAGGGCACAGCACCAAGTCCTTCAGCCTGGTAGATTTCAAGCTTTTTTGACTGGGACTGGCGCTGACATTTGGAGAGCAGCTGCTGTGGATGGCCGGAGCATTGTTTGGTTGTAGTTCTAACAGAGGAGTGGCTGCGTCTTTCATCATTTCCAGGCATTAAGTGCCTGGGGCTTTTTTTTTTTTTTTTTT
>NW_025999990.1:46590703-46596388 GCF_001458135.2 Marmota marmota marmota | reverse complement strand
CCTCCCCCTCCTGCTGTTCCCTCCCTTCCCCCTAGGCTCCGACACAAGCGTGCTCTTTTCTCCTTTGACTAAGAAAAGTTGCACTCGTCATCTCTGTGGTTTCCGTGGAGGATGGCGTTAGTGGAAATCATTCTCTCAGCCACCTCCCTGGAGCCGAAGTTAATGGGAGAGGAGACGACTATGGGATGCGCCATGCCTCACGGAGGTGGGCTGGGAACCCAGGGTTTACTTGTCACCCGCCCAGGGAACCTCACATCCTGCCTTCCTTCTCACCACTGACACCTCACTTTGGGTGGCCTGGAAATGGGAAGCTGTAAATATTTTGCAACAAGGTAGTGATTTTTTTTCCCCCATGTATTTTGTTGTGCAGATTTTTTTCTCTTTTTGTAATATTTTGCTTTATTGATTGATGGATTGATTGGTGCTGAGGATTGAACCCAGGGCCTTGTGCCTGCAAGGCAAGCACTCAACCAATGAGCTATATCCCCCGCATTTTTAATTCTTTAAAAATTTTTATTTATTTACTTTTGCAGTGCTGAAGATCCAACCCAGAGCCTTGCCCATACTAGACAAGTGCTACACCGTTGAGCTGCATTTTTTTTTTCCTTCTGATTTTTGCTATGGTCCTCCTGCTCATCTCAAACTGCTGGGCATGGTGGGTGGTGCAGGCCTGTAATCCCAGCAATTTGGGAGGTTGAGACCAGATTGCTAGGTGAGTTCAAAGCCAGCCTCAGCAAAACCAAGGCTCTAAGCAACTCAGTGAGAGCCAGTCTCTAAATGAAACACAAAATAGGGCTGGGGATGTGGCTTAGTGGCCATTGAGTTCAATCCCTGGTACATCACCCCCCAAAAAAACAAACAAACAAAAATTCCAGGGCTCAGGGAATCCTCCCAGTAGCTGTGACTAACCTACCTACCTACCTTCCTTTCTCTCTCTCTCTCTCTCTCTCTCTCTCTCTCTTCCTTTTTTTTTTTTTTTTGGTGGTAGGGATTGAACCTAGGGGCACTTTACCACTGAGCCACATCCTCAGCCCTTTTTATGTTTGATTTTGAGACGGGGTCCTGATGAGTTGCTTAAGGTCTTGCTAAATTGCTGAGGCTGGCCTCAAACTTGTGACCCTCCTGCCTCAGCCTCCAGAGTATCATTCACTAAATTTCTGATGAGTTCCTGCAGGGTGCAGTGGGCTTGTTGGTTTTTACTTTGATGGATGTGTGTTGGGGGACATGAATACCAGTGGTTTGGGTTAATGAAGAAATGGAATGTGCAGCTCTAAGTATTCTAACTTCACCACTTGGTAGATATGTGACATAGGGACATCCATTTCTTGCTCTTATTCCTGAAAGCTCGGTGCTGGTCCCAAGGCCAATCCAATGAGGAGGATGTAGTTTTGAGAAAAAGGAAAAAAGAAGTTTTATTGCTTTGCTAGCAAAGGAGAAACACAGGGGACTGCTGTCCCCGAGGCTGTGATTCTCACTGTCAAGGGGTGATTCAAAGGCTGCATTCCAGGTGTGTCCTGTCAGGGGTCATAATTCACTTGTAGACTTTAGAGATAGCCCCTTCTTAGGTCCTCTCCTACCATCCTGAAGTCGATTGCTTTACTCCTGTGGTGTGTTTGCTCAAGGACAGATAACTTGGCCTAGGATGGGAAGAAGGTTTATCTTGTTCCCCCCACCTTATAGGCTGGGAGGGGGGAGAGGGCGAAGAGAAGGGAAACAAACCAAAACAATGTCCATTTTAAAATAAGTCACGAGGGTTATATTCAAAGCATGAAGTGGAACCCCTGTTACCCTCTGAGCCTTAACATTTCCATGGATTGAATAGAGACAGTGGGATCCTCGTGTCAGTTAAGGCCATGTGGGTTAAGTTCTTAGCACAGTGTCTGGATCTCTAATGATTAGGAAGATCTAATCTTGGCATGGCGAGGAGGGTCTGGGCTAATTCTGCAATCTCAGCCTCTCTCTTGTCACCTGAGCTTGTGCCTTTTCCCAGTGAAGGACCTGAGCCAGACCACTGGTTTGTCTGGCACTTGACGGGGAGTCCAGTCTGCCAAGGCACAGTGCCATGAACAGCAGGACTCTAAGATTCACAGTGAAGTGCAAGACTTCTGGGCCGGCCTGACCGGAAACAGCAGCAGCAAACTTTTCTGTTAGCAGTTGCATTCTCTCCAGGTTCAAAATACTTCCCCGGGATGCCAGAACATTTGTCATGACAACCGAAGAGCCTGGTTGCGACTTCTTCCCCTAGCCTCTTTTTTGGGATTCTTTCTTCAACTCTTAGGCATCACCCTCAGTGAGACCCTGCGTTTCAGATTCTCTTCCAGATTCCATTCATATTTATGAAGCCATAGGGCCTTCAGTTTAAAAGAAATCTTGTCACCAAATTCAACCGTCTGTCAGTTGTTGGTACAATTTCTATAACCTCTCAGACAAAAAAAAAAAAAAGCTGATCTATGCTTGTATATCTCCAGGGACTGAGAGCTCACTACTGGGTGAGGTCCTCATATTCCATGTTTGGATAGCTGATGACTATCTTTGTCTTCTTCTTCTTTTTTTTTTTTTTTTTTTCCTTTTTGGTGCTAGAGATTGAACCCAAGGATGCTTTCCCACTGAGCCACATCCTCCAGCCCTTTTTATTTTTTATTTTGAAACAGAGTCTTGCTAAGTTGCTGAGAGTCTCACTACCTTGCTAAGTCTGGCTTCAAACTTGCAATCCTCCGGCCTCAGACTCCTGAGTTTCTGGGATTTCAGGCCTGGGCCACCAAGCCTGGTTTAGAGGATTTTTCTTTATGACTCTCTGACCTCTTATCTTTGTGGTTTTCGTTGGGGACTTAACACAGAAGTCCATGCTGTACTTTAGGCAGCCACCCTCCAAATCAGTGAATTCCTGTCTTCCTTCTTTTCCAAATGAAGTATGCCCTGTCCTTAAACCCATACATTTCTTCTTAAAGCAAGGTGCCCACGGCTGGGGATGGAGCTCAGTGGTAGAGCAATTGCCTAGCATGTGTGAGGTCCGGGGTTTCATCTCCAGCACCATATGAGAGTGGAGAGAGGTAAGGGGGAGCCAAGGAGCACAGAATAAAACACAACCCAAAGATCCTCCTATGATTCTGGATACCACGCTTCCATTCTTAATGCCTTTTCAGAAATAAGTACCTTCCCTGACATTCAAACCTCAAGTCCAGTCCCCATTCTGTGTTACTGCAGTCATCTCTTTATATCCCTAATTTTGATGCTTCACATTTCATTTTCCTTTTGACCTCTTCTCTTTTCTTTTTCTTTTGGTACCAGGGATTGAACCCAGGGGTGCTTAACCACTGAGCCACACGCTTAGCCCTTTTTATGTTTGATTTTGAGACAGGGTCTCACTAAGTTGCTTAGGGCCTCACTAAGTTGCTGAGGCTGGTTTTGAATTTGCGATCCTCCTGCCTCAGCCTCCAGAGCCTCTGAGATGACAAGTGTGCACCACTGCACCCAGCATCATATTGCCTTCTAAAGCACCCTGTAGGCTCAGTTTACCTCTCTGACGTGTTCTTCATCCTACTTGCACAGCCTCTGTCTGCACTGTTCTCTGAATTTGCAAATGTCTGTGTAGGTCCTTCCAAGCTCTCTGTGGTGCGGGACCAGTTTTCTGTTTGATCTTCCATCTGTTGTAGATCAACACTCGGATAAAATGCAATAAAGATGAATTACCAGGAAAAGGAAGTTTAAAAAACAAAGACACACTAAAACCTAACCCACTGTTTTCTTTGTATTTCATTCAACAGACAAAAGACTATAAAATTGCTAGAAAGTTTCTAAAAGCTTTCAGTATTCAGGGCACGGTACATGCACACCAGGTACAGTGGTTTGTGAACCAGCCCCATTCAGCCAGCAGCACTTTGAATATCTCTCTGCTCTGTACACAGAAATGCTTCAACTTGCTGATTTACAGCATCTGTCAGTTTTTATGGTGTAAATACCCACACCATAGTCAATTTCAAGTTGAACACAGAGCTGGGAAGAGATGTACACAATCAACTTTAGCAAGTGATAAGAGTGAGTTCCGACACCCCCCTATCAATGCCATTTGGTCTTTAAAATCTTTGTAATAAAAACTTTCCTTTTGAGCATTTATTATACAACTACTGTTTATCTAGACCAAGTCAAGAGTCCATCATGTTGCCCTGAACAGAAACTAGACAATGGGTTGAGGCAGCCCTTCCCTTTGGTGGTCTTCAGCACCCTCAGAGGAGATCATCTGGTGCAAGTCATACCTAATCCAAAGGTGGCCCAGTGCCGTGCAGAAGCTGCCACTTCTCAAAGGTGATCAGATCACAGCTTGCTTCATAACACAGGATAACACGTCATCAGAAAGAAATTGTTTGACTACAACTGTATCTAAAATTATTATTAATTTTAGATTTTTAACAATTTCTTTTTTTTAAATTAGTTGTTTATGAGCCTTTATTTATTGATATGTGGTGCTGAGAATAGAACCTAGTGCCTCACACATGCTAGGCAAGCGCTCTGCCACTGAGCCCCAGACCAGCCCCGACAGTTTCTTTTTGTATCTGTAGTTTCTCAAGGACTTTCTCTCTCTCTCTCTCTCTCTCTCTCTCTCTCTCTCTCTCTCTTTTTTTGGTTGCGGTACTGGGGATAGAACCCAGCAGCGCCATACCACTGAGCTACAGCCTTAGCCCTCTTAAAAGCACTCCTTAGCCCCTGAATGAATTTCTGGAATCCAGTAACCAAGGACTGCTAAACCGTTTCTCAATATAGCTAATTTATGTATATGATCCATTAGCTTAGCCAGTAGGAATTTATTAAGAAGTCAATACAGCTGGGCGTGGTGGCACATGCCTGTAATCCCAGTGGATCAGGAGGCTGAGGCAGGATGACTGGGAGTTCAAAGACAGCCTCAGCAATTTAGTGAGGCCCGAAGCAACTTAGCGAGAGTCTCTAAATAAAATACAAAAATGGGCTGGGGATGTGGCCCAGTGGTTAAACGCCCCTGCATTCAATCCCTGGTACCAAAAGGAAAAGTCAATACAAAAAATGGGTTGGATTCCACATCTGTTTTGTGACTTCCTGATATCTGTATGCTCTTGATCACAAAAGATACCCAGGGATAAGACAGTGTAGATATTTTGCCAAAAAACCTTCACCACTGCAGAACAAAATAATTCCTGGTTCAGCCAAAGGACTGTGGCTTGCAACACTAGCACTAACTTTCAATGCAAATATAGACAAGGCGGAACAGTTAGCTAGAAGCAGACATGATAGGAAGCTGTTCTCATTTGTTTTCTCTGTATCTCTGTAACCTTTTTATTTAATTTTAACTTAACATAGTTTTACAACTTCTGAAATCAGATGTTAATACCAGCTTCTGCTTGTGCTGTCCTCTGCAGTGTGAACTGAATGAAAATAATGTCATTGGAATCTGCAGCTTTGTATCTAGGGACTCATCTTACAAATGCATAGAAGTTCAGTTGCTGGTGGCACAAGCCTGTGTCATCCTAGCAACTCAGGAGGCTGAGGCAGGAGGATTGCAAGTTCCTCTGCAATTTAGCAAGACCCTGTCTCAAATTTAAAAAAGGGCTGGGGATGTAGCTCAGTGGTAAAGTGCCCCTGGGTTCAATCCCAGCACAGAAGGAAGGAAGGAAGGGAGGAAGGGAGGGAGGGAGGGAGGGAGAGAGGCAGGGAGGG
>NW_025999990.1:46582549-46590461 GCF_001458135.2 Marmota marmota marmota | reverse complement strand
TATATATATATATATATATATACCCCTACCTTCCAGAGAGCATATATGACATTGTAATGTGGCATTTGCATGATTTATTATTTCAATTCTCAGGCACTCTCTGGGAAGTAGCCCAGTATAACTTCTGCTTTCTCTCTCTCTCTTTTTTTTTTTTTTAAGAGAGAGAGAGAGAGAGAATTTTTTTTAATATTTATTTTTCAGTTTCCGGCAGACACAACATCTTTGTTTGTATGTGGTGCTGAGGATCGAACCTGGGCCGCACGCATGCCAGGCGAGCGCGCTACCGCTTGAGCCACATCCCCAGCCCTCTGCTTTCTCTCTTTTGGTTAAGAAAATTATTCCCAAATATTCTCCAGGGCAGTGGAGAGCAGGATAGCATGATAGGATCTTTCTGTTCATTGCAGGATATTTTGAGTAGCCTGAGGAAATATTGGATTTGATTCAGTGAGATGGCCCAAGTGGCAGCTAGAACCCTAGGCAACAAGTCTGGACAGGGTAGCTAGGTCTAGCTGACTCAAGGAAATGACAGGAACTTCATCTCTGAGTGGAAAAGCATGGAAGGGACCAGGTACAATGGTGCATACCTGTAATCCCTACCACTCTGGAGGCTGAGGCAGGAGGATCCCAAGTTTAAGGCCAGCCTCAGAAACTTAGCAAAACCCTGTTTTCAAAATAAAAAAGGGCTAGGGATGCCGCTCAGTGGTAGACAGCCCCGTCTATTTTGTTCAGTCCCAAGTACTGGGAAAAAAAAAAAAAACATGAAAAGGGTGGGTGAGAAATAGTTGCAATTGTTTTATGAGGTATTTTGTTTCAGGGCTCAACCCCAGGGCTTCCCACATGCTAGGCAAGGGCTCTGCCACTGAGCCACACCCCCAGCTCTCAAATTGGTTTTTAGGAGAACTACACAAAAGTCTCCAGGAAACTGCTTAAGGAATCCTTTCATACTGATAGGCATTCCCTCTTGGAGACTTAAGAGTTTTTTTGTTTTGTTTTAATTAAGATTTTTTTTTTCTTTTATATTGAGGATTTAGCTCAGGGACACTTTACCACTGAGCTACATCCCCAGCCCATTTTTAAAATGTTACTTTGAGACAGGGTCTTGTGAGTTGCCCAGTCTCTCAAACTTGTGATCCTCCTGCCTCAGCCTCTCGAGTCGTTGAGGTTACAGGTGTGTACCACCATGACCAGCTTAATGATTCTTTTTAAAAAGTTTTCTGTAGTTTTCTAAATCATGTTCTACAAATGGAAACCTGAAAGCTAACTATTCAGTATTATTCAATATTACAATCAGACAGTGATGCTTCAGTGGGAGCCTAGGGAGGACCTTAGAGGAGGTACATGGATCCAGGACCTTGACTGGATGGAGTGAGTGGCCCTACAGGAAGGCCTCTTGGGGTTGAGGTTCAGAAAAGACAAACACATCCTCAAAGAGTGATTTACAAACTAGCGTGTCAATGTATTTTTACCACAGGAGACTTCTGTACAGCACATTACCTCTTAGAAGTTGTGCTCAGAAAATCAAAAATGTAAAGCAAAAGTTTGTGTAATGAGCGCCTATCCAGATAAAGGAAGAGAGGAAGGGAAAGAGGGAGGGAGGGAGGGAGGAACAGGGACTAGAGGAAGGGGCCGGAAGGAAGCACCTTGCAGGAAGCCAAGATGGCTGCCAGGCCTCCCCCAGGGGCACCTCCTATTGTCACTAGGACACACAGGCTCATGGCCTTTCCCTTTCCTTTCTTCTCCTTTCAGCATTTAGTTATCAGCCACCAGGGTGACTCCAATGACTGACCTCTTATAGCTTTAGCTATATTTAACGTGCTCCTGAGAAAGCAGGGCTCCCCTGACTTTGCCCAGGCTGCCTGAAGATTTCTACGGTGGGCCCATCCCATGATTCTCAATTTCCATTTCAGAAACTTCCATGTCAGAGGTCGGTGTTTTCCCATCTCTTCCCCTCAGTTGTGTGGGGGGTGTCCCCTCCTGGAGGCCCCCCAGTCTCCCCAGCAGGGATCTCTCTTGGTCCGTCCATGGGCTTGTTTTCGTGTCCAGTGTCTGAAGAGTGTTTTGTGTTCCCTGATTTCCAGTGGCCGTCAGTTACAAGATCAGAAACGCTGACCCATGCAGGAATCACAGTGTCTGTTTTCACTGTCTTCCAGTGTCATCTTGCATTACAACATATAAGAAGACACCACCTCCAGTCCCACCCAGAACTACCACGAAACCTTTCATTTCTATCACAGCCCAGAGTAGCACAGAGTCTGCGCAGGATGCCTACATGGACGGACAGGGCCAGCGAGGGGACATTATCAGCCAGTCTGGACTCAGCAACTCCACAGAAAGCCTGGACAGTATGAAGGCTCTGACAGCCGCCATCGAGGCCGCCAACGCCCAGATTCACGGCCCTGCGAGTCAGCACATGGGCAATAACACTGCCGCGGTCACCACCACCACCACCATAGCCACAGTCACCACAGAGGACAGGAAGAAGGACCTTAAGAAAAACCGATGCCTGTCTATCGGGATACAGGTAACAGCCTCCCTTGTGCCCTTTGAAATGGGAACCACAACTAAGAAATATAGCACATCTTTTTTTTTTTCTATCCAGAAGTTTATTATTTTGTCATTGCCAACACTATAGTTATATATGTAGGACCAGATTTGCAAAAAAGAAAAAAAATTGGCTCTGGATTCCCTATATGGGTAAATGTGACCCAAATTATGAAGAGATGAGTTGTTATTCACAGCTCTTGTTTTTATTCTCTAAATTGAATGTGTGACTTGAACCCTAAGCTAATTTAAGGAACATGAACACGATCAAACATAAAGTGCCCTTCGGTTCCTACTGAGCGTTTGGAGTCTCATACGGGACTGGACAGCCAAGAATAGCCAGGGTCATCCAGTGCCCTGCTATGTATCCAACTCTGTTGAGTCACCATATGGAACACCAGTGCGCTTCTCTCCTCCCAGATGTGGGAGAGTAAGGCTGGGAGCATGGTGGTATTGAAAGCCCAAACTCATGTTCCAGCATCACAAGCAAAGAATGTGCATCACTTTCAGCCTAACTGTTGGCTCATTTCATAAAAGTGGTGGACCACTCTGCCGGAACTGTTGGCTGCTTTTCTGAGACAGTTCTGATCTGATTTCCCTTGGTGTTTTTTTTTTTTTCTTTTGGGTTAAACCCACAGGCACTTAACCACTGAGCTACATCCCCAGACTTTTTTTATTTTCTTATTTTTGAGACAGGGTCTCACTAGGTTGATCAGTTGCTGAGGCTGACCTCAAACTCGTGATCCTCCTGCCTCAGCCTTCAGAGTCACTGGGATTACAGCCATATCCACCACATCTGGCCAGCCTTATCTTTTTTCTTTTTGATAATCGGGATTGATTTCAGGGGCACTTAACCACTGAGCAACATTGCCAGCCCATTTTTTATGTTTGATTTAGAGACAGAGTTTTGCTAAGTTACTTAGGTCTTCGCTAGGTTGTGAGGCTGGCTTTGATCTCACGATCCTTCTGCCTCAGCCTCCCAAGCCATTGAAATTATAAGCATACACCACTGTGCCCAGCCAGCCTTATCTTTTTTCACGTGTTTATCTTTGGTTACCCTACAAGAAAGACTACCTTCTATCAGAGAAGATTCATTCCTTTTCTCCATCTCTGTTGTGCTGTCTCATTCTGCAGGTGTTCACTGAATAGTAACTTCTATAGTAACTTCTCAACTTGGTCTTTAATCCCCACTGAACTCTGGGTACATCTAAAAGCCAGGCGTAGGGTACCTTCTTACAATTGCTGATGTATTTTCACAATCTGTTCCACAACGCTCACTTTGAAAAGGCAATTAATCTTTCTCTAGTGGCAACGGGTCAAATGCCTTTTTATAACCTCCAGGTAACCATAGCACAAGTTGTCAAGCTTCCTAAAAGAGCTTGGATCAGTGATGCTTGGGAGTAGATGACACAGGAGGAGGCAAGGCCCCAGCCAGCCTGCTGCCCACATCTCTATTTCCCCCAGAAGCCAAGTCCCCTCCCATCACCCAAGGATTAAGGAGTAGGGAAGGACAGAGGCTGGCCCTCTGTGTGGTCCTGGGAAAACCATTTAATCTTACTGAGCTTTAGTTTCTTTGTCTCTCTTTCATAGGATGATTTGGAAGATCTAGTTTTCAAAAATCTAGCTTTCTGTAGGTGTTATTGTTTAATGTTATTATTTATTATTATTTGTATTTAATTTAGAGACAGAGTCTCACTGAGTTGCTTAGCACCTCACCTTTGCTGAGACTGGCTTTGAACTTGTGATCCTCCTGTCTCAGCCTCCCGAGCCTCTGGGATTACAGGCGTGCACCCCCGCTTAATGTTATCTTTTAACCCTAACAGAGTTACAGTTTAGGCTGATGAAAAAATTCTGGAGATAGATAATAGAGCTGATTGCACAAAATGCAAATGTACTTAATGCCAGTGAATGGCACACTTAAAAAGAGTATTAAGCCGAGCGTGGTGGTTCACACCTGTAATTCCAGTGGCTTGGGAGGCTGAGACAGGAGGTTCGCAAGTTCAAAGCCAGCCTCAGCAACAGTGAGGTGCTAAGCAACTCAGTGAGACCCTGTCTCTAAATTAATATAAAAAAGGGCTGGGGATTGGCTCAGTGGTCAAGTACCCCTGAGTTCAATCACCAGTACCCCCCCCAAAAAAAGATTATTAAAATGGTACATTTTATGTTATATATATATATATATTGCTATAATAATAGAAAGTTGCCTTCTTATCTGGCACATAGTTGGTACCAAGGCATGTTAACCTGTTTCTACTTCCTCAACATTTAATTCATTTTTTTCTTTATTTTATATTACTTTCAGTAAGTAATACATCTCTGTTGTTCAAAATTCCAAACTTGTTCTTAAAAAGTGTACAGTGACCAAAGATACAATCAATATTTGCATCTCCATGCAGGCATATTTTGCACATATTCAAGCAAATTTTTTTTATTTAGTCCTTTTTTAATCCAGATATTAGCATATGCCTCACACTATTCTACATTTTTTGCCTTTTTTTTTCACTTGACAATGTATTTTGAGGATAACTATTTGTTAGTCTTGCTTTTCTTTTTTCTGTTTCGCCCCCCAGTAATGGGAGATGAACTCAGGACTTCACACATGCTAGGCAAGCACTGTATCTCTGAGCTACATCTTATCTCCTAATTTCATTTTATTTAAAAGCTTCTATGTGCTTATTTTAATCACTTCCCAAGTTCTGCTGGTTTGTCATATCTCCTCCTTGCCAAATAATTCTAAGAATAAGGCATTTGTATATATGAAATCCAACTTCTAGTATCAATATTTTCATCCAATAAGATGGGTGAAAATCCACATGTAGTATTGGGGAGAAAAGTTTTTACTCTAGAAATTATTCCATTTACTAAAGGATACTTTAGTAAATGAAAGAAACTGTTTTGGCTCTTCCTTCAACTGTCTTGCTCTACTATATAAATTATGGTAAAATACTGATACTTGATGATATGAATGTGTTAGTTAGTTGTCCAGTACTGTAACAAAATACCCAAGGTAATCAACTTAAAAAGATGAAAGGTTTATTCTGGCTCAAAGTTTTGGAGGTTTCAGCCCATGGTCAGTTGGTCCTGTTGGTTTGAGGCCTCTGGTGAGCCAGCATACCATGGCAGAGAGTGTGATGATACAAACTGCTCATCCCATGGTGGCCAGGAAGAAGAGGGACTGGGATCGAATATCCCCTGCAAGAACACGCCCCGTATTACTAGAAGACCTCCCAGTAGTTCCCACCTCTTAAAGGTTCTAGCGCCTCCCAACTGTGCCAAGCTGGGGGCTAAGCCTTTAACACCTGGGCCTTTGAAGAATATTCCAGATCCAAATTATAGCAATAAGTGTCTCATTTAACCAGTACTGCCACTCTGTGCATGGTTTATTATCATTATTACTACCCTTCAGATGAGCACTGAGAGATTGAGTAACTTGCCAAAGGTCACACACCTTATGTTGACGGAATAAAGACTGTACCTCAGTATCTAATGTCACCACATTACACTGCTTCAACAATGGGGAATAATAAACAACTAAAAATTCAAGATGCAAAATATGTATTGAATTTCATTATGTAGAAATATAATTTAAAAACTAAACTGGTTGCGGTGGCTCACACCTGTAACACCAGCGAATCAGGAGGCTGAGGCAGGAGGATCAAGAGTTCAAAGCCAGCCTCAGCAAAGGTGAGGTGCTAAGCAACTCAGTGAGACCCTGTCCCTAAATAAAATATAAAATAGGGCTGAGGATGTGGCTCAGTGGTTGAATGCCCCTGTGTTCAATCCCCAGTACCCAAAGCAAAAAAAACTAATCCCCCAAATACATGACATTAGGATATTGGACTCCCTCCCACCCCTTTACCTCTTTAGGGGTTCCAAACTTATCCTCACACTTTTAATTCATTATACACCTACTAGCTGATATTATAACCATTTACTCTACAACCTATATAAATTTAAGCCAATTATTTCTGGGTCTTAGTTTCCTCGTCTGGTAAATGAAAATAATAATTGTTCTTATTTCATTTGGTACTTTGTAGGATACAGAAAAAAATGAGTGATAAGGCTTTAAATCAATACATGCTGTAATAAGGGCTTGACAAATATTAGATTTAGTTGTTATTATTAATATTATCCTCCTTTATAATAACCATTAGCCAAATAAACTAAGTTGCTTAGGGTCTCACTAAGTTGCTGAGGCTGGCCTTGAACTTTGAATCCTCCTGCCTCAGCCTCCCGAGTTGCCAGGATTACAGATGTATTCCACCACACCCAGCACTTTCTCAATTTTTTAAGGAGATTTAATGGTTCTGCAATTTCTTCTGAAAATTTTGAAATTCTCTTCAGAAATTTAAGTAGATTATCTTAGATATCATATATGAAAAGTGGCTTTTGGCCTGATGATGTAGTTCATTGATAGAGCACTTGCCTCCTGGCATGCATGAGGCACAAGTCCAATCCCCAGCACCACAAAAATAATATAAAATAAAAAGAAAGGCAACATTTGTTAGTATTTGGATCTAACTAAGAAGGAGAATCACAGAGATAAACTTCACACACACTGACTCAAGCTTGGAAGACACCGAGATTTTGATGCAAATGAGCAGGCAGTTTGGGTACATGGGGTGAGGCTTGAACCCAGAAGACTCCATTCTCATCCTTGAGGCCTCTGATTCTTCTTTTTTTCTGTTTTCTCTGCATTCTGGAGGTGATTTTGATACTACCACATGGTGTAAGGACGCAGCATTCTGGTTTGGCTGATATCCTAAGCGTTTTTAATTTACACGGGTCCAGCCATGTGCAATCGGTTAGAATCCTATTCAGGAAATCAGAAGCCAGGCTCATTTTTCAAATGGAAGCCTGCCTCGTGCACACAATTGGTTACACAGATCTGGGAAGGCTGAGAGCAGTAAAGGGATACAGTAACGGTGACCATTCCTAGAACCAGGGGAACACAAGGGGGAAGGTGGGGTTGCCAGGATTTAGGAGCTAAGCTAAGCAGGAAGGCCCTGAGCCCACAGCACTGGGGCAGCCATGACCGCTGGAGCTGGAGTTCTGGGGAGTCCAGGGCAGCTGGAGCTGGGCTGTTGAAGGGGGCTGGAGGCTGGAGCTGTAGCCACCCTCAGGTGGAGGGAAGGGAGGTACCACAGAAGTTGGAAACAGGGCTGCTCATGGTGGGGTACACCTGTAATCTTAGTGACTGGGAGGCTGAGGCAGGAGGATCTTAAATTTAAGGCCAGCCTCATCAATTGAGCAAGACCCTGTTTCAAAATAAAAAGGGCTCATTGCTAAAGCACCCCTGGGTTCAATCCACAGTACCACAAAAAACTACTGAAAATAGGAAAGAAGTTTCTCCCCACCTTCTTCTTTTTTT
>NW_025999990.1:46572715-46581697 GCF_001458135.2 Marmota marmota marmota | reverse complement strand
TTTTTTTTTTTTTGTATTTTATTTAGAGACAGGATCTTGCTGAGTTCCTCAGGGCCTCACTAAATTGTTAAGGCTGGCTTTGAACTCCTGATCCTTTTTGCCTCAGCCTCCCAAGCTGGAATCACAGGATGTGCCACCAAACCCAGCAAAATTTTTTTTCTTAAAATTACAAAACGAGCCGGCATGATGTCACACGCTTACAATCTCAGCGACTGGGGAGGCTGAGGCAGAAGGATTGTACATTCAAGGCCAGCCTTCTCAGCGGAGTGATCCTAAGCCACTTAGCAAGACGTTGTCTCAAAATAAAAAATAAAAAGGACTGGGGATGTGTCTTGGTGGTAAAACACCCCTGGGTTTAATCCCCTGTTACCAAAAAAAAAAAAAAAAGCAAAATGATTTATATGATAGAGTGTATACAGAACAAAATATGAAATCCCCCCCTTCTTCCCCACCCCAACTCCTGCTCTAGCTCCACTTCCCCCTAAAATGACCACTGGCAACAGTTGGTTACACTGCCTTCCCATCTTGAGAGTAGTTCAACTTCAGATGCGTTTTACATGCTCTTCTAGGGAGTCTGACTTCTCTACATCTAGATATGTGTGACATCTGTCATCCCTTAATTTATGTTGCAAAGCAAGAATAACTGAGCTTTAAACTTCATTGTTCACAGTATACAAAATGCAACTGCTTTCTCCTTCTTCAAATTAAAAAAGTAAAAGGACATCAGCCTATTTGGGAGGCACTCCTAAGATTTACTGTTTCATTTCCTTTACTGTTCGTCCACTTGTGCCAAGACATAATCTACGTCCTGTGTGAAGAAGAAGTACAATGGCAAATGATGAAACTTGTCTCTGACAAATTATCTTCCCTAGAACAACACAACCCAACTAAATGGATTGTTAGATGATGTTTAAAAAGTTCTTTGAAAATAAAAAGGTCACCTTCTCTCTGACTCCCAATTGACTTGAAACAATAAGGGAAATTGCAGGTGATAGTTGCATTTGGGCCTTGTACTTTTTTTTTTTCTTCTCTTTTTTGATGTCCTTGAAATCAGCATCTATGCGTATTTGGGAAGAGATGGTGAGGGGGGATGTAAGTCAAAACTAATGAACCTACCAAGTTCATTTCATTAGATCCAAGAAAGAATAAATATTGCAGTCATGTTTTCCAAACATTGTGCTTTAAAACTAGGAATTAACCAATCACAAAATCTAACTATTTGAAAATATTAAAACATCTAAATAACACTAGAGTTAAAGAGAAAATTCTAAATTATTGTGAACTAACTGACAAGTATCCTGTAAATCACTGTAGGGTTTAGACAGAGCTGTCATCTAAAAGTTCACAGCCCTGTGTTCTTTTGAAATTAAGGAAGAAATTAAGGAGAAAAAAGGAAGAAATATTATAAACTAACCATTCAATTCAAAAAAGCCAGAAAAAGAAAAGCAAATTAAAAGGAAGACATTACTAGTAGTGAAAGTAGAGATGAGTGCATTAAGAACAAAAAAAGCAATGGCAATAATGAAAACAGAACAGATAACATTAAACCAGGGCTGGGGATGTGGCTCAAGCAGTAGCGCGCTGGCCTGGCATGCGTGCGGCCCGGGTTCGATCCTCACCACCACATACAAAGATGTTGTGTCCGCTGAAAACTAAAAAATAAATATTAAAAAAAAAAAATTAAACCAAAGTCAGTTCTTTGAAAAGACCAAATAAATAGACAAGTCTGACTGAGAGAGAAGGAAAATGTCAATTAACAGTATTTGGAATGAGAAAAGAATATGACCTCCCGCAAAACTACAAAAGATTCTTGGTGCCAATTTAATGTTGGCAAATTTTAAGTCAAATTAAATAAACATACGTGTGAATTGATAATACTGATGCAAGAGAAAGTGTAAAATCTAGGGGAAGAAACCTCAGAATAAATTGCAAAAAAAAAAAAAAAGAAAAGATGTCTAATACTGTAAAGACTTGGATGATTTTACAGAAAAGGTTTTCCCAACGTTCAAGAAGTTAATAATTCCTATGGGTTTTGTTTTGGGATTTTTTTGTTTGTTTGTTTTTGAGGTACTAGGGATTGAATGCAGGGGGTGCTTTACCACTGAGAAACATCTCCAGCTCTTTTTATTTTTTGTTTTGGGACAGGGTCTCGCTAAGTTGCTGAGGCTGGCCTTGAACTTGCAATCCTTGTGTCTCAGCTTTCTGAGTAGCTGAAATTACAGGCGTGTGCCACTGTGCCCAGCTGTTTACATTTTTAAAAAGAAAAAGGAAAAAAAAAAGAAGAAGAAAGAAAAACTACAGGAAACTTAGCATGGAATATATCAAGATTGATTACAAAATTATAGTAGGAAGAGGAGAGGGAGGGGCAATAAGGCCAGTAGATCAATAGCCGTAAAGAGGTCTGAGTGTAGAAATTTCTATATATATGAGAATGTATGGGCAAATATAGATGAGTAAAGCATGGTATAAGATAAAAATATATTTAAAAGATGAATTAAGTAATAAATGAATTAAGTAATAAGATTAGCTGATGACCCAAGTGGGTCAGGGAATGTTAGATGTCTATGTACATCTTACAGGATATTTAAGAGCTTTGAGAACCTGGAAGTATAAAAACAAATACAGGCAAACTTTTAAAACTATGTTCAGAGTGAGGAAGTCCTTCCCAAACCATAAAAGCTAGATATAGATATATAATAAGATCAAGGACAAAGTTTAAAAGACAAAAGATCACCTGAGAAAAAAATATTTGCAGTGCATTTATCAGAAAAAGGATTTAGGTTCATAAAAGAGATCCTATAAACAAGAAATTCAAAAACACTAGGAAACTTATGTTTTCTTTATTTTAATTTGTGTGTGTGTGTGTGTGGTGCTGGGGATTGAACCCAGGGCCCTGTGCATATGAGGCAAGCACTCTACCAATTGAGCTATATTCCCAGCCCTACATTTTCTTATATATAGTGTAGAAAATGTAAGTTTCCCAATGTTTTTAAATTTATCTTATCACTATATATATATATATATATATATATATATATATATACACACACACACACACACACACACACACACACACATACACACACGAGATGGGAAGCCTTACANTATATACACACACACACACACACACACACACACACACACACATATATATGCACATATATACACATATACGCACGTAAATACAGGAATATATGTATATATGCCCTCACCCCCAGTATTTGAGATTGAACCCAGAGGTGCTCTACCAGTGACCCACATCTTCAGCCCTTCTTATTTTTTATTTTGAGACAGAGTCTCTCTTAAGTTGCTCAGGGCCTTGCTAAATTGCTGAGGCTGACCTTGAATTTGAGATTCTCTTGCTTCAACCTCTCAAATCACTGGGATTACAGGCGGGCACCATTGCAGCCTGCAATTTGCTAATTTAGAACTTCCAAGAACACATTTCCAAGTAACACTACCTTCTAGTGCAGTACACAGAAGTAATTAATCACAGTCACCCCTCTGTATCAATGGATCCAGGCAACCGCAGATCAAAACTGTCTTTTAGAAAAGCATCTGTATTGAACATGGACAGACGTTTTTCCCTTCATGATTCTCTTGAACAATACAGTACAATAACTATTTACATAGTACTAGGCATTATAAGTAACCTAGAGATGATTTTTAAATATGGGAGGATACACATAAGTTATGCAAATACCAATGTGATTTTATAGAGGAGATGAGCATTTGTGGATTTGGATGGGTATCTGTGGGGATCCTGGAACCACTCCCCTATGGATGCCATGGGACACTTGTACTTGGAAATTCATGGAGGAATCATAGACCTTTATCTGCCACCTTGGGAATGAATAAAATTGCTTTGTAAGATCAGCAGAGTCAAAGGTCATGCTAATACAGTAGCGATGGCTCTTATCAGGTACACAAATATTGAACAAAAAGGTTACGAATCACAAAATTTTCCAGTAATCCTGCAGATGTTTGTTTTTCAGACAAGGTGACTGAGTTGGAACAACTGAATTTGTTTGATGATTTCTGCAGGTGGATGATGCTGAAGAACCTGACAAAGCAGCAGAGAATAAAGCACCCAGCAAGTTCCAGTCCGTGGGCGTGCAAGTAGAAGAGGAGAAGTGGTGAGTCCATATGTGTTCATCTTTTCTTGTCTTGGTGTTGGCAACTAAGATGAAATTATTAGTCCCCATGATAAACCTATACAAGTCAATATTCTCCAAGGCTCCACTAGTTTGGAGGAGTACTAAGAATAAACTTAGGCCAATATTAGCTGATTCCCTCTTAACCTTCATTCTAGACACTTCTCCATCTAAATTTTCATCAGAATAGATGTTTAAGTGCATCATATTCACACACACACACACACAAAAATTGAGATTGGAATTGTACTTTTATCCGGTACAATACAATGCATATAGTATGTTGGATTTGCCAAATTTCTTTATGTATTTTTTCTTACTACTTAATGGTGTCTGGGGTTTATTATGTGCTCAATGAATGAAGAGAAGGAAAAAAAAAAAAGAATATTCCCTATCATTATCCTAAACCACCAGTTCCTTCAGATTGCTCTTTAAACTAAGGTTAAAGTCTTAGTACCTAAAGTGGGACGTTTAGGGTATCATAAGATCACAGAATTCAGGATCTGGAAGGGATTTCTGAAGCTAGCCCTTTCATTTCACAAATGAGATTTTGAAGGAGAGGTATGTGAGTTTCTCAGTTGAACTTTGAGGTTCTAAATGGCATTGCGCTCTATTTATAGTAGTACCCAGCTTCCAGCACTATGCTTTGCATATATTGTAAAGTCTGGCTGAATGAAGTAAAAGTGGAGTTATGGTAGAAGAAAGAGTATTGATTATGAATCAGAATTCATCTCAATTTTACATTAACTTCTGTGTGTTAATTAGAATCATTTGGGCCAGGTGTGGTTATGGATACCTGTAATCCCAGTGACCCTGGAGGCTGAGGCAAGAGGATCCCAAGTTCAAAGCCAGCCTCAGCAACTAAGTGAGGCCCTAGGCAACTTACTGAGACCCTGTCTCAAAATAAAAACTGAAAAGGACTGGAGATGTGGCTCAGTGGTAAAACACCACTGGGTTTAATCCCCAGTACCAAATAGTAGTAGTAGTAGTAGTAGTAGTAGTAGTAGTAGTAGTAATTATTATTATTTGGTTGTCATTCATTGATGCATCCATCAGATATCCATTCAATAAATATCAGTGGAATGATTCCTATATGCAAAGCCACATATGTAAACTAAAAAGAAGTCAGGCATCAGGCTATGGTGCAGTTTAGTGGTAGAGTGCAGATGTAGCTCTGGGTTCAATCTCCATCACACATACACACACAAAAGACATTTTTCCATTAATTCATAGAAGAGGTCCTATCTTTTTTATTTTATTTTTTCTGTGCTGGGATCAAACTCAGGGCCTTTCACATGCTAGGTAATTTCTTTGCTACTGAGCTATATAAACCCAGCCCAGTGTTCTTTTAGAATGCCTGATATTGATTGGGATTGTACTTTTATCTAAGAGGCGCGCGCGCACGCACATATGCGTGCACACACACACAGACACATACACACGATTATACAATGCTGGAAGCTCAGAAAATTGGTACAGCCCTTGTGGAAATTAATGGGACCCAAAACATTAGTGAATAGTTATACATTTATGCATACACATGACCCAATTAATCATACTGATGGGGCTGTCTCCAATGAAATCACTCAACGGGCAGGACACAATTGTGGAACATTATCACTGCAAAAGAAATACATTAATTATCAAGTATCAAACAACAATAGCAGGCTTTTAATTTTTAGCCCATCAACAAGCTAGACTATTATACAGCTTAACTGATACCATTAAATATCATTTATAAAAAAGGAAATCACCATGTTACAATGTTAAGTGAAAAGGTTCAATGCATAATATCCATTCACATGGACCAGGGTTGAAATGTAATATGTAAAAATGATAGTTTTCATTTCTTTTTTTTCCCCTTACTCTAAATATTCACTTATTGACTTTAAATCTGAATTTTAGTAAGCATTATTTTTATGCCAACCCTTCTAAGCATGTGTTCCTTTATTAGATATTTTATTTTTTGTGTATGTAGTGCTGGGGATGGAACCTGGGGCTTCAAGCATACTAAGCAAGGGTTCTACCCGTGAGCTGTACTGCAGCCCTGACAAGTGTGTGTGTGTGTGTGTGTGTGTGTGAAGTATGAATTTAGTAGACCTGAATGATCTCCTCCTGGTAAGAACCCCTGTTCTTCCAACTGCCTGCCAACATTCCAACCTGCTTGTTTTTCTCAATGGTATAGTGCTTAAGAGCTCAGATTCTTGACCCAGAACACCTATCCCCAAATCCTGGATGTACCCTTTCCTAGCTGAGTGCCCTTGAGCAAATGACTACATATTTTTCTGCATGGCTTCCTTTTATGTAAAGAGGGGATAACAGGCCATTTCTAGTCCAGCCTATCAGGAGCTCAGAATCACCATTCTATCCTAATAACAAGTAAAAAATCTGAACAAACTGAAAAATCAACAAGTCTTCTTGTATATGTGAGAGAAGGGAAGTCACAGAGCAAATCACCCCTGCCCCTCTCCTCCTCAAAAAAAAAAAAAAAGTTAGAGGCTGGAGAAACAGAGAAAATCACAACTTGCTGGAAAAGAAACCAACAGGCAGAAACCACTGCAGTAACCAGAGGAAATCTACACTGTAATTGAAGAATTACGATTCTGGGAGTTATAAATTCCAGGGAGTCCAGTCAAGGGGAGGCCCCCAGGGAGCCTACCTCCAGGAGCTCTACCAGTAGATACTGAGGGGAAAGTCCCTTGCTCTTCCAGCAAACAGGGAGGAAAAAGAACCATCCGGAATGCCCAGCACCCTGCTCTCCATAAGGCCTGCACCCCCCACAGACCATTTTACCAGTGCTTTTGCCTGCTGGGCTTTATCAGAGCCTAATAATCTACCTGGAGGAAGGGAGCTCTCAGCTCCAACTTTCCCCAGCTCCACACAGAGAAAGGGATAGTCCAACTCTAGTTCCCATTAGCCACCTTGTCCCTTGTAAAGGAAAAGAAAAGCTGAGTAACCAGTGCAGTCTGCAGTCCAGGGGACAGGGTTCCTTGCAAAATGAGACTCAGTCATAGTACTGTAGAAACCCACCCTCCCCACACCTCAGCCCTACAGTGCTAAAGCCCTACCTACCACGGTTTGTTTCACACAACACATCACGTTCACTTTTTTAGAAATTATAAGGTATACTACAAGGTTAAAAACTCCATTTGAAAACAACAACAACAACAACAACAACAAAAACACCATTTGAAGAAATAGAACAAGCATTAGAGCCACAGTCCGATACGGCAATAATGCTAGGATTACCAGACCAGAAATTTTTGTTCTCAAATTATGGTTAATGTGCTAGTGGCTCTAATGAAAGAAACAGAGAACATATAAAGTGGATGGATAATGTAAACAGAAAGATGGAAATTTTAAGGAAGTATCAAAAATCAATGCTAGAAGCTGGGTGTGGTGGCGCATATGCCGGAAATCCCAGTGGTTTGGGAGGCTGAGGCAGGAGGCTCTGGAGTTCAAAGCCAGCCTCAGCAACAGGGAGGTGCTAAGCAACTCAGTGAGGCCCTGTTTTTAAATGAAATACAGAATAGGGCTGGGGATGTGGCTCAGTGGTCAAGTGCCCCTGAGTTCAATCCCCAGAACCCCTCCCCTGCCAAAAAGTAAAAGCTAGAAGAATGTCAGCCAAGGGTTGTAGCTCAGAGGTAGAGCTCATGCTGAGACTTTGGGTTCAATTTCCAACAGCCCCACCCCCCAAAAAAAAAGGGCAGGGGAGAGAGAGAGAATATGTCTTTAAAGTGCTCCTTAGATGGACACTAATCTCTGAAGTTGAGGATAATAATAATCTCTGCATCTCTGAGCTTGAAGAGATAATAATATAAACTTCCCAAACTAAAAAAGCAAAGAGAAAAAGGCTGGAAAATAAATAAATAAATACCAGACCAGACTATTGGAGAACTGTGGGACAACTACAAAGGATGCAGCGTACAGGGGAGAGGACTACCAGAGGGAAGGAAAGGAACAGAAGCATACTTGAAACAATAATGATTGAGAATTAGTCAAAATGTCAGACATCAAACCAAGATCCAGGAAGAACATCAAGCAAGATAAATGCAAAACCAATCAAACAACAGTAACAAAAATCTGCACCAAGCCATGTCATAGCCAAACTTGAAAAAATCAAAGAACAGGAAAAATTATCTTTTAAGAAGTTAGAGACAAAGGACACCTTATCTATACCTTACCTATAGAGAAGCAAGGATAAGAACTACAATGGACCTCTCCTCAGTAACCACACAAGAATTGAATGAAAGGTTTAAAGTGTTGAGAGAAAAAACAAACAAACAAAACAAAACAAAACAAAACACCAACTTAGAAGTCAGTACTCTGTAAAATTCCTAACAAGCAAAGGGGAAGGACACGCCTGTGATCACAGGGACTTGGGAGGCTGAGGCAGGAGGATTGTGAGTCCAAAGCCAGCCTCAGCAATGGTGAGTCATTAAGCAACTCAGTGAGACCCTGTCTCTAAACAAAATACAACATAGGGCTGGGGATGTGGCTCAGTGGCTGAGTGCCCCTGATTTCAATCCCTGGTACCTGCCACCCCTAAAAAAAAAAAAAAAAAAGGTGGGGAGGGGGAAGTACAATACAGACTTTCTCAAACAAAAATTGAAGGAATTTTGTCACCAGTGGGCCTGCCTTGCAAGAAGTGCTGAGAAGTTATTCTGACATAAGGAAAATTATATAGGTCAGGAACTAAAATTTTTTCAAAATATATTTTTCTTATTCTTTATTAATCTAATAGATAAATTTGTTCAAAATAATAACTGACAAAGTATTCAAATGTGTGTGTGTGTGTATTATATAAATAAAATCCCTGGGTGGAGGA
>NW_025999990.1:46560677-46572193 GCF_001458135.2 Marmota marmota marmota | reverse complement strand
GGAGGAGGAGGAGGAGGAGGAGGAGGAGAAGGAGAAGGAGAAGATGGAGGAGAAGAAGAAAAAGAAGAAGGAGAAGAAGAAGAATCACTTTAGATGTAAATAGTCTAAATACTTCATTAAAAGACAGAGGTTGCTGGGCGTGGTATTGCAAATCTATAATCCCAGCTATTCTGAAGGATGAGACAAGAAGGTTTACCTGAGCCCCCAAATTCAAACCAGCTTAGGCAACATAGCATAATCTTCTCTAAAAAAAAAAAAAAAAAAAAAAAACAAAAAAAAAAAAAAAAAAAAGACAGATTGTCAGAGTGGATCAAAACACAGCTGTATGTTGTCCACAAGAAATTCACTTTAAATATAATGATACATGTAGATTAAAAAGTAAATGGATGGAAGAAGACATACCATCTAAGGAATACAGGAGTAGCTATATTTAAACAGAGCAGAATACAGAATGAGGAAAGTTTTCATGGACAAAGAGAGGCATGACCTAATAATTAGAAGTTAATTCACAAAGAAGACAAAAATCTTTAATATGTATGCACATAAAAGCAAAGTTTCAAAATACACAGGACAAAAACTGATAGAACTGTAAGAAGAAATAGGTGATTCCACTCTTATAGTTGGAGGCTTCAATACCTCTCTCAGAAATGGACTGAGTCAGAAGCAGAAAATTAATAAGAATATAGTTGAAATCAATGGCACCATCAATCAACTGGATATAACTGTCTTCCATAGACCTTTTCACCAAAAATAGTAGATTATACTTTGGATTAAAGCTCACATTGAAATAATCACCAAGATAGACCAGACCACATTCTGGGTCACAAAATACATCTTATCAAATTTAAAAAGAATATAGATCATACACTCTCTACTGTCAGACCATAATGAAATTAAACTAGAAATCAATAACAGCTGGACATGCCCCAATACTTGGAAGTAAACAAAACACTTCTACATTATGCATGGATCAAATAAGAAACATAAGGAAATTTTAAAAATATTTTGAACTAAATTAAAAATGAAATACATCTTACTAAAAATTATGGGATGCAGTAGGAGTAGTGCTTAGAGGGACATTGCTAGCATTGAATGTAAATATTAAAAGAAGAAAGATTAGAAATCAATTATTTAACTTAGAAAACTAGAAAACATTTAATTCAGACTAAATAGAAGAAAAGAAATCACAGAAAGTAGGACAGAAATAAATGAAATTGAAAGCAGAAAATAAATAGGGAAAAATCAACAAAATCTAAATATGGGTTTTTAAAAATTAAAAGTCTGTAGCCAGGCTAAGAAAAAACAGAGAAGATGCAACTTTCTAATATCAGACATGAGAGGGGATATCACTATAGCTCCTGTGGGCATTAAGAGGATGATAGAGGAATATTATGAACAACTCTGTGCCCATAGATTTGATAACCTGGAGAGATAAACCAATTCCTTGCAAGCCATAATCTATCAGAACTCATGCAAGAAGAAATAAGCAATCTGAATAGGCCTATCCATATTGAAGAAATTGAATCAATAATTAACAATCTTCCAAAGCAGCATCAAGCTGAGATGAATTCACTGCCAAATTCCATTAAATATTTAATGGAAAAGTTATGTAAATTCTCTGCAATCTCTTAGAGAAGATAGAAGCAGAGTGAACTCTTCCTATGAGGCCAGCTTTACTCTAATACCAAAAACACAGACCAGCAACATTCATTGACACAGATAAAAAAATCCTCAAGAAAATATTAGCAAATTGAGTCGAACTATGTATAAAATGAATTTTACATCAGGGTCAATTGGGATTTATCTCAGGTATTCAAGACTGGTTCAGTGTTTGAAAAACAATTAGTATAATCCATCAAATCAATATGCTAAAGAAAAAAATCACAATTGCATCAATATTTACAGAATGAGGGGACAAATCTAAAACCTGTTCATGATTAAAATCTCAGCAAACTAAGAACAGAGTGGAACTTCCTTAAGTTGATAAAGAACAGGCACAAAAACCTACAGCTAACATCATACTTAATGGTGAGAAACTTCAAGCATTCCTTCTAAGATCAAGAACAAAGCAAGATGTCTCCTCTCACTACTTTTTAACAATGCAGTTAAGGTAAGAAAATGAAATAAGCTATACATATTGAGCAAGAAGAAATATAACTTTTTTGTTCACAGATGACATCATCTGTGTATAACATCCAAAAGAATAAATCAAGAAACAACAAACAAATCCTGAAATTAATAGCAATTATAACAAAGTCCTGGGATACACGATTAATTTATAAAAGTCAATAATTGTTCTATATACCAGCAATGAACAAGTGAAATTTAACATTTAAAATACATTGACTTTTACATTAGAACTCCCCAAAATAATTGCTTAGGTATAAATCTAAGAAAATATGTATGAGAAGTATAGAAGTATATGAGGAAAACTACAAAACTCTGATGAAAGATATCAATGAAAAAATAAATGGAGAGATATTCCATGTTCATGGATACAAAGACTCAATATTGTTAAGATATTGTTTTTTCCAAAATTCATGTGTAGAGTCAATCCAAACCTAGTCAAAATCATAGAAAGCTCTTTTATGGGCATCAAGGAACTGATTCTCAACTTTATATGGAGAGACAAAAAAATCCAGAATTGACTGGATATAGTGGCACATGCCTATAATCCCAGAGGCTCGGAAGTCTGAGACAAGAGGATTGAAAGTTCAAAACCAGCCTCAGTAATTTAGCAAAGGACCTAAGCAACTTAGTGAGACCCTGTCTTAAAATAAAAAGAGCTGGGATGTGATTCAGTGATTAAGCACCACTGGGTTCATTCCTAGGCAACAAACAAACAAATAAAACAAAGAAAGGTCCAAAATTGCCAACTTAGTATCAGAGGAGAACAAAGACACCACCTGACTTACTATAGAGATACAGTAATCAAGACAGTGTGGTACTGGTGATGAAAGAGACAGATAAACCCACACAACTCACATAAATGTAGTCAGCAGATCTTTGGGAGCAAAGGCAGTACAATGGAGGAAAGATAGTCTTTTCAACAAGTGATGCTAGAATAACTGGATATCCAAATGCCAAAAGGTAAATCTAGACACAGACCTTTACACATATTAATTCAAAATGGATTGTAGACCTAGTAAAACAGAAAACTATCAAACTCCTAAACAATAACATAGAAGAAATTTTCAGGTGACTTTGATTTTAATGATGACTTTTCAGATACAACATGAAAGTCATGGTCCAAGGCAAATATAGTTGATAAGTCAGATTTCATTAAAATGAGAACTTTCTTCCGCTGGGCATGGTGGTGGCATACGCCTGTAATCCTAGCCACTCAGGAGGCAGAGGCAGGAGGATTGCAAGTTCAAGGCCAGCCACTGCAACTTAGTGAGAGCTTGCCTCAAAATTAAAAATAATAATAAAAAAAAAGTAGCTCAGTGGTAGAGAACCCAGGATTAATCTCCAGTAGTGCCAAAAAAAAAAAGAAAAATTAAAAACTCCTGCTCTCTGAAACCAAAGACAATAATACAAGTCACAGAGGATGTGAAAGTATTTGCAAAAATAAAAAATAAAAAAACAAAATCCACATCTGATAAAGGACTGCTATCTAAAATAAAAAAGAATTTATATATATATATATATATATATTGGTACTAGGAATTGAATCCAGGGCACTTAACCATTGAGCCACATCCTCATCCTCAACTCATTTGTTTTTTTTATTTTGAGTGGGGTTTTTTTGTTTGTTTGTTTTGTTTTGTTTTAGGTGCTAGGGATCTCGACCCCAGGGCCTTATGCATGCAAGGAAAGCACTCTACCAATTGAGTTATATACCCAGCCCCTTGTTTTTTTTTATTTTGAAATAGGATCTTGCTAAGTTGCTCAGAGCCTCACTAAGTTGCTGAGGCTGTCTTTGAACTTGTGATCCTCCTGTCTCAGCCTCCCCAGCCACTGGGATTATGGGTGTGTACCACTGCACCCAGCATATACAAATAAATTCTAAGGTTCAACAATAAGAAAAGGAACAACCTGATTAAAAATGGTCAAGGTAGTGAGGGTCCATGTAGAACATTTTCCTAACATTTGTGAAGCTCTGAGTTCAATCTCCACCACCCCAAAAGGGAGATAGGCAAAAGACCTGAACAGATACCTCACCCATGATAATAGATACGTGGCAAATTAGAGAGAATATGATGTCCAATGTTGTGTTACTCAGAAATTGTAAATTGAAACAAAAATGAGATGTCCTGTCCGGCAGGACACATCAACGTGGGCAGCAAACCTAGGTGGAGAGGAATGAAGGGACAAGAGACACGAGAGATGACAGCAAGACAGGAGTTCTGATCAAGCTGCAAACTTTTATTGTTCACACAGGGGTATTTATATGCTGGGGATGGGGAAGCTCTCTAATCAGCAATTGCTGGATGTGGGTGGTAAAACTGCCAGCTGCAAGATGTCTGATGATCCTGATAACCGCAGGATGTTCCAGGGAGATAGGTAGCTGCAGGATGTCTCCCAGGCAGGATGTCTCCCAGGGGACTGTCAGGCTATTCTTTGAAGGAGAATTTCCTTCTAGCCCCTGACAATGAGATAACACCACACTCCTAATAGAAGAGCCAAAATCCAAACTACTGATACCACCAAATACTGATGGGGCTGTGGAGCAGTGGGACCACTCATTCACTGCTGGTGGGAAAGCCAAGTGCTTCAGCTACTTGGGAAGATTGATTCTTTAAACCTAAACAGTCTTACCATTCAGTTCAGCAGTTATGCTCTTGGAATTTAACTAAATGAGTAGACAACTTAAGTTCACTCAAAAACCTCCACGTGGATGTTGACAGCAGATACATTCATAATACCCACACTTAGAAGCAGCCAACGTGTCCTTTGGTAGATGAATGGATAAACTACAGTACAAACGGATGAGAAAATATTATTTGGTGTTTTTTTAAAAAAAAGCTATCAAGACACAAGACATGGAGGAAACTTAAATGCATATTCCTTAGCAAAATAAGCCAATATGAAATGATGACCTATTGTTGATTCCAAGAAAAGGCATAACTAGAGAGACAGTAAAAAAGACTAGTGGTTACCAAGGACTGAGGGAAAAGAGGGACAATAGGCAGAACACAAAGTATATTTAGGGCAGTGAACTCTTCTATATGATATACAATGGCGGTTGCATGTTATGCTATATTTGTCAAAACCTGATGAATGAGCAGCCACATTAATGTTTATAGCAGCTCAATTCACAATCGCTAAATGATGGAACCAACCTAGATACCCTTCAAAAGATGAATGGATAAAGAAAATGTGGTACATATACATGATGGAATATTACTTAGCCTTAAAAAAGAATGAAATTATGGCATTTGCAGGTAAAATGGATGGAGCTGGAGAATAATGCTAAGCGAAATAAGCCAAACCCAAAAAACCAAAGGCTGAATGTCTTCTCTGATAAGTGGAAGCTGATCCATAATGGGGGCAGGGGGTAGGGAAGAATGGAGGAACTTTGGATTGGGCAGAGGGGAGTGAGAGGAAGAGAGGGGCTGTGGGGGTGGGAAGGATGGTGGAATGAAATGGACATTATTACCTTTTATACATGTATAATTACATTACTGGTGTGACTCTGCACCATGTACAGCCAGAGGAAGGAGAAGTTGTGCTCCATTAGTGTACAATGTGTCAAAATGCATTCACTGTCATGCATAACTAACTAGAACAAATTTTAAAAAATTTTTTTAAATTTAAAAACCCATCAAATGTACCCATCAAGGGTGAACACAAATGTGAACCATGAACTTTGGGTGGTAATGTGTCAATGCAGGTTCATGGATCTTACCAAGTCCCTCCCTGGTAGGGGGTGTCAGCAGTGGGGAGGCTGCATGTGTGTGTCTGAGGAGGGGGTATACAGCAACTCCTTACTTTTTACTCAATCTTGCTGCAAACCTAAAACTGTTCTAAAAAATAAAGTTTATTCATTTTAGAAAGGGGAGATGGATAATGGTATTAACCTTAGTGTGTTTCCTGGAAGGTGTTGTTTGATATATGGAAATATTTTAGAACAATGTAGGATACTCTACATAAACGTTTCCTAGTCTATTAAAGTATCCAAAAAGAGTCCCTCAGATGGACATGGTGGCACAAGCCTGTAGTTCCAGCCACTTGGGAGGTTGAGGCAGGAAGATCAAAAGATCAAAGATAATCTGGGCAATTTAGAGAGACCTTGTCTCAAAATTAAAAGGGGGGCTGGAGATATAGCTCAGTTGGTAGAGTGTTTGCCTCACATGCACAAGGCCCTGGGTTCAATCCCCAGCACCACAATCAATCAATCAATCAATAATAAAAAGGGGGATGTAGCTCAGTGGTAGAGTGCCTGCCCCTGGGTTCAATCCCTAGTATCACAAAACAAACAAAAAGAATTCTCTGTAAATTCTTAAAGTTTTAAGAAAGCAATATTACTACCTTTTCCTCAAAAATAAGAGGACATCTCAATCTTATATGTTACTTCAAACATTTCTCCTGTGTGTGTTTGTTTGTTTTGCAGTACTGGGGATTGAACCCAGGCCCTCTGACATGCTAAGCAAGTGCTTTACGGTTATACATAGTAGTTGGGTTCATCCCAACATCTCCAGCCCTTTTTAAATTTTATTTGAGATAGGGTCTGAGATGCTGAGGCTGGCCTCAAATTTGCAGTCCTCCTGCTTTATCCTCCAGAGCCAACACACCAGGCTTCAACTAGTCCATCTAAATCAACACAGTGACACTTGTCCATTTGCAAGAATGCTGAGTATTGCATCTGTAATACCCACCCCACAATATCAAATAAGCCACTTTCGTCATGTTTATAAAAATTTGTTTATTGAATTACTAAAGTCTGCAGGATGGTCAGAAACTGAGTCATTTATTTAAATAAAATCTATCTCCTAAAAGTCCGGCAGACCAATTTTAGTGCTTAACTTTCCAAAACATACCCTTCCTCAAAGGTCACTTTAGAGTTAACCACAGTAAACAAGCAGGTAAACTGATGTTAATGATTGTTTTCAACCTTTCCAAAGACACCTATTGTAAAACATGAAGAGATTACCTTTATCTTCTGTCTCTTATCTTTTCATAATTTTGCTGATAGCAAGTCATTTAGATAGGATCTTAAAAAGCAAAAATGGGTGGTTGAGATTACTTAATGATTTCTTTTTAAATTATTTGATGTTAATGACAAGCCTGTTGTTTTCACACTGAATGGCCTGTAACAATCCACCTCTTACTTCCTCAAATAAAGGACTGACTAAAAAGCATCCACCTAACAAAAAGTGAGAAAAGAAAGAAAATAGAGTCAGAGAAAGAAGTAGATAATACAAAGAGATGAAGAGTAAAAGACTTTTGTAAAAGACCAAGAGACTCATTATCTTTTAAATGGTCACAATTTAGGAACCAAAGCAAACCCACCCACGAAGTCCATCTAACTGAATTGTTTAGTAGGAAGTCCTGGTTCTTCAGTGTTCCAAATCCAAATAAAAGAAACCAAGTTAGTGAAAAATAACACCAGGCAAAAAATTGAACCAGACAACCTGCTTTGAGAAGGGGCATAGAAACAGAGTACTGCAAATATTGCTGGGACATTTGCAGGCAGCCATGACATCCTCAAAATGCCACAGGTAGCACCTGTGCCAAGTCCATTCTATTCTCCCTGGCTGCCTCACCGTGGGGACTCTACACAGAGGAATTATACGTAAAGGTTGCTGGTTTAAATGCCCCAGCACAAAAGGTAATGAGGAAAGGGAGGAGGACTGGGCATAGGAAAGACAGTAGAATGAACTGGACATCACTTTCCTATGCTCATATATGCCACACACGACCAGCATCACTCCATACCATGGACAACCACAAGAATGCGAAGTTAGACTCCATGTAGGTAGGATATGTCAAAATACATTCTACTGCCATGTATAACTAAAAAGAACAAATAAATAAATAATCACATAGTAAATAAATAAATGCCCTGGGAACAGCAAGCCAGGGATCCTGAATATAAATGTTGTTTTGAAATAAGACAAGCTTGACTTAAACCAATAGAGAAACTCACTATCTTCATCAAACATGAGTCATCTTCCTACAATTCCTGTTCCACTGGTCAGCTAGCAGCACTTATCAGTAAAATCCACACAGGTATAGTGCCAGATATGCAGGGTCATCCAAGGCAAAGCAGACAAATTTTGGTATCACCTCCCCCGGAAGCTCTCCCCCACTAAGAATCTCAGTGGCTGCCTTTAGCCTCCGGTCCCCATCCCCTCTCAAACTCTGATCCTCTTCAGGAATTTCTATGAAGTCCTCCTGTCTTTCAAGCTGGTAATTAGCGACTCTAGTAAACCAATCCTATCTGTTGACTAAGGTGAGAAAGCTCAGAGGCTCCCAGGGAGCTGCCTTTCCTTCAGTGGCAACTGTATTTAAACAAGTCAGACTTTGTTACATTAGCCCACTGAGGACTCTCACCCTGACAGTGGACACAAAAAGGCAGAATATTATTGTTTTCATGATAAAACATGTAAAAGGAAGACATACAGCACCATGTTAACAGTTTGTAACTCTCATGGGCTGTGGAGTGGTTGAAAAAAATCTCTGTGTATGCGTGGGTGTGGTCTTTTTATATCACTACTACCTTTTCTACGAGGACTATGTACTATTGAATAATTCAACTAATGATGAGAAAAGTAAGATGGTTTTTATGCCTTGTAAAAATTCATAAATTTCAGAAATAAAGTAAAATCCTTCATAATCCCGTTCATTAACCAATGAACTAATAATAAAGCATATATTTTTACCCATACATTTCCCATGATCATTTGGGGATGGAACCCTGGGCCTCACACAGGCTAAACCTAACACTCTATCATTGAGCTAAACTCGCGGGCCCTTGAAGATTTTAAAAGTTGTTGAAATCATCCTATGTACACAATCTTGTAACATTTTAAAAATTAACATTTCAGGGTCTGGGATTGTGGCTCAGCGGTAGAGCACTCGCCTAGCACGTGCAAGGCCCTGGGTTCGATCCTCAGCTGTCACAGAAAAATAAATAAATAAAATAAAGATATTGTGTCCAATTACAACTAAAAAAAATAGATATTAAAAAAATTAACATTACAACCAAAGTTTTCTTCGATATTAAAAATTCACAGCAAAGACCTCTTTTAATGGATGCACAATATTTGGGTCTATGAATGGACCATAATTTGCTTCCTCTTTCTCCCATTGTTGGCTTATCTACATTATTTCTAGAGTGACACTAAAGATGGTAACACACACACACACACACACACACACACACACCTTTATTTGGGATGAAGAAGACAGAAAAAAAAATGGCAAATTTTGAAAGGTGGCAGATACATAGACAAGTGACAACTGACTTAGTAAACCACAGAAAGCTGAATCTCAAGCCAGTAATGCAGAAATCCAAAATGATCCCATTTAAACTTCAGAACTTGCAAAAGGCATGGTGGTTGGTAGCACTGGGTTCTCTGAAAGTGGGGATGAAGATGAAACTAAAAGCTCCTAGAATCCCAGAGCCAAGGGACAGTCCTTCCTGACTCCAGACACTGGAGGTTTCTCTCCTTCAGAGGCTGAAACTAAGGATGCTTGGTTAGGAGGATAACAGTAAGTCGAGGGCCAGGTTACTATACTCAAAATAGGAGAAGTGAAAATATACAGTATTAAGGCACCCTGTCCTGAGCCGTTAGTCGCTAATTTTTTTCCCCCAATGCTGGAGCTGGGCCTCCCACACACTCCTTAGTGGCAAGCCTTCTGCCACTAAGCTACATCCCCAGCCCCTGAGCCTTCTTAAGCTCACTCAGCTCCCAG
This sequence comes from Marmota marmota marmota, assembly GCF_001458135.2. Lineage (NCBI taxonomy): Eukaryota > Metazoa > Chordata > Mammalia > Rodentia > Sciuridae > Marmota > Marmota marmota. Next base: position 46,562,329 of record NW_025999990.1, on the reverse strand, counting down.
AATCCAGGCAGCCAGGGCACAAACCATCTAGGCAGGAGTTTCAAAGAGTCTATTGTGAAGAACTGACCAGCCTGAGCCTAAAGACCCTCAGCTGCTGACTTCAGGGATTTGGCGAGATAAAAGCCCAGCAGATCACCCTACAGCGAGGATTAGAATGGATAAGCCCCTCCCCAAAGCACAGACTTCTAACCTGGCTTTTAGTGTGCCTCTCAAGCATAAGCAGACAACAACGAAGGATCTGTAAACCCAGGGAGATAAGACAAGGGCCTGAAAACTAGAACCAAAAACTTTAAAGAAGAGCCAGGAAATTGATAGGTTATTTTTGAGAGAAAAGAGAGGAAGAGTTAGTAAGGAAGAGTTCGTCAGGAATGTGGGAGTTCTCTCGCAGAAAATTGTCCTATTGGAGGGGGAAGGAATAGAAGTGTTCTTAGACATTAAAAACTAATTAGAGGGCTGGGATCATGGCTCAGTGGTAGAGCTCTTGCCTAGCCTGTGTGAGACACAGGATTCAATTCTCAGCACTGCATATAAATAAATAAAGATCCATTGACAATTAAAAATTAAAATTAAAGAAAAACTGATTAGAACTGAAAAATGCAATGAAGAGTTGAAAGATAAATTTGAAGAAATTTCTAGAAAAAAGTATATAAGTGGATAAGCACAGAAAGAAAATATAGAATCCTGGAAATAGATAATCCAATCTGACTCAGGGAGAAAGAGGAACACAGAGACGATGCAGAAGGGAAGTAGCTGCTCACAGGTGTATAGCAGGTTTGTGAGAGGCCAGGTACAGAGGAGCAGGTCAGAAAGTCTGTGAAAGATGTCTTCCAGGAAACTTGCAGAAGGCTGAGGATATAACTCAGTGATAGAGCATTTGCCTAGCATGTGTGAGACCCTGGGTTCAATCCCCAGCACAGAAGAAAAAGAAAAAAAAAGACTTGCAGAATATACTTTCATATGTTCTAATGCACGGAGAGGAGCTTTGAGGGTTAAATGCTAAGGGCATAGAAATCAAGCCAATTTTTAAAAAGAAAAAAAATGTTCAGGAATGGAAATATATGATGTCTTAGTCAATTCAAGCTGCTGTAACAGGAATGCCACAGACTGATGGATTAAACAACAGACATTTATTTTCTACAGTCCTGGATGTTAGGATTTCCAGATTGCAGGGTTAGTTTCTTGCAAGGTCTCTGATTTGGTTTGTAGATGGTCATGCCCTGCCTGTTTTCACCCAGTCTTTCTTCTGTGTGTCTACATTCTGTCCTGATCGCTTCTTCATTGAAAGACACCAAGTCATGCTGAATTAGAGCCCACCGTTTGGGCCTCATTTTAACTTCAACATCCTCTCTTTAAAGACCTTATCTCCAAATAGTCATATGCTGAGGTGTGGGGGATTAGAATTTCAACGTATCAATTCGGGGTGGAGGGTGGGGGGAGCAATTCATATCATAACACATGGTCAGCTGTGAACACTACTTCTAGGCCATAATCATATAGTCATAAAGACTGAGTTCTGAATATTTATCTAAATTTTTAATGTAATAATAATACGAGAATGGAAAAATATAGGGATAGACTGGCAGTGAGGGTGCGTGTGTATGTGTGTGTGTGTGAGTGTGTGTGTGTGTGTGTGTGTGTGTGTGTGTGTGAGA
>NW_025999990.1:46514119-46560652 GCF_001458135.2 Marmota marmota marmota | reverse complement strand
TTTTTTTTTTTTTTTTTTTTTTTGGTGGGGGAAGGGTTCTGGGGATGGAACCCATGGCCCTGAAAATACAGATGATTCCTCAAATCACATCATACACATTTTTTATTAAAGTTAATTGACATACAATAAACTGCATATGTAGAGTGTACAATTTGATTAGTTTGGGCATATAGTTTCAAATACAAATATGTAAATGAACTGAGATTATCATTATCATCAAGATAAGAACACTTCCATACCCCACAGAGGTTTCCTTGGGGGGTCGGAGGTGTAGCTCAGTGGTAGGGCGGGTGGTTAGCATTTGTGAGGCCCTGAATTTCATCCTTGGGTCCTTTGAGAATCAGCCCTCTTCCCACCCACGTTTTCCTTTCCTGCTCCTTCTCCTATCTACTTTCAGTTGCTTGTTGGCATTTTCTAGAATTTTTTATAAATTGGATCCGGCAGCATGTAAGTCTCTTTTTGCCTGTTTCTTCTCAGTCAGAATAGCAATTTTGAGAGTCATGTGTGTTTTGCATGCATCGGAAGTTGATTGTTTTCTTTGCAAACTAGTATACTAATGTATGGATATATCACACTTTGTTTACTCAATAACCTGTTGCTGAACAGTGAGGTCATTTCCAGTTTGGAGCTGTTATTAATAAATCTACTATGAACATTTGTGCACATTTACTTTCATTTTGTTAGGTAAAAATCTAGGAGTGGAATAGTTGGATTTTATGGTAGAAGAATGTCTACTGTTTTAAGAAACATTCAAAGAATTTTCCAACATGGTTATGCATTTTACATTTCCACTAGTGGTATGTGAATTCCAATTACTCCATCCTCTCCTCAACAGTTGATGTGGTCAGTTTTTAAAATTTTAGAAATACTAATATGTATACTAGTGATATCCCAATGTGGTTTTTTTTTTTTTTTTTAAATGTTTATTTTTTAGTTTTCGGCGGACACAACATCTTTGTTTGTAGGTGGTGCTGAGGATCGAACCGGGCCGCACGCATGCCAGGCAAGCGCCACCGCTCGAGCCACATCCCCAGCCCCCCAATGTGGTTTTGATTTACATTTTCCTATTGCATAATGATATTGAACATCTTTTCACGAGCATATTTATTATCCCATATATCTTCTATGGTGAAGTGCTTGTTCACATATTTTGAAATAGAGTTGTTTTAATATTGTTATTATTGCTATTATTATTATTGAATTTTGAGAGTATATATAATGGATGTAGGTCATTTATCAGGTATGTTTTGTAAAAATTTCCTCCCACTCTGTGCCTTGTCTTGTAATTCTCTTAATTTAGTTGATGATTAGATGTTCATAATTTCACTGAAGTCCCATTTTTCTTTTACAAATTGTGTTTTCATTATCATTACTAAGAAATCTACCCTAATTCAAGGTTACAAAGATTATCTCCTCTGTTTTCATCCAGAACATTGAGGTTTTTTTTGTTGTTGTTTTTGGTTTTTTTGTTTTTTGTACTGGGGATTGAACCCAGAAGAGCTTTACCACGGAGCCACACATCCCCAGCCCTTTTTATTTTTTATCTTGAGACAAGGTCTCACAAAATAGTTGCTGAGACTGGCTTTGAATTTGCCATCTTCCTGCCTCGGCCTCCCAAATCACTGTGATTATAGTGCCCAGCTTTTCCAGAATATTTTTAAACTATTTTAGGTCCTTTGTTTTTCTCTAGGAATTTTGGAAAGCTTGATAATTTCTATTGAAGATTGCTAGATTTTTGTTGGAGTAGCAATGAGTTTGTGCATCAATTCTAGGAGATTTAACATTGTCACAATAGTTTTCTATTCAGTTCTCCCTTACTTTCTCTAAGCAAGATTATTTAATTTATAATGTAAAGGTCTTATACATATTTGTAGTTTTGTTTGTTTTGTTTTTGTGAGAGTCCTGGGGATTGAACTCAGGGGCACTCAACCACTGAGCCCCAGTCTCAGCCGTATTTTGCATTTTATTTAAGACAGGGTCTCATTGAGTTGCTTAGCACCTCACCTTTGTTGACACTGGCCACTGCACCCAGCCCATATTTATAGTTTTGTCCTTAGATATTGTGTATTTTCCTTATTATAAATGCACTTATTCTTATTTCAGTCTTCAATTGTTTATTGTTAAATTGTAGAATTTTTTTTTTTTTTCATTTTTTAGTCCTGGGGATTGAACTCAGGGCCTTGTGCATGCTAAACACCTGTTCTAACCACTGAGCTACACACCCAGACCTTCATTGATTTGTATGTTAGTCACATATCTTGTAATGTTACTAAACTTGTCTATAAGTTTTAGTACTTTTTGTAGATCCTGCAGGAATTTCTTTATAGACTACATGTTGTTTACAAATAAAGATGAATTTATTTCTTATTTTTAACCTGGATGCAATCAATTCTTTCTCTTGTTTCTTGCACTGACTAGAAGTGTAATTTCTTTTCTTTTCTTCTTTTTTAAGAGAGAGAGAGAGAATTTTTTAATATTTATTTTTTAGTTTTCGGTGGACACAACATCTTTATTTTTTATTTTTATGTGGTGCTGAGGATTGAACCCAGCGTCCAGTGCACGCCAGGCGAGCGCGACACCACTTGAGCCACATCCCCAGCCCTAGAAGTGTAATTTCTTGAGTATAGACATCCTTCCTCTGTGAAAATATTCCATTTTCTACTATTAAGTATGGTATCAGCTTCAGGTTTTTGATAGGTGCCCTTTATCTCATGGAGGAAGTTCTTTTCTAGATGTTAAATTGTGTCAAATGCTTTTTTGGAATCTATTTGTGGAAATATTATATGGATTTTCATTTTAAGACTGTTAATATGATTTTTATGATTATAATTTTTATTATTAATAAATTTTTTAAAAATTATTGCGAAATACATGTAACATAAAATTTACCATTTTGACAGTATAGAATTCAGTGGCATTAAGTACATTTGTAATATTGTACAACCATGACCACTACCTAATTCCCAAATATTTGGGTCAATACAAACAGAAATCCCTTACCCATTATGCAGTCACTCCCCATTCCTCCTGTCTCCCAGCCTGTGGCAAAACCCTATTTCAAAAACAGAAAAAAATAGAACTGGGGATACAGCTCAGTAGTCAAGCACTTTGCTAGTATGTGCAGGGCTCTGGTTTTAATCCCTGATACTACCAAAAAAATAAAAAACAAAACTTTTCCCAGAAGGTAAGTTCCAGATCCAGATAACTTAACTGGGGACTTCAATCAATAAAATAGCTAGTCAAGCACTCTACCACTGAGCTACATCCCCAATACCCCCGTGCCTATTTTTTTTTGAGTTGTTGTTGTTTTTGTTTTGTTTTGTTTTGTTTCTAAGTGTTTTAGGAGTTCTTTGTTTATTCTGGATACTAAATCTTTCTTAGATTTACTATTTGTAAATATTTTCTCCCATCCCATGAGCTTTTAACTCTCTGGATGGAGTCTTTAAATACACAGAAGTTTTGAATTTTTGAATAAATCCAGTTTATCTATATTTTCTTTTTGTTCCTCATAATTTCAGTGTCATATTTATGAAATCATTACCGGATTCAGGGTCATGAAGATTTAGGCCCTGTATATTTTTCTAAGAATACTACAGTTTTAGCTCTTAAATTTAGGCCCTTGATCCATTTCAAACTAATTTTTCTATATGGTTTGAGGTAAAGAGCCAATTTCATTCCTTTTCATGTGGCCATCCAGTGTCTCACACTGATTTTTAAAATGTTAACCCAACCCTGTATTCCTCAGATAAATTCAATATGCCATTATATATAATCCTTTTTAGATATCATTGGTTTGGATGAGCTAAAATTTGGTTAAGAATTTTTGTGTCTATATTCATGAGGATATCACTCTGCAGTTGTCTTACATTGTCTGTATGCCTTTGATATCAGAATAATTCTATCCTTGAGTTAGGAAACATTTTTTTTCTTTTAGTTTCTGGAACATTTTGTGGAAAATTTTTATTATTTTTTTCATAAATGTTTTATTGATTGAAGTCCCTAGTGAAGTTGTCTGGATCTGGAACTTACCGTCTGGGAAAAGTTTTGTTTTTTATTTTTTTGGTAGTATCAGGGATTAAACCCAGGGCCCTGTACATACTAGCAAAGTGCTTGACCACTGAGCTGTATCCCCAGTTCTATTTTTTTCTGTTTTTGAAATAAGATTTTGCTAAATTTCCCCAGCTGACATAGAACTTGCCATCTTCTTGCTTCAGCCTCTCTAGTAGCTGGGATTATCAAGGAATTCAAATTCAATTTCTTTGAGAGGTATAGGACTATTCAGGACATCAATTCCTTCTTGCTTGAGTTTGATAATTTGTTTCTTTTAAGGAATTTATTTCACCTAAATTATCCAATTTTATTTATTTATAAAGTTGCTCATAGAATTGCCCTCTTATTATTTTAGTACCTATAGAATCTGTAGTGATGTCACTTTTCTTGATTCTTATGTTAGTAATATGTGTCTTCATTTTTTCCCCCCCACTCTGGCTAGAAAATAATCAACTTTATAAAGCTTTTAAAGCATCCACTTTCTGATTTCACTGATTTTTCTCTACAGCTTTTTTTGTTCTCTGTTTCATCAATTTCCACTTTCTTTATCATTTCCTTAATTCTATTATACCATGAGTTGCATTTGCTCTTCTGTTTTAGTTTATGAAGATGGATGACAAGCATTGACTTGAAGGTTTTTTGTTTTTTTTTTTAAGTATTGGTGTCTAATACTATAAATTTACTGTAAATATTGCTATAACTATAGTCTACACATTTTGATATATTGTGTTTCCTTTTTAATTCAGTTTAAAATATTTTCTATTTTGCCTTTTATTTTCTTTTAACCCACAGGCTACTTGGAAGTATATTATCTAGTTCTAAATATTTTGGGGTTTTGCAAGTATCTCTTACATTTCTATTAAGCTCCATTGTTGTTAAACAACATACTGTGTCTTAAACCCTTTAAAATTCATTGGAATTTGTTTTATGGCCCCAAATTGTGGTATATCTTACTAAATATTCTGTGTGTACTTGAAAAAGATATGCATTCTGCTGCTTTTGAGGACTGTGTTCTATAAATGGCAATTGATCAGGTTAATTGTTAAATTCTTCTGTAGTTTCTGATTTATCAATTATTGAGATGGTAATATTGAAATATCTGATATAATTGTGAATTTATCTATTTCTCCAAATAGTTCTATAAGGTTTTGTTTCATGTGTTTTGAAATCATTAAAGTAGGTGTGTACATAGTTAGGTTGTTAGGTCCTTTTGATGAATTTGCCCCTTCTCATTATGAAGCATCTTGTTTCCTCCTGATATTTTTTTGGTTCTCAAAGCTGCCTGTATGACATTAAAACAACAAATATAGCTTTCTTTTCTATGTATTAGTTTGGTATATTTTTTTCCATTAGAAATATTTTTGTCTCTAAAAAATACAGTTTTCATTGGCAATATATAGAGTCTTCTTTTTTTGGCTGGGGGGAGGTTTCGTGGGGATTGAACTCAGGGACACTCATCCACTGAGGCACATGCCCAGCCCTATTTCGTATTTTATTTAGAGACAGGGTCTCACTGAGTTCCTTAGTACCTCAACATTGCTGAGGCTGGCTTTAAACTTGTGATCCTCCTGTCTCAGCTTCCCAAGCCCCTGGGATTACAGGCTTGTTTTAACTGCAGTAATTAGACCATTTACATTTCGAGTAACTATTGATGTACTTATATTTAATAAGTCTTTTTTTTTATTCACTTTAAAATTTTACTGGGCACGGGGTGCACACCTGTAATCCTAGCAGCTCAGAAAGCCCAGGCAGGTGGATCGTGAGTTCAAAGCCAGCCTCGGCAAAAATAAGACACTAAGCAACTCAGTGAGACCCTGTCTCTAAATTAAATACAAAAAAGGGCTGGGGATGTGGCTCAGTGGTTGAGTGCCCCCTGGTACCCAAAAATAAATAAATAAACAAACAAATAAATAAATAAAATTTTATCTCATCTTATTTTTCGTTATTTTCTGTCTTTGGGGTAAGTTATCTTTTTATAATTCTACTTCTTTTCCTTTATTATCCATTAACTGGCTAAAATTCATTGCATTTTTTAGGGGCTGCTATAGAGATTACAATTTATGTATCTTTAACTTATTATAATCAACCTTCAAATGAAATTATATCACTTCAAATACAAGAATCTTATGATAGTACACGTCCATTCCTCCACTCCCAGGCTTTTTGCTATCGTCAGCAAACATTTTGTTTCTATATAAATAAGACTCACAAAATGCTGTTATCGTTATTGTTTTAAGTCATATGTCTAGTTTAAAGAGATCTAAATCTGAAGGGGAAAAGTTCTTAATTTGTCCACAAAGTTGCACTTGCCAGTGTTATTTATTCTTTTATGCAAATTCAGTTTTCCATCTAGGATAACTTGCCTTCTCCTTGAAGGACTTTCTTTTGAACTTTCTGATAGTGTGTGTCTGCTGGGACCGAATTTCAATTTCTGTGTATCAAAAAGTCGTTATTTTACCTTCATTTTTAAAAAGATGACTTTGCTACATATCACACTCTAGGTTGATGGCTTTTTCTTCCAAAGAGAAGTACACATACCTGAGTCTTGGGCAGTTTCTCCCCCCAAGTTCTGAGCAGTACTTATGGGAGTCCTGTAGTGGGGCCTGTGCAGATCTCTGAGGTTCTCTGTGTGTAGTTCTTTCTTTTCTCATTCTCTGCAGACCCTAACTTCATTGGCCTCCTTGGACTTCCAGCAATGTCTCATTAAATCTGGAAGATAACTCCTGGAAGCTCTCTCCAATTAGTTAAAGAGGCTGTTGGGGGCTTCCTTTGTTTCCATATCTTAGTGATCACTGTCCTCGGTTATTATCTGATGTCAAATGTATTTAACATGGTTATTTCATATATTTTGCTGGTTTTTAGTTTGTCTCAGGTAGTAAATTCAGTCATTCTTACCCCATCTTGTCCTAAAGCAGAAGAAATCCATATAGGTTTTTTTATTGTTTGTTTGTTTTGTTTTGTTTTGTGGTACTAGGAATTGAACCCAGGGCCTTGTGTATGCAAGGCAAGCACTCTACCAACTGAGCTATATCCCAGCCCCCATATAGGTTTTCTTAGTCCTAAAAATGAGGCAAATCTACTATTTAGCACTATTCTCTGGCTTGAAAGGTCATAGAATATACTGGAAAAAATACTACATCCCTGGGGGGAAAAAGAGCATTCTAATAAAGAGCTCCTGATTGAAAGAAACTTTCCCTTTCTATCTCTAAAATTTAGAAGCTGTGTACAATTAAAATCAATAACTATTTCCAGTGTAAGTTCTCTGATTCAGCATTCTATGAATATCCCTAATTTTAGAGTTGCATAATGTATGACAGAGACTGTTCAAGTTTAGCCAAGTGTCCTTTCTGCCTATTACCATGGTTGCTATATTGCTGTCATGACTACTTCAGGAATAAGAGATAAGTGTGATAAGTGTGTTGTATGGGGTTTAGCCTTGGGCCGCTGGCCTTTTTCAACTACTTTTCATAAAGTTTTCTGATATATTTTGGAACAGTTTATAAAAACAATCATCTTCTGTCTTCACAACTGAAAGTGTTAAGAGGAGATAGAAAATATCAAATTATACTGTAATCCCAGCAACTCAAGAGGCAGAGGTAGGAAGACTGCAAGTTCAAGGGTGACCCGGGTGACTTACTAAGACCCTGTCTCAGTGGTAAAGCATGCGTAGGTCCAAAACCCAGTTAAAAAAGAAAGAAAAAAGGGAACAAAGAATAAAGAAAAATTGAAATTCTATTCTTTCTGGATTCTTTATTGACACTGTTAAATTGACAAGTTAACGTCTGTCTTTAACAGATAAAGAAGGTACTGGTCTCACAATAATTTTCTTTTAACATTTATTTTTTAGTTGTAATTGGACACAATACCTTTATTTTATTTATTATTTGTGGAGCTGAGGATCGAACCCAGGGCCTCTTACATGCTAAGTGAGCGCTGTACCACTGAGCCACAATAATTTTCTAGAAAGAGAAATCCAGACTTATTTTTCAGATGAATATTTAATATTTCATCTACGTCTTTGTAAACTTTTTTTTAACTGTCCAACATTTTTAAAGTTTTCTGTTTTGAAGATGTAACCCAGGACCTTGTGTATGTGGAGCACAAGCTCTTACCACTGAGCCACACCCTCAGCCTTGTCTGAGATCTTTTTTTTTTTTTTTTTTGTACTGAGAATTGAATCCAGAGTCCCTTTTTTTATAGTTTATTTTGAGACAGGTTCTCACTAAGTTGCTTAGGGCCTCACTAAATTCCTGAGGCTGGCTTTGAACTGGAGATCCTCCTATCTCAGTCTCCGGAGCCACTGGGATTACAGGCATGTGCCTTCTTGCCTGGCTCTGTCTGGAATCTCATGGGGACTTATCCAAGTGGGAATCAGTGTTGCAACCAGGCCTACGTGCCTTCAGCACCCAGGGAATTAGAGGAAAACACTTTACCTAGAATATATGGGTGGCAAAACACTTGGAGGTCTCCTTCCCCCATTTATCATCTCCCCACCTGGCCATTCCTTTATTAAAACTAATGTTGCCTAGCAGTCAGTGTCCAGAGCTGGCTTCATGTGTTTGGAGGTGTGAGCAGCCAGATGGAAAGCTAGGATCTTTTCATGTATGGTGGTGGGATGGGAACGGGAGCAGGTGACTTGCCTCTGGTTGGTGGAGCCCCCACTCCCTCCTTCTCTCCTAGTATGTCTTTCATGCATTATGCATAACACTTGGACTTGCTGGGCTGGCATCAAAATGTGCTTATGAAAGACACCTGCCATTCCTGCAGATCTAATGAAAGTAGAGGCTGAATCAGAGGTCGTAAAGTCACACTGTTCATCTGTGATGAGAGCCACCCTCTATCTCTAGAAGCAATTGCCTTAGTGAATAGGATTATGACATTTTTCTAGTTTTTTTGGTTTTAGTTGTTGATGGATCTTTATTTATTTATATGTGGTACTGAGAATCAAACCCAGTGCCTCACACATACTAGGCCAGTGCTCTGCCACTGAGCTACAACTCCAGCTTCCGATACTTTATTTTTTTTATGTTCTTTTTTTTTTTTTAGTTATAAGTGGACACAATAACCTTTATTTTATTTTTAAGTGGTGTTTGAGGATTGATCTCAGGGCCTCACTCCTGCTAGGTGAGCGCTTTATCATTGAGCCACAACCCCAGCCCGACACTTTTGATCCTTCACTCAAATTAACTCTGTTCCCATATGCATTTCCATAGGTAATTCAGTTCTGGGTTTTTAAATCTTCCTTGCTTCACACATTAAAGCTCATGTTTAGGACAAGAAAATAAAACAGTAGCTCTGTTTTCTTTCTAACCACAATGTCAACTGCTACAAAAGATCTCTTTCCATTCCAAGTGACTTAAATGTGCAAATATTTGGGCTTTTGATGATTTGTGATTTTCACCTAAACAGCATATTAAAACAAAAAAAATCAAAGTTGAAATAGCACATTTTCGGGGCTGGGGATGTGGCTCAAGCGGTAGCGCGCTCGCCTGGCATGCGTGCGGCCCAGGTTCGATCCTCAGCACCACATACAAAACAAAGATGTTGTATCCGCTGAAAACTAAAAAATAAATATTAAAAATTCTCTCTCTCTCTCTCCCCCCCTCCCTCTCTCACTCTATCTTTAAAAAAAAAAAAAAAAAAAAGAAATAGCACATTTTCTGATCACTAGTTCCGGGACCCCAGATGGGGCAGGCCTTTGGCAACCAGCAACACCCCTTCTTTGCCAACCTAAAAGTTCTGGATCCATCCCCACTCTTCACAGTTTCCTTGGAGAACCACATAGCCTAGTACCCACCCTTGATGCCAAGTTAGCAATACCATGACTTAGCAGCCAAATACTCACTTCCTGTGTACCTGAGTTCTAAAGGTATGGCATTCGTTCGTTTCAAATTTCAAAAGCCTGAAACTTGGCACAACTCTGGAGGGACCTCAGACATTTCTCTCTCCCTTCCTCCTTTTCTTTTCTCTCTGTTTCTCCCCGCACCACACTTACATCTTCTCTTCATTCTCTTTCTTTCTTCCTTTCTACAAGTTTTTCAAGATAGTTTGCAGAAAGGAAATGACCATCTGACTGATAAGCCTAGGGCGCCATTTCACCAAAACCAAGACTTTATTTTTCTTTTTTGATGCTAAGGATTGAACCCAGGGCCTTGTACATGTGAGGCAAGCACTCTACCAACTGAGCTATGTCCCCAGCCCCAAAACTAAGACTTTATTAACAAGTTGTTAGTGAGGCCTCTCCTGCTTTTTGTTCCTATCCTGCTTTTGCTCATTACCTCAGGCGCTGGTTGCTGAAGCCAAACAGTCCCTTCTGGGGCACTTTCAATTCAGGAATGTTTTGTTGAGACTCCAAACCAAGGTTCCTATAGTGACAGCCCATCATAGATACCAGTTAGCACCTGCCCAGATCCTACTGAAAGAAGACTGGCAGCATGAAGGCCCTATCAGAAGCCTTTGGATAATAACTGTAATTATTTCCATTCTTTCCATTTCTTTTATTAGCATTATTAGGAATGGGGAGAATCTTCACTTAGAAAATGTATTCTGTTTTCTTTTGCTAAAAAAGATCTTTAAGAAAAGGAATGATGAACATGGAGGATTTTATTATTTTTTTTTTTTAATGTGGTGCTCGGGATTGAACCCAGGGCTTTGTGCATGTGAGGCAGGCACTCTATGAACTGAGCTATATCCAATATGGAGGATTTTAAATAAGCAATGGAAGCTTCTTGTGGGACCGGTTTTAGAGCTGGGCTAGGACCGAACTAATGGCACACAAATGGGGAGCAGGAGAATTCTTCCCCCCAGGTTTTAGAGCGAGGGCTACTGTAGACCTTTGTTTCCACCATGCCCTGTTCTAATTTGGAAGCTGATCTGACAAGAAAGAGTCAACTTCTGGGGAGAGCGAGAATTCTCCATCTTCATCTCCTCAGCCCCACATCTTTCTTTTGATCTGTCTTTTGTTTCATATGGGAAGCCATCCTGGATTTGGCACCAGTTACAGGGAGCCATTTCACAACCCACCAGGATGGCTGGGCTTCTGAGGACCAGCCACTCTCAGGTCACAGGAAAGCTTCACAGAGGATTAGTTTAAAAAAAAAAAAAAGGCCTGAAGTCTCTTACAAAGAATAGCTTTAGGACTAGCATTTTCCATTTGCTACTAGATTTAGCCCTAAAAAGCAAGCATTATGTGAATGAGAGAGATAAAGAGGATACCCGGAGGCCAGGGGATTCTGTAGTGAATTTATCTCCCTTAAGTAAGTTTATAGCTTGAGTCTCACTAGTTGGATAACCTGGCAGGTCCAAAATATAAAGATTATAAAAATGCCAAGCAGGGGCTATAGCTCCGTGGGTGGAGTACTTCTCTAGCTTGCTTGAGGCCCTGGGTTCAATTCCCAGTGCCACACAAGCACAGAAGAAAGTTCTAAAGTTACCAACCTCTTAGTTTGTGTTCACTTATTTTGTTTAACCAAAGCCCCATCAAGCCAGGGGGCACAGGAAGCAGCCTCTGCAATTCACCACCTATCTCTTCCTTTGTAATCTGTTATACTGAAAAGTTGTGAGAAGGGTCAGAAAATCCTCTAATCAGAAATATAAACTCATTTCATAGAAGGAGGGAGCTTAAAAAGCAACAGCAGAGGTGAATGCTAACGAGTGACTTTTTTCTCTGCTGTTGGGAACAGATAGGGTATTGTGTTCCATACTGGTTGATCCAGTCTTTCCTCGCATGGTTTTCTGTTCCTTAGGCCAGAATATTGGCCGGCATTTTTCAGAAGTTGTAATTATTACACATTGTGCCTGCAGGGTATTGAAGGACCAAAGAAAGTTCAGGGCTGGAAATTGCGGGTTTGGAAAGAGCAAAGCCACTGGGTTTGGCTTTTAGGTTTATACCGTTGACCAACAACGGGTCGATTCTTTTTTAAAAACATACAGAAATTAATCTTAGTGACACCCTTCTGGGTTCCTATCAAAATTTTAAAACAACTCGATTACACCCTTCCCTCAGAAGGGGACTTTGCACATAAAAGACATGAAACAGTTTTGTGGAGCAGAACATTCTTTGAAAGCTCTGGGTGGAAGAAAGCACTTGCTTAGGGGACTTAATTGATAGAAACTAGCAGCCTGGACAGGCTGCCTGAGTTCAAAGGCACCGCTTTTAATCCCAAACCATTTTAATTTTACTTAACTTTTATTTCTTTCTGGGTGACTACACTGCAAACTTCTATTAATGTACTGCCAAGTAATTTTTCTTAAGAAGGTGGATACTTTACAAGATCCATAGCCAGGAGACGGCTCTCAGGAATGCTGGTAGTACAGTGTTGTGTAGATAAAAACAGAGGCCAGGGAAAAAGTAGGCCATTCTGTTTTATATGTGGAAGGGATTCTGTCTCTGGCAAGTGTGCCCTGATGGAAAACAACCAGGGACTAGTACTTCTGTAAGCCTGGAAATGTAATGCCTCTGGCAATACATGATCTTAAGAGACTGAAGCCTCCTGTTTTCATAGTTGGGATTTCGTGTTAGTAGAACAGCCAAATGTCAACCGTTGCAAGGAGCCTCATCCAATTCACAGGCATGCAGCTGGAGAGAAAGCTCAGCTTCAGGAGATGACATTTTACGTTTTGGGGATGAACAGGAAGAATGCAAAAATAGCCTCCTGCAGCCAAGAAATGAGCAGCTCTTGGAAGGAGCCCTTGAGCAAAATTGTTCTTCCTTTCCTTGCTAATACCAGGGACTCACCACATGGCTTGCAGACTTGCACACGAGGCGATTTTTTATTTTTATTTTTAATGTTTTTGACCCATCTGAACATTGAAGAATTTACAAAAAGTAATAAGGTGTGATACTTTTGGTGGAAGCAGTTTCTTTTTTCTAGTTATAGGTAGTTAGTAGACCTTTAGTGTATTTGTTCATTTTTAGGCAGTGCTAAGGATCGAACCCAGTGCCTCACGCGTGCTAGGCAAGCACTCTTCCACTGAGCTACAACCCTGGCCCAGAAGCAATTTCTTAAAAACAGCAAACAGTGAGATGAGCTGACTCTGGCAGCTCTATCTTCATAAAATAAATAGCGGGATTCACAGTATATGTGATCATTCTGGCATCCTAAAAACTAACAGTGGTCAATACAGCAGCCACTTCTCTTCCCTGACATGTATTCTCTAGGGAAAATAAAATGGATTTACTGAGATGACTTGTATTCTCTCCTTTCCAAGATTCCCAATCTTTCTTCCATGTTGCACATAACTACTTTGCCTGTGTGGAGCTGGCCATTCTATATTTATGATAGACTCGAGTACTGAATTGTTTTTTGTTGTTTGGTACCAGGGATGGAACTCAGGGGTACTTAACCATTGAGATACATCCCCAGCCCTTTTTATTTTTTGAGACAGGGTCTCACTAAGTTGTTAAGGTTGGCCTCGAACTCGTGATCCTCTTGCCTCAGCCTCCTGAGTTGCTGGGATTACAGACATGTGCCACCATGCCCAGCTTACAGTATCGATTTTAATTGACTTTAATAGGATGGTCTGGGATAATTAAGGAAAAGCATTTAATCTGGTATATTTAATATTGTTAGATATTGTCAAATGCACTGTCCTTTAAGGCTAGTACTGTTGAATATGAAATATTAATTGAAAATCAGCTGGCAGACAAACTCTCTTAAAATGCCATAACCATGAATTTGCTTAAGAAAATGTACCATTTCACATCATTAGATGGCCACTATCAAAAATCGGGAGCCAGGTACACTGGTACACACCTGTAATCCCAGTGGCTCAGGAGGCTGAGGCAGGAGGATCGCGAGTTCAAAGCCAATCTCAGCAAGGGCGAGGTGCTAAGCAACTCAGTGAGACCCTGTCTCTAAATAAAATACAAAATAGGACTGGGGATGTGGCTCAGTGACCGAGTACCCCTGGGTTCAATCCCTGGTACCCTCCGCCCCCCCCAAAAAATTAGGAAATAGGCCCAGTGGCACATGCCTGTAATCCCAGCAGCTCAGGAGGCTGAGGCAGGAGGATCTCAAGTTCAAAGTCAACCTCAGCAAAAGTGAGGTGCTAAGCAACTCAGTGAAACCTGGTCTCTAAAATAAAATACAAGGGGCTGGGGTTGTGGCTCAGTGGTAGAGTGCTCACCTAGCGAGGCCCTGGGTTCGATCTTCACCGCCACATAAAAAATAAAACAAAGGTATTGTGTCCAACTACAACTAAAAACTAAATATTAAAAATAAATAAATAAATAAATAAAATACAAAATAGGGCCCCAGAATTCAATCCCTGGTACCCTCCTCCCCCAAAAAAGAAAAATCAGGAAATAGCAAATCTTGATGATGTGGAAAAATTGGAATCCTTGTGAAAAGGTGGTGGGAATATAAAATAAATGAAAAACAGTTGCCAGTTCCTAAAACAAAACAAAACAAAAAAACAGAATCACCATATGATCTAGTAATTCTACTTCCGGGTATATATTCAAAAGAATTGAAAACAGAGTCTCAAAGAGATTCTTACACACCCCTGTTCACAGTGGCATTATTCACAATATCGAAAAGGTCAATTTGAAAGCAAATGTTCAAAGGAATAAATGGATAAACAAAGTGTGGCACACATATATATTATTTATTATTCAATATTAAAAAAGGAAAAATTTTAACACACATAACACGGATGAACCGTGAAGACAGTGTGCTGAGTGAAATAAGCTAGTCACAAAAGAACTCATGCTGTATGACTCCCCTGATGTGAGGCACCTAGAGCAGTCAGATTGATAGACTCAGAGAACAGGTGGTGACTGCCAGGGGCTGGGGGAGGAGCAAGCGGGGAGGTAGTATTTGATGGGTACAGAGGACAGCTGGCAATGAGAAAATTCTGGAGATGGATGATGGTGATAACTGCACATGAGAGGTCAATGTCCTGAATGTCACTTAACAATGGTTAAAATGGTAAATTGTATGTTTATATTTTATCATAATCAAAAAATGAATGAAATATTAGACCAGAAGTTATTTTAAAAAAATAGAGTGGACCAGGCATGCCCAGCAATTCGGAAGGCTGAGGCAGGAGGATTCCAAATTCAAGGTCAGCCTCAGCAACTTAGCAAGGCCCTAAGCAACTTAGAGAAATCTTGTCTCAAAATTTAAAAAATTAAAGGGGGGCTAGGATATAGCTCAGTAGTATAGCATCCTGGATTCAATTCCCAGTACAGAACCAAAAAAAAAAAGACACAATGCAGCTTCTGGTGGACTTACCTTCTCTCACTGTTAACTACCTGCTCCAGAGGCCAGGGAAGCTTTTGGTGTATGTTTTTGTCATTTTGTTTCTTGTTTTGAGTGCTAGGGACTGAAGTCATGACCACTGAGCCACATCCTCAGCTCTATTTTGTATTTTATTTAGAGACAGGGTCTCACTGAGTTGCTTAGTGCCTGGCCATTGCTGAGGTTGGCTTTGAACTCGAAATCCTCCTGCCTCAGCCTCCTGAGCCCCTGGGATTACAGTTTGGTGTATGTTTTAAATCACTTCAGGTCCACACTTTTCTTGCTCCTATCTGAGACAGAGTTCATTGTTGTCTTCCTCTTCCCCCAGAACCTCCCACCTTCCACAAGCCCTCACCTTCTTTGAGGGTTCAACTACAAAGAAATACATGAGGCTCTTTGGTTGAGAAACACGGATCCCATGAATATCTATGGAAAATGCCAGATTGACTCTGTTGTTTTGTTGTCTTTTATCACCTGGGAAGAAAAGCTGAAAAATTAAAGGGACAGGGAAGGGCAGTCATGGAGAACTCTAGAACTGTAAGCTGGCTTTCTCCCCAAAGGCTTTTTGAACCACATTATAATGATGACCCTTGTGAGTAAAAGCCAGTGGATTCTTATGAAGAATAGAGGTTTTCATTTGAAGGGGAACCTAAAGAAACTTCAGCTTGCTTTCAGGAAGTCTTTTTTTTTTTTTTTTAAGTCTTACTTAGTAAGAGTTGACCCTAGAAAAATGCAGGATTCATGACAATGTTGGAATTGACTAGACTGTGCCCACCCTACCCCACCTCACCTTTTCTAAGCAAATCACACAGACTAAGATATAATTGAATTATTTCCTTGCCCACCACCAGCCTGGTTTTCAGGATTTAAGCCATCCCAGACTTGGAGAGGAGTTGAGTACAGGATGTGTGCTGACTTTCCACTTGTGAAATCGCTTTAGACAGGCTCTCATATCTAACAAGGGTGGGAGATTTGCGTTCATTCGTTTAGGTTGAGGGCGATCAGCAGGTTTGCATGGAGGGTCCTCACACATCCAAGAAAAGCAAACTGTAGTTTGGCTTCAAGAAACGTCCTGGAACTCAGTCTCTCCTCTCTATTTTCCAAAGTTTCCGCAGGTTCACTCGATCCAACAGCGTGACAACGGCGGTGCAGGCGGACCTGGACTTCCATGATAATCTGGAAAATTCTATGGAATCTATAGAGGACAATTCGTGTCCCGGCCCCATGGCCCGGCAGTTCTCCCGGGATGCCAGCACCTCCACCGTCAGCATTCAGGGCTCAGGAAACCACTACCACGCCTGCGCAGCCGACGACGACTTTGACACGGATTTTGACCCCTCGATTCTGCCTCCTCCGGACCCCTGGATTGACTCCATCACCGAAGACCCCCTGGAGGCCGTGCAAAGGTCAGTGTGCCACCGGGACGGCCACTGGTTTCTGAAGCTTCTCCAAGCAGAGCGGGACCGCATGGAAGGGTGGTGCCAACAGATGGAGAGAGAAGAGCGGGAAAACAACCTCCCGGAAGACAGTAAGTGACCCTGCACGCGCATCTGGACCCTGGGGGCAGGGGGAGGGTCAGGGGTCAGTCACGCCCTGGGCTTGGCTGTTTTCTTTCCTGCCAGTTTCACCTGCTGCATCTTGGCCATTTCACATAGGAAACCAGAACAGGTGGAAGAGCTAGGCAGTTGCAACCCAGAGTCCAGAAGCTTCTGTGCTGGGCAAGAAAGAGAAACCTCTGGGCAGACATCACTCTTTCTAGCTCTAGATCTATGACTTTTCTTGTCTTCTCAGAAGAGTACCAAGCTCAACATGGTAGCTCAGTCTCTACCCTGGTCTTCCTTCCTCAAGAGGATCTAGAAATGCTACTGATTCTTAGGGGGTTAAAAATAATTCTAGGCCAGGCATGATGACGCACATCTGTAATCCCAGAGGCTCAAGAGGCTAAGTCAGGAAGGCAACAAGAGTTCAAAGCCAACCTTAGCAAAGGTGAGGCGCTAAGCAATTCAGTGAGACCCTGTGTCTAAATAAAATACAAAATAGGGCTGCGGATGGGGCTCAGTGGTTGAGTGCCTCTGAATTCAATACCTGGTACCAAAAAAAAAAAAAAAAAAAAAGAAAGAAAAGAAAGAAAGCAATGCTAAGCCAGACATAGTGGCACACTGCTGTAATTCCAGCAGCTCTGGAGGCTGAAGCAGAAGGATTGTAAGTTTGATTCCAGCCTCAGAAACTTAGCAAGACCTTGTCTCAAAATAAAAAACAAAAAGGGCTGGGGATGTGGCTCAGTGATAAAGTACCCCATGGTTAAATCTTCAGTACCAAATGCTGATAATTACTATTAATAATAATTCTAACTAGTTTCAAGATCCATAGATATATGAGCATTTATAATCTGTAGAGTTCTTTTATTTTCCTACCATATTAAAATGAGGATAATGTATAGACCAATAGAAACCCATGCTTATTGCATTTTTAAACCTTGTTAACATGTATTTTGTTTGTTTGTTTGTTTTTCGTTTTTGTACTGGGGATTGAACTTAGGGGTGCTTTACCACTGAGCACATCCCAGCCTTTTTTATTTTAATACAGGGTCTCACTAAGTTGCTTAGGACCTCTCTAAATTGCTGAGGCTGGCTTTGAACTTGTGATCCTCCTGTCTGAGCCTCCTGAGCTTTCGGGATTTTAGGCATATGTCACCATGCACTTTTTTTAGGTTTCAAGGAGGCAAACCTTCAGTCACTAAAGTAATCAACACAAATTCCATTTTAGTGGTTAAAATAAATGATAAAATGAGTGATAAATAAATAAAACAAATACTAAAGACCCCCACTTTCTTGCACATCATTATTTTTAAACTTGGCCTTTTAACAACAATTCCCATTGTTAAAAGAGAAAAATCACCACAAATCTGGGTTTGCAGATCTTAATAGGCTTTATCTGCAATTCTAGAATCAGACAGCAATCTGAGCAAATATGGACAGGTTCTACCTATGACTAGAGAAAAGGAAGTGACATACAGCATATGGAAGTGAGGTTCAAAGTCAGACACATCTGCTTACATCTGTCTTATTTGAATGTGTCTTGAAGAGTTGGCTGCTCTTGATTGAGACTAAGCCACATGTTACAAGAGTAAGTTGCAGTCTTCTTACACATCAGGTTAGGTCACAGTTCATTATGTTCAGAGGAAGCTCCTGTCAAACTTTCTTTTTTTTTTTTTTTGGTACCAGGAATTGAACCCAGAGGCAGTTAACCACTGAGTCACATCTCCCCTGTTTTATTCTGTATTTTGAGATAGGTTCTTGCTAAATTGCATAGGGCCTCACTAAATTGCTGAGGCTAGCCTCAAATTTACAATCCTTCTGCTTCAGCCTCTTGAGTCATTGGGATTACAGGTATTCTGCACCACCCTTGGCTCCCACTTCTTTTTATTGGTGCATTATGGTAATATAACAGAATTATATTATAGGTATACAATGATGGGATTTGTTACATATTTTTACATACAGACAATATAACAATATAATTTCTGTCAAACTTAATTTAACACTATTAACAATTGATAAAGAAAAATTACCAGATTATTCAATAATGAGGTACATTTTATACATTTTCAACAACTTTGAAATTGTGATATGGTTTATAATCAGTGTGTATTTTAATGTCATGTTTTAATTTTCCTTTAAAAACTACTATTACTAAATTAATGGTGGATCCTGCAACTGATTGATTATATTTTTAAATCAAAATAATGTAGTGGTAGGCAGAAAGCCTGCTTCATTTCATATGGGAGCCATCTAGAATGTGTTGTCATGATATAGGTTTTAAAAATTATTTTTTAAACAACCATTTAACTTTTTTTTTTAAAGAGAGAGAGAGAGAGAGAGAGAATTTTTTTTAATATTTATTCTTTAGTTCTCAGCGGACACAACATCTTTGTTGGTATGTGGTGCTGAGGATCGAACCCGGGCCGCACGTATGCCAGGCGAGCACACTACCACTTGAGCCACATCCCCAGCCCCCATTTAACTTTTTATCATGAATATATCTAAAATATGCATAAAAAACATGGCACGGTGGTTCACGCCTGTAATTCCAGTGGCTCAGGAGGCTGAGGCAGGACGATTGCAAACTAAAAGCCAGCCTCAGTAATTTAGCAAGGCCTTAAGCAACTCAGAGAGACCCTGTCTCTAAATAAAATATAAAAAATGGTTATGGGTGTGCCTCAGTAGTTAAGCACCTCTGAGTTCAATCCCCAGTACCAATAAATAAATAAATAGAATTTAATATAATGAATCCCCATGTACTCTTCACCCGGTTGAATAACTGGTAAGTCTTATTTTCTTATCTTCCTCAATTTGTTGTTGTTTTGCTGGATTTTTTTAAAAGGAAATCAAGGCATCATGTCATTTCACTAAGTAGATCACAGTGATAAAAGACATTTACTAAATATAGACATGCATTATCATCCCTACCAAAAATAACTATAATTTCTTTCCTTTTAGTTGGGGGTGTGGGGAGGGGTATGCTGTTGCCCAGGCTGGGCTTCAACTCCTGGGCTCAAATGATCCTTCTGTCTCTGCTTCTCAAGTAGCTGGTAGTACAGGCACACACCACTGTGCCTGGCTCACAGTAATGTCTGAGATCCAGAATGTAGTGAAAATCATGTTTGATAGATTTACTAAATGCACCAATTTTTTTGCATCAAGAAGCAGTGCGTTTTTCCATGAGGGAATTAATTTTTATAAAAATGGAGTCTGGAAAATACCAGCAGGCCAAGGGATTTCCTTCTTCACCTATTTCTTGTCTTTATGAGCGAGTTAGGAAAATCACCACAAATCTGGGTTTGCAGATCTTAATAGGCTTCATCTGCAATTCTAGAATCAGGCAGCAATCTAGAGCAAAAATGGGCAGGTGCTACCTCTGAATAGAGAAAAGGAAGTGACATATAGCAAATGGAAGTGAGGTTCAAAGTCAGACACATCTACTTACATCTGTCTTATTTAAATGTATCTTGAAGAGTTGGTTCTGTCAAGTTCCTGTGGCTCTTTCATCTTATGAATGCAAACAACTTGGCAATGGTAAAGGAATGCCCTTGACATTTGCCTCTTTCGGTACCAAGGCAGAGTCACTTGAGTGTCCCTTCATGTGCACAGTTACCTCATTTATCTGGTAGCATTGCCAAGCAGCAGTGGGTTAAGGTGGGGATGGATTAGGGAAAGAATGTCTGAACAATGGCATTATCTTATACCATCTTCTTGTAGACATACCCCAAATTTACTGGGTTTTCCCAGGAAAAATGCCATTCTCTAAGGAGCAGTGGCATCTGGTACTGCTCTCAACAGGACAAGCTTTCAAGTTTTAATTCATTCAGTTCTTTAATTCAGACTGGTTCTATCTCTCCAGTCTGCTTCTAAGAGGACCCAAGGAAGCCACTCCTATGATATTTTTCTTTCTTTTTTTTTTTTGCAGGGGGAGGAGGAGTGGGTACCAGGAATTGAACTCAGGGACACTCAACCACTGAGCCACATCCCCATCCCTTTTTTCTGTTTTATTTAGAGTCAGGGTCTCACTTTGAGTTGCTTAGTGCCTCCCTTTTGCTGAGGCTGGCTTTGAACACTCAATTCTCCTGTCTCAGCCTCCTAAGCAGCTGGGATTACAGGCGTGAACCACCATGCCTGGCCCTGATGTTTTTATTTTTATTTTTTATTTTTTTAATACTTATTTTTTAGTTTTCGGCGGACACAACATCTTTGTTTGTATGTGGTGCTGAGGATCGAACCCGGGCCGCACGCATGCCAGGCGAGCGCGCTACCGCTTGAGCCACATCCCCAGCCCCCTGATGTTTTTCTTGAGTTGGCCTTCCAACGTGAGCCTGGTTCTTTTTCTCTCAACCCAAATATAAAATGATACATGAAGTTAGCCATTGTATGAAAAATTAAGAGACCCTTCCTTGAGACTCATAGAACAATGAAAACAAGTTGATGTATTTTCATACAACTACATATAGAAGGAGTTGAAAATCTTGCCAGAAAACCAGGTTCTCATCTGTGTTTGTGAGAAAAGAGAGGCATATTTGCATCTTGAGATGAACATTACCAGTCAAGTCCCCAAATAATGAATATAAAGGAATTGCCCAACCATGTATTGTTCCAGGCTGAATTTTCTGTTCAGGCCAAGTTGACTCCCCAGTTCTTCTGAAATATGTTGTGCATTTGTCTGTCAGGAGCTTCAAACATTATTTTATAACAGTCTGCTGTTAGGATAGTGGGTTAGAAGGTAGGTGTTCTGTCTTATTCCTCTTAATAAATCTCCAGCCTCTCTGACACATTGTAGGGGACCATTAAATAAATATTTGAATCCTCAAAATATTTTGGAAATTTTGTTTTACAAAGTCTTTTACTTAGCAAGCCTTTCTTCCTGATTAGCTAAAAAGTACTCAAAAACTAGTATAACAAAATATCCTAGATTGGGTAATTTTTAAACAACAAACATTCATCATTCCCCATTCTGTAGGTTGGGAAGTCCAGGAACAAGAACTGGCAGAATTTGGTGTCTGGTGAGACTCACTCTCTTTTTTTTTTTTTTTTTAAGAGAGAGAGAGAGAGAATTTTAATATTTATTTTTTAGTTTTCGGCGGACACAACATCTTTGTTTGTATGTGGTGCTGAGGATCGAACGCGGGCTGCACACACGCCAGGCGAGCGCTCTACCGCTTGAGCCACATCCCCAGCCCGAGACTCACTCTCTATTTCAAAATGACGCCTCTTGCTGTGTTCTCTCATGGTGGAAGGGATGTACAGGTTCCCTCAGGCCTTATTTAGAATGGCACTAATCCTGTTTGTGAGGGCCCACCCCACTGTAGGCCCTATCTCTTAATACTATCACCTCAGTGATTAGACCTCAGCATATGAACAAGGGACACACACATTCAGACCACAGCAAGTGACTAGCAGCTGTGCTTGACAGAGCTGCAGGGACATATGTTTCTGAGATATTGAGCTCTTTGGATGAGGGCAAAGATTTGGCAGAAAGACAAGGACACATGCCACAAAAGTGATACTGAAGTGGGGCTGGGGATATAGCTCAGTTGGTAGACTTCTTGCCTTGCATGCACAAGGCTCTGGGTTCAATCCCCAGTATCATACATACACACAGGAAAAAAAAAAGAAGAAGTGATACAAAAGATGAATAGTCTAGATGAACCTCCCATGCGCTTTCCAGCTATCAAGATACAATTCCACGGCTGGGATTGTGGCTCAGTGGTAGAGTGCTCGCCTAGCTTGCACAAGGCGCTCGGTTCGATCCTCAGCACCATATAAATGTAAAATAAAGATATTGTGTCCACCTAAAACTAAAAAAAAAGATACAATTCCATTTCACAAACACTTGAAGATCTCCATTTTTTCATTCTGTGGAGAAATACAAGCTTCAAACTGCTATGATTCCAAAATTCTCACTGGTATAGCTGCAAACTCCCAGGGCAGAGTTACCCATTTGAAATGAGGCAAATCCAGATCCCTGAAAATCTGACCCTAAGCAGTAGCAACCCTTCACAGCAGAGAAGGGAGGATGGAAGCACAGGAAAGAATATTCATCTTGTCCTTAACAATGTCCCTGACATTAGGCTAGAGACTTTGACAGGTGCTGTTTTATTTGCCCTCAAAATGGCTCTCTGGCGGTATCTTGTCCAAGGTCACAGAACACAGAAGTGTCTGATAGAACAGATACAACATGAATAACATTTGACAAGATAATGATACTTTGTGTGGCTTGGCACTACCCTGGGTAAAGCTCTCCACACATATCTGCCCCTGGTTCCTTGGCAACCACCATTCTGTTCTGATAACCGGGCCTGGTGTTCAGAGGGCCTTTGTTTTACTGAGTCTCTGATTTAACCTTTTCTCTTTTTTATAAGAAATTGGCAGGGAAGAGCCAAGTTCTCAGTAACCAGTTTTTGTTGGCTTATTTGTTTGTTTTGAATCTGTAGACATCACAAAAATAGCTTTGACAAAGAGGTCAAGTACAGTTATCTCTCTCTTTTTAGCCAAGCTACTTCATATGCTCTTTGGGTCCTATATAAGGTGGAACTCTCTTCAGGGTGATGATAAAGGTAGCTTCCTGGAGGTTAAATCCTTTTTTTTTTTAAGTACTGGGATTGAACCCAGGGGCACTAAACCACGGAACCACATCCCCAGCATATTTTGAGACAGGGTCTCCCTGAGTTGCTTAGGTACTAAGTTGCTGAGGCTGGCTTTGAACTCGCGATCCTCCTGCCTCAGTGTTCAAAGCCACTGAGATGTCAGGGATGCACCACAGCACACAGCTGGGATTTAATACTCTTATGCTTTAGGCATGTAATCAATTTTATGTGTTCTCTTTTTGGTGAGGGGAAAAAGGTAACTTCTTAATAATATTCTCCCAGGAGATGTGATTTTCAGAGTTGTTATGGAAAGATAAATATGATAGAGTGAGAAAAAGGAAAATTCTCATCATACTTTCTCAATTTGTTTTGTGGGGTATTGAATTTTCCCAATTTTTAAGTATTTTTAAATGTACTTAGCACCTCCAATGCCCTTAAAAATGGTAGGATGCAAGGTACTGTGGCCAGTGAGTTGGGGGACTAAAGTTCCAGGTCAGCCTAGGCAACTCAGTGAGAGCCTGTCTCAAAATAAAAATAAAATGAGATGGGATGTGGCTCAGTGGTACATGATGCCTGGGTTCAATCCATAGTATCAATTTAAAAAAAAAAATTATTGGGCTTTGGGTGTAGCTCAGTGAAAGAGCACTTGTCTAGCATGCCTGAGGTACTAGATTCCATCTCCAGTACCACAAAAAAAAAAAAAAAAAAAAAAAAGGAAAGAAAGAAAAAAGTTAAAACAGTAAATCTGTTATATATTTTACCACAGTCTAAAGAAAGAAAAATTACCCCTTCTAAAGGCTGCAGCACTGGAGGGTATCACCATTTCCATAAAAATGTAAGCTATTTTATTAAATGTCTTTTTAATTTCAAAATATAGTATGTCCACAGGAGTGGGGCAAAAGTTTGGTAAGGAATCTATTTGTTCAATGACAACCTGGATTACAGATTTGGAATGTGGTGTAGTTATCTTTTTATAATAGAGGGTTGAGGAAAAGATTGATTTCATTTAAATAATTTCTTAGTTAATTTCTTAGTTATCAATTATTTTATGATGCTGTTAATCTTACAGGACCTTCTAGAGATACTGTTTCTGGCCTGGAAAACACTTTTCCTAATATACTTGGAAGTGACTAAATGTATTACCCAGGGAAGATAAAAGAAAAGAAAAAAAAAAAGCACTCAGTGTGAGCAGGTTACCTCAAGTTGTCTTTGCAAAAGTATAAACATAAATCCTGTGTGGGTCTGTGGAGCTATTATTTTCCCTGATAAAAGCAAAGCAGAACAAAGACTTTAGTTCTTGTTTTAAACCTTCACCCCTCACAGTTGATAGTAGGTTTTTTGGCTTGATAACAAAATAATGAAACTGCTGTGAGCAAGGGTCCCTCCAAACCATGGCAGTTGACAGAATGCCTGTTCCCTGGGCTCTTGAAGTAAAATGATACAAGCTCTTCTCAGACAATGAAGCTCTTGTGTGAAACAGCTGTCTCAGGGAGATGGCTCAGTGCTATTTGACAGTGGCTTGTATGTTACATAGATACGTCTGGTATTATCTAACCGGGAATGAACCGGCCAGATGGAACCGAATGCTTGTAACTAGGAATGCAGTCTGGCGGGGGAGGGTGGGGACAGGCTCAGATTTCAGTGGCCCAAGGATGAAATAGCAGTTGATTGTACTTCGAAATCTATCTTTGCCTCCTGCATGGTGGACAACTTATAAGCAGAATTTTCAGGCTTTATCTGAAATAAGCTGATAGACCTAGAACCTGTGTGTGGGAGGCAGATTCTTTCCACTTTAATTTTGCCTGGTAATAGCATCCAAGTTAGTGAAACTTGGCCTTCCTTCCCCCAGAAGGCTTGTGAGCCTTGGCCGGGAATGGGGGGAGCTGGTGATGAAAGCCACAGTGGGCCTTTGCCTGGTTTCAGGTTTGGTTACGGAAGCTGTGCACAGTCATTATTGTGACTGGCTATCAGTGCGATCACCAGGCTTCGTCTGCCTGGGATTGCCTCTTCTGTGTCTGTGCAGCCCTGTGAAATAGTGGGCAGCAGACAAAGCAGCTCTCTATGAGGTCTGCCATTCATCCGCCCCCAGCACTGCTAAGCAGAGCACCCTGGGTGCATCCTAGCTGCTTTTGGTTTTATTCTCATCTTACTTTTGAAGTGAACCTTCCAAAGGTCTCTCCCCACCCCCACTCTACACTACACAACACACACACACACACACACACACAGCTGCATAGTCTCTTTTATAAGTTCTGGCCAACCTGAAATTAGTGACCACAGAGGAAGTGGCAGTCATGAAAAGGAAATCGAATGTAACGTGCCTTGTGTTTAACTTTTGAAAATGCACCATTCATTTTACTGATGCCAGAGGGAGATTGAGAGCATCCTCTGTGGGTGTGCTTTGTGGGAATGGTGTGCGGAGGCTGAGGAGGGCATGGAGGCAGGAAGGGGTGAAGTTCAAGGCAGCACCAGGCCTGGAAACCCATCTGTTCCTGGGCCTTGGAGTTCCCTTTCTTCCAGTGGTCAGTGAGAGAGGGACTGACTCACAGAATAAGATCTGATTGCTTTCTTCAACAAGAACTATTTCTGTGGAATACAAATGCAGCAAGATTTCAAACCCAGTGCTCTTTTCTTTTATATTGTTGAAGAAAATCATGTAGATACAGAAGGTAAAAATAACTCAAATGCTGCACCCACAATACAAATCACTCCTGTGTTCCCACAAGCTGCGGGGATTTGTCTGTAAGCAAAGATTTACCAGTAAACAAGCAATCAGTGTGCTCTTCTGGAAACCTGCTGGGTGTCCTCTAATTCATTCAATTTTGACCCCGTCTACCTAGAGAGAGGTTGCAGGTCAGTTCCCAAGGCTGCCTCACTTTAGATGCCACTCACAAGTTCCACGTTGTAACCTGTGCTCTGACAGAGCGGCTGTGAATCTGGGTTCCCACAACCCCCTCTTCCAGTTTAGTAAATTTGCTTGAATAACTCATAGAACTTGGAGGAAACACTTAACATTTATCAGTTTATCACAAAGGTCATTACAAGGGCAAGAGATGAAGCAAAGACTCAGGCAGGAAGATTGCTTGAGCCCTGGAGTCTCAACACTATCCCCCACACCAAAAAAAGTTAGGTAATTAAAAAAAATTTTTTTTTTCCATACAGGAGTCTTATTAGTAAAAGAAGGTTGCACTTTGGATTCATATTTCTACTTATATTGGCCATGAAGCAGTATGTCATACATATTACATAAGCAAATAAAAGACCGTTTAGAGTCTTTGAAAGTTGAATGAAATGAAATTAGCTTATAATTCTGTGATCTTGTGAGATATGTGTGTGTAGAATGTCATCCATCATCTATATAGAGAATTTATATTTTATCCATGATTCCGGCTCATAACTCCTTCCCAAGGCAGGTCACAGAACTAGAATTTCTCTTCCCCAAGGCAAGTCATAGAACGATAATCTTCCACCTTGCAGTTGGCCATAAGGAAATTCTCTGACCTGCCACTTCTGATAGCAAATGATAAGACCCCCATTTCAGAAGGGGTCTTGCCCCATATCCCTGAGGAAGGAAAGCTCAAGAATCCCAACAGACAAGTCTTGCTGGGTTTCCCCACCCAGTCTGTTAACATTAGATCTTACCCGTTTTGTTCAGTCACGTTTCAGTGTGGTTGTCTGTGTTTTAGTCATGCCTCAGCAATGAAGTGTCCATAGAAACCCAAAAGGACAGGGTTTCAGAGAGCTCCCACTGGGTAGCTGGATACACGGAGGCTTCCGCAGGGTGGCACGTCTGAAGAAAGTATGGGAGCTCTGAGTTGCTTCCCCCATACCTGGCACAAACCTGCTCTTTAAAATCAAAACAATGTTTTCTCCCTAGAGCCCTCTGGTTTTAGTGTATGAGAAAGTTTCCGCTTGAAAATTTGATTCATTATTGATTAGTCACCAAGTTTAGGCTCCTTAAAGAGAGGAGAAGGAAAAAGAGGAAGGAAAGAAAAGAGGAAAGAGAGAGAGAGAGAGGGAAGGAGGAGGGAAGGAAGGAAGGAAGAAATTAATTAATTAATTCCTGTGAAATGCAGTGTCAGGAATGAAATAGACCCGTGTAAGCTACAGAGTCACCTGTGGACAGCCGCTCTGGATCACAGATGTGTGAAATCTGGAGAAATTCTTTTTTTTTTTTTTTTTTTAGAGAGAGAATTTTTTAATATTTATTTATTTTTTTAGTTTTCTGCATACACATCTTTGTTTGTATGTGGTGCTGAGGATCGAACCCGGGCCACACGCATGCCGAGCTCGCTGCCGCTTGAGCCACATCCCCAGCCCTGGAGAAATTCTTTGTCATGAGGACACACTCATAAATATGAGCATCTCACTGTAGGGCTGGGGCTGGGGCTCAGTGGCAGAGCGCTTGCCTTGCATATGTGAGGCACTGGGTTCAATCCTCAGCACCACATAAAAATAAATAAACAAAATAAAGATACGTCCATGTATAACCAAAAGAATATTTAAAAAAATAGAGTGTCTCACTGTGGGCAATATCGACTTGATGAAATCACACAGATTTGGACTGTCAGACCCATGTGACTTTAAGCGGGTCTTTCTTTCTTTTTTTTTTTTTTTAATTTCATTCCTCTCTCTTCCTACACCCCTTAAATCTACAACGTGAAAAGTCAATAATTCAGGTGATTAAAAAGAAGCCAAGGGGCTTGGGATATGGCTCAGTTGGTAGAGCGCTTGCCTAGCATGTACAAGTCCCTGGGTTCAATCCCTAGCACCACAAAAAAATAAATAAATAAAATAAAAAGAAGCCAAGACTTGAGCATGAATGATACCTGACTTGCAGTGGTTTGAAAGCAATATGCACTCACTAAGGACCATATTTTGGAGTTTGGGATTTTACTCTTTCCTAGGCTGAGCTGATGGATGTTTCAATGTGGCAGTGAGCCACATCCCCCAGTAGTCTCCCAATCGGAGAGGAAGCAACTGGGTCTCTACAGTGGACCGTATTGCTAAGCCCGAAGGATTAGCAGGTTAGGCGGATTACATGCGTCTTGGACATAAGATATTTTCAATTTACAGTGCACTTATTGGGATATAACCTCACTGTAAATTGAGCAGATTCTGCATAAGGAAATTTAATTGACCCACAAACATGTTCAACTTATCCCAGATGATTCGACTTTTCCAGCTCAGCCACTGCAAGGAGCATCATAAAAGATAACCCCAGTAGCCCAGCTCAGACTATATCAGCAAATCACTTAATACTGTCATTTAAAAAGTGATAAAGGAGGGGCTGGAGATGTAGTTCAGTGGTAGAGCACTTCCCTAGCATGCATGAGGCGCTGAGTTCAATCCCCAGCACTACAAAAAAAAAAAAAAAAAAAAAAAAGGTCAAAAAGTGATGCAAGAAATGATAAAACCTTAAAAGATCAAAATGCTTAAGGACTAGAATGTTGTAGTTAATTTGCTTTCAGGTTGACATACGGTTCATATGACTCAATTAATTTCAAAACTTACTCCTTCAGGGGGATACCTGGGGTTACGTGGGTTCAGTCCGTGTGATCAAAGAGCCCAGGGTCGGGTTGGAAATCAAGCATAGAAGGAGATAGAGCTGGGAAGAATGAGGAAAGGGCAGAGCCAGATAAGCATGGGGATCTGAGGAGCAGGAGGAGGGAGAGGTGAGGAGAGATAAGGCTTTCTGGAAGCGGAATGTGAGAGCTGAATCAGAAGGATGAAGCCATTGGGAGGCAATGAGACAGGGCCTAAGATGAAGAGAGAATCCCCAGCTCAGTGTTTAACTCCAGCAATGACAAGGAGAAAAGAAACAACTTGGGGATCTGGCCAGCTGTGTGTTCCTGGAGCACTTCGGGAGTGAAGGAAAGGAAGGCTGGATACTTTGGCCTTCCCTGCCCCATTGAAGAGGGTTTTGAGTTCATCCCATGGATAATAAGTGGGATGGTGGATGGTCTATGTCTTTCCCAGTTCATGGGTTGAAACTTAATTGCTAATGTCGCAATATTAAGGGGTGGGGCCTTTAACAGGTCATTAAGAGCTCTTACAGATAGGACTGGAGCCCTTACAAAAGAGCTTGAGGGAGTGGATTCATTTTTCTCCTGTCTCTTCCACCATGTAAAGACTCAGTAACAAGGTGCCATCTTGAAAGCCAAGAGCAGTTCTCACCAGGCATGCCACCTGCTGGGACCCTGAGCTTGGACTTGCCTCCAGAACTGTGAGAAATGGATTTCTATTTGTAAATGACCCCGTCCTGGAATTCTGTTATAGCAGCACAAACCAACTAAGACCATGGGGGAACCCCAGAAGTGTCTTCAGCATGAGAATAATATGAGACAAGAAAACCCTCTGGGGCTAGAGGTGTAGCTCAGAGGTAGAGTTGCCTAGCCTGTGCAAGGCCCTGGGTTCACCTCTCAGTACTGCAATGAAAGGAGGAAGAAACGGGGGGGGGGGGGTAGTTCGACTGGAAAGAAGACAAGTAGGTGAATATCAGTGGAAATGGTAAAGAAATGTGAAGATTTCTATCTGGCACATCCCCTCTGGTAACTTTCACCCCTGGAGGACACACTTCTCTGTAATGATATGTTGCATCCAGGTGTCAGGGAAGCTACATTAAAGATGTGAGAAATGTATCTATTCTGTGTCTGAAGCCTTAAAGTAGTGGCTGGATGATGTTGGAGTCTGGCATGGTAAATAAAAACTAGAAACGGAGAAACCAGTGCTTCTGTCTCTTGAGGTCTAGGGACCTAATCCTCTGGAATATGAAAGGATACATATGATAATTATGCTTATTGATTTTTTTTTCCCCTTTGGTGCTGGAGATTGGACCCAGGGCCTCTCATGGGCTGAGCATGGGCTCCATCTCTACTATATCCCCAGTCGTGCAATCTGGATTTTGACTCAGCAAGAAAATCAGGCATATCTCCGAAGGAATCAGTCTTTGTTTTACCTTGCTATCACCAGCAAACCTAAACTCTTTGCAACTACCATAGATTCACTTGCAAGGTTAAAAAAAAAAAAAAAGTTAATTCTCTCCACCCCTGTGCCTTTTATACCTCCTCCTGGTTCACCAAATTAAAACCATACCCCATAGGGGCCAGGGAGAGAGAGGAAATATGCTCTTTTCTAAAAGTCTGAATTTTTTAATTGAATGTAGATCTCAAATTATATTTTGCATAAATGACTCTACCCCATAAAATGGTCTTTCTTTTCTCTGCTTCTCATTATGGTATATAATCTTTAAAAGAAAACACAGAGCTTGCAATATATATTTGCCAGCTCTGCCAAGTTAGCACTGTTTTCTCCATTCTTTTCAAAACTGAAATGTCACTTCACGTAGACATGTTTTGCTTTTCCTTCTTATTGTGGAACAGTGATGGGGTTGGGGGAATTTTTTCAAATTCCCCCACTGATTTGTTCCACCCTTTCCCTTCCACCTGCCATCCATTGGCACTGGCTTAAGAGTATTGATAAAGGACAGAAATGACACTTTGAGAACAAAGAAAAGATGATCTGTGCATACAGTGGAACATTATTCAGCCTCACAAAGAAGGGAATCATATGTGACAACACGGATGAACCTGAAAGACATTACACTAAGTGAAATAAGCCAGCTACAGAATGACTAATACTGCATGATTCTACTAATATGAATTATCTACAATAGGCAGATTCAAAGCCTGATGTAGGGGCATTTCCGTTATCCCAGTTTCTTGGAAGGCTGAATCAGGAGGATCCCTTGAGCCCAGAAGTTCAAGACCAGCTTGGGCAACACAGCAAGACCCTCCTATCTTAAGAAGAAAACAAAAACAACCAGGCATGGTGGTGCACACCTGTAATCCCAGCAGCTCAGGAGGTGGAGGCAGGAAGATTGCAAGTTTGAGGCCAGCCTCATAATCTTAGCAAGTTCAAAGCCAGCAATTTAGTGAGACCCTGTCTCAAAATAAAAAAATAAAAAGGGCTGGGGATGTGGCTCAGTGGTTAATGGCCCTGGATTCAATCCCCAGTACCAAAAAAGAAAACAAAAACAAACAAATTCATAGAGTAAGTCAAAGGTAGAAGCTAGGGGGTGGGGAAAGGGGGAAATGAGGGGTTGCTAATCACAAGTATAAAATTTCAGTTATGCAAGATGAACAAGTTCTAGAGATCATTCAGCTATCGTGTACTTAAAAATCTTAAGAGGGGAGAGTACACGTTAAGTGTTCTTACCAAAGTAAAAAAAGAAAGAAAAAGCCAGGCAAAGTGGTACACACCTGTAATCCCAGTGGCTTGGGAGGCTGAAACAGGAGGATCGTGAGTTCAAAGCCAGCCTCAGCAATTTAGCAAGGCGCTTAGCAACTCAGAGATATACTGTCTCTAAATATAATATAAAAAGGGGATGTGGCTCAGTGGTTGAGCACCCCTGGGTTCAATCCTTAGCACAAAATAAAATACAAATCAAGAAGAAAGGAAAGACTCATACATAGATAGCTTTCACTTAAGTAGATTTAGACCCAGTTTTCCATAAGTGTTGAGGGAAAAGCCCAACTTGGACTTCAAAGACAAGGATCTGGACACAGCGGAAATACCCCAGGAATTGCACTTCCTAATTTAAGCCCAAATTTCCTCAAATGTAATGAGGTTGTCTGCCCTGCCTCAGAGGGTTCTGTGAGGACCCAATTAGATAAGACAAAGACAGTTTTGATATAAAAGTAATAATAATTTAAGCTGAGTAAAGTGGTACACCCCTGTAATTCAAGCTACTTGGAAGACTGACTCAGGGGACTATAAGTTCAAGGCCAACCTAGGCAACTTAGTAAGATGCTGTCTCAAAA
The DNA here is from genome assembly GCF_001458135.2 of Marmota marmota marmota. Taxonomy (NCBI): domain Eukaryota; kingdom Metazoa; phylum Chordata; class Mammalia; order Rodentia; family Sciuridae; genus Marmota; species Marmota marmota. Next base: position 46,528,400 of record NW_025999990.1, on the reverse strand, counting down.
TAAAAAAAACTTCTCACTGTGTAATGAGAAGTTCCAGGAATTATAAATGTAATTTGTAAAAATATGCCCACTTCTTAATTAGAATTTCACCCAGCAACAATTTTTCTTGTTGTTTGTTTCTTCCACTGAGGGACAAACTAACAAAGGAGCTGAGGAAGGAAAAGAAAGTGAGGAAGGGGTCTACAAACTTCCCCATCAAGTGCCTAGAAGATACCTGGAGAAACTAGATTTATTTCTATTTTTAAAAGAGTTGCAAAGCAAAGTAAGGCTTATTGTATGATTAGTATCACATAAATAGATGATATAAGTCACAGTTAAATGACATGTCTGGGAGATATAGCAGAGATCATTATTCTAGAAGATGTATTGTCTGCGCCTTAAGGGAGATGAATGGTAAAAACTTGGCCACATCTGTTCATCAGCTTCCTGTTACTGTGACAAAATACCTGAGAAAAATAAACTTAATAAAGGAAAAGGTTTGGCTCACAATTTCAGTCCATGGTCACTAGCCCTATTACTTTGGACTTGTGATGGCACAGGACATCATCATAGTGGGAGCATATGGCAGAGGACACTGTTCATCTCATTGCAGCTGGGAAGTGGAAGATAAAGAAGGGACCACGGTCCCACTATCCCCTTTAAGGGCACATCCCCAATGACCTACCTTCCTCCCAGTAAGCCTCACCTTCTACAGGCTGGTGACCAAGCCTTCACCAGTTAAGATTTGGGGGACATTAAGATCTGTATAGACCTATATATACACCTATATAGAGACCACATTTGGTTGAACAATCCGGAAGGATCGCATGAATTCAAGTGTGAGAGAAACCAACTACATCAGAACCCAGGAGTATAAACCTCCTGGGCTCGCAAAGTCTTAAAACCCTATTCTGATGCCCAGAGAAAATCTCTACTTAAGGTCACAGGATCTCATCCCCAATCTATTGCCCTTTGGTTTACACTCAGAACGTCCCTGACTTATCACCTTTCCAGGAACAGAGAAGAGATTTATGAACTCAGTGGTAGGACTAATCCATTGAACCACTAGAACCGTCATTCTCCGTGTGGATCACTTTGGGGAGAGAGGGAATGGGGCAGGAGTGGAGAACATGTGTTTTATCTGTAAGGCTTCATTTTATTGAAGAGGGAGGAGGCAGCCAGGGGATGGGGACAATCCAGAAGCAAATCCAATAAAAAATTAATATCGGTTCCTTTGAGAGAGACCACATATGAATATTTGCTCTACTGCCCTTTAATAGGAAAATATGAAGTTCCTGAAAGTATCTTGTTTTTCAAATAAAAACAATGGCATCATCAAATTATGATTCCTAAAGCTGTTTAATCCAGATACATTTTCATTTTGCAGCTGAAACTACTCCAATGGTGCTTTTGGTTTGTTTGTTTTCCATTTCTTAGGAAAGAGGAAAAATCCTTCAGTAGTCTCTGACCACCATTTAAAGAATTTGCTACTCTCGAGTTGCTCAATCAAGCTTAGCTCCATCTGGCTGCTACCTGTCCTCTACCAAGTGCAAGACGTATCTGTATTTGTATGTTTGCTATCACTTTTCCCCATTACTCTCCACCAGGATATAAGCTCCATGAGGGTAGGGACCTTGTCTCACTTACTACTGTGTCATATTCATCTATCATAATGCTGATCACAGGATTATCCCTGCTCCACAAAAATGTAATTGGCCTCATCTATCAATTTTCAACTAGATCCCACTCATCTTTTCAGGCTCCTCTGGACTTTTTAGCTTTGGCCTTGAGGACCAGCCCAGCTCCCACAAAGTTACCTGACACCAGACCACAGTAAGACTAACCTTGGAAAGATGTGTTACATCTAGGCCTCTTCCGGGATTTTCCAGCACCAGCTTGGGCTCTTTGATATGTGTAAAGAAAGCCCTCAGTATATAGTTGCGGCCTATATATTTCATTTGATATTTCTCCCTTACTCTTCTTTACCTAGAGTCCCTGAGAAAAGTATTTCTCTTCCCACCCTGCTATAAGATTGCTGTTGGACATTTCAGAGTAGTTTCAAAACAACACCAAGAGCTGGGGGCAACAGTATGGTAGAGCACCTGTCTTGCATGCAAGAGTCCCTGGGTTCAATCCCTAGTACTGCAAAAACAAACAAATTAAAAAACTCATCCGTAAGCTGTCTTCTCTCATTTATTTAGCAACTTCTTAGCTCATTTATTTCTGCATTTTTTTACTTTCACTGTAATTAACCATTTATTGTTAAGTTCTTATTTTCTCAAAGCATATGTAATAAATATAAAGTTTACTTTCTGGAGAAAACATTTTGTCTCACACACCAAGTGAATGTCTAATGGAGAAAATAACAACAAAATCCCCCCAAAACTCCATTAGAGATTTCTTCTTAAAATTAAAGTTGAATGTTTTGTTCTGAAAAAGGAAGAGTGGAGGACAAGGAAATATGAGTTCTTACCTGCTTGTCCGGAGCCCTCCTGTTGCACTCAGGTCAAAGAAGTCACTTCCTCACCCTTGGCCTAGGAAAGATCATCACTTGGGATGCAGATATCCTGCAGCCAGGAGGGAATTTCTATCCCAGGAACTTGAGGGGAAAAAAAACCTGGGAAACAGAAGGGCCACAACTCCACCCAAGATACTGTCACCAAGGCTCTGCATCCGGGACTCTCTCCAAATTTTGCTGAATGAAGAAAGATGTCCCTTGTTTTTACATCCAAGAAAGAGCCAAACTGTCCCCTACCTATATGGGTGTGTGTCGGTCACCCAAATGGTTGTTTAGACCAGGGTTTTCTCCTATTTTGAGAATCACTATCATAGCTGCTCTTATTTTGTGGTCTCATATGTAGCTCAGGTGTTCAGATAAAATTGAAAACCTTTAGCTCCAAGTTTTGAAGTGTATCCGAATAGCTGATAAGTTCCTATGATAGTTCCAAGAAGCTATAGAATGCCAACCAGCAAATTGGAGAATCAGGTACCCTTGATTTAAGTTTCCAGGATTTATTCCGAGATTTGCTGTATCATAATCCTGCCGGAAAGATAATTCAGAGTGGTTTCCAGGAACCTCAGAGTTTGCCTAATACCACATGCTTACTTAGGAAGTCCCTGTTCCATGCACCTTCCCAGATCTGGAACAGTCATCTGTAAATAGTCCACACTTTGTGTTTTTCCTCTTCTCTACTTGCCAGGGCAAGTATGGCTCTTATAGTTGACACACCTATGGAAGTAACATAGTTTTCTGATCCTAGATTATAACCAACATTTATCACATACTTACTGTTTATCCGATGTTCTCCTAAGAGATTCATATACATAGTTGCTTTTAACCTTTACCACAATCCTATGAATAGGTACCCTTAGCACCCATCTTATATATGAAAAACAGGTTAAGTGACTTTTCCAAGGCAAGTGGCTAGTAAGCGTTGGAGCAAAGATTCAGACCCGCTTAAGGCCTGAACTATCAGGCCACCTTGTGTCTCTGTGAGCTGTCCTTTCTGCTTTGGGGATATAGAAGAAGGGAGAAGAGGCCTCACACAACTGATTTCTGAGTTCAAGAGGGAAAGGATAACCATCCCAAAAGATTATAAAAGCAGATTGAAAAGAAAGTGAGAAATTTAGGCCTAAGGAATTTACTGCCAAAGGTCTGTCCAGGGGGACCCCTTGATATGAAGAAGAGGCAGATGTCTGCCGGTGAACTGTTCAGTCTGACTGGTGACATATGGAAGGATTTATAAGCGCTCTGAGTTACATGTGTAGGAATGCTGAAATATTTGAGTAGAGCCTAGGTATAATGGGTACCATAAACCATTATTCCAGCCTGGCAGTTGTGAACAAACAGGGGAGCAAACCACTAGAAAACTCTGGGAAATGAAGTTTCTTTTTCTTTTGTTTTCTTCTCTTCAGATGTTGTGGGGAATGTGGTCGAGAAAAGGAGACCTAATTCCACTCTGGGACTCTCACATTCTGTGCCACAAAACCCAGATGGCTTAAATCCTAGACTCTTCTCCCCGCAGGAAGGTTTCCAAACTGCGCCAGGGCTCTTCGGAGACTCGGTTCTTCCTCTCTAATTTTGCATGTGGGCACCTTCTCCCCTCCCCTTGTGCCTGGCGGAGAGGGCGTGTTGCGAACCGCCTTGTGGCGGGGCTCCAGCAGCCGCAGCTGTGCACGGTCGGCGGGGGGATGCAGGGGGAGCCCCGGGGACAAGCAGACCTCGGGATGCTCTGCGCAGAGCGCTCCGCCGGGTCCGGCACGCCCGCCCGCCAGTCCAGGGAGCTAGCCTTGCACTGCGCGGGAGACAAGAAGTAGCTTGCTTACAAAAAGACTATTTCAGCACGGTGCATAGGTAATTAAATGTATCTTAAAAAGAAAAATGGGCTGTGGGGTGTAAAAGCTGGGTCGGTGGGGCGTTCCCTAGGCTGAACACCATCACTCCTTAGCAAACCTGTCACCCAGCCATGGCTCTTGTCCGGTGTCTAAGCTCCGGAAAAATAATGAAGGATATGGGTGGGATCTGGTGAGTGCCAAGAGAAATTGCTTTTCTCGTGTTTAAATTCGGATTAGAAAAGCCAGAAGATCGTGATTACTGACTCCATAAATCCATAAATAGACTGACATAGGGCTGGGGTTGTGGCTCAGTGCTAGAGCGCTTGCCTAGCATGTGTGAGGCCCTGGGTTCAACCCTCAGCACCGCATATAAAATAAAGGAATATACCAGCAACACTTGAAATTCATCCTTGCAATAAAAAGGGGTTAAAAGAAAAACACTCTTTGCCTCTTGGTAGCATCAGGACTGTGATGGAAAACTCCCGAACTCCCAAGGAATATGCACTATGAGTGTGTGTTTTTCCAAGTTCATTTTATGCTTTAAGGCTGCGACCCATGGAGCAAGGACCGGATTGGGCCGTCTGGGTGGGCGTGTGCCCGCAGTGTGTGCTCTCCTTCCTAACCATGACAACATAACTTTCTCTTTGCTTTATTTACCAGACTAGATCTCAACAATGGGGCATGTATAAACTTCTTGTATGTTTGCTCTTTTCAGTTCTAGGGAAAATCCGAACCGCAGTGGGCAGTGCCCAACTTCTCATGGCCCAGAAATTCTACCAGTTCAGAGAACTGTGTGAAGAAAACCTGGTAGGTAATATGTCCCATCCCTATGATCTTCCTGTTCCTACAGCACCATAAGACCAGCACCAACTAAACTAGAACTGATGTTGAATCCAGTCAAGACTCCCAGGAGTCTCACACCTGGAATACAGAGGTTTTTAGATGAATCTCATTTCCCACTTTTCTTAAAATTAAAAATATTTTACACTTAAAGAATCTTAGGAGGAGGAAAAAAAATAAATAAACAAGTTCAAACTCCATTTCCTGCTCTTTGTAACTGAAAATTTTCCATTTTCCTGGTTTTCACATGATATCTCTGATTTTATTATTCTACCAAAATGCAAAGCAGTCTGGTATTTCAAAAATGATGTTACAAAGAAAATAATTTTGGATCGTGATTCTTTTTCTAAAATAGACAACAATGACTATTTCCTACTCAGAGTGTTCTGTTTTAATTCAAAGGGCAGAGTTCAGAGGTGTCACAAAGTATAGATTTGGTCTCCTGAGACAAAGGAATAATTCACTCTTCTGAGCATACAAAAAAAAATAATAATAAAGCAAAACAAAGAAAGAAAAGTGCCACTACCAACAATGGCATTTTTTCCCCCAACAAGAGCATTTTAAAAGTTGATTGCAAACTAAAAGGGCAAGAGCTTCCTTACAAGTGCTTTGGAAAAAAAAAAAAAAAACGCTATTGTCTCTATAAACAATTATACAAGAATAGCTTTTATTGCACAACTGCTTTTGTCAAACTGAATCTAAAACAAAGAAAATAAAAAAGCCATTTATTTGTTTGTAAAAAAGTGAAAACATGATTATTTGCAATCCAAATGACCCAAAATATGATTTGAGAGTTTTAACTCTGTATCATGGCACTTTGTTTCTCCTCACAAGGAATCTCATTTACAAGGACAAATGCAGACTTGAAGTCATTTATCTAGCCTGGGCTCAATCAAGAAAAATATAAAGCATGAAAAATTAACACTCTCCATTACTCTTCTCTAGGCTTTTTTTTTTCAAATATTTCCTTTGGGTGCCCCCCCACACACACACACACATACATTGATAGTTTCTTTTCTTCTCTCTCAGCAAATATTATCTGACCCTTTTTCTACATTCACAGAAGTCTATTCTATATTATGAGATAATTTCTAGTAGTAAATATATTGATAAGTGATCAGTTGAACAAATATTTTATTGAATTTCAGCTATGTGCCAGATGCAGAAATTCCACAAGTTTGCAAATTTGCTAATGTGTCACAGATTTTTTTTTTTTTTTTTTAAGTACTGGAGATTGACCCTAAAGGCCTCACACTTGCTAGACAAGTGCTCTACTACTGAACTATGTCTCCAGTCCTTTTCATTTAATTTTTTAATTTTTTTGGTGCCGGGGATTGAACCCAAGGGTGCTTAGCCACTAAGCCAGATCCCCAGCCCGTTTTATATTTTATTTTGAGACAGGGTCTCACTCAGTTGCTGAGGCTGGCTTTGAATTTGTGATGCTCCAGCCTCATCCTCCCAAACTGCTGGGATTACAGGTGTGCGTCACTACACCCAGCTTCATTTTATTTATTTTCTTGTGGGAGGAGGTACCAGGAATTGAATTTAGGGACACTTCCTAGCCACATCCCCAGCCCTATTTTTTATTTTATTTAGAGACAGGTCTTACTGAGTTGCTTAGCACCTTGCTTTTGCTGAGGCTGGCTTTGAACTCGAAATCCTCCTGCCTCCGCTTTCGGAGCCACTGGGATTACAGGTGCGTGGCACAGAACCTGGCTTCATTTTATTTTTTGAGACAGGGTTTCACCAAGTTGCCCAGGCAGAGGCATGAGATACCAGGTCTTTCCTATGTCACAGATCTTTTTCATGTGTGTGTGGTGCTGGAGATTGAACCCAGGGCCTTAGTGCATGCAGGCAAGCACTCTACCAATTGAGGTATATGCCAAGCCCACAGATCTTATTTAACTCGATTCTTTGTTCTTTAAATGTAAGAAGGCTCATAGGAAGCCATAGGATCCAAACAGGCCAATAGGTGTGTGAGGAATAAGTCACCAGGTACATATCACAGGGAACATATAGCACACCCTTGTTAAAAAAAAGAAAAAAAATTGATGAGCTAGTTTATTATGAAGTAGAATGAAAATATTGTACAGATTTTAAAGATGGAATTGTAGCAAAAATTTTTTGAAAATTTTGCTAATTTCTAGGAAATATTAACCTTGTTAAAGCCAGCTTTTTTTTAATTTTTTTTTTAAGAGAGAGAGAATTTTAATATTTATTTTTTAGTTTTCAGCGGACACAACATCTTTGTTTGTATGTGGTGCTGAGGATCGAACCCGGGCCGCACACATGCCAGGCGAGCGCGCTACCGCTTGAGCCACATCCCCAGCCCCTTACAGCCAGGTTTTGATGTTTCCTCGTCCCTTATGGTCTCATATTTCTTGGCCACTGGAGAAACTTGGGTGGCAAAATATGAGAACCACTGCTAGGAAGTGGACTGAAACAGTGTCCCATGGGGGAAGGGGGGCCAGTGGTACTGATTAAACCAGGCTCTTGCAGAGAAGGTCAAGAGCCTACCAAGCGCTAATTGCTATGACAACTTTTAGATTGCCAACTTTTAGATTTCTGATCTGTTCAATCCTCACGACCATGTTGGAGTTAATAAAGATATCACTGTTAGGATGATTTTACAGATAAGAAAAATAGGCATGGGGCTGGGGTTGTGGCTCAGTGGTAGAGCGCTTCCTTAGCACGTGTGAGGCCCTGGGTTCAATTCTCACAGCACTGTGTATAAATAAATAAAATCAAGGTCTATTGACAACTAAAAAAAATTTTTTTTAAAGAAAAAAAATTTAAAAGAAAACAGGCATGGAAAAGTCAAAAAAAAATTTACCACATGGTAAAAAAGGTAGAGCCAAGACTCAAATCTCAGTCTATTTGACCTCAGTCCCTCCAGTCCTACCCAGGATTTGAGTTCCACTCCTCTCCCTCATGGAGGAGTCCCCTCCACCCCTGGTGGTGGTACCATTTTGGTCTACAGCTGCATAAACGTGGCACTATGATTGGTCAGAACCAGACTCAGACCTTCTTTCTTGAGTTCCTACTCTGAAGAGCAGAAAAATAATAGCTCTTTATTTAGAAAACACTTACACATTATCCTAGACTTGATTCTCAGGCTTAGAATGAATGGACAAAAGTTGGCTTTTTCCAACATAACTAAACCAAGGAACACAGCTTCCTCCTCCTTCACTCCCTCCCACACCTCTGACCTCCAAGATGGCCTGGTTTAGATTCAGGAGTGAGCTGCCACTCCCTTTGTTGCAGGGGATCTTACGTGACCATTGCTTTAGGAGATGGCTAAGCACCAAAGCCCTTTCTCTCTTGTTTCCTTTTCTCTCTGTTTCCTTTTTATTTTTTTTTTTTATAAAGTAAGTTAAATATATTTTATTTAGAGTTAGGGTCTCTCTTTTTTTTTTTTTTTAAGAGAGAGAGAGAATTTTTTAATATTTATTTTTTAGTTTTCGGCGAACATAACATCTTTGTTTGTATGTGGTGCTGAGGATCGAACCCGGGCCGCACACATGCCAGGCGAGCGCGCTACCGCTTGAGCCACATCCCCAGCCCTCTCTCTGTTTCCCCATCCATCTTTTTTGACAATGTGAGGGCAAAGAGGGAACAAACTGCCCATGATACAGAATTAAGGACATTTAATAAAGCATTACAAATAAGCATAAAAAAAGAAAAGAAACGAAACATTATAGATATTTGGGCCCATTGAACATTACTAATGTGGGGTAAGATGGAGCATTACCAATCCAAAATCCAAAATCAGTAATACTCCAAAATCTGAAACTTTGGGGGCACCAACATGACACTAAAAGGGAAAAATTTGGGCTGGGGCTATAGCTCAGTTGGTAAAGTGCTTGCTTTGCATGCACAAGGCCCTGGGTTCGATCCCCACACCACAAAACAAAAAGAGACAAATTCTACCCCTTATCTCATATGACAAGTCACAGACAAAATGCAGGTGCACTAAAGATACTGTCTAAAATTAATTTCAGGCTAGGTACATAAGGTGTATATGAAACGTAAATGAATTTCATGTTCAGACTTGGGTCCCATCTCCAGATATCTCATTATGTATATGGAAACATTCCAAAATCTTAAAAAGCTCAAAATCTAACTTCCAGTCTCAAGGGTTCTGGAAAAGGGATATTCAGCATACATTAGTTCTTACATTGGTACATTGAAACAGTTTAGTCAATAGGGCTATTAGAAGACTTCACTAAACTCCAAAATATGAAGAGTTTAGTTTTTAGTTACTAATAAGAACAAATATGTTGTGATATCATAAAACTATTTGGGAGACACTTTGCAAAGAATATTATCTATTTATTCTGACTATCTAAATGTTGAGGAAACTCCCTTAAAAAAAAAAGAAACTAAATCAAAATACTACAAAGAGTTTTTTTTTTGTTAATTCAGGTATCACTGGAATGATTTGGTTTTGGTTGGGTTCTAGGGCCTCGAGCACGCTAAGCACGTACTGCCCCACTGAACTACTCCCAAACCCTAGAATAGATTTTAAAATACTGAATCCAGTGCTTCAAAATTTTGGAATTTATTTCTTCCAATGAATTTCAGAACTACGTAGTTTTAAAACTGTAAAATTATAAATACATCTTTATTTGTATTTATTTTGAGCCAGGCCAATAATACTAGTCCATTCATGGATATAAAAGTTCTTTACAAAAGAGACCAAAGTTGACACCAGAGAGAAGCTGCTGACACAGGAAGTTTCCTGCCATCTAACCAGTGCCTTAAGCCACTTTTGTGGATACCAATTGGCAATGAGTGTGACATCTTCAGTCTCTTGATGTGGTTTTTCTGTCTTATAAATTAAGGTTTATACTTTCTATTGTCATGGCTAATGTGAATAGGGACAAAGAAAGTCAATCCTTAACCACTGAAAAATGTTTATGAGCCATTACAGATATATATCTGTAATGATACACACACACACACACACATACATATGTATCTGTAATGATTCATTTCCTAGAATAGGAAACACACACACATAAATTAAGATTAAAATTAATCTTAATTTAAATTCCTCATTTGTTCTCTGAATAAATTGTATGAAAAGAGTCAAGTACCTACTCTAATAATAATATACTTTTTAATAATATACTTTATTACTCTAATAGTAATGTATTTTTCTCAAAAATGGTATTTTCATTTAAACACCATATGCTAAAATGCATCCTGTAATAGGATTTTCCAAACATTTAGACCCTGCCCCCTTACCATATCGTACGCATGTAATCATTCTGTTGTCTCGCAACAGAGGAATTTCACAACCTTGACATTTGAGAATCACTGTCTCAAAACGAGGAGTGTATAAAATTACCATTTGTAGCCTCACTTTTATCTCATATCTAAAAACTAAAAAGAACTGATCCTCCTTATGTTATTTGAAGTATTTGAAAATGCCTCTTTGGTCCTGTTCTTGCTGTGGATCTTCCTCTAAAGCATGAATATTTTTCTTTCTCTTATACAGAATCCTAATGCTCATCCAAGGCCCACCTCCCAGGATTTGGCGGGGTTTTGGGACATGCTGCAGTTGTCCATAGAAAATATTAGTATGAAATTTGATGAACTTCATCAGTTAAAGGCCAATAATTGGAAACAGATGGATCCTCTTGACAAGAAGGTAGAACAATGTAGATTTTGTATGGTTCATTTAAAAACCTGCACAAACACTGGACAGTCTAAATAGGCTTCTGCATTCAGTCCTGCTGTTTACAATGTGAAATGGAGCTGATATCATATTAACTTCATTGTAATGACAATGTTTACCTAGTAATCATTTGGGATATTATCTGTAATATGTTTCAGGCATATTTTTAAAGAAAAACCTGTCTTTGTGAATTGGAAAATGGGAATGTAGCTTTTTTTATTTTTTATTTTTTTGTTAATTAAACTTTAAGTTTAACCATTTTAGTCACTGGAAGGAACTGCCTCCATTTTGCTTTTTAAACTAAAATAAATGACATCTTCAGCGCATGATTCCATAGAGAAAGAGTTCAACTTCCTTATACCCTTAGGATGTGTTTCTGAGAAAACTAGGAAGCCCTGAAAAATAACTGACTTTGATAATCATTTCATAAATACAGTAATAAAGAAACCACTGTTGTTCAAGTTTAAAAATATACACCATAAAGTTTCATAGTAATCATAAATGTTGGGATTTTTTTTTTTTTTCAAAAATTCTACTTTTGGTTGACTTGCTTGGGGAACATTGCTCACTGGGGTCCTCATGCAACAGTTTAGAAATAAAGACTTAAATTATTTTACTTTAATTAACCAACTGTAATTGCACATTTGATTACGGTGGTTCCAACAGGCTCATACAGATATCCAATGTCTACCTCCCAGGCTGGCCCATCATGCATGATTTTTTAACCCTTTGTCCTATGACCTAAAGACAACAGTTCTAGGAGATTTAACCTCTGAAAGTTAGGAATGGCTGTGTCCCTGAAACAATGGTGACCCTGCTATTTTCAGGTCCCCTCACTATCAGAGAGCTAATAGCAATCCAGTTCATTCCACTGTGCCCATCCTAACAGGTTTCCTGGGGTCCCTGGGCTCCCAGGAGAAATCTAGCCCAAGGTCCCATCTGTGAGTAGCAGGAGGGTGATGCTGTCATCACTGTAGTCTCTCACCTTCAAACGGGTGGTTTTTACATTAAACATGAAAGTACTATTGATGTACATGTGGCCTCTCAGTTGGGAAGCTAAACATTGGACACCATTTCTTTATTTGTAAAACTATTTGTTAGAAAGATTTTTAGATTGGTCTTATTTTAAGAAAACACTACAAGTGTACACATGCTGGTAATTTAGTTTCCAGTATGGATCCATCTAATTCTCATTCATTGATTATTTAAAAATTAATTGCTGGGCTGGGTAGAGTGTTCTTAGTTGGTAGAGTGCTTGCCTTGCATGCACTAGGCCCTGGGTTTAATCCTTAGCACAAAAAAATAATTAATTAATTAATTAATTAATTGCTAAAGAAAAAAGTTATGCAAAGAAAGGAAAATGACTAAAAAGTTTCCAGTACACATACTTTTAAAAATATGCACTGAGTTCCCCAAATGTCCCAAAGAAGTGATACTAAGAAGTATTATGTCACTTATTGCTATCCACACAGTAAATCATTAGTTAGCTTAATTTTTCTTCAGGGGCATGTACCAGGGATTGAACTTAAGGTCACTCTGCCACTGAGCCACACCCAGCCCTTTTTTTGTATTTTATTTAGAGACAGGGTCTCACAGAGTTGCTTAGAGATTCACTTTTGCTGAGGCTGGCTTTGAATTCGTGATCCTCCTGCCTCAGCCTCCTGAGCTTCTGGGATTACAGGTGTGCGTCACCATGCCTGGTTTAGTTAGCTTAATTTGTAAGATTTTTATTTTTCTTAATGTTCCTTGTCTATGATCAAATCAGAGCTTTACATCACCCCAGCAGCCTGAGAGAGAAAGAGAATGAAAAAACATGAGTTAGTAGAATACTGTTTGTGCTCTGTGCTTTCCATTTGTCTCCTTTCAGATCACACAGACTCCACCTTAAATAACTGTGGCAACTCCAACTCTTAATACATTTTATTAGGTCCTTCTCACAGGCAAGCGAAGAGGAACTGTTGTGCAAAGCATGCATCCGTGTTAAGACCCAAAGTGACATGTAGAGAATCTCTGAATCTATTTTAAGATAATTTTCACATTAAGTTTTATAAAGACTCGGGATATTTTATCTAAAAGGGAAACATTGAATTTACGTGGACCTTTTCACAGCCTGAAAACTCAATATGCTTTTCCTAAAAATCCTTTGTGGTTTCAATGCCCTCCTTTCTCACTGCATTTTTTTTTTTTCTTGTCAAAGGGATGAATGGCTGTGTTTGGCAGTGGCTTTAACAATATCTGTTTTATGGTTTGCTGCTGATAAGAGGGATGATCTCTTCCAGTCCCTTGTTAAGTTTTCATGGCACTGTTTCTGTCCCTGTGATTAGAATTGCCTCCTGGGCCACCACAGTCATCCTGAGGAGGCCCCTAGGGGCTGATGATCCTGGAAGGATCTTTAGGAGTCCTGTTGGAACTGGCTCCTCTCCTCAGAGTAAGAAACACCAGTGTCTCCCTTCTCCGGTGACCCCGTACAGTTTATTGCTGTGTGTTGGTGTGTGACATATAAAGGGGTACATAGAACTCGCTGTGGCACCAACGAAGCTGAAGAAGACAGTCTCATAAACTCTTCCTCCTTTGGTTCCTTAAAGTCTGGGGGTGAGGGGAATGGGAGGCTGGGGGGAACCCAGAAAGAGAGCTGAGAGTTTTTTCTACTCTGAACAAAGCTTTCCTCCTCTAGAGGGGCTGCAGAATTCTAGATGCTTCTGCTTGCTGCTGTGCTCTCCTGGCCCATCGCTGGCACCAGGAAGAGTCCGGAGTCTCCAGGGAGAATCACACTCTATGGGCTGGGAGCCCCAGCCTTTCAGCAGGGGGGTGCATTTTAAATTCCCACAATCCTGCCCTTGAAGAAACCTATAGTTTTGCAATCCAGCCTTACCCTTCGCCTTAGATTCACTGGGATGTCCACCCCTCCTGCATCTTTTGAATACCCAAGCCAGAATAATGAAGAAAAAAAATAGATATGCAGTGCGCATAGGTTTAAAAAAAGAAAAACGAAATGTGTGTACGCGTGCGTGCATGCGTGCGTGTGTGTTTGTGTGTGTGTGTGTGTGTTTTCTAACCACTGACCTATCCCAGTCTTTCCCAAGCTTGTCCTGAGAAGCTGTGTAATGTCCTGAACCTTCTGCTTTGATCAGGAGAGAAGGGCCCCTCCTCCAGTGCCAAAGAAGCCGGCGAAGGGCCCCGCGCCGCTGATCCGGGAGCGCTCGCTGGAGAGCTCGCAGCGCCAGGAGGCCCGCAAGCGCCTGATGGCCGCCAAGCGCGCCGCGTCCGTCCGCCAGAACTCGGCCACCGAGAGCGCCGAGAGCATCGAGATCTACATCCCCGAGGCGCAGACCCGGCTCTGAGCGCCGCCCGCCCAGTCTCTGTGGCCCCTCCACCGCCCCATCCCCGCAGCCGTCTCCCCCCACCCCTCTCGCGCGCTCGTGCTGCGCTGCGCGCTGAGTGCAT
>NW_025999990.1:46504785-46513529 GCF_001458135.2 Marmota marmota marmota | reverse complement strand
CACCCCACCCCCGCGCCGTCCCGCTTCCCGAACCAATTTGCCCATCTTCACCGAGCTGCGCCCCCTTAATTTCCCGATGCCGGCCCCCTGCCTCATACAGAGATCCAACCCTTTATTTTCTGGGCCAAGCCAAACCCACCTGTGTAGAAAAGACACCTTTAGGTCACCTGCCATCCTCAGTTTTTCTCAAGCTAGTGTGTTCCTAGAGCTCAGCAATATAAAACCATAGGGTATTTCAGAAATCCAGTATCACAGGGTGATCCTTTGGGACTTTCCGTCTTCCACATGAAAGAAACGAGGGCTCCGATTCCCTTTATTTCCCCTAAATGGTTATTCTTTCTTTTTTTCTTTTTTTTTTTTTAAAAAAAAGCAGATGGAGCACTTTATTTCCAACCTCAGATTATCACACCATCTCACCGGAATCGATGAATGACAAAAGAGAGAGGGGACCAAGCTGGCCTGGGGGTGGGGGTGGGGGAGACCTGGATGTGTAGGATTGAAGGGAGAAGCGAAATCTGCAGGTGCTAGGGGCACCTGCACCTCTCACAGCTGCACAAACTGCCTCGCTGTTAACTTCATCAATCACAGCTTCAAATGTTTCAATCAGCAGAAGATTGTAAATTTGATCTTTCAGGGAAATTAATCTATTCTGAAAGGCAATAAAAATGAAGAAGGCAAGGCAAAGCGAAGGAAGCGCTGATGGTTTGAGATACTGCATAAGGGATTTTATTTTTTTTTTTTCTCCTATTTTTAAGAAAAATTTAGGCCTGAAATGTTTTCTCAACTTTTATTGTACTATGTATATTATATTGTCGTTGTGGCGGTGATTTTTAAAGGGCAAAGTGTTGCTTCTGTTAATTTAGCGTCCATCCTGGTGGACCTGGTTAATGACACACACATAAGTATACATCTCCTTCTGAAGCACTGTAAACAGCAGCAAAGCTGTTTTCAGAGAAGGGTTTGGGTTTTCCTATCATCCCTTTGAATGCTACACATCCGTCTAGTTGAACCCACTCCTTCACATTTCAGGTATATTTCCTTCTTTAGCCTCTTCTGCTTACTATCCAGAGTTCGCTCACTCCCCACCATAGGATTTTGTCCTATGTCAAATGGAGAAACTAAGTTTATTACCCCAATAGACATGCTGCCTCATTCCAAAGAGCTTTCATTGTCATCTTGAGGTTCCAGGTAGGGAGAGAAGAAGTCTGACTTGCAGGGGTCAACAGCCATGAGGAGGGGGAAAGGTTATATGATTCAGTCACAGACAGAAGTCCAGGCACTGGGCAGAGTTTGTTGGTTTACATTTTTAGTCATGATTGATGGGCAGTATGCATTGGTGTCTAGCTGAAGATGTCTTCAAATGCCCTTACTCGTAGCAGTTTAAACATTTAGAATGTGGCGATCTTAAAGTATCACTGGCATATTATGTCCAGTTCACACCTTAAAGCATTAGAAATTTGCCATTGAACAAGAAATGAAAGACTTTTTTAAAAAATAAAATATGCTTGCACCAGAGAAGCTTTTAAAAAAATAATAATAATACACTCTCATAGCCAGGTGCTAATTTAATTTTATTT
This sequence comes from Marmota marmota marmota, assembly GCF_001458135.2. Lineage (NCBI taxonomy): Eukaryota > Metazoa > Chordata > Mammalia > Rodentia > Sciuridae > Marmota > Marmota marmota. The sequence goes on along the minus strand of NW_025999990.1, from coordinate 46,511,952 downwards.
AAAAGAGGTGATGGGTTCTGGCAACGAATACTTTCACAGACATATTCTAAAACCACTAGAGAATTCGCTACCTCTCAGAGCCATTGATGCTTTGAGCTATCTTTATCCACAGGGCACAAATGTTTACTGCTGTGGTTTACAAGAAAAGGGCTACTAACTTATTTAAAAAACAACCAACCAACCAACTTTTAACTAGGGTAAGCCAAGCACCTTTCTGAAAGTGCTTTGTAAAATGGGGGGAAACAGATTTTTGAGCTTCAAAGTGTTTGCTAGTTCAGAAGAACACACCTTTTCTTACCTTGTAGCAGCAATGAAGTGTCACATAAAGTTTGCCGCAAGGAAGGCCAACTGTCACCTTGGGTCACCTATGGTCACAGTCACTACTGAGAATGACTTGGAACTCAGCAGAGTGACAGGAAGGAAGCAGCATCCATTCCCTAACCCATGTTCACACCCATGGCGCTGTGCCCTGAGGCAGAGTTAAGATCTGGATTAAGAAATCGATTTCTAACATGATTAAGACCATCCTACAATATTTTCTTTGGAAACTGATTTAGCCCAGGATATTTCAAAGAGAGACAAGATAAGGCCTATTTATCTTGTCTAAGCGAATGGTATTTGTATATTCATAAGCTATTTTTGGTAAGAATTTTAAATGTTTTAGCTGACTGCCTACAGGGCATCATGACCTTTGCCTTCCTTAAAAAACACAGTTTAAATTGTACAAACACTTTATAAAAAGCTAATTATTGATGTTAGAACATGACCCCCCCACAATGCTGTTTGCTAACCACTTGAACCCCGAAACTGACATCCATGAGCTTAACTTTTGTTACATTGTTCTTTTTGATGTAATTTGTAGAAACGTTTTTTAGTTCATAATGGAAAATGTATGTACCCTGAAAAATTACTTATTTTGTTTAACTTTGGTACAAAGGTGTTGGGCATTTTCTTGGGGCGGGGGGGATTACAAAAGAAGTTTGTCTCCCACATCAAAAAATGTTCAAAGAAATTAAGTATTTATTATATTTTTTGCAGATGTTTCCATACAATTCACATAACCTTTTTGTAAAGAGAGATGAAGAAATGGATTAAAGATTTTTAATATTTGAAATGGTAAATAGAACTAATTTATTTGTAATATATTTCTGTTATTTATAGATGTTTCCTTAATGTTTTACTGTGCATTACCACTTTAATTTAAGCCTTATCCTTGTGAATTTACCATTTCTTTTTTAAAACATGTCTAGATGCATATTTTAAATAACTGGAATGTAAATCACTAGCATATCTGAATTCCCAAATGTAATTTTTAAAAATTATTTTGGTTCGGAAAAAAAAAAAAAGATTCATTTGAAAGCCTTCAGATGGAGGGGTGGGGAACATTTTTATGGCTTTCTGAATTGGAATTTCATAGGCTTATTTACCTAGATTGTGTGTGGATAAAAAAAAAATTGTAAATAGATGAACGTTTCCCAAATGTAAAAAGAAGAAATTAATAAAATAATTAATGCACCTGCTTTCAGGTCTGTGTGCTTTCAGTGGAGTCCCGTTTCTTCGCAAACCTGAGTAGTTGTTTTTGGAGGGAAGGAGTTCAGTGATTATTCTGAACTATTATAACATAAGCATGTTATTCTTACTTGCATTGTAACAACACACATGCTACTCACTGTTGAGTATGGAGAGATCTTGCATTCTATTTAAAGGATTTCAGTACTGAAGAACTAAAAAATCCTTTTACTCTGATAATCATAGACACATGGAATTTTGAGTCAAGAGCAGCAGAAACTGTTGCAGTCAGAATCAGGTATATTTTCTGTTTGCAGTTTTTAACCCTTCAAACATGTGCAAATATATGTATATTTTGCGCACTTTAATTTCTTTTGTATACATTTCACCCATTTGGTTTGGGACACAGTTCTCCAGGTAGGAAAATCAGAATAATGCTTTGTGGTTTTCATTTCATCCTCACAGTAATAAAAACAAAAACAAAAACAACAACAAAAAAAAAACTGTGCTCACTGGGACTGGGGTGTATTGCAGTGGTAGAGTATGTGCCTAGCATGCATAGTTCTCGGGTTCAATCTCAGCATCATCACACACACATGCACACAAAGAGCAGGGCGCAGTGGTGCATGCCTATAGTCCCAGCGACTCAATAGCCTGAGACAGAAGGATTGCAAGTTCAAGGCCAGTCTGGGCAATTTGGTGAGATCCTGTCTCAAAGAAAAGAAAAGAGAAGAACTGGAATGTAGCTCAGTGTTAGACTGCTCCTGGGTTGGATCCCCAGTAATGCAAAAAGAAAAATCAAACTGCTTACTGAGGTTTAGTGACTTGCCCTCCAATGACACAATTTTTAATGAACAGATTTGAATCTAAAATGCAAGCTTTTATTCAATTCCTTCTTCAGGGTCATCTCTATTGTTCTTTTCATTTTAAAATTGGTAATTATTCTCACTATCAATTTCATCTGGCTTTCATCTAGGTCATATTCATAAACCTTATTTTACATGCACAAACAGGGCGAAAAAGTTAACTTTGTTTTACAAAGTGCATTTGCACTCATCTGTTAGTTGAAAATGACACAACTCTAAAACCTGTGTCCACAGTGTTTCATTCCCAAGCCCCACCAAGTTCATGGACAAATCCATCCACTTCTATGTGGCAAACTTGGGAACTGGTAAGCACAGTAGCCACTTTTTTCCAATTTTTGTACATAAGCAAGACCTATGCAAGTCACCAAATTAACACCATGTACTTTTTTGTGGGGGCAGGCGTGCTACCTGGGATTAAACTCAGGGACACTCAACCACTGAGCCACATCCCCAGCCTTATTATATGTTTTATTTAGAGACAAGGTCTCACTGAGTTGCTTAGCACCTCGCTTTTGCTGAGGCTGGCTTTGAACTCTCAATCCTCCTGCCTCAGCCTCCCTAGCTGCTGGGATTATAGGTGTGTGCCACTGCACTTGGCAACACCATGTACTTTTGAAACTGCTTCAAAAGAGGAATGATCCAGCCATTGAATCCCTGTGAGATTACAACAATCTCATTATTTTGGTGCATGTACTAACTATTCATGTAATCTGAACCTTGATCGTATTTCTCTTTTCACAGATTAATTCTTCTATTTCATTGAGGCTCCTAACCATTTCAGCCAATTCCCAAACGAAATGAGTTAGCTTTTGAAGGTAGAAATTCAAATTTCAGTGACATCATTTCCCATGTTACAGGGTCCACCTTTCCCACCCTACCAAAAAAAAAAAAAAAAGGAATTTAATTTTTTATAGAAATTGGACAAAATTGTTTGCTTTGAACATGCTGTTCTTTTTTATATATATATCTTTGAAATTAATTCACCCCTTGAGAATATACATTGATTTTGGTTTAAATAAATGACATATTAAAATCACCGTGTCTGAATGTGTTCATTCTCTAATGCCATTGATAATAAAAAGTGCTGAAATTTACTTCTGGTTTGCTCAATGGGCTGACTTTCAGCTGCTAAACCAAGATGAAATCAATTTCTTTTGCAAACAGAAACTAGCGGCCCTGTCTGAAAACCCTCTCTAGGTCCTAATTTACTAGTACAAGTTTACAAAACAGGTCTTAAATTATCCTGTAAATCAGGTATTATCTCCCATGAAGCAGAGAGTGGAGAATAGTGCTACTTCTTGATGCAATGTTGTCCTCTGGGCTTACTGCTGGCTCAGGAGAGGCAGCCTCAGAAAAATCACAAGAATGTGAAGCCCCACTGTGATTCCTGTGTCTCAATTTTGGCAGTCAAGAGATTATTCCCATACATTTTCTATGTGATTAAGCACAAGCCTGAATTTACAGAACGTGGCCAAAAGCAAGCAAGCTTTGCAGCAAATGCCAAAAGTCAAGCTCTGCCCTGGAGCTGACCAAACTGTTGCCATTCATTGCACAAAATGCTTTCACTACGCTGATAAAGGTAGTCACTCTCGCTCTTCTCATTTTTAGACTGTCTTGTTTGGAGAAGGAGATGCTAATTTCATCTGGAAACTTGATAGGTCAATCAGTGTCACTAAGAAGCTTCTATTGAGTTAGAAAGGGGGAGGGGAAACAGTTGTCTCTTCTGTTACATAGGGAAAAAACGCATTCTTCCTATTGGCTCTGCAGGGGGTTCTTAAACAACAAGGACAGCTCTCTGTAATCCTAAATCCTGGTGTTTTGCTGTTTCTGAAGGCCAGTGGTTTACAAATAGAAATATTCCTGCACAGAGAGGCTTCTGAGATTTGCATATACAGCTGTCCTTCCTCACCATTAGGGATGCAACCAACTGCACATCAGAAATATTTCAGGGGGCAGGGGGGCTAAACATGTACAGACAGTTTTCCTTGTCATTATTCCATAAATCATACAGCACAACAACTACTTACATAGCATCTACATTGTACACTAGTACATTGTACATTGTACACTAGTACATTGTATACTACATTGTACACTACATTGTACACTAGTACATTGTACATTGTAACAAATCTAAAGATGACTTAAATGTATACAGAAGCATATGTGCAAGTTCTGTGTGAATACGACACCATTTTATATAAGGCACTTGAGCGTCCACAAATTTTGGTATCCAAGGAAGGTCCTGAAATCAAGGATACGGAGAGATGGCTATATAGTCATTGGTTGATTGATACTTTCTTCTTTCTAGGGCTTTCAAGTCCAACGCCTACCAGTAGCTTCAATTATGAAAGATGAGGAGAAACATGGAAGGAATTACATGATACTGTATTTGGCCCCATAAAGTATAGTCAAGGAAACATCTCCCTAGATTAAAATTAAAAATTCTACTAAATGAAAAGGGGAGGTCTATTTTAGGATTTGTTTGTTTTTCTTGGGGAATACTTTCTTACTGTAGAACATGTTTACTTCTGTATGTGACACTTTTAAAATACCAGATTGGTCACTTCTTTTCCTTCCAGAATAAGACCCCCCACTGTGCTTTAGGACATCAGCCAATGTGAACTCTAATTCCCAAGTGGGAGAAGCAGCAGCCCGAAAAGACAGAACACAACATAGGTGACAAAGAGTCCTTTAAAGACTTGACCCTGGAATTCCTTTCCAGTTTGACTGAATCTGACCCATTTCTTGAGTATCCTCCTCTCCTCCCAAGAGTGTTTAGGGAAAACTCTTCTTTTCAGTCTAGACTCTGGGAGGGCTTGGTGAGCCTGGAATTTCCAACATTGAGCTTTGCAAAACATGAAAGCCGCTCAAGGGCTCCCAAATTTTTTCTGAAGATTAGTCAAGCAAGGTAATAAATCTGGAAAGATTGAAGAGGATCCTTTCCAAGGAGCTGGTATCTTCATATCTAGTCTTGGGTTGGTGCACCAAGGAGCCCTTGATTAGAAAGCTGAAATCCACGGAACCTTACAGAGTGAAAACTTGATCAATCATTTGGAAAACTGGAACAGTGGAGACATGTTGGCACAGGAACTTGGGGATTTCCAAAACGAATTCAAGGGAGTGTTAAGCACTTTGTAAACAGTGGTGAAGTGAGCGGGTGGGGGGCTCTATTCGGATAATTCTGGATAATTCTAGAAACAAGGAAAGAAAGCTTAACATCTTAATAAGGAGGATCTAAGATATTTTAGCTTTAGCCTACTTAGGATTTCTCAGTGGTTAGATTCATCATGGTCTCAAGGGTGCTTGATCTGCATATAGGTTATGAGGAGGTCAAGGGCCAGCTATTCTTCTTGCAAAGATAACACATTAGAATTGGGTTAAATATTCAACTGAGAGAATTTAGGTTAAACATTAAAGAAGTGCTTACCTAAGACAATTGTGAGATCTAGGCTACCATGAGAAACTTGATACCACGTGAGAATGACAGAAATCTGTCACCTGAATGATCTTTGTCAAAGAAGGCAGGTCTTTTAGGGCCATAGTCTAAATTTGTCTGTAAGATGGTAAGTAAACACATAAAACATGGCTTTCTCTACCTCAGGATCCCTGTTGGCTTCAGCCCAAAGTTGTAATTCTCCTGCAGGGTTTCTGTCAGCAACTCCAGGTTCACAAGATTCACGAAGACGAAGGGAAAAGTCCCCACACACTGTATTAGTATTACCAAGGTATTATTTTGCTATTTTTGCTTTTTTTTTTTTTTTGCAATGCTAAGGATAGAATCCAGGGCTTCAAACATGCTATGCAAGTGCTGTGTGTCATTTTAATGATAATATTCTGACTTGTGGTAGGGTAGGAAAGCCCTGCTATAAGTTTATAATATGCCAATATTCCTGGCATTTCTTTCTTTTGCGGGGATGGGGAGGAATACTGAGAATTGAACCAGGGGCACTGGACCATTGAGCCATAACCCAGGTCTATCTTGTATTTTATTTAGAGACAGGGTCTCACTGAGTTGTTTAGCACCTCGCTTTTACTGAGGCTGGCTTTGAACTCATGATCCTCCTGTCTCAGCCTCCTAAGATGCTGGGATTACAAGCATGTACCACTGTGTTGGGCAATTCCAGCATTTCTTTTAGAAACTTGACTTACCCTCTTAGCCTCAAAACTGTGCCAAGAAATAACTGAGCTTTTATGAAAGTGGGTAAAACCTCAGATTTGAAACCAGACTACCCAGTTTGAACCCTGGCTCTACTCTTTACTAACTGTGTCTTTTTGGGCAAATTATTTTACCTTCCTGTGCCTTGGTTTCCCCATCTATACAATTAGGATGAAAATATTACCTGTCTCATAGGATTGTTATAAGGTTAAGTGAAATAATATATGTAAAGTTTCAGGCAAATGGTCAGCATTCAATCAGTGTTCACTATTGTCATTATTAAGCCTTTTATGTTTACTGAGTATGTGCCTTGTACCCTGGATGGACTGTTTTATGAGTATTCTGTAACTTACCCTCATGATACCCCATGAGGCATCACTATAAGTGAGTTGAAAAGAAAGTAGAGGGCACTCCCAGGGTCACAGGTGATGCAGCTATTGTTTGAATCCAGCCTGACACTAGACACTTTGTTCCTATGTGTGTGACATGGGTAGGACAAAGCAACTTATATATTGTCTATTTTTTTTTTCCTGGTAAACAAAGAGTGCACATCTAAAAATTCCAAAAAAAAAAAAAAAAAAAAAACACACACACAAGAAGAGACATGCACGCAACCATGCTTTCAAGCCTTGC
>NW_025999990.1:46395806-46500952 GCF_001458135.2 Marmota marmota marmota | reverse complement strand
AAAAAAAAAAAAAGTAAATAAATAAAATAGCTCTCAGCCACGTTGGCTATATTTATATGTATACATCTAAATTTATGTGTGTACTTGTGTGTGTGTGTGTGTGTGTGTGTGTATTTTATTCTAGGGTCTCATTTTCTCCTTCCTCAAACAAAAATTCTGTTTCTATTGAAAGTGAACATGAACATCTCTAATGGAGAAATACTGATTTAGAGAAATAGCTTTTTATTAGTTATAAAGTATTTAATAAAACCTTTAAAACTTATTACTCAAACCAATGAGTCCCCCAGAACAATAAATTGTGGTTGCCCAAGTACCTTCACCTGCAAAAAAGGATTAAACCTTTCTGGAAAAAGAGCCGATTTCCAAGTTTGGGGCAATAATGTAACAGGTAAGTATGCATGCCCTTACTGTAGCAGATCATAAGAAAGTTATAAATTACTATACCATTTCAAAAGGAACTAGGAGCTGACTTTAAAAGGTTCTCACTGCTATAAGATTAGCCAATTTGAGCATCAACAGGGAAATAACTGCAATGGATTAAAACATCAAGTAAGTACAACCCATGAAGGCACAATGATAGTCCTCATTGCATTCTCTATACCCAGCACCAACAGAATTTTCAGCAATGATGAACTTGTCCATATCTGCACTGGAACTGGAGCATTTGTGGTTTTTGTTTGTTTGTTTTGTTGTTGTTGTTTTTTTAACCCAGGGATGCTTAACTACTGAGACACATCCCCATATTTTGGGACAGGATCTTGCTAAGTGGCTTAGGGCCTCAATAAGTTGCCAAGAATGGCCTTGAACTTTTGATCCTCCTGCCTCAGCTTCTCAAGTTACTGGCTGGAGCAGTCTTTATTCAATTACCCACAGCTTTTCATGTAGCTTACAGTTCTGGAGACCAGGAAGTCCAAGAGCATGGCACCAGCACCTGGTGAGGGCCTCTTGCTGCATTGTAACATGGTGGAAGGCAACATGTGGTGAGACAGAGCCAGTGGGCTAGCTCAAGTCTCTCTTTCAAGTCTCTCTCTCTCTCCCTTTTTTTTTTTTTTTTTTTNGAAAGAAAAGTTACAACATGTACTTAAAAAAAAAAAAAAAAAAACAACTTGAAAATGGCCCCAACACTCTGCCTTTTATGAAATGTTCTAATAGATACAGAAAGTGATTATGAATGATTGCGGGGTGGTGGGGGGGCAGGGAGGCCAAGATTTATGGACCAAGTGGAGTTTGACTTGTAGGCTTTTGACAGCCCAGAGAACAATGATTCTCAAATATCAATGTTCCTAGGAATTCCCCCCTAAGAATCAGCCCCCCTGCTGCAGATCCTGAGTGGGGGGAGATTGCCCAGAGTCCATCTGCATTTCTAACAAAGTCAACAAATTCCGGATTGCAGGGGCCACCCTCTGAGAAACTGCCCTCCAGCTGTGGTTTCAACCTGGGGTGCTTTAGGAAACCTGCAAAAGGGCTGGAGTCCGGAAAGCTCAGTGGGGAGGGAGGGCTTGCCTGGGGTCCAAGAAAGAGAGAGAGAGAAAGAGAGAGAGGTAGGGAGGGAGGGGAGGGGGAGGGGAGGGGAGGGAGAGAGAAGGAAGGAAGAAAATCTGCATAGAAGACCAATAACACCAGAAACTGCAGGGGAGTAGGAGAGGGCCAAGGCCTCCATGTTGCTGCACACTTTTGTGCGAGGCTGAGAACTCTCACCATAAAGGCATTTGAAATCAACGGAAAGAGGTGGAGCCAAGGCCTGGAGAACGTGGGAGCGGTGAATAGTCAGGGAGTCAGTCACAGGTAAACACATGACAGGCTCCTCCGAGGGGTTGTATTTTAACTCATATGCCAGGGCAGGGACAAGTGAGAACTCGTGTCCTGTGGACAATGCCCTTACTTAAAGCATTGCTTAAAAAAAAAAAAAAAAAAAACATTGTGAACCACTTAGGCTGGTCCCAATTTCTCAATTTCAATTTGTGTCCAAGGGGCATTTGTCGGGAGCATATGTGACTCTCAGTCAGGTGTGAGATTTCCTGTTGAGATTAAGCATCTCTGCCCTCTTGCTTCTGAGAATAAAAACACAGAAGCAGAAAGCTTAACATTACAGAGAATATTCTTATGTAGTGACTAGTGCACATCAGTTTATTTTCTTCTGTCTCTTTTTTTTTTGGTGAGTGTGTGTGTGGTACTCCGACTTGAACCCAGGGCCTGGCCATGCTAGGTTACCACTGAGCTACATCCTCAGCCCCATCAGTTTATTTTCTAGAATATACTCTGTAATAAAATAAAATGTGACTTGATTACTGTGCACAAGATTATTCTTCATAGCCACCTGGCACAGGGAATCAGCATTTTAGGAGGAATCACCTAAAATGACAGTTTCCTCATCTACTATGTTTTTTTACTTTTGTATAACTCCAGAATCTAGAGACTAATTGACCACATCTGGTCAATTATTTACATAGCATTCAGTACCATTAATTCCCTGGAAGCTGTTTAACATCTGAGAAGCCAAAAACTCTATAGCAAAAAAGATAGTGAAAGTTTGTGTCATGAAGAGATCCACAAGCTCTCTGGTCACTGGTGAAGGACTACTTATTTCATTCAACCTCCACTACCACAGATTTCCTCTATAGCAATGTTGGAGATTTTTCTCTGGATATTTTTAATATAAGAATGAGATTTAAACTATCAGAAAGGAAGCTATAGATCCTGAATTTTATAGGATAATTTAGATGTTATAGATTTTGTCTATTGTCTTACTCTGCTTTGTGTTACTATAACAAAATACCTGAGGCTCCTACCTTATAAAGGAAAGAGGTGTATTTAGCTCACCGATCTAGAGGTTTAAGAGCTTAGCACCAGCATCTGCTCAGCTACTGGAACCCATGGAGGTTTGACTCATGGCAGAAAGGAGAAGCAAGCACTTGCTTTAGAGAAGTGTTAAGAGTTTGAGAGTGGCATAGGAGAGAGGTGCCAAGCTGATTTTACAAAAACCCATTCTTGCAGTATATAATTCAGTCCAGTGAGAGCAGGAATTCACTTCCCCAAGAAAAGCATTCATCCCTCTTAAAAGCCCCAACACCCCTCAACACTGTTACACTAGGTTCACCGGGGACAAAGCCTCAATCTGAGTTTTGGTAGACATAATTACATTTAAGTCACAACATCTATAAATGTTGATTTGGGTACATGTACAAACCAGGGCCAAAATCCCTTGCTGGATCACGTGTTCTGGTTTTTGTTACAGAAGCACAATGTTCTCCCCTCTATCAGATCACCTTTGCCCCCTTCCACAGCACCCAGAAATCTATGCATATTTTCCACAGATTATAATTTGGAAATCTAACTAGCCACCAGAGTTATTCTCCTTGATTCTCTACTTTCAAATAGCTCTCACGGGTGGGCATGGGTGGTACATGCCTATAATCCTGGTGACTAGGGAGGNCCCCCCCCCCTTTTTTTTTTTTTTTTTTTTGGTACTAGAGATTAAACCCAGGCATGCTTTACCACTGAGCCACATCCCCAGCACTTTTTAAATTTTTTATTTTGAGACAGGGTATCGCTAAATTGCTAGGGCCTTGTTAAATTGCTGAGGCTGGATTTGAACTCGTGATCCTCCTGCCTCAGACCCCAGAGTTATGGGGTTATGGGCATGCACCACTGCCCCCCCTTACTCTTTTCCTCTTCTTATAAAGCAAATAATCGCCATTACAGGGACCCCATTGTCATGGCCTCATTGAGTCCTAATTACCTCTCAAAGGTCCCACTTAGTCTTCAAGTACCATTAACATATGAATTTGGGGAGTAAGTTTCCAACACATAAAATTTTGGGAGTACACATTAAAACTGTAGTGGGCCCCTATAATAAAGACAGGCTAACAAGAGAAAAGCATTATGAGCCCTCAGAAACAAAGATACGGAGAAACAGAGAATCTGTGTATTTTTACACTGTTTGATGAAAACTGAACAGTCACGGATAAAGAAGTGTAATCTAAACTGAGGGCAACTTAGCAAGGCCAATTTGTTTAGATTCTATGTCTTCAGAAATAGGGATGTTTCTTTTTTCTCCTGGTAGAGGGTGGGTATCCTATGAAGATCTTATGACCTACTTCAGAAAAACTTCAGGAAATTTTCCCCACACACACACCTTTTTTTTTTTTTTTTTTTTGATACCAGGGATTGAATCCAGGGATGCTTTACCACTGAGCCACACTTCAGCCCTTTTTTAATATTTTTTATTTAGAGACAGGGTCTTACTGAGTTGCTTAGGGCCTCACTAAATTGCTGAGGCTGGCCTTGGAACTCACGATCCTCCTGCCTCAGCCTCCTGAGCTGCTGAGTTTACAGGTGTGTACCACCAAATCCAGCCTCAGAGAATTCTTTTATGGACTGCTTCATGGGAGGTGGGGAGAGAGGGACTGTCCTGCTTCTGGGTTTATCTCAAATGCAAAGGGGCTGTATTTCTGAGTGCTGCGACTGGAGCTACTTGAGCTATGTCACACAGCACCTAGCATGGGCTTGGTTTGAAAGACTTGATTTGCTCATCCTTTTGTTTTCTCCCTCCATATCAGTACGTCTTATCATCAGCACTCACTGTCTCTAGGCCACGATGCCCTGTCTTCTTGCCCTTCACCCTCTAGTCCTTGTGACTCTTCCTGATGACCTTGACCTCCCACCTGGAGTTAGTTTGGCAATTCCTCACTTTTGACCAGCTAAACAGGTTACTTATTGTTATTCACTATCTCTGCATCGGTCATGAATATTAGATGCCAAATCATTAATTTTTAAGAACATTTTTTAATGAAAAATTTGAACACATAGCCAAATTGAAAGACTTTTAACATGAAAAATTTCCATGTACCCATGATCTAGATCCTACCACTAACACTTTACTCTACTTTCTATATCACATTTCTATCAATCTAACCATCAAACTTTCTTTTTATTTATTTATTTATTTATTTATTTTTTAATATTTATTTATTTATTTTTAGTTCTCGGCGGACACAACATCTTTGTTGGTATGTGGTGCTGAGTATCGAACCCGGGCCGCACGCATGCCAGGCGAGCGTGCTACCGCTTGAGCCACATCCCCAGCCCCAATCTTTCTTATTTTATGCATTTCAAGCTAACTTGCAGACACACCCCTCTGAGTAGTTCAGCATACCTGTGATATTCAATGTTTGTTTACATTTTATTTTAATCACTGAATTCGGACATTTAGAAGCACATTGGAGATAACCCAGTCTCACTAACCCTACCAAAGTAGGAACTGAGACAACACATAGTCTCTGGGAATGGAACCAACTTTGAAATAAATCATCCCAAGAAATATTCATAGGCATGTTTTAGGACTTTTCCCATTGCATTTAATGGTTTTTTTTTTTTTTTTTTTTTTTTTTTTGAATCTGGGGTACTCTACCCCTGAGCTACATCCTCAGTTCTTTTTATTTTTTATTTTGTGACAGAGTTTTACTAAATTGCCCATGCTGGCCTTGAGCTTGTGAACCTCCTGCCTTAGCCTCCTGAATAGTTGGGATTATAAGGGTGTGGTCACTGTGCCTGGCTGTCATTTGGTCTTTTGAAGTTCATCTTGGGCACTTCTAGATAGAACTATGGACTGAACTGTGTCCTCCCCACCACAAATTTATAGGTTGAGGCCCTAACACCCAATCTGATGATATTTGGAGATGGAACCTTAAGGAGGTAGTTAGGTTTAGATGATGTCATGAAGGTGGAGCCCTCCTGATGGGATCCGTCTCTTTTATCAGAAGAGACACCCGAGAGCTTGGTTGTCCTCTCTCTGCAATGTGAAGACTTGGGGAAGGCGGCCATCTGGAAACCAGGGAGAGAGTCCTCACCCGAACCCAACCATGCTGCTACCCTAATGTTGAACTGCAGTCTTCAGACTGCAGGAAATAAATGTATATTGTTTAAGCTACAGGGTATTCTGTTGTGGCGCCCAAGCCAACTAAAACAGATGAATTGTAAATCTATTCAAACTATCAGTTCATCTTATCTGTAAATCTATGCTTCACGAAGAAGACTAGTGCAACCTGGATCCTTTGTTGAAAATACAGGAGATAAAAATTATAAATAGATATAAAATTGTCCACTCCTAAGTTCAATGCAGCGTGATTCACGATAGCCAAGATATTCGAATAGCCTCAATGTCCATCAACGGATGAATAGATTTTTAAAGTGTGGTATATAATCACAGAGCAATGCTACTTAGATTATAAAAGAAAATTTTAAAAAAGAAAAAAAAGGATGGAAGGAAAGAAGGAAGGAAGGAAGGAAGGAAGGAGAAATTGTTTTATGTGATAATATAGGTGAACCTAGAAAGCATTATATAAAATAATCCAGACTCAGAGAGACAAATATTGTATGATCTCAGTTCTATGTGTAATCTGAAAAAGTCAAACTCATTAAAGTAGAATGTAGAATAGTGGTTACCAGAGACTGGATTGAGAGGTGGTATGGGGTGAAGGGTGACATTTGTCAAAAAAAAAGTTGTAGTTAGACAGGAGGAAGAAATTTTCGTGTCCTATTGCACAGCAAGGTGAATAGAGTTAAAATGTATTTTATATTTCAAAATAGCTAAAAGAGAGGATTTTTAAATGTTCTCACCACAAAGAAATGATAAATATTTGAAGTAATATATATGTTAATTACCCATATAAATGTTTAGCAATGTATACATGTATCAAAACATCACATTGTACCCCACAAATAAAAAACAATTACTATTTATCAACTAAAAAAAAATTTTAATGTCATGATAGGAAAAATATTTGCAAATCATCTATCTGACAAGAGGTTAATATCCAAAATATATAAAGAACTCTTACAACTCAACAACAAAAAGAGCCCAACTTAAAAATGGGCAAGCCAAATGCAATGGTGCAAGGCTGTAATCCCAGCGACTAGGAAGACCAAGGCAGGAGGATCACAAGCTCCAGGGCGGCCTTAGCAATTTAGCAACACACTGTCTTAAAGTAGAATGAAAAGAGATGGGATATTGGCCTTGGGTCTAATCCCCAGGATTAAAAAAAAAAAAAAAAAAAAGCACAAATATGATCAGGCATGGTGGTGCATCCCATAATCCCAGTTACTCCAGAGACCGAGGCAGAAAGATCACAGGTTTGAGGCCAGTGAGGGCAATTTAGCAATACTTGTTTCATATTTTTTTTAAAAAGTTTTTTTTAGTTGTAGATGAACACAATATCTTTATTTTTTATTTATTCATTTACCTGTGATGCTGAGGATTGAACCCAGGGCCTCATGCATTCAAGGCAAATGTTCTACCACTGAGCTACAACCCTAGCCCCTGTTTCACACTTAAAAATAAATAAATAAATAAAATGGGGTGGAGATATAGCTCAGTGACACTTGCCTAGAATGCACAAGACCCTGGGATCAATCACCAATACCACGAAAAAGAAAAAAGAGAGAAAGAACACAAAGAGAAACACAATTCTCAAAGCCAGTGCAGGGGCGCACGCCTGTAATCCCTGTAGCTCTGGAGGCTGAGGCAGGAGGATCGCGAGTTCAAAGCCAGCCTCGGCAATTTAGCAAGGCACTTAGCAACTCATCGAGACCCTGTCTCTAAATAAAATACAAAAAGGGCCCAGTGGTTAAGTGCCCCTGGTTTCAATCCCTAGTACCAAAAATAAATAAATAAATAAATAAATAGACATTTATCCAAAGAAGATTTTTCTGAAAGCATGAAAAGATGTCCAACATCACTAATCAGTAAGGAAACGCAAGTCAAAGTCACAATGGGGTACCTCACATCTGTGGGGATAGTAACTAACTATGCAGAGGGAAAGGGAACAGCATAGAAGGGTTTTTTGTTGTTGTTTTGGGTTTTTTTTGTTGTTGTTGTTGTTAAACCTTTGTTTTATTTTTTATTTTTACGTGGTGCTGAGAATTGAACTCAGGGTCTCACACATTCTAGGTGAACACTTTACCACTGAGCCACAACTCCAGCCCCTCATAGAAGGTTTTTTAAGCGGTGTGGTCATTATGGAAAACAGTCCAGTCCGGTAGTTTCTTTAAAAAGTGAAAATAGACTTACCATCTTATCCATAATTTTATTTCTGGGCATATAAAGAACTGAAAGCAAGGTCTTGAGGAGGTATTCGTTTATAGCAGCATAACCGTATTTCATTGCATAATTTTACCCACTGCATAATCAGCACACCCTGCAGTCCCAATGTTGGTTTACAATCTCTCATCACATAATCAAAAACATAGTGTAATTCTGTTCACCACGCTGCTTCAAAGGTAAACAGAACAGCAGTATATTCTCTGGTGACATATGGATGTGCCCTTTGTCTTTTGCATCCTAAGCCACAAGCCCAGAATTCTCAATGCATGTTCATTGTCAATGTATTTCAGAAAGTCAACTTGCATGGTTTGTTTAGAGGCTGCAGTGTGCATGGTAAAACACATCTTATATGAGTAGCACTGAGGCCAACTTGGTGGTAAATGCCTATAATCCCATTGGCTCAGGAGCCTGAGGCAGGAGGATCAAGAGTTCAAAGCCAGCCTCAGCAATTTAGCAAGCTCTTGTCCCAAAACATTGAAAAAAAAAAAAAGGGAGGAGGTGTTGGGGATGTGACTCAGTGGTTAAGTGCCCCTGGGTTCAACCACCAGTACTAAAAAAAAGAAAAAAGAACAGCCCTGAGAATGGCATCTGGGGAGGCTGAGGCAGGAAGATTTCAAGGTTGAGTCCAGCCTCAGCAATTTAGCAAGGCTGTAAGCAACTTATTGAGAAATATCTCAAAATAAAAAATAAAAAGGGCTGAGGATGTGACTCAGTGGTAAAGCACCCCTGGGTTAAATAAGTCCCCAGCACCAAAACTTTTGTGATGACACAGAAGATTAAATTTTGTAAATCCATACGTTAGTAAATTTTCTCAAGAGTAATATCTAAATTATAATACACAAATCATATAAGTCTTGCATGCTAACCGGTTACACCACTGGAGCCACTGTCAATACACAAATCAAGGACAACAAATATGGTAACTTTGGGGGAGGGGGTCAGAAACTATCTGAACTGTCACAAAAGCAGCACTGTCATCAATATGTCATTGTCACAAAGACATCATCGACATGCATTAATTTGGACTATTCAAATTTAAAGTACATTCATAAGTATTCCATGCATCCTAATCTTGCACCAAACTTAGCTTAATACTAAAATATTTTTAAAGTAATTCCAGCACAATTAAAAAAAACCTGCAATATACTGGTTGCATCCTGCTTTTTTGGCCAAAAAAAAATTTTTTTTACATGAAATCTGCAACAATTATGTGGTGAAATATAGTAATCACAACAGATAAAAAGGTGGAAACAATCCAACCATCCATTGATGAATGGATGGATAAACCAAATGTGGTATATATATATATATATATATATATATATAAAACAGAATATTATGCAGCCTTTAAAAAGAAGGAAATTATTTTCACATGATGCAACACAGATAAACCTAAATGTTAAATGATATTAATTGCTCATAAAATGTCAAATATCATATAATTCCACTAATACAAGGCACCTAGAATTCTCAAGTTTATAGCAACAGAAAGTAGGATGGTAACTACCTATAGATGGGGAAGAAAGGCAAACACAGAGTTAGTGTTTAATGGGAACAGAGTTTTAGTTTTGCAAGACAAAGAATATGAAGATGGTGGTTGCACAATGGGAACATTCTCAATACCACTTAACTGCACACTTAGAAATGATTAGAGTGGTAAATTTTAATATTGCATGCATTTCCCCATAATTTTTAACAAATTTAAAAACTGACACATAGTAACTAAGTTCTCTAAAGTAAGACAGAAAATGTTACTCCTTGATGAATGTCTATCAAGTCATTTAAAAATGTCCTACCAGTCAGGCATGGTGGCACATGCCTCTAATTCCACCAACTTGGGAGGAAGCAGGAAGATCACAACTTCAAAGTCAGCCTAGGCAATATAGTGAGGCCCTATGAGTGACTTAGGGAACCCTGTCTCAAAATAAAATGAGCTAGGGATGTGGTGGCTCAGTGGTAAAGTGTTCCTGGGTTTAATCCCCAGAACGAAAGAAAGACAGAAAGACAGAAGAAAGAAAGAAAGGAAGGAAAGAAGAAAGCAAACAGAAAATTCCCTACAAATGATCTACCACGTTTATATAATGTTTATGATTCATGAAGCACATAAGCATCCATTATCTCATTTATCCTTACAAAATCTCCATGTTACAGATTAAATGTATGTTATTCCCACCTAATATGGGCAAGCAATTGACGTTCAGACAAGGTCATGGAGCTGGGAAATTGCAGAATCAGGAATTAAAAATTAATCTTGCCAGACGCAGAGGTAATCCTGTAATCCCGGCTACCTGGAAGGCTGAAGCAGGAGGGTCACAAGTTTGAGGCCGGCCTGGGCAACTTAGTGAGACCCTGACTAAAAAAATAAAAAGGGCTGTAGATGTAGCTCAGTGCCCCTGGGTTCAATCTCCAAGGACAAAAAAAAAAGGAAAGAAAATGATTGGTCTTCTGTCTTTAAAAAGTTGAGGTCATTCTACTGCACCTGGCTACTCTGAACTCTTTCATGGTAAGCCATCCCTATATCTCTTGGAGCTTGTAGTATGTTGTAGCGCAGGACCAGGGATTGAACCCCAGGGCACTTAACCACTGAGCCATATCCCCAGCTCTTTTTTGTCTTTTATTTAGAGACAGGGTCTCAATGAGTTGCTAAGTGCCTTGCCAATTTGCTGAGGCTGGCTTTGAACTCTCGATCCTCCTGCCTCAGACTCCCAAGTCGCTGGGATTATAGGCATGCACCACCCTGCTCAGCTAGGATTCCAGGTGCCCAGCTGTAGTGCAATATATTTAATTCAGTTTGTTCACAAGCCTCAATAACCAGCCAATGTCATAGGTTTTCTTTCTATAGTTCCATTTGCTTTATGGTTCCTCAGGATTGTAGACAGTTAATCTAGCCCTAACCAAACATCTTTATGGCAAGTTTATACAGATAAAAAATATATATATATATGTATAGATAATTCCATATCACTGCTAGAAAACTCAAATACTTGCCATTAACACATTGGCACTGTAGTCCTCCCTGATCCATGGGGGACATGTTCGAAGACCCCCGGTGGCTTCCTGAAACTGCAGATAGTACCAAACCATATATATGCCATATTTTTCCTATGCAGATACACCAATGACAAAGTTTAATTCATAAATTAGGCAAAGTAAAAGATTAACAACTAATAATAAAATAATCATAACAATATCGCATAATAAAAGTTATGTGAATAGGATCTCTCTCGCTCAAAATATCCTAATTCTCATTATGCTATAGCAAAATTTTCAGACTGCAATTGACCACAAGTAAGTAGAACTGTAGAGAGTTCAACCATGGCTAAGGGGAACTGCTGTGTGTGGTAGAGATGATATGAGAGCCTGCATCCGTTAAGATACAGCCAGTTACAAGGTAAACAGACCTGGTTGAAACAATAAAATAACTTTATGGGTTCCTGTAAGTACCAAATTTACAAACCATGCAATTCCAGGTCTGGAAATATCTAGAAGTTTGTGACATAATCAGGGCTCCTAGACTCTAATCATTTGTTCTACCTTTTTCCAAGCGTAAGCTTTGTCTTGGGACACTGCAGTTCCTAGGACACAGCAGTTCCTAGCCTCACATCGGTATGCAGTTGTCTAAGGAAGAAGAGATCAAAGCCATGAGTTGCATTCTTATGGGACTGTGGGAGTGCCACGCTAGAACCAGTCACTAAGGCCAGGGTTATGGAAGCACCAAGTGACTTAGCCAAAGTCCTGGATGGTTCCCCAAATGGAAAACACAGGTTCTTGGAAGGGAGAAATGGGAAATGTCTTTGGGGAGAAAACATAGAGTGCCTACTACTGCAGAGCTTCCCATCTGTGTGTGGAAGCCCCAGGAGTGACTGGGCTAAGGGGTGCTGAGATGTCTAGGTCTCGGAGCTCTGCTAAGGGCTGAAGCAGCCAGAGTACCCAGGTGAGTTCTCCAACCTTGAACCATCACACATTTTACCATTTCTCTGTCTCACTCACCTGCAGAGGTACTAATGCCCCTTTAACACAGGCTCCCAGGGGACCCAGGCCTCAAAGGGAGGGAGTGCCAGGTAAATGTCTACACCTTAGGAAGCAGGGGAGGTGCTGATAGCTCCAAAAGGCACCACTCAAGCCAGAAAAAAAGGTGACCTTCTAAGAAACTATCACATTCTTTCCTGCTCCTGTTAACTTCCCTGTATTAGTCAAGGGCTTAGGCTGAGACCCATGACGTAGCAGGCAAGGGGAAGAAAAGGTCCTCTGCAGCTCCTGTGACTTCCAGTCCTTCTAAGCCAAAGGTAGAACACATTGGTAGGATATAAGTGTATTAAGAAGTGAAGAGCCGGGCGTGGTGGTGCACACCCGTAATCCCAGCAGCTTGGGAGGCTGAGGAAAGAGTTCAAAGCCAGCCTCAGCAAAATCGAGGTGCTAAGCAACTCAGTGAGACCCTGTCTCTAAATAAAATACACAACAGGCTGGGGATGTGGCTCAGTGGCTGAGTGCCCCTGAGTTTAATTCCCAGTACCCCCCTCCAAAAAAAAAAAGAAGTGAAGAGGAAAAAAACATTTAGTTACTTTGATGCAGTGTTTCCCTGGTTTTAGTAAGAATGAAAAATATACATGTGTCTACAAGCGATGAAATAAAAGTTGTGTAATTTGAATGATTCCACTTATGAATAACATGCTATATATTTCTGTTTAAAATTGACATTGCACAAGATAAAGATAAATGGCAGGGTACCCGTGGTGGTGCATGGCCTGTAATCTCAAGAGACTCCAGAGAATGGCAAATTCAAGGTCAGTCTCAGAAACTTAGTGAGATCCTCAGCAAGTTAGTGAGACCTTGTCTCAAAACTTGAAAATAAAGGTCTGGGGTAAAGCACCCCTGGGTTAGATCCCCAGTACAAAAAGAAAAAAAAAAAGGTAAAGATACATGGTCAAAATGTATGCAGTAATGGTCAAAATGTATGCAATAATTTAAAAATTACTTCTCCTCTTAAAACATTAAGTGGCAAATAGAAAACACCATGACAAGTCAACAGAAAGGGAAAAGACTTATGAGCACCCTTTAGAAGGACCCCTACGTGTATATTTTGCACTGGTGTCTGAAAACTCCAGCGGCGACAGTGGGTGGTGTGGGCAAGGACACAGAGACACCTGTATGGGTAAGCATCAGCCTGGAGGCAGATTTGGGGGCACAGCCAGAGCTGGGGATCTGAGCCTCCTAGAATTCTATTCCCACCTGCCTTCCCCTTTCCACCTTAGCCTAAGTCAGTCCTGAGCTCAAAGTCATCTGCCTGGCCTCGTGTGGAAGTTCTCGCTCAAGTAAGACCCTGTTCTTCAAATGTCCTTAGTATCAAAGCATGACCCAGCTGCCCGGAAGGGGATGCTCCGTTTTAAAAGTTTGAGGTCCTGACTTTGGAGGCCACACATTTTTAATCCATGTGGTCATGAAAGTTCTTCCCTCTCGGGGTTTCAAATGCTCTTCTGACTTCGCACTGAGTTTACGCTGATCCACTACAGTCTTTTCTTAATCAACTGCAGGTTTTCCTGGATCTCTGTCTGTTCTCAAGAAATCCCTGAGGTTGGCTGGGGTGTCAGTGGTAGAGTGCACGCTTAGCATGTACGAAGCTCTGGCTTCCTTCCCCAGCACACACACACAAAAAAAAAAAAAAAGAAAGAAAGAAATTAAAAAGAAAAGAAAAATCCTTAGGTCTTTTAGATCTTTTCCCTTCTGAGTCCAGTGAAGACCACTTTTTTTTAACCTGGGCTTATCAGGGCTCATCTGGCACTGTCCAGCCACCAGGCTACAGCACAACCACTCTTCCTACCCCTATACTGTCC
The DNA here is from genome assembly GCF_001458135.2 of Marmota marmota marmota. NCBI lineage: Eukaryota > Metazoa > Chordata > Mammalia > Rodentia > Sciuridae > Marmota > Marmota marmota. Next base: position 46,487,020 of record NW_025999990.1, on the reverse strand, counting down.
CCCGACCCCCACTTCCTTCACCCTGCACCCTCTGGTACTCTGCTCTCTGCCACCTGCAATAGGACACGTCTCCTCTTCACACCAGTTCCCTTTAATTATTTTTGGTACCAGGAATGAACCCAGAAGGGCTTCACCACCAAGGCACATGCCCAGACCTCTTTTTTTTTTCCCCAGTGCTTTGAGACAGAGTCTCGCTAAGTTGCATAGGGCCTCCATGGTTGAGGCTAGCTTTGAACTTTTGATCCTCCTGCCTCAGTCTCTTGAGCTGCTGGGATTACAGGCATACATCACCATGCCCAGCTCTAATTCCCTCTACTTCAACCTGAAACAAAATGCTCTCAAATTTAATGTTTTAACATAGATTATTCTTTTCTTTTGACTGAAGTGTCACTCCTAAAATTTACAACCACTCTTTTAATGGTTTTGCCCAAAGAAATGAGTCATTTCCACATTTTGTGACCCCTCTCTGAACCTTTACATTTGCATTCTGGGGTTGAGGGTGTTAACTCAGCAGTAAAGTAGTTGCTTAGCATTCATAAGTAGCTGGGTTTGATCCCCAGCACCACAAAAACAAGAGCCTGCCCACACAACAAAATTTTCACCTATACTTACAGTGATCAATATTTTATACAACTTTGGTTTATTTCAAATAACCTATTCTGTTACTAGGTCTGTTTGTATTATTTGTGTGCTTAGAAAATTAGAGCTTTCTGAATCCTAAGTCATCCTCTAATCCAACCCTTTGCTTTCCTAGTGAAAAAAAGTAGTCAGTTCACTTTCAGCCACATAGTCTATTCCAATAAGCTAAAGTCAGTACTTTTCCTTCTTCTTCTTTTTTTTTTTTGCATTGGGGATGGAACCCAGGGGCACTTAACCACTGAGCCACATCCCCAGCCCTTTTTTGTATTTTAGAATCAGGGTCTCACTGAATTCTCAGAACCTTGCTAAGCTGCTGAGGCTGGCTTTGAACACTGCAAGCCTCCTGCCTCAGCCTCCTGAGCCACTGGAATTACAGGCCTGCGCCACTACACCTGGCTAATACTTTCCTTCTGCATTAAGCGACACATTCAGTCATACAGCCACTCCTGCATATCCCTGTGTTCCCTAACCAACTGCACTGTTACTAAGCATGGATGGAAAATTTTTTTTAATTGTGTTGATACTGAACATGTACAAACCTTTTTTTTCCCCCTAAATAATACAATGTAACAACTACTTACACTGAATTTACCTTGTTTTAGGTATGTTAAGCATCCTACATAGGATTTAAAGTATATGGGTGAATGTGCACAAGTTATATGCAAATACCACACCATTTTGTATCAGGGAGTTTAGCATCCCGAGTTTCGAGTCCATGGGGGTAGGGGGCCTTGGAACCAATTTCCCACAGATATTGAGGGATGGAACTATTAGTATCAAAATCACAAGAGGCAAACTGAGGGCTCTTCAGAGTATTCCATTTGGGGAGCCCAGAGGGAGAAGCAGCAATCAGAAACTGCTGTGGTCAGCAGTTTAGTAATAAGAGCCAGTGTTGGGCTAGGGGTGTGGCTCACTGTGGAGCACTGGCTAAGCCCGTGTGAGGCCCCAGGTTCAAATCCCAGCGCTGCAAAACAAAAACTAATGATATTTTGAGCATTGTTGGAACAATGCCAGTGGTTTTAAACAAAATCATCTAACTGCTGGGTTTGAGAGATGATGGTTCCCTTGTCCTCAGGGTAACAGTCAACAGTCCCCACGCTCCAGGCTCCCTCCTATCACTTCCTCATAGAAGTCATAGGCGAGAAGGAAGTAGGATGGCATGAAGGGTCAGGGCAAAGGGAACTTGGCCGCTGCTGTTTTAGGAAGCCAAGAAAAGTGGCCTGCAGGTGGCAGGAATGGGTGACACCAGGGCCAGGCAGAAGGAGCTCAAAGGCAGAAGCTGGGTTAGGGACATTCACCCACCTGGTGACAAGTGGAAGCAGGACTCTGAATCCATCCCAGGTAGATTCATTCAAAGACCTAACAACAGCTTACATTTGTAGCATAATCATCTTTGCTCTAAAATGGAAAGAATTTCCACTCTGTTACCTCACTTGACCCTTTCAACTGCTTTGAGATTTAGGTAATTGTTTGAGGTTTACACTATTGTTGTTGTTTTGCCAAATTAGAAATGAAGAAATCCAGGCTTAGAGATGCCAGATAATTTGCTTGGATGCTGGGGGTGTTACTCAGCTGTTAAGAACTAGTCTGATATGTGTGAGGCCCTGGATTCCACCACCTCTGTCCCTAGACACACCCCCTCACTTGCTCAAGGTGACACAAGTTAATTCTCTTTTTCTCCATGCCCCTGGAAGTACTAAAAGAAACCCCCAATGCAAAATCTTTTTTTTCAAAAATTCTAAATATTCTAAAGAGGATTCTAATAAGCCAAAACTATATGGCTTTGAACGAGAAATAAAACCCAGGAGCAGGTATGGGCTTGTCACTGAGAGTAGAAAGAATGAGAGGCCAAGTAAAAACTTTCTTTGTTTTTTTAAATAAAAGGAAGACTAGATCCAATCTGACCTATCACCCTCAATAAAAAGGTCTTCGGTAAGGAGCTCTGCCTTGTGTTTCTAGATCAGAATTCCCAACCCACGGGCTAGGAATGTGGCTCAAGTAGTAGTGCGCTCGCCTGGCATGTGTGAGGCACTGGGTTCGATCCTCAGCACTACATTAAAAAAAATAATAATAAAGATATTGTGTCCACCTAAAGCTAAAAAATAAATATTAAAAAAAAAAAAGAATTCCCAACCCACTGTTAGAGTCTCAGTATATCAGCCAAATCTGTTATCAGATCTGGCTTCATGGTCAGAAATAGATCCTGCTTAGTAACTGCATGTCTGAAGATAAAGTTTCCCCCAAACTGAACTGTTTTCTTATGGTTACTTGCAGCCTCAGGCCAGCTGGCATTAAGTCACATACCCACGTATGTGTCATTACCAATGAGCCCGAATCCAGATTCTCCTTTTGCAGAAATTTGAGTTACAAAGGGGGACAACCCCTTGAAAGAGGACCCAGGGTGGAACCTGGTGACACTGGGCATAATCATCTATGAACGCAGTGGAAAATGCCCTTGAAGAAAATCAGGCTGTTATGTGTGAACCTAGGGGGAGGCCTAGAAACAGGAAGGCTGAGATTAGAGGCTGCTTTACAGCTCTTTTGATGTTGCCCGAGCCAACTCGGGAAGCCAGGGAGGCTGTGAGAAAGCTGATCAAAGCTACCTCTGAGGGCTCAAATTAACAAGGAGTTGGCGAATCAGGGCCACACCTGCCCGCCAACAGCAACACATTTCACCAAATAAAGTTAATCTTTTCGTCAAGCGGGAGGTGGTGATGCTTCAAAAAGACATGCATGGGCGGTGGATTCCTGCTGCATCTTGGGTCTCTGAAGGGAAAGTCGTGTCTATTGTCTTTGCATAGAAATACTGATTTATTTATTTGAAAGCTGAACTTTACCCTGCCGTGTATACCACTGAAGCTCTCTGGTTACAATCAACATATAGCACCGTGTTTCAAAAAAGGTAGATGTTTGGGGGTTGAAAGAGAAAAGAATGGGAAACCTTTGGCATAAACCTTCCCTTTCCTTTTAATGCAGGTGGGGTTTAAAACTGCCAGCGTTGTCCCTTCACTTCTAATAGGGGAAAGGTCACTTAAAAGCCATAATTTCATCTTTTTTTTTTTTTTTTTTGTATGTGGTGCTGAGGATCGAACCCGGCCGCACGCACGCCAGGCGAGCGCGCTACCGCTTGAGCCACATCCCAGCCCCAAAAGCCATAATTTCAATAGAGAAAAAAAAAAATTGAGATTATACTACAGCCACTGGTTCAGTATAGAGATTTGATCCAAGGAAAAATAAAAAACAGAAACTTAAAAAAAAAAAAAAAGAGTGGCCCAAGCCCAACTTTGCAGGCTCAGAAATCTGACACCTTCAAAAGGAAATGAAAGGCACCAAGAAAGAGTAAGTGTCAAGTTAATACTTTTGCAAAAGAGCTACAGCGCAGATTTCTTGGCATGGAAGAGTACATTATGTCAGGCACTGGCTAGTCATAAGACTTAGGAAGCCAGGAAGATGTGTCAGATCCTCCTGCAAGTCTCCCCAAGAAGCAGATGCGGTCAAAGGGAAATGGAGTGGGGGAGGGGGAGGAGTAATTTGGTAGACTGCAGAAAAGTCCGTGGAGGTACTTGGAAAATAAAACTTGTAGATGGTTATTTACCAAAGCAACCCCCACGTCTTTACTGAGCAGTTTGATTAAAAAAAATGGGGTGTGTCTAGAAGCAGGCGGGTTTGCAGAATCACCCAGTGGGGGGCAGGGGGTGTCTATTATTGAAGACAAGTTGAACTTGGATGAGTCTCCGTTTCCTCAACTATACAATGAAAATAACACCAGCCCAGGGTTGTGAAAACTAAAAGAGATATGTCCAGTAGTGTTCAATAAATATAATAATAATAATATAGTAAACAATAATATAACATTTGATACATATTATGTCTTTTTCTTCTAAATCTGACATTTTCATTGCAATGCTGGACTTACAGATGATATAAAAAAATGTTACTGATAGAAGCCCTTCAATTAGAAGTTCTGGTTTGTTTGTTGTTTTTTAATTTTTCTTTTCTTTTCTTATTTATTTTTGCAGTGGTGGGGGTTGAACCCAGGGCCTCTTGCATGCTAGGCAAGTGCTCTACTATGGAGCTCTACTCCCAGCCTTATCTTTTTCAATGAATAAATAAAAATCATATATATATTTGTGGTATAGAATATGATGTCTGGATATACATGTAAATTTGTGAAAGGATTGAGTTGAACTAGTAACATATCAGATGGACTGTTAGAGAAGTTAAAATCAATGATATTCTAGATTGTGTAGATTTACTATACCTAAGAAGAAAAATGGTGAATACTGTAATACAATCGTTCCTTAACTTATGATGGGGTTATACTCAGATAAATCTATCCTAAATGGAAAATACTGAAAGTCCAAAACACGTTCAATACACCTAACCTACCCAGCATCATAGCTCTTAGTCCAGCCTACGTTAAACATGTTCAGAATTCTTACTAGTTTGCTGTTGGGCAGTGTAACACAAAGTCTATTTTATAATAACGTGTTGAATAACTCATGCAACTTATTGAACACCTGTACCCAAAAAAAGCTGTCAACACAGCACCTATACTGTGGAGTCTCAGTAGTTTACCCTTGTGGATCCATGACTAAGGGAGCTGTGGCTAGTTAGTAGCTGTTCCACATCACAACAGAACATATCGCTGGTCTAGAATAAGGTCAAAATTCGACTTTTGGTTTCTACTAAATTCATATTGCTCTCAAATCATCTTTCTTTTTGTGCTATACTAGGATCCAACCAAGGGCCTTGAACAGACTATGCAAGGACTCTACCATTGAGGCCTACCTCTACCATATATCCCCAGCCCTCAAATCAGCTAAAAGTGAAAAATTGAACTACTGTCATTCAGAATGGTCTGCATGGTAGCCTCCCTTTATCCTGGTAAGGGGATACATTCCAAGACACCCAGGGGATGTCTAAAACCACAGATAGTACTGAATCCTACATATAACGTTTTTTTGGGTTTTTTTTCCAATACATGCATGAACAAATTAATGCTTTCTCTATCTTAACCCAACTTCTTATCATGCACTATAGGCATAAGATTTGCAATTCGAGGTACAACAGCAAAACTTTCATAAACTTCTTTTTTCTTCTTCAATTTCACAGATAGATTTATACTTACCTCAGATCTTATCAACCTCAGCACAGGATTTTTTTCTTACCTTATTGAGAATGTTCACCTTTTTACTTAAAGGAAGAAATTTATGGTCACTCTTTGGCATATCCTATTTACCACTATCACTACACTTGCATTTGGGGATCATTGATAAGTGAAAAGGTTACCTGAACACAGGCACTGATACATACATCCGGTTGATCTGATAGACTGCTACTAAGTGACTAACGGGTGGGTAGCATATACCACGTGAGTACATCAGAGGAAAGTTTTACAGGATTAGACAACATGAGACTTCTTCATGCTATTTAAAACAGCATAAAACTTAAAACCTTTGAGCTGTTTATTTCTGGAAGTTTTCCATTTAATAGCTTCAGAACTTGGTTGACCATGGGTAACTGAAACTGTGGGAAGCATAACTACAGATAAGGGAAAACTGCTGCTTGTCACAGAATAATTTGAGTAAATCAAATTTCAAAACAAAAACCATTGAAAAGAACTTTAAAGCAATAAAGTATTAATGATCAGGTTTGGTAACAAGTCAAAGGTAAAAGGAGGGCTAAAGGTGTAGTTGGTAGAGACTGTGCTTAACATGTGTGATGTCTTGGCTTCAATTCCCAGCACTAGAAGAGAAAAGAAAGGAAGAAAACAGGAAAAAACAGACAACAGGATAATTTTTTAAAGAATCATATGTAAAAACTTAAATTGCTATTATTTTTTTAAAAGTTTTCTTTTAATATTTTTTTAGTTGTCAATAGACCTTTATTTCATTTATTTATATGCCATGCTCAGAATTGAACCCAGGGCCTCACACATGATAGGCAAGCACTCTACCACCAAGCCATAACCCAAGCCCTTGAATTACCTTTTTCTTCTTCTTCTTCTTCTTCTTCTTCTTTTTTTTTTTTTGCTGTATTTTAATCTATTTATAGTCTCACATTAAAATTTGTATGGAGATGGGGCTAGGGTTGTAGCTCAGTGGTAGAGCAATTGCCTTGCACATGTGTGAGGCCTTGGGTTCGATTCTCAGCATCACATAAAAATAAAAATAAATAAAATAAAGGCATTGCATCCATCCTCAACTAAAAATATTTTTAAAAAATTTGTATGGAGACAATTCATACCTTTAAAATATAAAAATATATGTATATAATTATCAAGAATACAAGTAACAATAAATATCGGTAACTCATACATTGCTGGTGGGACCGCAAATTGGTGCAACCACTCTGGAAAGTAGTATGGGGATTCTTTAGAAAACGTGGAATGGAACCACCATTTGACCCAGTTATTCCTCAGTTTATACCCAAAGGACTTAAAACCAACATACTATAGTGATGAAGCCACATCAATGTTTATAGCAGCTCAATTCACAACAGCTAAACTATGGAACCAACCTAGATGCCCTTCAACAGATAAATGAATAAAGAAAATGTGGTATATATACACAATGGAATATTACTTAGCCATAAGGAAGAACGAAATTATGGCATTTTCAGGAAAATGGATGGAACTGGAGACTATCAAAGGCCGCATGTTCTCTAATATGGGGATGGGATGCTAACACACAATAAGTGGGAGGTAGGGAAGAATACTTTGGATTAGACAAAGGGGGATGAAGGGAAGGGAGGGAGGATGGGAATAGGAAAGACAGTAGAATGAATCAGACATTACTTTCCTATGTTCATATATAAATATGCAATCAGTATAATTCCACATTATGTACAACCACAAGAATGGAAGTTATACCCCATATATGTGTAATATGTTAAGATACATTCTATTGTCATGTATAACTAAAAAGAACAAATAAAACATTTAAAATGATATATGTGCTTGTATATACATACATGTGTACATATATATACATGTATTACTAATTTATATGCAATATAATACAATGATACATAATTGCATTATATATACATAAAATATTATATGTGCATATACATATGCAATAATTTGAGTTGGGAGAAAAGCTAAATTTGTTTGAAGATCACCAATTTGAATGATTTTTTTTTTTTTTTTTTTGTGGTGCTGGGAATTGAACCCAGGGCCTTGTGCATGTGAGGCAAGCACTCTACCGATTGAGCTATATCCTCAGCCCCACAAATTTGAATAATCTTATCAAATATGAATATATTCAATTTCCAGTAACTTTATTTATAAAGACAATGGTTTGGAATATTTTTCTAAAACAAAAGAACCAGCTGACACTTCTTCCTAGGGTAACAATTTATATTCTGGAATCCCTCTAAGATTTCATTTCCCTACCTGTGCCCTGTTAGTTAAATATCTGTCTATAACCATGTACTTCCTAAATCTGAGTAAATTTCCATCATGGGAGTTAAATCATTTGTAAGTCACCCATGCAATACGTCAAGGTTGCAGGTTCTATTGGTATCCATAAAACATTTCATTCAAAAACTGTTTCCTTGACATTTGACTAAATCCCTGCACAACTTATTCTTATTCATCGATTTATCATGCTTCCCTTGTTTGTCAACTGTGCTATTGTGATCATCAGCCACAAAGCATTTGTTGAGTGTTTTTTCCTCTTTACCCTCTGAATCGTGAAACTCAGGCCAGAAGGCAGTCTGTTTTTAATTAAAGGTCATGATTTTCAGAGGTCATGTTGACACATTCTCCTGTTAATGAACTTAATGAGATCGAACACTCAATCTCTAACAGTACTTTCTGCTCTCTGGCCACTTTCTGGAGATAACTTTAATTTTTGGTTAGATACAAATGAGTGTTCGCCTTCCTGCTGTGTTTCCAGGCCTATGATTTACATATAGTAAGAACCATGTGCATACTGGTGCCAAATACCAAATGGATGTGAAACTTCTCAAAGAGTTGGTCTGGGTGACAAAATAACTCTACAGCAATTCATTGCTCTTTTATGAACATTGTCTAGTGTCCAAAAAAGAGTACAATTTTTTTTTAAGTCTGGAAAGAAAATGATCAACTCGTAATATTCTACTAAAGAACAATAAGTAAAAAAAACAAAAATTCCCAAGCTTGTCCATGCATTAGAGTCACCAAGAAATCTTTAAAAAATTCTCATCCCCAGGGCATAGTACATTTGCTTTCCAGATGATTCCAATGTGTAGAAAAGTTTGAGAACCACTGATTTAAAGTTTAAAAATAATAGTAAAATTCTGGTTGATAGAAACAGTGGTCTTTTTTTTTTTTTTCAGACCAGTCCCCATATAGGTGACAATCATAAACTATGAACAAAATATTTAACAAATAAAAAGCTACTGGAGCTATAAAAAATAACAAATAAAAAGCTATAAAAAGCTATGTGAAGCCCTGAGAGTGATCAAAAGTAGGCATACTATATAGGGTTGTCTCCCCTTAAGAGAAAGGAACTTTTAAGATGTAGAAGTTTCTGGTTTTATGCCTGAATGCTTATTCTTCAGGTGCACAGGGGTGGGTGACGGCTGCAGACCTAGTGTCCTGAGACATCATGGACAGAATTGGGATGGGCAGAGTAGAAAATTCAGCAGGTAGTTAGGAGAGGTGTTCTGGAAAGGAGAGCTACAAGAGCAAATCTCAAATTCTGAATCTTTGTTCAAAGCCTTGGTTGACTTGTGCAGGGGGGACCCTGGTGGCCCCGAATGTCAGCAACTGAAAACTGAAGGACTGATCAGATTTCAGCTACCATCCATGACAGAGGAGACAGGGTGAATTTCCAATCCAGCCAAAAGAACCACCTGAAGACAAAAACCAACTCTTCAAAGAAGGTAGCAGAATCAATTCCTTATTCATGTACCATTCATCAGGTCCAGTATAAAATAAAAATAAAACCACAGGACCAAAAATAACAGCCTCCCTGCTAAAGTGATAGTCAGTTAACAGAAACTGACTGATAATGATGTTACAATTAGCAGACAAGTGCTTTGAGGAAGCTATTATAAATAGCTTATATGGTAATGGACTCATAATTCATAAGCAAATGAGAAATCAAAGCACAAAAGTAGTAATGAAAAACACAAAAACCCCCAAATAGTGAAGCCTGGCACAGTGACCCACTCTTGTAATCTCAGTGGCTCCGGAGGTTGAGACAGGAGGATCTCAAGTTCAAAGCTGGCCTCAGCAACACCAAGGAGCTAAGCCACTCAGTGAGACCCTGTCTCTAAATAAAATACAAAAAATTGGGCTGGGGATATGGCTCAGTGACGGAGTGCCCCTGAGTTCAGTCCCCAGTACCAAAAAAAAATCAAAGTGCCTAAACACATAGTAAAAGGCAGAGATCATTAGACTAGATAAAAGTCAGACCCAACTCTATGTTCTCTGAGATGGTTTTTAAACACAAATAAGTTAAAAGTTAAAGAATGAGTAAATATGTAGTAAGTAAATAATAAGCATAAAAACCATTTTCTATTTGGCTTTGATATGAATAGCTTTCATGTTTACCTTTTCAATTGTATTTACCTGTTCTAAAAACACAGGCAATTTAGAGACCTTTTTTTTTTTTTTTCCAAACCTTTGGGTTTCAATGACCTTGGGGGATCAAACCCAAGGCAGGCTGGGCAAGCACTTTACTACCAAGCTCCTTCCCTAGTTCTTTTCAAAGACTCTTCTCCCTTTTAGTGTGTGTGATTAATCAGAACACCTTAACATAAAGTTTTCAGAATTTGCTGTTCTCCCTTACCTGTGCGACAGCAAAATGTGTGGCTTTTGATCCAGCTATTGGAGCAAGCAATAATTTTTAATCACTTTTGTTTATTTCATTTGTATTATATTAATGTGTTTTGTTTCTTCTATGTATCAGCATTATATTTTGGTTCATCTATTTCTGTGACTCTCTGAGGCAGGGCCAGCCCCCTCCTAAGTACCTTCAAACAACACCTGGCTGGACTACCACACCTTTTTCTCACTTCATTTTCTTATATCTCTTGGTTATCATTATCAGTTTCTCTCTTTCCCTTGTGGGGGGAAAAAGTCTATCTCTTTCTACAGGAGGAATTTTCTATAACAGAGTTTCAAAACTAGACCAACTTCAATGTGGAAGAATGTTTCTATACTCCACAATCCTGACGCCATAATGCTCCCCCTAACTTAAGACAATTCATCGCTAGGGCAGTGCTGGAAAGAACATGACTAGACCAACAAAGAAACTTCATGCTAAGCATGACGATAATAAGAATGGTTTTGTGGCATGCGACAAGTGAAAGGAACACTACAAATTCCCTTCTGGCTATCTGGGCTTTGTAAGTAATTGTCTAGTCCAACAAACTCTACTTGTGCACAGCACCATTTTTTCAAAAACTTGTGACCTTGTAAAATGCTTACCTATTAAAATAACCAAACCACCATAGACAGAACCTCATCCATTAGTTCATCATTTTAGAGACTGCTTTAAACATTTTAAAAGGTAATTTCTCTATAAATTAATGATATATATGAATGCAAAGACCTTACCCAACTGTACCACTGAGCAAAGCTTATTTTAAAGGATAATGTGGAAGAGGGACAATACTAAGAAATGGCTTGTGCTATTTACTTCTGAAAACTGAAGCCATAACTAGTTGCTTTAAGACATTTTTCTTCCCCCAGCTTGGCCAGGTTTTAAAAAAATACAGGACAGATCACAGTAAGGATTTGGCGATTAGCTCAGCGCTGATTAAATGATTCATTTCAATTTGCCATTCAGCTCTAAGAAAAGATTTAAGGGCCTGCTATGCCTCCTATCAAGAGTAAATATCACACATCCTGTTTATACATATTGGCTTGTTGTCCACAGCTCTTCAAAGAGTCAGTGACACCCCCCTAACTCACACTCAGCCCCACCCCCAACTTCCTGCTCATTGGGGTACTGCATTCCTACTACTTAAGAGGTGCCTCCTGCAACAAAATACTCTGTATTACGACAACTTTTAAAGAAAATACTTTATTACGTCATGAAAAAAGGCATCGATCAACTAGATTCATACTTGTTTGAAAAAAAAATGAAAATTTTATTAATTAGACAGTATGTGGGCATCCTGTTCCACATGGGAATGAAAAGATGCAATAGGTTCTCAAAGTATTGCACAGTCTGAAAAAAACACCAACAAAAAAAAAGGGGAAGGGGTGGGAAAAAAAAATCACATGATATTGGGAGCCATCTCACATTATGAATAATCTACCAAGAAACATTTAAAAAAGAAAACCCTTTGTTTCTACAGTAGCTTTGAGTTTATAGTTCTTGGAATGACTGTATTCCATTGAAGACATCTCAGTAACAGGAAGCTTCATTTTAGCAATCCCATGTGCAAATATTAATAAAAAAATATATAAAATAACGCAATTCATCTCTTGCCATCACCACCCCCCTTGGCAATCATGACATTTTTGAGAACTGTTTTGCTTGAAAGGGGGGTGTTAAGCTGTAAGTTTTGCCTGAAGCTCCATCTCTGCAGCCCGTTTGAGTGCAACATCCACTAGAAGCTGAAATCCACTAAAATCCTGGTTGAGGTCTGGTGGAGTAGGGGGAGGAGTGTTGAAAAGACCGCTCTGAGTATTTGTACTCGGTCCAGACTTACATGTGTCCTCCGGATACATGAGAGAGGTGTCTGTAAAGTTGCTGGCTGCCATTTGCTGTATATCTGTGGTTTGTCCCATACCAACCGACTGGCAGAGAGGGAAAGGCACATCTTTCAATGCAGTCACAGTGGTATGGCAGATCACTGATGGACGAGGCAAAATTGATCCCGGGGACGATGGCTTGGGAGACAGGGGCCTCCCTAGGGTTGGGTTTGGTCCAGCTGTGCAGGAATGAAACGGGCTCTCCTCTAGAGCTGGCATGAAGTTTTTGATACCTATTGCAGCCTCCATAGAGCTAGCTTCAGAAACCTTGGCCCCACGGCGGGAAATTGTGAACTGATTTGGATCTTTGCCATCCTTTCTCAGCATGTCAGGGAGGAGCCTGCGTCGGGCGTTGATGAACCAGTTACAGACCTGAAATCATATTGGTACACTTTGAACATTTTCCTCATTCAATCAGCAAACAGGTTCTAGGGGTGCCTCTCTTTGAATGAAAGAAGGCGCAGAAAGGCTTATTTGGACTCACCAGTTATTCCAAGGTATTTGAACCCAGCCAAGAAAAAGAGCTACCTCCTGTCATAAATCTCCTTCTGCTTTGAATACAAATTTGCTTTGGGGACTCGTTATCTTTCAATCTCTTCAGGAGAGAGAAAAGATATAAATTCCCAAATACCTGAAAATGATTTTAGGGAGGAAGCTTTACCTTTAACTCTCCCCTTTTTAACCTATTACCTACTGCCCCAACACTTGAGTTAATCAACTACAGGAAAACCTTTCCTGTATGAGAAGTGCCACACCTCCCCAGTAACTGATTTTTCCCAGTTCAAATGACTATGTCAACAGACATAACATGAATTACCTCACTGAGGTCTGTCCTTGTTTAAATATCAAACCAGTTTCCTGGGCAATAGAGTAAGGTTTAACCTCCGTTTTATGTTTGAGGGCTCTTTTTTTTTTTTAATTTTTCGGCGGACACACATCTTTGTATGTGGTGCTGAGGATCGAACCCGGGCCGCAAGCATGCCAGGCGAGCGCGCTACCGCTTGAGCCACATCCCCAGCCCTGTTTGAAGGCTCTTTTAGGCATTAAAGGAAATGCTATCTGACAGATGACTGTCAAGTGTTTCTGTGTTCTCTAAATAGCCAACTATTAGCTTTTAGCGCTATAACGTTTCCAATAAAAAGATATTTCTTCTTTTTTTTTTTTTTCAAGTGGGGAGGAGCTGAATGACTCTACACGCAGGAATGCTTTGAAATGACTTTGAAAATGAAAATTCATGTGTGAGGGCCTCAGAGGCAGAGTAGCATGCACAAGACCCTGGGTTCAACCCCTCAGCATTGGGAAAAAAAAAATGAGTGCAATAACCTTGTGCTCTCTTTCCTTACCTGTAGTGTGGACAGGTGAGTTTGCTGGGACAGTAATGCTTTTTCTTGCTCTGAGGGATAGGCATTGTACCGGTGCTCATACAGCCAATCCCGCAGAATCTGAACAGACTCCTTGGGTAGGTTACCCCTTCTCCGTCTCTTGCCTGAGCCAGCTGAAGAGGAAAGGTCCAGGGGTATGTCCATGCTGTCCTCATCCTCCGTCTCACTGCCAGATGCTGCAACAACACCTAGAAAAGCACAAAGGCCAGCTGTCACTTGCTTTTTATCACCAGGGCAACTATCGCAGAGCTCATTGATTCTGACCAGTCAGTGTAATTGTATTTTTTCAACCACTGAAAACGAAGCAAAAGACCCGTGTTTTCTGCCCTGAATTACCAGGGTACCTGTAAAAGTCCTCAAGAGTAATTTGACTAGCTGCACATGGTAGATTTTCAATGACCAGATACCTTTTCTTAGGCACTGTCCTCTAGGACTTAACTTCTCACATTCTTTTTTTTTTTTTTTTTAAATGTTTATTGTTTAGTTATTGGCAGACACAGTACATCTTCGTTTGTATGTGGTGCTGAGGATCGAACCCGGGCGGCACGCATGCCAGTCGAGCGCGCTACCGCTTGAGCCACATCCCCAGCCCCATCACATTCTTTTTTGAGTGATGTTCAGAAGTCTTTTGTTCAATCCATTGGGAGAGACAAACTGAATAATTTGCCCCTTTTGAAACAAGAAGGGTGCTGGGCAGTGGGGTGTGTGTTTAACAAGCTTCTGTTAAAAGTCATTCCTAACTAGAAATAAAAGGCTAATGAATATGCTAATTTACATCTTAAGTGTTAATCTTCCTCTTTCCATTAAAGGTTTGAAGTAAAAGAATTGCTATTTTTCCCCCCAATGATATAAGGAGGACAAATTACCTAGCTGGTACTATAAAATACTTGTTAAAAATTTCTGCTAATTCCATGATCATTTCTTATTCATCACTACCTATATTTATGCAGGATTAGAACACCTACTTTCAATGGTCACTTCATTAACTACAACCACTAGTTTTCAAGTTTTATTACATAAAAGTATTTCTTTACTATTAGTACTCTAGGAAGACTTCAAAAGATGCCTGAAACTGAATTAACTTAAAACACTGCATAAATTTCGACTGCTAGTTTAATATGAACCTGCAATATCACATATCGATTAGCAGGGTTCAATACTTAAAATTCTTACATGACAAAGAAAACTAAGTATGCAACCCCCAAAGGAAGCTCTTTCTGTTGTAAGTACTTTAATCCTACCAGAAATTTTAAGAATTCACAAACCAGACAGAATATTTAAATCAGCTACACAGAATTCAATAAAAATTCAGACCGGCCCAACTGTTAAACATCATTTTTAATTAAAAGAATTTAAATAACAAATGCTATTAATCTCACCTTTCAAAACTATAACTGGTAACTGTGAATGACTAGAGAAATATTCTTTGTTGGGGGAAGACAATTTTAAAAGTATACATAAATTACAAACTATAAGCATGCTTGAAAATATCAGTGTTTCTGTATTAGAGATTAATTTTTAAAGGTATTACATTTTTAGCTTCATATATATTTTTTTTCTTCTGTAACTTTGGTTGAAAAAAAGACCCAATTTTAACTGAATAATAGAAAATAAAAACAAAATGTTCTTCACAGTGATATACCATATAATGTATTTTTAAGGAACTTTTCAAAAATACACCAACTGATTGGCTTTACTTGGTGACACAGTTTTGGACTGCAGGGGGCAGAAGGTGCTGGAGGGCGTTCCTACAGGAAAAGCAAAAAGCTCTAAAGACAAAGTAAAGCAAGTTCTAACAAAAGAGATGAATGATTTTGCAAATTCACTGTAGCTCAAGGATTAACAATCATCAGTACCCAAGAATCCTAAGTTTTAACTGCTATGTGTTTGAATTTCCCCTCCCCTAAAGATTTAATTAAGCTGTTTCTTTTTTTAAAGTTTAAAGAAAGGGCATATTGAAAACTGAAACTGCTTTCACTGCTGAGAAGTTGAGAAACTTTCAAAACCCATACTGAAATTTGTGTGAACTATTAATAAAATACCTTGAGATTATAAATGATTTCCTGTTTCACGTTTGCCCTGATAACTAAGGAAATCACTTCTAAACACGTGTCAAGTTAATTGAATAACTAAAGCAAATTTGAATAAGGCAATTTGTTTAAACTCTCCAACGTCTGAAAGCTTCAAGGCTTTTATTTCCCTCTTCCTTTTTTTTAATCTGGAAAAAAGTGTGGAAAATTGCTCATTGAACAGTGAATTCCCAACTGTAAATTGGTAATAACAAAGAGTTTGAAACAAGCAAGTAAACAACAACAACGGAAAAGAATAAAAAGCTCAAGAGTGTCCTTTGATCTGCTTGCTTCATTTGACAAGAAGCTTGATCTTTTCCAATAGGTTAGTGACATACAAAAGCAGGTTTCCGTTAAGCAACACCAAACTAAGGCAAGACTTCACTCTGTTCTCAGTTCATTTTGGGGGTAGAAAAATGAATGCCAGGCCTCTGGATTTCTTAACAAATATTTTCAATATGTGCACAAAAGCTGAAGTAACAGGAAGTTAAAGCCTTCAGTGCCTTGGCTTGGGCCAGCTGATATTTCACTGCAGCTAAACCACGTTTATTGCTGTCAGGACTGTTTTCATTAAAACTCTCCCTCCTGATTGTGGCTCAACTTGGAAAAACAAAGACTTTTCCTCGTTACTCATTTCCTACAGTAACAGAGCTTTTGAAAAGTTTCCCGGTTACGATTTGTTTCCAAACGTCCTGCTTTGCTTACACTTTAAAAATTGTGGTGTAGGAGGGGGGCAGTGGTGGGTGGGGAGAGAGGAATCAAAAGCCTTTTACTCTATCCACATACAAGGAAATGCTGTTTAGAAAGCCACAAGATGGCTCGTGGATCCCACGGCTCTGAGAAGCAATCTTGCTTCTCTGCACTTTCTTTTTCTGAATAGCTCTGAAACATCAAGGGGGAGGGGGACTGAGAAGGTGGTGGTGAAGTTGGATTTTTAAAAAAATGTTAAGAATCTAGTAATAAGACTAAAGGAAAGTTTAATAATTAGGTAAAGGCAAATCTAACCTAACTAACGAGTCTCCTGATCAGAATACCTCCCCTCTGGAGAAGCAAACAGGAATCCAATTTAACACCCAAGTTACTAAATCCACTGTGCGCTTGGCCGCCCCCAAAGAGCGATCCTAAAGCAACATGATCAGGAACTGGGACCAAAAAGACCGGGAGCATTTTCCTTGTCAAACCTTCCTTCTGCCTGTTTTTAACCCACTTTAGGTGATCTTTGGGGGCCGTCTTCAGTTTTCTAAGAGGACACATTATCATCACACGCCGGTTTACTAAAACCCGTACCCTGAAACTGAACTGAAAGTGCCTGTGTCTTAAGGAAACTTGAAAACATGCTCAGACTTTTCTGTAGACAGACAATAGGCCGAGACTGACTTCTGGAGCCCTACCGGAGCGGACAGGCAAGACTCCCTTTCAGCCCCAGGTAATCTTGGACAGGAGGAGGCAGGACCCGGAGGCTCGCGGGGAGAGGGAGGAGCCCGGAGGAGAGCAAGCCGCTTTTGTTCGGCTCCAACTGAAAACCGCCTGCAAACTGTTTTGAGTTAGCACGAGCAGAGGACCTCTGGGGCTTCGGGTCACTAGAGAACTAAAAATGGGGTCGTGGATCCCACATCCTCAAGGTGCGGGTCCCCGATCCCGGACGATTTGTCAGGGAAACCTAAAATGGGAAAGAAAACCCCGGCAACCTCAGCAGTCTCTGCTACCCTTCAGGGAGCCGAGAAGCAATTGCAAAGTTTCCTCTCCAACACGTCACCTTTCATTGTTTCCATGAGTCGGCGCAGAGTAGCAGATCCTCGGTGCGCCCGGGGCTGGGGACCACGGATTCCCCCANGGGAGGAGGGAGGGGTTCGGGGGTGCCTGAGCCGGGAGGGTAATCACAGCGGCCCCCGCCAGAGCTCAAACAATGGGGAGGGGGCCGGCGGAAGCCCAGTTTTGCATTCGGCGCACTCGAACCACTCAAACCCTGAACCCCCTCTCCCCACACCTTATGCTGGCAAGTCCTATCAGAACCCAGAGCGCCTCCTATTAAGAGTGTAGATCTGTCAGCCTAGTATCAAGGATGACACGGCTTTGCAGAGACACCCGGACGTTCCCCGCGCGTTTTCTCAGCACCAAGTTAAACGTCCCCAACTGTAAACGCCCACGTTCTCACTCTGTCCTGCGGGGAGGGGTCCGCAGGGAGTTCTACTACCAAGTGGCACGTTTAATGTTACTCTCACTGGGGAAGCCTGGAGGGGGGGGGACAGGGAAGTTCCGCGTGCCTGAGTCTCCCACAGAAGCACATCAACAGAACTCTAAGGTAAAAACACAGCCAAAGGAACCCTACAGGGAGTGCGGCTGCCCCTTCCGAACCTCGTTCCGTTGGAATTGCAGTTGCTGTCCCTTTCTGAAAGAATGTGGAGTTACCAACTCGAGGAAGCTCCCGAGCATGCGCAGCAGCGCCCCCCGCCCCCGGTCCTTGGCTTCCCCGAGCGATTAACTTCTGTTTTGAACCACTCCACATAAATCACAACAGAAAAGCCAACTCTAGTCCACGACGGAACACTCAGGGGACCTCCCAGCGAGGGACTCAAAAGTTAACTTCAAAAGAGACTTTACAGTCTTTGACCTTTCAGGTGTTTTTCCCCCCCTGTGTATTTTGTTTTTAAACCAGACAGACGGCAAGTTTTAGTTGTAAACCGTCCAGAACGCTTCGTGGAAACAATGACAGCCTCGCTCTTTGCACTTACAACCTAGCCTGCTTGTCACACTTGGACACATTTTGACTGCATGCAGCTTTAAGCAGCTTGCCCGGTGTCCTAACTCCTCATCTTGCCCCAAATCCATCGTGGGAAAACTTAAAAGCTGGGAATTTTTTAGAAGTCTAGCTTTCCAAAGCCATGTACGCCCAAGGGCGATGTGGGGGTCCGGGATCACATTCCTTTGATTGTGAAAAACATCTCATCCCTAAAAAAGGGTACCAGGGCCCACTGGGTCGTAGGGGCCCCGGAACCGAACTTTCACACAAAGGCACCGCGGCCTTGGTAGCTCCGGATCCGGGCCAGGAAAAGCTAGGTGGGGTCCCCCGACACCGACCCCACACCCGCCGTCCGCCAGACAGAGCTAGCAGCCACGCGGCGGCTGGGCCAAGCGTGGGGTGTTGGTGGAGACAATGAAACTTGGAGGCGCACAAACAAGGCGCTGAGCGTTGATTCTTGACAACGTGCCAGCAGCGTGGAGAGGCTCGGCTCCCCACAACAGCCCTTCGTGTTGTGTCTAGAAGGAAAACAGCAACTGCCGTTCCAGACACAGCCTCAACAAAGAGAACGGCCGCCGCTCCAGCCCTAGAGCCCCTGGGCGGAAAAGTCCACCAAGTCACTTTCGCCCCCAGTCTAGCGCAGCGCGGCCCGGCCCGCGTGTTTCTCTGGGACTCGCAGCCCCGGTGCGCACAGCCCGCGGCCGCCTTACCTTTCTTGCTCTTCATTCTGTAACTCCCCTCCCAGCGGAAGGCAATGCTGGGGTCTCGAGGGGCCAGGAGCCGGGACACAGCGGGCAAGCCGTCGTCCTCCTTCACTGCAGACTCTCCAGCAACTTATAGGACGTGCTCCAGCCGTTATTGCTAAACAAGGCGCTTGGATCCCAGGCGCCTGCTCCTTGGGTGGAATTCAAGTGACACTTGGGCTTCCTCCTGCCGGGATCTTCTGGCAGCCGGCCGGGGGCTCTCCCTCACCCAACTCGCTCCCCTCCCCACTCCGCTCCTTTGTTCCCGGCTCCTGCACGGCGCACCTCGGCGCTGTCAGAGTGAGAGGCGAGGAGGGAAGGTACAGGAGGTCCTGCCTCCGCCCCCAGCCGCCCGCCCCGTCCCCCGCCCGTCCCACCGCGCCTCCGCCCCTCCCCCGCACCTTTCAGCTGGGGTGGACTGGACCGAGCAGCGCGGCCGCTCTGACCTGGCCACTGTCACCCGTCCCTCACAGGGGTGGCGGACCCTAGAAACACTATCACGCCTGCCTGCTGCGCGTGCACCGCCCGCATCCCTCGCCCGGCGGCGGAGACACCAGCTGAGAGTTCCGGGTTTTTCCTTTGGGCCTTTCTTCCTGAGGCTGGCGAGAGTGCGTTTGGTTAGGAAATTGCAACAGATGGGAAAAAGGACGCCCCCTTCTTCCCCTCCTCCACCCCAGGGAAGAAAAGACTCGCCCTCTTGTTTTTGACAGCTGCCCCACACTCCTCAGTCCCTGCTTGAGCCGCACAAGACAGCCGCTTCTGATTCAAGGGGCGGGGCACAAGAGGAAAAGTATTCGGGACAAGAACCAACTTCTTCCAGAATGTGCGGCTGCCATTGACACGCGGGCGCGGCGCGGCGCACCCTTCTCCTCCCGGGGCTCTTCCTCCAACAACGACAGTCGGAGGTGGGGGGGTGGGGATGAGACAGAAACCCTAGGCGAATGTCTGTTCCCCCGGGCTAAAGCTGTGAGTTCCGGATTGGATTGCAAGGCAGTTTCGAAATCTAACACGTTGCGAATAGACACTTGTCATGCTCACATGCTCTTTAAACGTCTCTGTCTGGGGACTGCCCGGGCGCGCGCCCGCCCTGCTGCTACTCGGCCCGACCCCTCCACCCCCGGACCCCGGCAGCTGCCGCCTTTATAGCAAAGAGGCGACCACGCCGTGACTGCTCATCCGTTTTGGTAAACAGTGTCTACTTTTAGGACTTAAATCCCGCTAGGGGACCCCTCCTCCCCTTCTGTATTTCAAACAGAAACTAGCCATTAAGTAAACACATGTTCCTGTGGGTTTATTTTGGTTGAGTTACGAGGACTCCAACAGGAGTTCCTTGATGAAATTCCCCTTTTAAAAGACCAGATGCTGTTTGGCTGATTTCTAGACACGCATGACCTCTCCTCTGGGTCTAGTTTTTTTTTCGCGTGGGTATGTCCCGTTGTTCTGAAGCAAAGCAAATGAACTGTCATACACCACGGTTAGACTTTCTCCATCACTGAAAAAGAAAAAAGAAAAAAAAAAAAAAGACACCCTAAACGCAAATCAGCCTAGTAAAAGACGTCAGCGCCTGGGTCTGTCTCCAGTTTCGGCTCTGTGGCTGTTTTTGTTTTGTAACCTCGTTGGAGATCCCGGTAGGAGAAAGCTCCGTGGAAATAAGGTTAAACCCGAGAAGGACTAAAGCAGCCAAAGAATGACTAAACTAGACTTTGGAAACTGTTTCAGGATTACGCTGAAAATTAAAGCCAGCCTCCTTTGCGCCCCCTTCCGAAAGACACCCCCGCCCCAAGAGTGCGTTACGGCCAGGGTTTAAAAAGCTTGGGTGGTTTTTCCAATTACAGGACTTAAAATGAATCAACAAGGAAAAAAGCGTCACTATAAGAAGGCAGCAACCTTACGATTTTTTTTTTTTTTCCTTCTGTGGTTTGCCGACTGCTCGGCCCAGAAGAGAACACACATCTAAAAGCACGGGAGGCAGCCAGAGGAGGGAGGACAGGGTCCTGGGGAGAAACCACCAGCCTGGAGCTAGCTTGCAACTGCCTGGAGCCGAGTTCCTTCGCCGGGCCTGGCTGCAGATGAATCAGCTGCTGCGCCCTAGTGCGGGACAGATGTGGCGCGGGGAGGGGGCCGGCTTGCCCGGCGCCCGTTAGAGGGCCGCCTAGTTATTTCATTTGAAGGGTTGTTTGTTGCTGGGATTGGTGGCTCATATCCGCTCGGGAACCAGGAGAGGAGGGAGGAGAGACGCAGGGAGGAGGAGCCGGGGGCCAATGCCGCAGCGACTCCGCGGTCTGAGCGGCAGGATCCAAGCCTGGGACCGGACGGTTACTGCGGAGACGCTTTGTTTGCTAACTTCGAAAGCGCCTTCGGTTGCCTCCACTCTTTCGAAGCCACTCTACAAAACAAACCTTCGGTCCGTTTAACCCTCCCCTTGCCTGCTTTCGGCAGCCAGAGACAAAAATGTTTCCTTCTTCCCGGTGGTTATCCTTGGCCACGGGGTGGCTCTCATTATGTACACAAAGGTAGCTTTACTTTGGTCTAAGTGAATTTAGCTAATTAATGCGATTCTCCAGCAACCGAGATGGAAACCTAGAGTCAAGGGAGTTTACAGCTTGAAAACAAACTTTACAGGGCAAGGGGGAGGGGTGGAGAAAAATAAAAAGCCTCTTTCAAATTATAAGGAGGAGGAAAACGTGGAGACTTAAACTAACCTTGGCTAGAAAGCCAGCTTGCAACGCACACCTTTTGCTCGAAGCAGTGTTTATTAAAGCTGGCGGGATGCTCCCAAAAGAAACATAGGCACAATTCTATGATGCAGCTGTAGCTTGATAGCCTCCCTGGTGCATGTCACCCCACTCCACCCCCAACGCTAGTGCCAAACTTATGAGGAAACCAACCCAAAAAAATGATCTCTGAACTCCAGCAATTGCTTTAGGATATTTTTTGCTTGCTTGCTTTTGTCAAGGTGGAAAAACAAGTTTCCGTTCTGGCTCTGTCAGTCTTTAAAGTGTCAGGGCCTCTCTGTAGAATCGATTCAGTGACTTTTAAGATTCCAATGCTTAAAAAAAATTATGTGGACTCACATTTGCTACATATTATTTGCTGAATCCATCTGAATTTTCATTGGATTGGGAAATTGCCTGCCTGAAATTGAGACGTTGCAGGTTTTGGGGAAGGCTGCTGATAAAAAAATTTTCACCATTTTTTTTTTCTTTTCAGGCACACACGCAGTTCCATTTGGTGTCTTATCTTTAGAAGCTGCCTCAAGGCCAAGCAAAGAAACAAGAGTTGTCATTAAGTTACTTTTCACAGCTTGCAAAAACTCAGATGGAAACTTGGAAAGGCAAAGAAGCCAGAAAAGTATATCAATGAATGCAGTTATTATTTTTGATACCAGGTCCATCAAATGATTGGAAGATATATTTGTTGTATTTCTTTTTTTTTTTTTTTTAATTCATTGACTTTAATTCATTGATTAGACATGATTTCCATCAGGTGCTGTGTCCTAGGTGGGGGGATGATGACTCACAATCTTTGGATCCCTTTTGCTTCTTGTGTCTAGAAGGCAGATATTTTTTATAAAATATGCAGACTCTTGGGCTCCAAACACTGCACAAGGGGCCTATAATCATCTTGTCACATCTCAGGTCAGAGGGTCTTGGCTGTTTATGAAGAAGCTGACCATTGTCTTTTCAAGGGCCTGGGGCTGGGCTATGGCTCTTGTGGTGATTTTATCAACCCCAGCAGGATAATTCTCCTCCTTTTTGCTGCATGAATAATGTAACTGGTGCTACTACTTTTCTCCTACTCTTCACATCTCTTTCCAGTCCTCCTTTCTCCTCTGTTGTTACTTCTCTTTACCTTAAGTGGATTTTGGAATCCAGGAGACAGATAGCAAACTAATTTATTAAGCCCAGCATTTACCTCCTTTATTCTAAATATCTCCTATCTGCATGTGCTTCATAAATTTATGAAATATTTAATTTAAATGATCTTATTTCATGTAAGTTTTTTTTTTCTTGAAGTCAAGATAAATAACACATTCAAATGCAACACAGCTAAAATGCATAACACTAACTATTGGACATACATTATCTGGCTCTAAATCAAGTGATCTCTAGGAAATCCTGTGAGGAAGGCAGAGACTGACCTCAGATTACAACATCAAAGGATACCAGAGACATCATAATCTCCTGGACACTGGGGGTTGCTCTCTGAAATCTATCTCTGGTTTTCTAAGAGGCTATATCTTTCAATGCACCTATCTTTTGTGACTTTTTTTTTTAATCTCCTTTTTTTTTTTTTGGTGCCACTGAGGGTGAAACCCAGAGCCTCACACATATATAGGCAAGTAGTATGCCACTGAGCTACACCCCCAGCCTAGACTCATTTTTTAATTAAAAACAACAACAAAAAAAGACTTCTCAACAAATCAGGGAAGAAAAAAGAACTATGCAAACTGAGATATGAAAGACCTCCTGACTGCACCCTCTTACCTTCCATGTGGGTATTTATACACCCATAAACCTAGCATGACCCCTTGGGTCAATGAGCTAAAAAACAAGATTTTTCATCTTAATTTCGTGTTTTTAAGTCCTTCTGCCTAGGCCTATCCTTCATCCCTTGTTTCGTGTCTGACAGTTATCAGTCAAGACTTGGCTTATATTTCACTTTTTTAGAGGAGTCTTCTCTGACTACCTAACCTAAATCAGGTGTCATGTGTCTCCTGCCCCTCCATCCCGCCCCCATATAGCTCAGGGTTTTTTAGCCATGATCCTATTGACATCATTTGGGGGCTGGATAATTCTTTGCTGCGGGTGCTGTCCTGTGAACAAGATCACTGGCCTCTAGCCAGTATGTACTAGTGCATCTTCCCCCCAAATTAGGACAAACACCCATCTCCAGACATTGCCAGGTATCCCCTGAGGGGTTAGAAATGGGACAAGAGTGGTCATCCTTTGTTGGAGACCATAAAGCTAGCTCAACTCTTTCCTTAGTTCTTCAATTAAACTACAGTTTTTAATCATTTCATTTATGTATTAAGTTTTTCCCTCTGAACCCTCACTAAAGTACATGATCATTATTAAAACTTTATGCACTTAGCATAGTGCCTAAAATATGATAGGTACCCAATAAATATTTATTTAACAAATAATGCGTGACAATGAGACTATAAACATCAAGAAGAACGTAATTATTTATTGTTTAGAACATGCCAAGCAATGTGAAAATACTTTCCTTGTTTTACCATATTTATTCCTGAAAACATTCCTCAAAAGTACTTCTTCTTTTTCTTATTTTGTTTTGTGACTCACCAAGGCCTGGTGCATGCTAGGCAAGCATTCTACCACTTGTCCTATACCCCAGCCCTACTCCTTATTATCTCCATCTTACAGATAAAGAAGTTGAAGTCTAGAAGAGTTAATTTGTCCTGCCAACATGACCCCTTGGGTCAATGAGCTAAAAAATAATGACATTCTAAGATTTACTTTTTCATTTATTTAACAATTTTCTCAGCAGTGAGCCCTTAACAGTTTTCAACTTGTAGGCAATT
Source organism: Marmota marmota marmota (assembly GCF_001458135.2). Taxonomy (NCBI): domain Eukaryota; kingdom Metazoa; phylum Chordata; class Mammalia; order Rodentia; family Sciuridae; genus Marmota; species Marmota marmota. The sequence continues at coordinate 46,462,201 of NW_025999990.1, read as the reverse complement.
ATATGTAAAATATACAACAATTAACAGGCTATAGGCAGCAACCAATTGGAAGGAGCCTCTGATTGTGTACCAAAACACACTGATATGAATGAACATCTCAGCATATTGTCAACTTGTATGCAAATCTCTTGAGACTTGTGGGAGCAAATATTTTTAGCAGTCTCCAGGAGGTGGAATAGCTGAATCAAAAGGTGTGTGCATTTAAAATTTTGGCAGATCTTGCCAAATTGCCCTCCAAATGATCTCACTTATTTCAAATCCCACTGAAGGTATTTGAGATCTTTTTTTTCTATACTCTTGCTAACACTGCATATTATCAATTTCCAATTTGTTTGTTTACTACGTAAATAAATGGAACCTAATTTTTTAAAAATTCATATTTCTTTGTTTAAGAGGGTAAACCTATTTTTGTTATATGTTTTGATCATTTCTAAAATTTCTTTTTTGTTATGGTTTGGATCTAAAAGTTCCCCCAAAGGCTTGTATGTTGAAGGCCTGGTCCCAATGCAGTAATGTTCCCTGGTGGGGCTTTTGAGAAGTGATTGGATCTCGTGAGCTGTGATCTCATCCATGGATTAATCCATAGGTGTGTTCATAATGGAATGGACTATTGGGAGGTGGTAGAAATTCTAGGAGTTAGGGCCTAGTTGGAAGAAGGAGGTCACTGGAGGAATGCCTTAGAAGAGTATTTCTTATCACTGATCCCTTCCTTTCTCTGTCTCTTTCTCAACCTACCCACCTTTCTGGCTGTCATGAGATGAGCAGTTGTCCTCCACCATGCTTTTCTACCATGAAGTTCTGCCTTACCTCAGTCCAAAGGCACTGAAGTCAGCCAACCAGGGTCAGAAACCTCTGAAACAGTGAGCCAAAATAAACCTTTCCTCTTTTAGGATTTTATCACAGCAACAAATTCTGACTAATACATTCTTCTTGCTTATTCATAACTTTTCCCAAAGTTTATATTAATATTGTTTTTTTTTCTGTTCTTTTTTTTTTTTTTGTAAAACAAAAGTCAAGGGTGTTTTTGTATTAGCTTAAAAAAAATAAAAAAGCAATGAACTAATTGTATCATAATTGCAGAGAGACAATATGTTTTGGTTTTAAATATAAATATGTATATGTGTGTATGTGTGTGTGTGTATGTGTGTGTGTATGTGTGTGTGTGTGTGTGTATTTGCAGCCAGGTGTGGTGGCCTATACCTGTAATCCCAGCAACTCCGGAGGCTGAGACAGGAGGATGGCAAGTTAGAAGCCAGCCTCAGCAAATTAGTGAGGCCCTAAGCAATTTAGTGAGATCCTGTCTCAAAATAAAATATAAAAAGTAGCTCAGTGGTAAGCTCCCTGGGTTAAATCTCCTGTTTAAAAAAAAAAAAAAAAAAAAAAGGAATAAGTGCCATATTTTTGCAATTAAAGTCAGACCTTCAGAATACTTTAAGTTTTAAATGTATTTCCTTTCTTTCCATCAAGGGGTTAATCCATTCACATGTTTCCATTTATTGCTATTACTTCTGCCCCAAACTGTTGAAGAATCCTTTATAATAGCAATAAAATATCCAGGAATAAAATTAACAAGAAATATGTGCAAGTTTTATGAAGAAAACTTTAAAACCCTACTGAGGGACATAAAGGAAGACTTAAGTAAAATAAAAGGCAACTTATTCTTTCTAGCAAGTTTCAACAGTGAAATCTATGGAAAGATAGAGTCTTCCAATGTCAATCTTCAAACTGAAAAGCAATTTCCACTGAAATAATGACAGGGTTTTTTGGTGGTTGTTGTTTGTTTTGTTTTATTTTTGAGATAGGAGTCTCCCTATGTTGCCTCGGCTGATCTCCAACTCCTGGGATCAAGCAATCCTCCTGCCTCAGCCTCCCAAATAGCTGGGACTACAGGCACATGCCAATGCACCCAGCTTTGTTTTGTTTTTTAATTGACAAAGGCAGGCTACAGTTCATGGAAATGGAACATCTCACCATAGCCAGGGAAAGTCTAAAAGAAAAGAGCTTGGAGTGGGGAAGGACAGAGAAAGTCTTTTCAGATATTTAAGTTCATTTTGGAGTTTATATTTAGAGTATTTAATTTTGTACTGAAAAACATACGAAGAAGAAAAATAAATAATGAAACAGATTATAACATATATGAAGACTTGAATTTTACACAAAAGGCATTTCCTATTAGGAAATGTATTAAATTGGGACAATTGACTAACTTTAGTTAAAAATATAGCTGCGTCAGTTGTGACACAAACCTGTAGTCTCAGTTACTTAGGGGGCTAAGGCAGCAGGATGGTTTGAGCCCAGCCTGAGCAACATATGAGACTCTGTCTAAAAAATCAAATAAATATGAAGCTGTATCTCTGTCTCCTTTAGCAACAATAAAATTCATCTGAATTTTAAAAGATGAAATGTAAAGGTAATTTAAAATACAACTATGTCTATTCTAAAACACTGATTCTCAAAGCAGCCTGCGTATACCAGTTTTGCCTCCCAGGTGACATTTGACAATGTCTGGAGACATTTTTATTGGTCACAATAGGAGAGGAAAGGAAGCTATTACTGGGAACAGAGGCCAGGAAATGCTACCTTATTCCACCATGCACAGGACAGGACAGTCTGCTACCTACAATAAAAATTCTCCTATGCCAAACATCAGTAGTGTCAAGGATGTGAATCTTTCTTCTAAAAGAAAGCATCTGATCTTGGAGTGGGGAAGGCCTTTCAAATCAGAACATGAGGTCAAAAAAGAATAAGAGGTCTAAAGAGTCATATGCATTTTTTTTTTAAGAACTTTTTTTTTCCCCAGAGAAAAAAATCTATAAAATTCTCAACAGCAGCCGGATGCATAGCACCACACCTGGCTGGGGAGGCTGAGGCAGGAGGATCATGAATTCAAATCCTCAGCAAAAGTGAGGCGCTAAGCAACTCAGTGAGACCTTGTCTTCAAATAAAATACAAAAAATAGGGCTAGGGCTGTGGCTCAGTGGCCAAGAGCCCCAGTACCATCTCTTCTTTCCCATTTTTAAAGTGGTGGAAAAAGTCTAAAGGACAAAGTGTACTAAAAAATTGTAATCCAAATAACAAAAAGAAAAGAAAGGAAGAAAAAAGAAAAAGGAAAAAAAAAAAACCACAAAAACATAATTTTGGTGTTACTACTAAAACAATTAAGTAAAGCTCATTAAGCTGACTTGGTTACTAGATTAGTAGCATACTGGTTTGTCACTTAACAAGGGAGAAAATTCTGCCAAAAGCATTGTTAGATGATTTGTGCAAACATCACAGAGTATGTCATTACAAACTAAGACAATTAGAATGTCATTAGGCCATATAATCTTATGGGATTACCTTGGTAATATGTAGTCCACCCTTATCTGAAATGTCATTATGCAACCCATGAGTCATTGTAAAAGCAAGGTACAGAACATTATAGTATCCTTTTTGTGTAAAATTTTTGTACGCCAATATTTTTTTGTGTGTATGGTGCTGAGTGGGAATAGAACCCAGCTTTTGCATGAGAGACAAGCACTCTACCAACTGAGCTATATCCCCAGCCCCACCAATATTTTTGTGGGAGAAGGGGAATTACCGGGGAATGAACTCAGGGGCACTTGACCACTGAGCCACATCCCCAGCCTTATTTTGTATTTTATGTAGAGATCACGTCTCACTGAGTTGCTTAGCACCTTCACGAATCACGTATAAAAATCTGAGCCAGGACCTATAATGGGACACAGTTGTGTTTGAGGCCTCTTAGTGTGACTGCTGTAATCCAAGAGCCTTTGGTGGTTAATCATTAACAACTGTGGATAACCCTTATTGACACTTTGGGTGCTAATTATTCTTTTTTTTTTTTTGGTACCAGGGATTGAACCCAGGGTCACTTAACCACTGAGCCACATCCCGCACCCTTTTTATGTTTTATTTTTATATTTTATATATGTTTTATATTTATGTTTATATTATATATCTATATCTATATCTATATCTATATCTATATCTATATCTATATCTATATTTTTTCAATTTATTCTCACCAGCTGCTCACGTTGACCAGATGAGCTGGGTTCAAAGGAGCTGGCTGCACAATTAAACTAAGAAAACGGCAAAGAAATTACACAACACATGGACAGGAGTTTCTCAGGTCGAGGGTGGGACTGCTGTGTGTCCTCTTCCACTCTGGAAGGCAAGAGAGCATGTACCCACCCGGAATCTCTTAATTTTATAGTGGGGACACAGAAAGAAGCTTTGATGGAATGTTCTTCACCAAATAAGGCAGGGGATAGGTTTCAAAGAGGGGTTGTCCATCCCATTGGGTAACACCCAGTCCAGGGTTAGAGCAAACTTCTTTGCAGGGTGAAGGTGGAGGCCACATGCTCTGCACAGCATGTAACATGCTATGCCAGACCAAACACACCCCTTCCTCAAAGCTGAGAGAGGATGCTCAGCCCATGGGCAGGGCAGTCCCCCACAATTTATATACTTAAGTGAAATTCAATGTTTTTATCAAATGTCACAAATATTTATTACAATAGTACACTAGATGAACCAATACATAGTTTTCAATATTGTTCATATCAATGGAGCTTATTTTATTTTATTTTTATTGGTTCTAATCAGTTACACATGACAGTAGAAAGCCCTTCTATTCTTTGTACACAAATGGAGCAAAAATTTTCACTTTTCTGGTTGTACATGAAGTAGAGTCACACTATGTACGCAATTATACATGTACCTAGGGTAATGATTTCCACCTCTTTCCACCATCTTTCCTACCCCTTTGCCCCTTATGTTTTATTTTGAGACAGGGTCTTGCTAAATTGCTTTGGGCCTCACTAAATTGCTGAGGCTGGCTTAGAACTCATGATCCTCCTGCCTCAGCCTCCCAAGCTTCTAGGATTATAGATGTACACCACCGTGCCCAGTTATTCATCACCTTTTTTTTTTTTACAAGAAATAAGAACAAATGCTGTCAAACTATTTATCAAATGGTTTGTAAATAGTAAAATTTAGAAACGTTTATCCTAATATAGGTAATTTTCTATAGATTTGGCCACCCATTACAACATGTAAAAATAGGGCAAGATGTTTTTCCTTAAAATGAATTAAATGCTGTCAATGAATAGGTGATATCAGCATAACTCCTGAAAATCCTGGAACATTTAAGTAAAGGCTTTTTAGACAAGTGATATATTGTAAATGAGAATAATCTGTTATTTCCCAAAGTGTTTGTCAATTTCAGGCTACCCCAAGATGTCATAAAGAAGCCAAAACTATTCTTCCATATTACCTTAAAATGAAGGAAGAAGCTTATTCACTGGATAAACTTTATTTTTAAATCTATATTTATTTTTTGTGTAGTGCTGGGGATAGAACTCGGGGCCTCACCCATGCTAGGAGAGCACTCTGCCTTGAAGCCATGCCCCCAGCTCGGTTAAACTTTATTTCTAAAACTTTGATCCATGTTATTTTATTTTACTTTTCCAACCCATTTTGGAAGCTCTCCTCACATTTGCAGACTAGGTCAGTGGGATCCCTCCTCCAGGGTGAGAGAAATATCTAAATCAGCCTGAATTTGAATCCCTCCACACGTGATTGACAGCGATGCACACATCTGCTAGTCCTGAATAACTCTTATTAAACAACAACAATAACAAAAACTTAAAAATAGCCAAGTGACTCAAATTCAAGGACTTTGTCATTCCCAGAATGGTTTTGTTTAACTTTTTATTTATGGAAAAAAAAATTTAAACATATCCCAAAATGAGGAAATACTTGTACAATGAATCCCCAAATAGCTATCAGCCAGCTTCAACAACTGTCAACTCTGACCACTCTTGTTCCATCTGTACCCTCACATGCTTGCTTCTTGCTTAGATTCTCTGGAAGCAAACCCCAGACATCATATCATTTCTGGATGAGCTCTTCCCCTGAAAGTTCTGGCTTGCCTCATCAGTAAACTCCTCACTCCCTAGACTAAATGATTTGTTTCCTGTTGGAGCTAAGTAGTCCCAGTTGTATACTCTATTGTCTTTTCTTTCCATCCATTTCTGTTTCAATGGTTAAACATTTTCTTCCCGCCAGAGAGAACAATTCCATTTTATCTTTAGAAGGTGCTTTCATGCTTTTGGTTCTACTAGCCTATTTTAGACCAATAAAGAGATAAAATTCCTCCTTTGGACTGTCCTACTCTCAAATATTTATCTCCATCTTTCCTGTTTGCACTTGTCAGGCTACATGCCTGGGGTTTTTTGTGTTCACAAAACATGTTCACTAAATCAGTATGAATTTAACTTTTTTTTTCCCCTCTTTTCTTTTTAGGGCTGGGGGTTAAACCCAGGGCCTGACACATGCTAGCTAAGTGTTCTACCACAAAGCTGCATGCCCAGCCTAATGTAGATGACTTTAAAGTCACTGAAAACTTCTAAAAAAGTAATGATATTGGCCAAATTATATTGTTACATTGTATATGTATGAATATGAAATAAATCTCACCATGATGTACAACTATAATGTACCAATAAACAATATGAAGGGAAAAATGACTTTAAAGCTAATTATTTTCTCTCTCTGTGTGTGTGTGTGTGTGTGTGTTTTGTGTAGGCCAGGGATAGAGAGATGAGAAAGAAAGGGTTAGAAGGATTGGGTACATCTAGTCTGAAGCTGTTATTGGCCACAACAGCTAGATGATGTCATTAAAAACTCACAAACTTTTTCCAAAAATTTGAAACATGACATTCTGACCATTAGTTTTGGAAAAAAAAAAACATAGAATTTTGAGTAATTTATCTGGATGCTCGACTTTCTTTCCTCTCTTTCTCTCTCATAATTCTTGTGCACACTTCCTATCATTAGAAGTTGCAAATCTGTGATTCATCCTAAATATTTTGTACTTCATGAGAATCCTTTTGGGAGCTGGACATGGCGTGTAACATGGTGCATGCCTGTAATCCCAGTGGCTCAGGAGGCTAAGGCAAGAGGATCTTGAGTTCAAGACCAACCTCAGCAATTTAGTGAGGCCCTAAGTAATTCAACAAGACCCTATCTCTAAACAAAATATTTTTTTAAAAAGTACTGAGGATGTGGCTCAGTCGTCAAGTGCCCCTGGGTTCAATCTCTGATACCAAAAACAAAAACAAAATCCTATTTGGTGTAAAAAAAACATGCCAAGCCACTGTTTAAAAAAAAAAAAAGACAAAACTATTTTTAGGTTGAACCTAAAGCCTTGCACAAGCTTAAGTGCAAGCTTTGCCACTGGGTTACATCCCACCCAGAAGATTTGTTGAGTGAGAGTTGCTTTGCTTTCTACTAATAAAATGGCATATTCATCCTACCTGCTTCTTTATGGGAAGGAACACAGCAAAAACCTATACAAACTTCTATTTGATTAGTCACTGGTCACTTATTTGTCTGATCACAAAGTACATTTTCCAAACAGATTGATGATTCTATAACCACAATATGTTGCTTCCTGCCATCATTTAGTTGAGCTTTCTCATAGTATTTCTTCCAGGCAGCCTGAAATACAAGCCCATCTGTGAGGCTTTGAAACCTAATTCACAAAAGAACATCTCTACTTAAAAAAATTTTTGATAATAGGGCTTGAACCCAGAGGCTTTTTACCACTGAGCTACATCCCTGGCTCTTTTTTATCTTTATTTTGAGATAGGGTCTTGCTAAATTGCTTAGGTTGGCCTTGAACTTGCAATTCTCTTGCCTCAGTCTCTGGAGTCACTGAGATTACAGGTGTGCATCATCACGCCAGGCTTCTGTTTTTCTTTTTCTCTCTTTCTTTTCTTTTCTTTCTTTCTTTCTTTTTTTTTTTTTGTAATAATGTTTAGGAAAAAAAATTTCTAACGTGATTTGAACACATGCTTCCCCTTCCCACTGCCCGCTTACTCTACCACCAAAAAAGTCTCATTATTTAGCAAGTGGCAATCAAACCATTTCGGAATGAAAAAGGCAAAATAAACTTTAGGGAATAACATAAATTTGTACCGCTGGACTTCACGCTATGTAAAGATTTAACTAATTTACTGTTAGGGAATCCTTACTTGGCATTAGGTAAGCTAACAGATTTAATGTACTGGGATGAGAAGTTTCCACTCATTCGTCATTGATTTTATTTATATATATATATATATATATATTTAGATGTAGTTGGTTTTAGTTGTAGTTGGACACAATATCTTTATTTTATTTTTATGTGGTGCTGAGGATCGAACCCAGAGCCTCACACACGCTAGGCAGCCACAATCCCAGCCCTCATTATTGACTTTCTGTAGGATAAGAATGCATGCACAGCACACACCCCAACACTTGGCTACTGATTGTCCTTGAGGAATGTGGTTGAGAAGATTTGAGGGAGTTTGTACTCTTTCTTCCAAGTCAATGAAGTTGAGGGGGGCTTCTAGATTAATTGAATGTCCACTGAAACAAACAAAAAATCAAAAATAAAATCTTGTGCTTCTCTTAGCTTCGTCTATTGAATTTTTGGGCCTTTTGTGAACATAAATGTACATAATGCTGATGTCTGGTTGTAGTAGGATGCCTCATGGGGTTTGGATATGGTTTGGAAATGTCCCCCAAGGATTCGTGTGCTGGGAGCCCTTCTGTGAGGCTTTGAAACCCAAAGGTGGTGGTATTTTTAAGATGTGTGAGATCCTTAGGCCATTGGGGGTGCTGCCTTCTGAATGGATTAATACAGTTCTCATGAGACTCCTGAGTTTTCTTGAAAGGGTTGTTAGGAAAAACAGCAAGCTGCTCTGTCCCCTCATTCTGTTTTTCTCATGATCTCATGATATTATCCTCTCACATGTGCCAATGTAATGCCATCCAGTAGGGGTAATGCAACTAGGGGCCCCTCACCAGAGCCAGAGCCATGTTGTTTGGACAAAACTATCAGCCAAATAAACCTCTTTGCTTTATACATAGTCAACTTTATTATAGTAACAGAAAATTATAACAAGAGTCAGAGCACCTCCTCAGTCTTTTCAATCTTTTGCACACTTTGTGGAGTGAGCTCTTCTACTTTTAACATCATAAAAATCAGTGTCGGGGTGGGGTCCTGGCTCAGTGCTAGAGCACTTGCCTAGCATGTGTGAGGCACTGGGTTCAATTCTCATGTACCACAGATAAAATAAATAAAAAAATAAAAGCTCATCAACAACTAAAAAAAATTAAATTAAATTAAAATAAAAAAAATCAACGTGCTATTTTTAAGTTTCAAAAAGCTGCTGAGATAGTAGTATTATTCAATGGACATATATTGATAAATAATCTTAAGTGTTCACTATGGGTAAAGTATTATGCCAGTTAGTATGAAAATAAATAAGTAAACAGAACACAGATGAATGTATTCAGGGCTTCAGAGGAAGAAAATAAATGGAAAGAAGCAGAGTTGGTGAGTATTTGCTTTGAAAGAGCAACTCAGCTGTTCATATCTAAAGTATTGAAAACGATCACACTCTGTGACTCAGCAATGACATCCTGGGAATTTATACTAAGGTTTAGTTGTCTAATTTGGCAGATCAGGAAATAGTGGAAAGCAAACCTCAAAATGTGTATTGAGGCCAAATTAGTAGCTTGAGGTGGGATCAGGGCCTCATTTTGAAGGGAGTGTCGACTGGCAACAGCAGAGGAAAATGAATTTTGCAGTTTTTTTCCAGAATCAGAGGCAGAGTCTAGTTAAGAAGGTTTTTTTCTGTTTTTGTTTTTGTGTTTTTGGTACCAGAAATTGAACTCAGGGGCACTGAACCACTGAGCCACATCCCCAGCCCTATTTTGTATTTTATTTAGAGACAGAGTCTCACTGAGTTGCTTAGTGCCTCATCATTGCTGAGGCTGGCTTTGAAGATTGCAATCCTCCTATCTCAGCCTCCAGTGCCGCTGAGATTACAGGCGTGTACCATCATGCCTGGTTGGTTAATAGGCTTTTAAAAGACTAAAATGAATCTTTTCATTGAATAAAAAGAAATTTCATTTTGCTTGTGACCATAATTTCTTCACTTGTTTCTTTAAACTTTCCTCCCCATACTGGAGATTGAACCCAGGGACTGGTGCATGCTAAATGGGTACTGTACCTATGAGCCACAAGTCCAGCCCAGGTTCTTTAAGTTTCTAAAAGTAGGACAAGATTGATTGTGCCTTGGTAATTTCTTTCAATATATATTTTTTAGTTGTAGTTAGACACAATACCTTTATTTTATTTATTTATCTTTATGTTGTGCTGAGGATAGAACCCAGGGCCTCGCACATGCTAGGCAAGTGCTCTAATCCTGAGCCACAACCCCAGCCCCCTGTGCCTTGGTATTTGATACTGTGCAATTACTACAGACAAAGCAAAGCAATCACCTTACCTTGGCTTGTGCTATAAGAAAAATTGTATGTAACCCCAATAAAAAAGTGAGGGCTGGGGATATAGCTCAGTAGGTAAAGTGTTCGCCTCACATGCACAAGGCCCTGGATTCAATCCCAAGCACAAAAAAGAAAGATAAATAAATAAACAAACAAACAAATAAGAAAGAAAGTGAATCCATCTAAGGCCAGGTGCCTGGCAGAATTTTTTTTTTTTTTTTTTTTNGCATTAGGTAAGCTAACAGATTTAATGTACTGGGATGAGAAGTTTCCACTCATTCGTCATTGATTTTATTTATATATATATATATATATATATTTAGATGTAGTTGGTTTTAGTTGTAGTTGGACACAATATCTTTATTTTATTTTTATGTGGTGCTGAGGATCGAACCCAGGGCCTTGTACATGTGAGGCAAGCACTCTACCAACTGAGCTACATCCCCAGCCCCAAGTATGTAGTTGTTTAGCACTAAGTAGACTCACATTTTTGTGCAGACATCACCACCAGCTATCTCCAGAATTATTTTCAACTTAGAAAACTGAAATTCTGAACCCATTAAACACTAACTCCTTATTCTCCCTGCTCCCCACAATCCCTAGAAACAATTGTATATTCTAGACTGTTCCAAATGAAGATTTTCTTTTTTCTCCTTCTTTCTATCTTCTTTCTCCCTTCCTTCTTCTCTTCCTTCCTCCCTTCTTTATTTTTCTTTTTGTGGTATGGGGGAATGACTTCAGGGCCTTGTGTTGCTCTGCCACTGAACTATACCCCTAGCGTTTCTTATTTCCTGTTTTGAGATGAACTCCAAGTTGTTGAGGCTGGCCTCAAACTTGAGACCCTCCTGCCTAAGCCTCTCAAGGAACTGGGATTGACAGGCCTGCCCCGCTGCACTCAGCAAGGTTTTCTGTTTTACCTCTAAGAATTTGACTATCCTAGTCCCTGTGGAATATTTGCCCATTTGTGTTTAGCTTATTTCATTAACATAATGTCTTTAAGTGTCTTTTGTTTTGGCACCAGGGATAGAACCTGGAGCACTTAACCACATTCCAGCCCTTTTTATTTTTTTATTTTGAGACAAAATGAGAGTTGCCTAGTGCCGTGCTAAGTTGCTGATGCTGGCTTTGAACTTGTCATCTTCCTGCCTCAGTGTCCCCAGGCACTTAGGATTACAGGTTTGACCCACCATGTCCAGCTCCTGTTATAACATATGTCAGAATTTTATTACTTTCTCAATTACTTTTGCTTTGTAATTTTAAATTTTAACACAATTTCAGCCCTACATAAAGTCAAAGGATACTACAAAGATGCCCCATATGTTCTTCACCCAGATTCATTATTTTCCATATGTCCATTGGTGGACACACAAACACACACACACACACACACACAGTCATTTTCCATAGATAAGTCTTTTTTCTGAGCCATATGAGAGTAAGTTGCAAACACGTTTGCCCTGATCCCTAAATATTCTACTGTGTGTTTCCTAAGAACAAAGATATCCTCTTACATAAATATTATCAAAATTAATTAACATTCATATAATGCCATCACCTAATACAATGGCCGGATTTTTATTTTTCTAGTTGTCTTATAATGACTTTCATAAGAAAACAAGAATTGTCAGACAAAGATCCAATCCAGGATCACACATTGTGTTTAGTTGGCAAATCTATTTGGTCTCTTTTAATCTGGAATAGTTTGACTTTGTCATTCGTGACCTTGGCGTTTTTTAATGTAAAGGCCTGGCATTTTATAGTAAATCTTTTAGTTTGCATTGCCTAATGTCTCTTTGTGCTTAGATAGGAGCTGTGCATTTTTGACAGCTCTATCACAAAAGCCATATTACGCCCCTCTCAATGTATCATAAGAGTTGGCATGTGATTTCAGGGTTGGCTTCTCTTCTTACTAGCAATTTCAACTTTGATCATGTGGTTAAGGTGGGTTCCCCATTGTAAAATTACTATTTTTCTCTTTGTAATTGATAAATATTTTGAAACAAGGTAGATGGCTGTCTTTCAAACATTCACCCTCAAGTTTTATAATATATCATTGCTTTTACATTTATTTATTGATATTCTACCATAGGGAAAGCTTTCCTTCTCCCTTTGTTTGTGGCTTGTTTATTTATTTTGGCCTGGATTCGTGCATTCCTGTTTTATTCAATGAATAATTTTGATGCTTAAAATGTCTCAGATTTGCCAGGTGGGGTGATGTACTCCTGTAATCTCAGCTACTTTGGGGGGCTGAGAGAGGAGAATTCTAAGTGTGAGGCCAGCCTCTGCAATTTAGGGAAATCTTATCTAAAAATATAAAGGGCTGGGGATGTAGCTCGGTGGTAGAGCACCTCTGGGTTCAATTCCCAGTACATCAAAGAAAAAAAAAAAGTCTCAGATTTGCCCTGTGAGTTCTTCAACCTTCTTTATCTTTTTGACAGATCTTGCATCCTTCTTTGAAGACATTTTTTTTTCCTAGCACAACAAAATATTCCAGGTTCATGGTGTATTTTCCCTGTTACAGTCATGGAATCAGTCATTTCTCCAATAAATTTTGGTTATTTTTAGTGGAGTATGGTATTGAGAAACACACACACACACACACACACACACTCTTCTTCATACATTGAAAACACAAATTCATGCTGATACCTCTGGTTTGCATCCAATGCCACAAGACTCAGTTTCCCTTTTTTCATATCTGTGACTTCTTCTCCAACACTGAGAAGGAAACCTGCTTCCCATTTCCCACAAGATAGTTACTACTTGTTCAATCCTAGAACTCACCAGCCGTGCCTCTGCAAAGAACAACCCTACAAAAGATAATTAAATGTTCTTCTTTTCTTTTTTTTTAAAATTTATTTTAATTAAGTATATATGACAGTAGAATGCATTTTGATTCATTGTACACAATTGCAGCACAACTTCACATTCCTATGGTTGTACAAGATGTAGCATTGCACTTTACGTGCATATGTGTATCTAGGGTAATAATGTCCATCTCATTCCACCATTTTTCCTACCCACATTGTTTTCTCTTCTTTTGTCTTAGGGTACAAGGACAAAATACCATGTTTGAAAGCGGCTTGAGTGAGTTCTTTTCCATGTGACAGTTTTTCTTTGGAAATACATTTGATTTATTTTATTTGTAGTCTATTTTATGGTTCCCCTACATTCTTTTGATTTTATCTTTTGTTTTTGGTATGTGAGACATCTGCACAGTTCAAAATGCTACACTAAGTGAAAGGTTGTCCTAGACAAGAGTCAGGCCCACACATTCCTCCACCATGTAGGTAACTCCTCTCGGGCATAGATAGCATTGGTTTCTAGTGTTTCCCTCTTGTGTGTCTTTTGAGGAAAAAAATTATATACATGTATATTTCTATATTCTGTAGTATATAGATCAGTAAATACTATAGATCAGTAAACCTCAAATTTGTTATTCTTAGTGACTCTTCACATTATAGAAAGTTATTAAAGAGTCAAAGAGGTTTTGCTTCTGTGAGTTCTGTCACAATCACTGCATGAGAATTGAAACTATGCCAGGCATGGGGGTACACACCTGTAATTCCAGCTACTCGGGATGCTGAGACAGGAGGATGGCAAGTTGAAGGCCAGCCTGGGTAATTTTGGGAGAACCTGTCTCTAAATAAAAAAGGGTTGGGGATATAGTTCATAGTTAGAGCCCCCTGGGTTCATCCAAGTAAAAGCTGATAAATTCACAATGTAAGCATAAATAGTACACTTTATATTTTTATGAACAAAAACTTTATTAGACAAAAATATAGGAGGAAGAAAAATGGCATTGTTTTGTATTTTTGTAAACTTTTAAGTGTCTGATTCATTTGAAGACAGTTGGGTTCTTATATCCACTTCTTCAAGTAATCTACTGAAATATTGTCTGGGGATGTCACTCAGTGGTAGAGTGGCCTGCCGGGAGAGAACCCCTGGGTTTGATCCCCAGCACCACTCCTCAAATGTTGCTTTGGTAAAAGAATATAAAGAATATGTAGCATCAAAGAGATAGGTAGTTGAAAAAGGGAAGAGTATTTTAACAGTCTTTTCTGATAAATGTGTATGTTCATCTTTGATATCACTCTAAAGCTTAATAGTGATAGGTTTCTTAAAAGTTAGTTGCAATGTGATTCTGAAACCACATAAATAATTTTTTTTGTCTTGTTATTGATCTATTTTTTACTTTGTGTCTTTTTTTTTTTGCTGGGGGTGGTGGTGGTACTGGACATCCAAACCAAGGGCACTTTACTGCTGAGCTACATTTTCAACCTTTTAATTTTTATTTTGAGGCAGGGTCTTGCTAAATTGGCCAGGCTGACCTCAGATTTGCAATCCTGCTGCCTCAGTCTCCCAAGCAGCTGAGATTACAGGAGTGCATCACTGGGCCCAAAAGATTGTGTTTGTTGTTTTTTTTAAATATTTATTTTTTTTTTAGTTTTAGGTGGACACAATATCTGATTGTGTCTTTTAACAGTGCACAATTTTGTAACATTATGCTTCCCTCAGTTGGAAAATAATGGTTAGTTGAAGTATGCAGATCTTCCAAATGTTGACACATTGCATTGTACAATATCAAAAATTACTTTATCAAACAAAAAAAAAATTACTTTATCATGGCTGGAGTTGTGGCTCAGAGGTAGGGCACTTTTTTAGCATGCTCTGGATTCAATCCTCAGCACCATATAAATAAATATAATAAAGGTATTGTGCTCATCTACAACTTGAAAAAAAAAAGTCTTTTTTTAAAAAAATTACTTTAACATCTCTGACCCCATTGGTATCAGAAACTGCAAAGCCCATCGGAGTGAATGGGGAGTTTTCTCAACTTAAATTCAAATTTAATCTCAATTTAATTTAGATTTATTTTAAAGTTTGAATCTGTCCATTATCAGCACTTACTATCATTTGTTTTGCTGAGGTGTTAGGTTCACTCTACTCATATTTAAGAAAATATCTGTTGAAAAACAATACATTCTCACTTTCAAGTTAAACTGGTTTTGTTCCATGAAAAAAATAATTATTCAGTTTGGAACTCAAACAACAGCAGATATACTTTTCCTCAAAATAACAATCATGCTCTGCAAATCAGAAATGCTTCATGTGTATTTTCCTTTTAGCAAAACAGAATAGTAAAAAGACATGTACTCAATGTCATGTTTTGATAAAATTCATCCTGTGGCCCTTTGTGTGAAGCTTTTTTTTTTTTTTTTTTGNAAAAATGTCTTCAAAGAAGGATGCAAGATCTGTCAAAAAGATAAAGAAGGTTGAAGAACTCACAGGGCAAATCTGAGACTTTTTTTTTTTCTTTGATGTACTGGGAATTGAACCCAGGGATGCTTAACCACTGAGCCATATCCTCAATCTTTTTTTTTATTTTTTATTTTGAGACAGGGTCTCACTAAGTTTTTTAGGGCCTCACTAAGTTGCTGAGGCTGGCTTTGAATTTGGCAATTTCCTGCCTCAACCTCCCAAGCCTCTGGGATTACAGGCGTGCACCATCATGCCCGCCCAGCCTATAAGAACATTCTTAAGTGAAACTACCCTCTCTCCCTGCCCCCCACCAGAGGTGTGCAGCAGTGAAAAATACTTGAAGTTTGATTCTCCATTACTTTTGGATAGTCAATGCAAACTTCAGCACCATGAAAAAGGCCATGTCTTAATATTAGTCAGAAAATAGTCTTAACCTCATAGATCATCTGAAAGTGTTGGGGACACTCAGAGTTATAAGGACTCCATTTTGAGAACTTCTGCCAAGGATGCTTTTTACCCTTTGCTTTTTTTAACTTATAGGGGTTGAGAGTGTAGCTTAGTGCAGGCAGGAGGCCCTGGCTTCAATCCTCAGTACTGGGGGGAAGTGGGGAGAAAAATTATATATTTACAGGTTAAAAGGAGACAAAAGGAAGAACAAAAAAACTATAACTTGGATCTGAAAGCCTTTTGCTAAAATCTGCATACCTTTCCTCCAGATGAGCCTGTCACTCTCCAGGCCAGCTCTCTCCCCCTAAGATATTTTCACAGGAAGAAGTTGGGGGTGTGGCACCTGGCCCAGACAGAGATAACCACAGGGGGCTGTAACTTGGGAGACAGAAATATGCCCCACCCAAAATTTATTTCAAGATGACTATTCTGAGAAATTGCAGACAGGATTCATTCTGAAAGGCTGCGTTTGCTACCAAATTGCTAAGTCTATAAATCTTAGCATTACCATAAAATTTTCACTTAAGAAAATACCTTTTGCATCATTAATTGGCCTATGAAATAAGAGATTAAGCAAAGAAATATAAGATATTTTTTGAGAAACCTATAATGTAGGGTACTTTCCAAGGTCATTCTATTGGTCAGAACATGGAGATCATGTCGGCCCAAGGATCCTGATAACCACAAGGTCACCAGAAATGGTCATGTGATCACCAGACTTGGTCATGTGATCACCAGTCATTCCCAGGTACCTTCTATACTAGCTTCTCACCAACTTTCCTTCAAAAGAAGAGCCTGAGAACCCCCAAAAGCATTGCTTACTCGGGAGATGGCCCATATTCTCCCTTGGGTGTATATTCCTCTCTTTCCTGAGTAAGTCTCTATGCCTCTTATTAACACATCCTTAAATTAATTTCTGCAATGTCTGTGAAGAACTTCACAGGTCCTGAACTGAGGTCCATCTCTCCAGGAACTCCTTAAACCTTCTCCAGTGACAGTAGGATTTTATTGGGGGACCCTAAATATGTCACCCCAAAATATAATTCTTTAGTATATTTCAAGATAGCTAGTCTGAGAAAATGCAAATGGAATTAACTGTGAAACCCTGCCTTTTCTATAAGAAATTTACATTTTAGAAAGAAATCTAGATTCGTGTGGTAAACAGTCAGTGTATGTAAATAGTTTTTTGTTTTTTGTTTTTGTTTTTTGAGGGGGATCAAATCCAGGACTTTGCACATGCCACACTTCTGCTATCTGGAAGCCTTCAGAATTCTGTCCTTTTGGGTTTTATGAAGACTTTATTATGTAGTGTCAAAAAACAAAATAATAATGATTTTAATTATAGGTCTAATGAGCTTTAATTTAATTTAATTTTTTTTTTTTTATACTAGGGATTGAACTCAGGGGCACTCAACCACTGAGCCACATCCCCAGCCCTATTTTGCATTTTATTTAAAGACAGGGTCTCACTGAGTTGTTTAGAGCCTCCCTTCTGCTGAGGTTGGCTTTGAACTCACCATCCTTCTGCCTCAGCCTCTAGATCCTCTGGAATTAAAGATGTGTGCCACAGCACCCAGCCCCAGCAAGCTTTAATTTAAGAGTCATGAATCTGAGTAGACTCTATTCTACAAAACAAAGTTTTTACTGGGCAATGGTAGAATGATTGATTTTGCAAGGTGGAAAGAAGGAAACAGAACAACTTAAAAAAAAAAAACTGGTTAACTTTAGGGTTTTTTGTTTGTTGCTTGTTTTTTTTTGTACCAGAAATTGAACCCAGGGGCACTTGACCACTGAGCCACATCTTCAGCCCCCCCCCTTTTTTTTAAAAAACATTTTTCAGTTGTAGTTGGACAAAATACCTTTTTATTTTTATGCATGCTGAGGATCCAACCCAGTGCCTCACCCGTGCTGGGCTAGCGCTCTACCACTGAGCCACAACCCCAGCCCCTCCTCAGTCCTTTTTTTTAATACTTTGTTTAGAGACAGGGTCTCACTGAGTTGCTTAGGGCCTCACCAAATTGCTGAGGCTGAACTCTCAATTCTCATGCCTCAGTCTCCGGAGACACTGGGATTATTGGCATGCCCACCACTCCTGGCCCAGGTTACTTTTCTGAAAAGGCTAAATGCATAGAGGATTTTCATTATTAGGCTGACTCAAATAGTCTGGAATCTCCTCTTTCAAGGAAAAGTTCTCTGTTTGGGGATCTCTTTCCTTAAAGCTTTAGTTTGGTTACATTGCATTTAGGATGAGTGACCCTATTTGATTTGGTCCTACCAGTTTCAATCTAGTGCAGAAACTCAGTTCACAATAATGGCCTCCCATAATTTCTGTAGACACGTGGGCATGACTGAGACATCATAGGCTATGGGTGATCAACTTAGCCTCAGATCCTCCTTCCAGAGGTTGGAGGGTGGGCCTGGAAGTCCTAGCCCTCTAATCACAAGGTGGGTCACCCTGGCCTCCATCCATTCATCTTCTGGCTATCCCAAGAGCCCCGAGCCATCTGTCAATCATTAGCATTAAAAAAGGACATTTTTCACTTTAGAGAGTCCAAGGATTTTAGGAGTTGTGTGCCAGGAAATGGGAACCAAATATGCTTTTCACAATATCACTTTAGAGAAATCTGGCTTGCTGAAGCAAAGATGAGAATAACTTCAGTTACTAATGGCTTCCCTGTTTCCTGTCCCAGATTGGCAAGGCTTGGTGGAACGTCCAGCCCTCGGATTACAGTAAAGATTTACTGCAGTTATTAAGGCTAATGTTATTATTATCGCTGGCTACTTATAATAAAAGTGTCCTAATTAAGACAGATAATTACAATACAATAAGATTATGCTCTTGAACACAAACTGCATTAATTAGTTTGCAGCTTGAGTTGTACTAACAAAGACCCAAATAAACACAAAACAATTTTATCTTTCTCCATGTCACTATCTGAACATAAGCACTTCAGGACTGATGTGGGGGAGACTCAGACTTCTTCAAGACCATTACTTGATAACGGCTCTTTTCATGTCTTCTGAGATGTCTTAGCTTTCATTGCCTCTCAATCCCTTGTCTACCAGGAGGCGAGAAAGGAAAAAAGGGAAATATGCTTGTTTCTTTTAATAGACCAAGACTATATGATATACAGTCATGTGCCACATAAAAGTGTTTCAGTCAAGAACCTGACACATATATGACCATGGTCTCCTAAGATCATATTGCCTAGTGACCTCACAGTCATCTTGGTTTATGTAAATGCACTTTAAGATGTTCATATAACAATGAGATTGCCTAATGATACGTTTCTCAGAAATTACCCATTATCCACATTGTTACTGGTGAGATGTCTAGTTGGAGTCTAGATTCTTGCTTGGTGTCCCGAACAAAAAATTGGGCAGAAGTGACAGACAATGCATAGATTTATTGAAGGCGAAAATAATAGTAAAGTAGAATGAGCTCACTCCCTAAAGTGGATTGGGTCCAAGGAAGAGAGAGGTTCTAGGTCCTGATGTCAGCGGGGTCTTGTTTTCTAATTGAGTTGTGAGGTGTTCTCCTACCGCCATACACATGATTGAAGATCCTGCCTGAATTTTTCCATTGGTCACTTTATGCTACCTAATTAGAACACTGCCCACTTTGTCCCCATTTTTTACTTTATGATACCTAATTAGAATACCAAACTTGTAGGGGAGTTGCCATAGGTGATAAGCCCCCAAAGATGGAGTTGTCATGGTAATAGGACTTATGATACACAGCTCCCATCTTGTATCCCAGCCATTTTATTGTACCCTGCCTCTGCCATCTTGACACCCTAAGAGCTTACCCAACAATATGACTGTATATGATTTCATATCACACTCCATTAACTACACTCAAGTCCCCTGGTCAAACCTAGCAGTTAAGGAGTCTGAGAAGTATAGCCTTTTGGTAAATAATGTGAAATAAAAATTAAAGGAAGTCACTGCTTTGTACTAGGCTACTATTCTAGACCTCCAATAGACCAGACTAAAAATTAAAAAAATGGAGTCTCTCATGCTCATATTCCATATCACAAAACCAAAACTAGGAAATCAGGAGAGAGATAATAGTCTAATATGCCAATATGTCAGTTTCAGTTGGCATAATAAAGTGCCTTTTGCTTTAATCTTCCAAAATTTTTTTAAAAAATAACCTGATATTAACCATCAATTATTTTTCTATCTTCCATTTCCTACTTTACAGGGAAGTAATTTTGAAATGACCAATCTGCTTTTTGGTTATTTGTTTTATTTATTTATTTTTTTTTAAATGGGATTGACCTCAGGGGGAGTTGTACAACTAATCTTTTTAAAAATGTTTTTATTTTGAGACAGGGTCTTGTTAAATTGCCCTGGCTGGCCTTGAACTTGTAATCCTCCTGCCTCAGCCTCCAGAGTTGTTGGAATTACAGGTATGTACCACTGCACCCAGCCTTGATTTCTTGTTCTTCATTTCTGCTTTCTTCATCTCTTCTCAGTCTATAAAACCAACTTCTGTTATACTCGAATTCAGGACCCCCAAAAGACCACCAGAGACCAAGATCGATGTAAGCAGCAAAGAGGTGTTTATTGCGAGCTAGCTTGTTCCTCCGCACGCGCACAGCAACTGGTGACGCTGAGAGGCCCCGAGCCCAGGGTTTGCAGCAGTTTTATACATTCTTTGGGGAAGGCAGGGACTTCACATACATCATAGCATCTCTTAGCAAATCATCACACACAGCGGGAAAATCAAATAACAACTCTAAAACATGATTAGCACATTCACTGGTGGGAACAAGTTGGGAAGGGGTGATTGGTTAGTACAAGAGGGGGATTCGTTTGAATTGATTGGTTTAAGCCATGAGCGGTATACTGCTGAACTACATGGTTTCCCAACACGTTATCAACCACCATAAACTACTGGGGGGTCATCTGGCATCCCAGGTATTTTCCCGGTCTCATGCTGATTAGTGGCTGCTCGGGCTTGCTATGGGTCCCCACCTAGCCTGATTGAGTCAGGGACACCTGGTGCAGCAGATCAGCAGATCTCTCCTGTTATTTGTAGATAAACAACTCAGCAGGGTGGGTATGTGCCTAGGAGTGCTCTGTGGGTCTTTCCAAGGACAAGGGTCACGCCCCCTTCCTTGGACAGGCTTTGCTCTGAGGTAGAGGCTGGTTTTTCACTTCCTCTACCCAGCCAAGCAGAATACTTGTTCTACTTTATGGAATGATGTGCTGCCCAATTCCAGAATGGCAAATAGAGTCAGTTAAGATCTTTGGATTATGTTGGTTGTAATTTTGTCTTTTGACAATAGTCATGTGTTTGAAGAAGAGAGGAGAATGCAGCAGAAAGACAAATAGCAGTCTCTGCCGTAGTCCACTCCTGATTATGAAGACACCCATGCATCCCCTTCTTCATACATATAAGCCACTTTCCCCTGTCCAACAAATGAAATATGTGAAGTCCTCACCAGCTACAGCATTCAGTTCAAAATCCAGATATGCTATCCTCCAGATCAGGCATGTCTATGACTCTTCTGTAAAGTAGAAAGGGCCCAGGAGATCAGGAACCATGGAACAAGAATAAGGTACCCTAAGAAGGTTTATTGGGGGTCGCTCCCAGGGCGAGGCTCATCAGTCTGTTAAAGGGTGAGGGCCAGGGAGGTGGGGGGGCAGGAAAGGCAAGAACGATGCTAATAAGGGAAGTGGGGGTAGGAGGGCCTAAGCCATTTAAATTGCTGCCACCGACAGCAGGTTGACCCAGCCAAGGTTAGGGGCACCATGTCTGGTCAGGGCTGATGCGAGTTGCCAGGGCGATTGCTTCAGCTGGAGGCAACCGTGATGGTTGGGGTCCTTTGCCACATCAGTTTCTGATTGGCCATTTCGGGTCTCCTGAGCCAGGTGGAAAGTCCCCGCCCACGGCCATCATGGAAGGGGAGGGAGAAGGAGGGAAAGCTGCTGGCCCAACATCTTCCATGTGAGCATCCTCTAAAGCATAAGGTATCTGTCCTCCTCACTTTCACCCTCCAACAAGATAGCAGTGAGTCAGGAACCAGTTGATAAAAACTCTTTTCAGAAAAGGAAAGAAGGGGAGGACAACAGCAGTCACTGCAATGGGGAAACTTCCACTGAGCCAGAATTGCAGGCTCCCGGCCCTGGTTATTGCCAAGTATGTTCAATTTGACTCTGTCAGCAGTCTCCTTGCTCATACTTCTCAGTGGCTTTTAGCTTTGCCCCCAGTGGAGTCTTCTATTAGTTATCCCCCACAGCCACATCTGCAGTAGTGTTGAAGGGTACACTCCTGGGTAGGGGGAGCTGGGGGTTGTTGCTTTAAGAGTTGAAGAATCTAGCAGTTTCTAGTGCATGGCCTTCTCTTCAGTCCTCTGGGCAGGTCAAGTAACCACAGTCGTGGTTTTTGCCTCTAAAGTTCTTAAGGCTGAAGACCTTCCTCTCTTCACAACACATACCCTACATTTGTGATACCTTGGTAGATTCCCTGAGATCCCTAGGAGCAACAGCCTTGGGTGGGAAGACAGCTTTGTTATTCTGGCTGGCTCCCACTGCATCTGGTAAAGAATACTTGAGAAAGCCTTTACCTTGGAAGAACTGTCTTCCCTTCCCATTTGCTTTCAAACTAGCTGATTATCTCCTGGATTTTTGTGTCTCATAGGACTTGGCTAAGAGCAAAAAGCAGTCAAAGCACATAAACATTGACTTTTCTCAAACATTCCTTCTAGAGCTAAAGGCCTGACTGGCATGTGAACTATCTTCCAAGATATTGCCGGAGGATCATTTGTCGGAAAGGGTGTAGCTTTTTATTGATAATTTTTAGCATGAATGTATGTTTTCCATCCCTATTTATTTATTTAGGTACTGGAGATTGAATGTAGGATGCTTTACCGCTGATATCCCCAGACTTTTTTTTTTTTTTTTTTTTTTTTTGAGACACAGTTTTGTTAAATTTCTAAGGCTGGACTTGTGATCCTCCTGCCTTAGACTCTGGAGTCTTTGGGATGATAGGGGTGCGCCATTGCACACACACCATCTCTTTTCTTTCAATTTGTATTTTCTAATTTAAAATGGGTTTCTTGGAGACAACACATACTTAGTTCTTATTATTTTATTCACTGTGATACTCTCTGTCTATGGTATTTATGCCATTCACATTTAAAATGATTATTGGCATAACTGGATTAATACCTATCATATTTGCAGTTGTGTCACCCTTGGAACGTTCTGTGAAAGTCTAGGTCCTTGGTGTCCCAAACAAAGAATTGAGCAAGACACATGGAAGTAACAGAGTACAGATTTATTAAAGGTGAAGTTAGCACTGCATTAGAATGGAGTGAGGCTATCTAGCAAGAGCCAGGCTCAAGACCACAATGTCTGGAAATTGGGTTCTTATATCCTGAACTGTGGGATTGTCTCTTCCCTATTCGGACCTATTTGAAGACCTTACCTCATTTTCTCCCATTGGTTACCTTATGATACTTGATTAGAATATTTTCTCCCCATTGGTTACATTAGAAAACCTAATTAGAATACTGCCCCCTTTACTTCCACTGTCATTGTAGAATTTGAACCCGTGGAGGGAGTGGTCATGCTGATGTCCTCAGTATCGGCAATTGTTATGGTGATAAGTCCTCAGTGGTGGAGTTGTCATGATAATGGACTGTTATCAGGGGTAAACTGTCAGGGACAGACTCCTCTCCTTGTTTTGCCCCCCTACAGACTTCTTTCTCATACTCTGTCTCTGCTATCTTGATGTCCCTGAACTCCTACCTAACAGTTGTTTTTCATTTCATTACTCTTAATTCTTGTTTCTTTTTCTTTTTCTTTTTTCACTTTTCCTCTTTGGTTTTACTTGAGCATTTACATGATTCCATTTTACCTCTTTGTATATCAATTATCCTTATTTAACTTTTTTGTTGTTGTTGTTGTTAGTTATTGCCCTAGAGTTTGCAAAAGTATGTATTTACGACTAACACAAGTTCACTTTTAAATAACACCATGCCATTTCATGGATACTACAGTTTCCTTATAATATTTCCAATTATTTCCTCCCATCTCTTATAACATTGCTATTATACATTTCACTATCCAAAAGCTATAATTATCATATATATGTATGTGTGTGTATGTGTATGTGTGTGTATATATATATATACTTTTGTTGTTTTTTTTTTGGTACCAGGGATTGAACTCAGAGGCACTTAACCTTGAGCCACATCCCGAGCCCTATTTTGTATTTTATGTAGAGACAGGGTCTCACTGACTTGCTTAGGGTCTGGCTTTGAACTCGAAATTCTGCCTTATCCACTCAGAGCCACTGGGATTACAGGCTTGCGCCACTAGGCCGGCCTATCTAATATATTATTCCTCTTATTATTTTAAATAGTATTCCTGTTTGATTAGTTAAGAATACGAAAATTAAAAGATTTTATTGTGGCTTATCTCACAGTGTTTCATTTCTCAATATTTTTTTCTTTGTATAGATGCAAGTTTCTGACCTATATTATTTTCCTGTTCTCTGGAAAGATTCGACATTTTATTTCTTTTTTTTTTCTTGCAAGGCAGGTCTACTGAAGATAAATTCCATCGATTTTTATATATCTGAGAAAGCTTTTAGTTCTCTTTACTTTTGAATGGTAATTTTTCTAGATTCAAAATCGTAGGTTACTGCTTTTTTCTTTCAATTCTTTAAATATTTTTACTCCACTCTCTTCTTGTTTGAATGGTTTCTAAAGCAAAGGGCAATGTGATTCTTAATTTGATACCTCTGTAGATAAGATGGTCCCCCCTCCAGCACTTTCTTTCAAGATTTTCTTCTTGTCTGTGATTTTATGCAGTTCACGATCTACCTTGATGTACATTTTTTTCTTTTACACCCAACTTCAGAGAATGGATCTGTGATGTGGCATTTCTCATTAATTTTAGAAAATTCTTCTTCTGTTTCATTTTATCTTTCTTTTTCTCCAGGTTTCCCAGTTAATGTGTGTGTTATACCTTTAGTAATGATCTCACAGTTCTTGGATATTTGTTCCATTTTTTAAAAAAAAATCTCTAATCCCAACTAAAAGTTGGGAAAGTTTCTATGGACATATTGTTAAGCTCAGAGGTTCTTTGTTAACATATTTCTGCTAGAAGGCTGTTGAAGGCATTCTTCATTTCTGTTGTAAGGGTCAGGCGAAGTGTCGGAGAAAGAGACCACCAAGTGACCACTCATGCAATTGGCAGAAGGGGATTTATTGAACCAGCATGCTGGGGCTCCATGCCCACTCAAGAAGGGAAAGCAGCCCAGAGCCCCGAGCAGGGGCTGAGCACTGCTTAAGTACACTTTTTGGGGAGGGCGGAGGGCTTTGTATACATCAGAACAAATCATCATGAGGCGCGGGAAAATTGAACAACAACTCCTAAACATGATTAGTTCATTCATTGGCGGGAACAGGTCAGGCTGGAGTGATAGGTCATTTCTAAACCGGGTACACATTCAAACTGATTGGTTCAGGCCCTGCAAGGCCTACGTGCAACCACACAGAGCCCTTCAGTTATTAAACAACCAAACAGTCAGGGGAAATGTTTACTGGGCGGTTCTAAGCATTGTCTTAACAGCTACAAAAATTTCAGGTTTTGCAGGTAGCATAGAAACCTAACAATACCTAATCCTTTACATTTTAACTCAGACCTTGCAGCTTAGAAACTTTACAACACCCGGTCTTTTACCCTTTAACTTTTACGCTTTAACTTCAATTTCTTTTACCCTTACACTGTTATAGGGATTTTGATTTCTAACATTTTCTTTTGATACTTTCCATTTCTCTGCTTATATTACCCATCTGGTTTTGCATCTTGTCTACTTTTTGCATGAGATCGCTTGGCATTTTATTCATATTTATTTATTTACTTTGTAGTACTGGGGATGGAACCCAAGGATCCTGTATCACTGAGCCACTACCCTTTTTATTTTTTATTTTGAGACAGAGTCTTGCTAAGTTGCCCAGGCTGGCCTTGAATTTGCAACTCTCACCTTCCAAATTGCTGGGATTATAGTTGTTGTTACCTTACCAGGGCTTGTTTTTCATTTTTGATAGTAACTATCCTAACAGGTAGAAGTGATATCTCTTTGTGGTTTTGATTTGCCCTTCTGCCGCAGTCTGGCTGGGCACAAATAACTGAGCCGCCATGAAGCACTTGTAGGTTCAAAACAGCAACTCTTTATTGCCGAACTCCACCAGCACTCCACACACGCTCCCCGGGAACACTCTCACCCTCCACCGGATCCGCATGCACTCTCCCTCCGAACCCCACGAGAACTCCACGGGAACTCCAAAGGAGTGGGCGCCCAAGGCAGCAAAAGCTGCCCTATTGCCGGACAGTAAAGGTCAAATATACAATTGAATACACAGCTTAACATAACCATCATCATCTCAATGGCTCGCTGGCCACCTCTCAACCACTCCCTTCTGGCAATATGCCATGGGTTATCCTGACTCAGCTGTGGCCCTCAACACCCTTCTCTAATGATTCTTGGAGTTGACCATCTTTTCATGTTTTTTTGCCATTTTCATATCATCTTTGGAAAAAAATATCTATTTAGGTCCTTTGCCTATTTTAACATCAGGTTTTTGTCTTGTCGAGTTAGTGACTTATTTTTATATGTAGCAAATAGTCAGATACGCACTTAGGATAGTCTGATAATGGGAATTTGAAGCCATTATGTTTCCGGTTTTTTTTTTTTTTTTCTTTTTCTTTGTGGTGCTGGGGATTGAACCATAGGCCTTGTGCATGCAAGGTAAGCACTCTACCAACTGAGCTATATCCCCAGCCTGAAGCCATTATGTAGCTTGATATTTTTGCACATTATATCTAGCAACAAAAATCAACATTAAAAAAAATTCAATTCATGGCAAAGTATACCAAAAAACAAAGCAAAGCCCCAACTAACTAATCAATCAACAAATGAAAAAATGGAAAGCACTTTATGATCATCTAATATGATCAAGGTCTTCTACATCTGCTGTATGGTTTTGGTGGAAGGAATAATAAGCTATATAAGTTCCAGAGATCGGTAGAATGGGAAACAACTATAACAGAGGTCATAGTCTGGTAGCCATTGTCTTTGATACATCTGGAATGCATTCTGCCATTTAATCTAATTTTATTTTTTTCAATGGTTATCCAGTTCTCCCAACATTATTGATTGAATAATTCATTGTCTCCCCCATACGAATTGAAAAGCAAGGCTGGGGATGTGGCTCAAGCGGTAGCGTGCTCGCCTGGCATGTGTGCGGCCCGGGTTCGATCCTCAGCACCACATACAAACAAAGATGTCTTGTCCGCCAAGAACTAAAAAATAAATATTAAAAAATTCTCTCTCTCTCTCCCCCCCCACTCTCTCTTTAAAAAAAAAAAGAAAGAAAAAGAAAAGCAATCGTATGTGTTTAAACCCATCATGAATAGTCTATTTCTGATTTTCCCAGTCTGTTTCTTTGTTTGTGTTTTTATTCTTGTATCAATATCTCAGTATTAAAAGTATTGTAACTTTGAATGGAATTGTCCACCATTCATTCCTCCTCTACTCTTTAATGTTAATTCTCTTCCCCTAAATTTATAGGTACTAGCCTCCCTTGCAGAAGTCATGACCAGGTTCAAGTCAACAGTGAATGAAATGAAGTATGTAACTTCTAAGTCATCTCTTCAAAGACAACTCTTCATAGGCTGGAATCTCCCGTGGACCGGAATGTGGAGGTAGAGGTCAGCTAGCTTCTATTGGGAGGAAAGGACACCACCCTAGATAGTAATAGCACAAGATGGGAAACATCTGGATCTCTGAATGACTTTGTGGAGTATAGCTTCATTGTAATACTGACCATTCATCTCTGGACAGGTTGAGGAAAGAAACGATACAAAACCCTTCTATTTTATTTGAACACTATGCTTGGTGTCTCTTTGTTTATATCCTACCTAGCAAAAAGCTGTTAAAATAACATTTTTTCCTTATTCCAAATGTAACATATGTGAATGGTAGAACATTCAGAAAACAGTGAACTAAAAGAAAAAAAGCCCTTTATTCCAGCAGCAATGGAGGCTTGAGGTAGGAGGATTACAAGTCCCAGGCCAGCCTCGTAGCAATTTAGTGAGGCCCCCAAACAACTTAGCAACACTATCTCAAAATTAAAAAAAAAAAAAACGAGTCAGGCCTGGTGGCGCACATCTGTAATCCCAACAGTTCGGGAGGCTGAGGCAGGAGTATTTAGTGAGGCCCTCAGCAACTTAGTGAGACCCTGTCTCAAAATAAAACATAAAAATGGGTGGGGATGTAGCTCAGTGGGAAAATGTCCTTGGGTTCAATCATCAATACAAAAAAAGAAGAAGAAGAAGAAGAAGAAAGAAAAGAAAACAAATGTATAATATGTACACTATTAAGAGCAATTTAGAGGCATATATTTCTGTTTTGGTGATTTCTATAGTAAGATAGATGGATTTATAGTGACATAGTTATATGAAGAGAAATAGATCTAGCTATATATAACAAAAATGGGATTATACTCTGCTCTGTTTTAGATCTTAACTGTACCCCAGAGGCCCAGGACTTGTTCCCAAATCATGGTTCTATTGGGAGGTGGTTGAAACTATAGGAGGTGGGCTAACAGAAGTTAGGTCAATGGGGGTAAGTCCTTGATGAGGGTATTGGAACCCTGACTCTTCCTATCTCTCTTTGCTTCCCAGCAACCAGGAGGCCACTGGATAGGCCAACATCTATTGTGCTCTCCCCGCCCTGATGGATTGAGCCACCACAAGCCCAAAGGCAACACAACTAACTGGCCACAGCTGAAACCATGAGCCAAAATAAACCTTACCGATAATAAACCTCCTTATAAGTTGTTTATCTTGAGCATTTTGCCAGCACATACCTGTCGAATTGTGATGTACTTTTTTCACCTAACTGTAGTCATGAACTTTTTCACATTATGAAATAATCCTTTGGATATAACTTTTTTTTTTTTTTTTTTTTTTTTTTTTTTAGAGAGAGAGAGAGAGAGAGAGAGAGAGAGAGAGAATTTTTTTAAAAAAAATATTTATTGTTTAGTGTTTGGCGGACACAACATCTTTATTTGTATGTGGTGCTGAGGATCGAACCCAGCGCTGCACACATGCCAGGCAAGCGCCTTATGGCTTGAGCCACATCTCCAGCCCAGCCCTGGATATAACTTATTTAACAAATCACACATTTTTAGACATTTAGATTACGTTTTTAATGACTATAAATAATGTTGAAATAGAAAAAATATATATTTGTGCTTGTCTGTGATTATTAGGAGAAATTTCAACACATGTAAGATCCATATTCTTGATCAAAGAATTTAGAAAATTCTGGGTTTTTTTTTTTTAAACCTACATTGTCAAATTGCCTCTTAGAAAGAATATAGAAGTACAGTAGAGAAGAGAATCACTTTTTCTCAACCTTTCTGACATTGGACATTGTGAGATTTTAATATATAAATAAATCTTGCTAATTCCTAATTTTCTATGTGTTCAAAGGAACTTTAAAGAAATTTGGGAGAGACTTTATTGGAGTATTGTTATGTTTGAGACATGATGTTTCCTCCAAAAGCTCATGTGTGGGACAACACAAAATTGTTCAGTTGCAAAAGGATTAGATTATGTGAGTTGTAATTTAATCAGTGGATTAATCCAGCCATATGGATTAACTGGATGCTAATGGTGGGCAGGTAGAGTAACCAGAGCAAGTAGGTCATTGGGGGCTTGTTTTTTTTCCCTGGTGAGCAGATGAGCTCTCTCTCTGCTTCCAGGTTTCTACGTCTTAAGCTGCTTTCCTCTACCACACCCTTCTGCCATAATGTTCTGCCTCACCTGAGCCCAGAGCTATGGAGTCAGCCAACCATGAACTGAACCTCAGAAACTGTGAGCCAAAATAAACTTTTCCTCCTTTAAGTTGTTTTTATTGGGTCTTTTGGTCCTAGCAATGCAAAACTGACTAAAACAAGTATGTTGGTAAAAGAAAAGTGTGGAATTAAATAAGATGGGGTCCTGAGGTCTAGAAAGGACATGGAAATGGGCCAACTCTTTCATGGTTAAAGCCATGTGGGCTTTATTGGAAGTGGAGTTAGAAAAAAAGTACCAGATAAGATTAAGGGTACACAGCATCACCAATCCAACCGCGGCTAGATTCAGAGATGAGGTCTGTCTACAAAGCCAGGAAATTGAAGGAAGATGATGGAGGAGTTTTGAAACTTGTTTTTATGCTAGCATCTCAAGGAACATGCTAGTATTGGCTCCCTGCGCGCCTGAATTAGTCATGTGATTGAGAGTATCACTTCTAGACCCAGGGTGCACAAGAGTTGTTAGGGATTATTACTATCATTATTGCAGTTGAGTAGAGCAATATATATATATATATATATATATATATATATATATATTAAACATATTATATTTAATAGATAATGACTGTGAAACAAAATCAGGAGATATAACCCTTGGAAGGAGACAAAATTGTCATTTTTGTATAAATGATGATGGTGTATCTAGAAAATGTAAGATGATTAATTAATGCTCAGTAATAAAGTGTGTGACGTTGGAAAAATTACTGGGCTTCAGTTTTTCAATCAATACATGAGGATAATAACAGTAACTCACAAATAATATTATTCTGAAGACCTGATGGGAAAATACATGTCAAGCATACAGCAGCCAGGAGCAGCAACCCATGCCTGTAATCCCAGTGATTCAGGAGGCTGAGGCAAGAGGATAGTAAGTTCAAGTCCAACTGGGCAATTTAGCAAGACCTGTCTCAAAATAAAAATTAAAAAGGACTGAGAATGTAGCTCAGTGGTAGAGCACCCCTGGGCTCAATTGCCAGCATCTGGGGCGGGGTGTTGGGGAGAAACAGCATAGTTTGCCACCTAACAACAGCTCTGTCTCATAAGGTATGGCTATAATTCATCACTATTGTTACCTTCATTATGGTAACTACAGAACAAATTTTAAAAATCACCATCTTTGTTGTATATCTTCTATAAATGGCTAAACAATGATGAAGAGAAAATGTCTCATTTGTAGAAGGAAAAAAACTCATAAAATTCTTAAGAATAATTTGAATGAAAAAAATACACTAGATTCTATCAAGAAAACTCCAAAATCTCCTCAGAGAAAAAAAAT
Source organism: Marmota marmota marmota (assembly GCF_001458135.2). Lineage (NCBI taxonomy): Eukaryota > Metazoa > Chordata > Mammalia > Rodentia > Sciuridae > Marmota > Marmota marmota. The sequence goes on along the minus strand of NW_025999990.1, from coordinate 46,430,980 downwards.
ACTTTGAATAAACAAATGAAACTGCTGCTTCCCTGACAGGAAAGTTTTAGTATTAAAAAGATGTCAGGTAGGGGCTGGGGATGTGGCTCAAGTGGTAGTGCGCTCGCCTGGCATGCTTACGGCCCGGGTTCGATCCTCAGCACCACATACAAACAAAGATGTATTGTCCGCCGAAAACTAAAAAAAAAATAAATATTAAAAAAAAAAGAACAAAAAAAAAAAGATGTCAGGTATAACAAAAGTCTAATCAAATCTCAACATTTTTTTGTGAGGGGGTATCAGGGATTGAACTCAGGGGCACTCGGCCACTGAGCCACATCCCCAGCCCTATTTTTTTGTATTTTATTTAGAGATAGGGCCTCACTGAGTTAGTGCCTTGCTTTTGCTGAGGCTGGCTTTGAACTCGCAATCCCCTCCTTCATCCTCTCGAGCTGCTGAGATTATAGGTGTGCGCCACACACACTGCCCCCGCAACTTTATTATTTTTTTAAATATTTTTTCGTTGTAGATGGACACGATACCTTTATTAATTTTTTTATTTTTATTGGTGCTGAGCATCGAACCCAGTGCCTCACACATACAAGGCGAGCACTCTACCACTGAGCTAAAACCCCAGCCCATCAACTTCATTTTTGAGGGAGTAACTTTATATAGTGACTGTAAACTCATCTCTTGAAAATAATGAGAATCAAAGGAGATAAGCTTTGGGCAGGGGTTTGCAAATATTACTGCCTAAGGGTCAGGCCAAGAAGACCATAAAAATGTTCATATGCCACAATTTTTTCCTTTAACATGAAAATAGTTTTACTAATTTCATGGAAAAAAAAATCTTCTTCCATTTCTACTCTATTAAGTAAAGAAAGGCCAATGAGAAAATCAGTATTCTTTTTTAGATACTGCATGATTAATATCTGGGTATATTTTAGAATTACATACCCCTTATTCCCAACATTTCTGACTTTACCCAGGGATACACAAAACATTGTCCCAGTTCATACTTGGGAAAACCTTGTGAGATCGGTTTTATTTATGATGCTCTATTGTATTGAGGGAAACAGACCTAGACAAGAAGCCTTGACAAGGTCAAAGAGTGAGTCAATGGCACAGGCCAGGAAGAGTTCATTCCCTTCCATATAACATTCCCAGAAACTCTTTAATGAACCACACCCCATGCCAGATACTGGAGATACAAAGATGAGTGTTGAAGGCCACATCCTTCTCCTACCTGGGTCTCTTTATGACATGGGGCTCCTCAAACTTCTGCAGGCAAGGGCTAGGACAACGACAAGGAGAGCTACTTGCAGCATGGAACATGCACCAGCTCCTCTGAACTGTGGAACTACCCAAGTGTCCAGCTCCCAGAGTGTCCCAGGCTCCCCACTGTCTTTGGCGAGGGCTGGTCTCCTCCAGACTCCGGCCTTTGCCCAATTGAGGCAAATCATTGTTGTGCTGGAGGCTTCTTTCCCCCTTGTAACAGAATTAATGTTTTTGAAAGATTCCTAAATGTGTTTCCTTATGATAAGCTGGTTTCTACTTCCTGAACCCTCTCCACCCTGCAATGAGGGCAGGAGTCATCTCCAGAAGCAGCAGGATATGATGAAGGGGAATGTTCTTTCAGACAGAGAGAAGGGGCAAAGATTGCTCCTTCTACCTAGGGTCATTACAGGTAGAAAGAAAGGAAGGAGGGGCAAGGGCTCGGATGTTAGATATTCTGAATTCTTTTGGAGCTGAGATGAGATCATACAGCATGGTTGGGGTGAAGAAGAATGGAGTATAATTTCCTAATCTTCTTTTGTTCCTAGAAAGTATCTCCAGACTCAGAGGCTCCTGCAGGTCCCATGGTTTGGGGGAAGACACAGAGGGGGTTGGATTGAGAATCAGAGAACTTGCAGGTCCCAAGAGAGCAAAATGAGAGGACTTGACAGAATGGACTTAGGTGGGCCTAAGAGTGGGTTGTGACATAGTTTCAGAGGCAGAGACTGTACCAGAAAGAGCACCTTGGGTACCCACCAAGCCACAAACTACCCCAGTGGCCAGCTTCACTCTCAACACCAGCAGGGCAAGCAGCAACCAAACTGGGCATTGCCTCTGAGGCTGGAGGAGGCTCAGACACTTCTCTGTCCAAACACCCTTTCATGTCTCAGATATCCCAAGGATAGAGTAAGTCCCTCCCTTTCTCCCAGCTCAAGGAGGAGGAAACTAAATTTGACAGGTAGAATATATATTTTACCTTATATAAAACATTTACTCTGAGAAACAATGTCAGAGAAGGACTTCAGGATGTACAGAATTAAGATGTTCTGTGAATTAAAGGATGATATAAGAGAGCAAATACAGGCAACAAGAGATAATTTCAATAAAGAGCTACATAAGCAAATAGAGGAAGCAAAAATTACTTCAATAAGTGCCGCAGTCTGGCTGGGCACACAATCACGAGCCACCACACAGCTTGTAGATTCAAACAGCAACTCTTTATTCCCGAACTCACACCAGCCGTCTACAAACACGTTCTGGGGAAATCCACGTTCTCTGCCCAAATCCACGTTCTCTCCCAAATTCACGTTCTCTCCCAAATTCACGTTCTCTCCCAAATTCCCCTCCACTGGGCTTCTATCTCCAAAATATACTGTCTAAATCCCATGAGAACTCAAGGGGAACTCAGGCAGCAGGATACGCCCGATTCCCAGCAGGAATAATCTTAAACCTTAAACCTGGAACCTAAACTGGGAACGCCCTAAACCCGATTATGTTAAACCGGGAACACCCTAATCCGCCCTGGTCCTTGAGCAAGGTCAACTACATTCAATGTCACTGCAAAATGTCAGCAACATGGGGTACGCTGGCAAGGAAATTGTCATACCTACTTGGCTAATGGCTCCCAGCAAATAAGGAGAAAGAGGTTATGATCAAAAAACAAAAACAGAAATCTTTGAAATGAAAGAAACAATAAACCAAATTAAAAGCTCATTAGAAAGCATCACCAACAGATGAGATCGCTTGGAAGACAGGACCTCAGACAATGAAGACAAAATATATAATCTTGAAAAGAATGTTGACCAGACAGTGAAAATGGTAATAAACTCTGAGCAGAACATTCAAGAATTAGGGGATAACATAAAAAGTCCAAATTTAAGAATTATTGGGATAGAGGAAGGCATAGAGTTCCAAACCAAAGGAATGAACAATCTATTTAATGAAATAATATCAGAAAAATTTTCCAAACATGAAGAATGAATTGAAAAATCAAATACAAGAGGCTTATAGGATGTCAAATGTACAAAATCACAACAGATCCACACCAAGGCACATTATGATTAAAATGCCTAGCATGCAGAATAAGGAGAGAATTTTTAAAGACACAAGAGAAAGGAATCAGATCACATATAGGGGGAAACCAATTAGGATATCTGCAGATTTTTCAACCCAGACCCTGAAAGCTAGAAGATCCTAGAACAACGTATACCAAGCTCTGAAAGAAAATGGATGCCAACCAAGAATCTTATATCCAGCAAAATTAAGCTTTAGATTTGATGGTGAAATAAAAAACTTCTGTAATAAACAAAAGTTAGCAGAATTTACAATTAGAAAGCCTGTAATACAGAACATCCTTCACAAAATTTATCATGAGGAGGAAGTGAAAAACAACAATGAAAATCAGCAGAGGGAGGGATTACACTAAAGGAAAAACCAATCAAAGGAGAAACCAAGTCAAGTTAAATACCAAAAAATATACACAATGGAATATTACTCAGCAATAAAAGAGAATAAAATCATGGCATTTGCAGGTAAATGGATGGAGGTGGAAAATAATATGTTAAGTGAAGTAAGCCAATCCCAAAAAAGCAAATGCCAAATGTTGTCTCTGATATGAGGATGCTGATCTATAATGGGAATGGCAGGGAGCATGTGAGGAATGAAGAAACTTTAAATAGGGAAAAGGAACTTTAGATAGGGAAGGGAGAGGGCATGGGGGTAGAAAAGATGATGGAATGAGATGGACATCATTACCTTTAGTGCATGTATGAAGACACGAATGGTATGACTCTACTTTGTATACAACCAGAGTCATGAAAAATTGTGCTCTATATGTGCAATATGAATTGAAATGCATACATAACAATAAGAATAATAAAAAAAGAAAGTTTATCCTGGATGTTTACTGAACCAGATAAAGATTTAGTAGGAGGTTGAACTTTGAATGGACCAAATGTTTACCTTGAAACAAACCTGTATCTTTGGAAAGGAATGAAAATATTATAAAAGGACAAAATCTAGCCTTTCTCCTGCTACCTGGGAGATGAAGTGGAGCAGATGTTCTTATAAATGAGAAATTAGGGAGAAAGAACTGCAAATTCTGAATTATGGTATAAGTAATTTTATGACTGTGCTACATCTTAGGTCTCGTGGGTAGTATGAACTGAAAGACCTTTTTAAAGATTAAGCAGGGTTTGGGGAGTTTGGGGTAGGGAGACACATATAACTCAAAGATTTCAAGATGCTTATAACTATCTTTACAGAAACTAATTGCAGCAAAAAGAATAGCAGAGCCCAGCACAGGGGTGCATGCCTATAATTTCAGGAAATCGGGAGACTGAGGCAGGACATTTGCAAATATAAGGCCAGCCTCAGCAACTTAGCAAGACCCTGTGTCAAAATAAAAAAGGCTTGGGATGTGGCCCAATGGTAAAGCACCCTGCGTTCAATTCCCAATTCCAGAGAGAGAGAGAGAGAGAGAGAGAGAGAGAGAGAGAGAGAAAGAGATAGCAGCCACCATAGGTAGCATTACAATTTTCATTTATATGTGTAATTTAATACCCACTGGGGAGACAAACAGTATTCAAAAAGAAAAAAACAAAAACTATTCCCACATGGTGCCAACTGTTCATAACTTTTCCGGTCAATCTATAAAAATATGCTTATAAGTCCTCCATCAGTATTTTGAAAAATTAAGTCTTGTGAAAAGACAAAGTTACAATGCCAGTTAGGACAGCATATGGCTGTAATCCTAGTGATTTGAGGAGACAGAGGCAGGATGATCACAAATTCAAGGACAGCCTGGTGCCAACTGCCCTCGGTCCCCAGAAGCTCAAGCCTATTTCAAAATGCAAAATACATTGAGTCTGTTTCCAGGAGTCCCCATCGTCTCAACGGTTCCAGCACTGCCCCAAATTCCCACTCCAAAATCTTCCCTGAGACTCAAGGCAAACTCCCATGAGCCCCAGTAAAGACCTGAATCAAGTTACATATATCAAGTACATAATGGCACAGAGTAAATACTTCCATTCCAACAGGGAGAAATAGGGGCAAGGAATGAAAGGATGATGCCAAAGTAAGACTGAAATCCAGCTGGAAAACAAGTCCCCATCCAGCATCTGGGGCACATGACATCATGTTCTTTCTACAGAGCCTGTGTGGCTCCACCCCTAGGGTAGTGCTGGTTGTAGCCCACGTGGCCTCTCTCTCAGATCATTTCTGCAGCTGTCCTCAGCAGATGTTCCACTTTGCTGGCCTCTTTTCATCTTGGGGGTCTCTATTGCAGGGTCCGCTTCCTTCTCACATCACCAGGTATCACCCTCTTGGTAACTGCCCGCAGGGATTCTGACCCTGCTACACTTTACCTGACCTCCCAGGCCTTCCTTTGAAATTTTGGTGAACATCTCCATGACCCTCTAAGTCCAGCATCCTGCATTCCTGCAGAAGCAGCACCACGTGGTTGAAACCAAGGTCCGCTGCTATTGGCTGCCATCTTTTTTTTTTTTCTTTTTCTTTTTCTTTTTTGATACCAGGGATTGAACCCAGGGGTGTTTAACTACTGAGCCACATCACCAACCCTTTTTAGTTTTTATTTGAGGCAGGGTCTTGCTACGTTGCTTAGGGCCTCACTAAGTTACTGAGATTGGGCCTCTAATTTGCAATTCTCCTGCCTCAGCCTCCTGAGTCACTGGGATTACAGGCATATGCCACTATGCTTGGCTGCTGCTGTCATCCTGAGCAGTAGCTAGACCTCCTGGGACTATAGTAACAGAGGCCTTTCAGTGCCTGGGCAGCTGAGCACAGTGAAATAACATCCTGGCCTCCCTGTGTAAGCAGGATCCTCCATGGTCTCAAAGGAATTTTTATTTTTACACCCTTGAAATTGTGATGGCCGTGGTCTTGTCAAGTCCTGAGACACCCTCTAGGCATTTTTTCCTGTCATCTCTGTATTTAGCTTCTGTGCGGTGTCTATAATCTTTTCAATGATAACTCCTCCCTTGGCCCCCATTTTACACACATTTTTCGGGCCAAGTCACAAGTTTTTCAGACCTTTCTGCTCTGCTTTCTACTCCTGGTTATTATAGTCAAGTTGGCTAAAAGCTACCAGCAATATCCATGTCATTGCCTGAATGTTGTGTTGTTTTGAAATTTCCTTCACCAGATTAATTAGTTCATCACATTAATTAGCTCATCACCTCAAAATTTCCTCCCAGAAAGTTTGAGGTCATGGACAAAACGTACACACCTTCTCTGCCAGAATGTAAGATGAATAGTTTCTAGTCTGATTTCCAATAGAGTCCTCCTTCTTCTCGGAAACCTCACGAACCCTGGATGGATTTACTCTCCACTGTCCCATCAGCCTTCTGGTCCTTTGAGTTCCCACCAGAATCATCCATTAAGCTCTGCTCACAACACTCTAAGTCATCTCCAGTCTGCGTCTCCAAACTTTTTCAAACTCCTGCAAACCACTTCTAAATGCTTCTGAACCACATGTCAGGTTAATCATAGCAATGACCCCACTTTTTGGTACCAGTTTCTGTATTGGTCAGGTTTTCGTCACTGTGTCCAAAAGACCTGACAAAGGCAACTTCGAGAAGGAAGAGTTTATTTTGGCTCACAGTTTCAGAGGTTCAGTCCCCTGACTGGCCGCCCCATAGCTCTGGGGCTGAGGTGAGGGATATCACGGTGGAAGCGCATGGTGGAGGGAAGCTGCCCAGTTCATGCTCAACTCATGATAGCCAAGAAGCAGAGAGAACTTGAGTGTAAGGAGTCCAGGAAAGTATCATCTCAAAGGGCACACCCCCCGGGACATCCCACCTGCCTTCACCCTACTTTCCTCCAGTTACCACCTATTAATTAATACAAATGATTAGTCCATCAAGTGGATTAATCCAATGATAAAGTTTCAGCTCTCATAATCTAATCATCTCATCTCTGAACATTCTGCATTGTCTCATACATGAGCTTTTGGGAGACTCCACATATCCAAGCCATAACAACTACTTAGTGAGACTCAATATCAAAATAAAAAAAAATTAAAAGGGCTGGAGCTATTATTATTCAGTACAGAGTGCCCTGGGTTCAATCCCAGTACCACAAGGGGTAAAAACACAAAATCACAACAAATTTAGCTGAAAGATCTTAACTGGTTTTTCTTTTCAATTCTGAAACCAGGGAACATTTCATCCCATAAAATAGATTGTTTCAATAAGACGAACAGAGGAGATTGGTTTTATGAACAGAAAAGGGCTGAAGAAAGCAGAAACAGAAAACTAAGAGCATTTTAGTCATTTCAAAGCTACTTTTTCTTGTAAAGGTTCAAACAGAAAGGATTCTTTATCATGTCAGCTCTATTAGTCTGCTTTCTGTTGCTATAACAAAATACCTAAAGCTGGTTATTTTATAAAGAAAATATGTCTGTTTAGCTCACAGATTTGAAGGCTAAAAGTCGAAGATCATGTGATCCTATCTGTTTTATTTCTGGTGAGAGTCACATTGGCTGCATCACAATAGGTAGAGAAGTAAGAAGAAAAATGGCTATCTGCAGAAGGAGCCAAATTCATGGGCTGACCTTGCTTTATAACAATCCGCTCTCGTGAGAGAACTAAATCACTCTGAGAGAGCATCACCAATCCCCTCTACTAATTGTTAATTATTAATCCCCCTTCTGACTCTTATCTCTGCCTCTTCTGATTTCTTGGAAAGTCAAAAAAAAAAAAAAAACCCTCAGTTTGATGATGTGGAACAACTCCACTTAGGTTTGGCCCATTAATCAGCTTCCCACCACTGTAATCAGCTCTGAGGTAATCAACTTATAAAGAGAAACTTTTAATTTTGTCTTACAGTTTCAGAGGTTCTAGTCCCTGTTGGGGCCGACCCCCAGTTTTAGCCTTCTGGTAGAGCTGTCGGATACCACTGTGTGTGGGAGAGAAAAACTACTCGCCTTGTTGTGGGGTGGGGTAGGACTGTGATTCCAAAATCTTATTCAAGGAAGTCCTCCTAGACCCACTCTTAAAATTCCATCACCTCCCAAAAGTGCCCGGTCTGGGGACCAAACCTTCAACACACAAACCTTCCACAGATACTTATCCAGATGATAGTGTGAGCCTTGTGTAGGAGCTCAGTCCCAACCAGTGGTCTCCTCTAAAAATTATACAGCACTTAAAATTGAAATTTAAATTCAAAATGTTTAGCACTCTTCTGAGACTGTGTTCTTCTCTATCCTAGGTAATAATAATTTAGAATTTGTCTTTTTTATCTGATCCATAAAATTAGTCTTGTGGTGTAGGTAAAGAAAGGCCTACTGTCTCTATTTTACAAGTGAGGTTATATCACTCGTTCCTGATGCAGAGCTACCAAGTAGATTTAAAAAAAAATGATGATCAACCTAGGGCTCTAGCCTTAGCCCAGTGTTTATTTCACAATACTAGGGGTTTTCAATGAGTTATTACTGAAATCTTCCCCCCAAAACAAATTGTATAACAGAACTTACTATTTAAGAGACTATGCAATGAGCTACTCCCTAGGACACCTCCAAAAAAATGTCTCTCCAGTACCCTAAGGGTCCACTGGAAACAATGTGAGAACCACTGCCCTGTGCCAAGCTGTCTCCCAACCACTTCAACCTCCCCCATTTGGTGTTGAAAGCGGAGAGCCCGACCTTAACTTTTGAGCACAAAGTTAAAAAAAAAAAAAAATCAGGGTGGGAAGAAGAAACACACCAGCTAAACTGAAAGACATACATGGTTTAATTGATCCTCTTACAGCGTACCAGCTAATATTACTGTCTGGACAAGCGCTTTGGGGTCGATGATGGTTGAAATATTATGACTTTCCATAATGTGTACATTCAGCTGCCTGGTCAGAGCTGAGAAGCTTGTGAGGAGGATTCTCTGGATGAAAACATCCATTATCTATCAGGAATATGTGCTCTACATCTAAATGAGAAAACAGGGCCGTCCAGAGAGCCTTCTATAAAAGGTAGCAATGCTGCCAATAGACTGCCCTGAGCTGGTTCCCATTCCCCAGCCACAGGGGCTTCCAGACAGCTTTCCAGAGGATTATGCCAATGAGGAGAGAGTCCTTTGTCACAAACCCTGTCCCATTCAACCACTTTTAAAGCTGCTTCATGAGACAGGTCTCTGCTGAAGCTCTTCAAACATTCTGGTGGCTTCTCCTGGACAAAGCAGAGCTTTGCAAAGAAACTCTTGGAGTAGGAGGTCTCTGTTCACCTTGTGTTTCCCTCTCCTGGAAGTTTAATTAAAATTTTTTGATAGCAGAATTGTTTCATCCAAGGAATACATGCCCTGTGTTTTAAAAAATCAAATAGTAGGAAAGGGTCAATAATGAAAAATCAACCAAAAATTTTAAACTATTTTCATCATCTCTATTTTTATTGTATTGGTAATTGCCAGATGACTTTAAATAATATGTCAAAACTGCTATTCTTTGATGCTGTATTTTCCAAAATTAACTACTGATTTCTAATATGCAAGATGTAGATTTAGTTTAAGTCCCTATTTTGGTTGAATTCATAATTTTAAATTAACACTTTCATATCATATTATGCCAACTGTTGACATTATCTCTCTCTCTTTTTTTTTTGTTATTGTTACTGGAGATTGAACCCCACAGGTGCTTTATCAGTGAGCCACATCCCCAGCTCTTTTTATCTTTTTATTTTGAGACAGGGTCTCACTAAGTTGCTTAGGGCCTTGCTAAGTTACCGAGGCTGGCTTTGAACTTGTAATCCTCCTGCTTCAGCCTCCTGAACCTCTGGGGTTATAGGCAGGCATCATGGCGCCCAGGGACACTCTCTTTAGGCCTCATTTTTTTTTTCATCTCTCTTCTTTTTTTCAAATTTATTTATTTTTAATTGATGATAATTGTATACATTTATGGGGTGCAATGTGATGTTTTGATAGAGGTATATAATGTGGAACGATGAAACCAAGCTAATGAGCATATCCATTATCGCACATGCTTATCAGTTTTTGTGGTGAGGATTTTCAAAATTTTACTCCATGATTTTGAAATATACAACACATGATTAACTATATTCACCATGCCAAGAAATAGATATAAAAATGCATTCCTTCTAATTAACTGAAGCTCGTGCTGCCGGGCTTGGAAAATGACACCCCCAAAATATGTCTCATCAGGCTTCAAACTGAGAGCACATTGGGGCAGCAGATGCACAGAAGGGTTTTATTTGAAGTTCCCTTATATACCAAAAAGGCTGGATCCTCCAGTAGGTATCTCTGTAAATTGTTGTGAATCCCTTCCCCAGATATTTATTTATTTATGGCAGTACTGGGGATGGAACCCAGGGTGCTGTACCGCTGAGCTACATCCCCAGCCCTTTTTTATTTTGAGAGAAGGTCCCACTCACTTGCCCAAGCTGGCCTTGAACTTGTGATCCTGCGGCCTCAGCCACAAGCTGGGCTCCCCAGATATCTCATCATTTGAGTGAGAGCCACACAGAGCATAGGAAGGAAGACCAGGGTTGACACACACCTGGAGCTCGGATGACTTTGTCTCAGGCTACATCGTCTATTCTTTAGGCCTTTTGGTCTCCCCTAAAATTCGTTTACTCTTTTTCTTTTAACCTGCAAAAGTCATAATTTTATTCTCTTTTTTTTTCTTTCTTTATTTTTTATAATTTTTATTGTTGGCTGTTCAAAACATTACATAGTTCTTGATATATCATATTTCACATTTTGATTCAAGTGGGTTATGAACTCCCATTTTTACCCCAAATACAGATTGCAGAATCACATCGGTTACACATCCACTGATTTACATATTGCCATACTAGTGTCTGTTGTATTCTGCTGCCTTTCCTATCCTCTACTATCCCCCCTCCAATTCGTTTACTCTTTTTCCAAAATAACCTATACCTCTCACTCCCCTCTGCCCCATGAAGCGGGTATTTAAGCTTCTCCATCCTAGTGGGTTACTGGGTACTAACTTTCCTTTGTTGACCCTGTTCATATAATAAACTCATACGACTTCTCTCCTGTTAGTCTGTCTACGGTCACTTTATTTCAGCAGATTCAATTATGGAATCACCAGAGAGGAAAGAGGTGGTTCTCTTGCTCCTACATTTCTCCTCACCTCTCCTCTTATTTCCATGACTCAGTCTGCCATCAGCACTTTCGTATCATCAGTGGCCTTTAAATTCTAAAGCTATAGGTAAATTTTTTATCTTCATATTGATTCTAGACGTCAACATCAATGAACCGTGTTTATGGTAACAGTAGCAGATGCTATTGGTAGTCTACCCAGCGACCACCCAACCTCACCAACAGAACTTAACAGAACCCCACTTTTTCCAGGTGTCTTCCCTCTCCCTCATGCTCATAGATTTCAGAGGGAAGAAGGTCAGATCCTTCCTCAGCCAGAAAGAGTAGATCCAGTAAAATGGACTGATTAGTGTTGTTCAAACTCAGAATGACCTGGAAGCCTTGCTGAAAGCACAAATGGCTGGGCTGCACTCACAGATATTCTGACTTAGTAGGTCTGGGGTAAGACCCAAGAATTTACATTTCCAGCAAGCTCCTGGGTGGTGTTGATGCTGCCAGTGTAGGAACCACACTTGAGGACCTCTGGTCTAAGTGAAGCACGGACATTGCAGTAATCAGGACACTGCTTCAGTTGCTTTAATCATCCTCCAAGGAAATGGACAGTAGGTAATCCCTCTCCCCTCTTACGTGGTCTCAGCTCCATGAGGAAGTCCTGGGTGCCAGACTTCTCTCCCTGGGGTTCTGTCACCCCCTTGAGCATTGTACTCATCTTCATGATCGAAGTTGACGCATGACTGCCAATTGTCATGCTGGCCAGAGGAGGAAGTGAGGAAGTGGAGAAGACACAACTTTTTTGGGGGGCAGGGGTTGGGGGGATGTTTACCAGGGATTGAACTCAGGACCACCCAACCACACTGAGCCACATCCCTAGACCTATTTTTGTATTTTATTTAGAGACAGGGTCTCACTGAGTTGCTTAGCACCTCGATTTTTGCTGAGGCTGGCTTTGAACTCACGATCCTCCTGCCTCAGCCTTCTGAGCCACTGGGATTACAGGCATGCGCCACCATGCCCTGAGAAGACACGACTTCTTTTAAAGGAACAATACACAAATGGCCCACGTCCTTTCCACATACATCCTGTTGGCCAGAACTTAGTCCCATGACTAAACTGAAGTGCCAGGGAGCCTGGGAAAGGTGGCTTCTCACCTGGTGGTTATGTGTCCAGATGTAGTTCATGGAGTTCTATCACAGAAGGGATAATGGGTGGTAATCAATTTCTGCTGCAGTGATTCCCTTCTCCTTTCTAGCAGTGGTTTAGATGTGCACAGGACACAATTTCAGCATATGAGAAAGGACAGAATGTCTTCCGAGGGTATCTGAAAAGGTGTCCTATCTCTCAGAGAGGCATAGTATCTTCTTTGGAATTCTGCTGTGTTGGATGTGAACCCTGAAAGAGCTAGCCAGGTACACCTGGCGACTGTGAGGGGGATCGGACAGCTTTTGGATGAGTGATCATGGCAGAAAGACAGAGAAAGAAACTATATGCTTGAGGAAGAATCAGAACCCGTGAATTAACCAACCATCCAAAGCTTCCCTGCCCACAGAGCCCTTGTTATGTCAGATAGTAAAGTTTTGAGTCTTTGAGCCACATTGATTTTCTTGTTGCGTGCAATGAAACCGTCTTAATTAACAAGGTGGCTCTCCAATTGTCTTCCTGTCTTTCTATGTATTTTTGCACGGTTGGACTCTTTCTATTATTCTAAAATCTGAAATTTAGAATAAGATTTTAAAAACACATACTCTTGTTTCCTCTCAAGATAACTTCCTCCTTAAGCCTCAGTTGCTTGCTGTCTGGGTCTGCCACACAGCTGTCACCCCAGGACTTCCCTTAATTACTTACCTCATTTGAAACCACTGTTTCCTGGATCCTCTTGTCTTTTCCTTGGTTTGCTCTGTTGTTTTGCTGAGGCATACTGCCAAGTAGCTTCCTAAGAGAAGATAACGTGGGAGCTGAATTTTCTGAGCCTTGCATGTGGGACCCTGTAGGCAGACTGGCTTCCTTCTCGGGTCTGATCTCTCCATGCCTCCTTCTGGGTGGAATTTTTTTTTTTTTTTTTCTGTAGGGGAAGCAAAATTTCATGTCTACTCTTTTGGAATTTTTTTCCGCTGAGCCTGAGAATTAAATTGACATAAGACAGATCCACCGAAGAAAAGCATGCAAATTGATTCAATACCAGTTTTGAGTGTCATGGGAGACTTCATAGGGAAATGATGACCTAGAAACACAGAGATGAACACTTCTAAATACTGACTTAGACAAAGTAGTAAATCATGAAAATGTGGCAAGGCTAAGGGACTTCCTCTAAGGTGGTTAGCTGGGTGGAGATGATGTAGCTAGGAGGGTAAGGATTAGTGTAATGAGGTTTATTAGTATAGATCTCCCTCGGCCTCCACTTCTTGTCCTGCTTTGCTTGTGGTCTAGGATGGGCGTCTTCCACTTGGGCATTTTATCTCCTGCTTTCAAGAAACAGAAGAAAGGTCAGAGTGATGGTCTTGCCCCAGATGTTTTTCAAGTGCCTTTAACTCAAAATAGTCCATGTGCTAGAGTGGCATATTTTTAACTTCTTTACCTTCACTGTGTTTCTGTAGTTACCACTTCCTTCTGTGTCTTCCAGAAATTTATTAAAAGGGTTAGGTCACTGGTATCTCCTTCCTCTTCTCTTCTCTTGATTATGCTGTTTTAATTTCTTTACTTTTTTTTTTTTTCCAGTACTCGGGATTAAAACCAAGGGTGCTTTAACCCTGAGCTACAACCTCAGTGCACTCCACATCCCTCCAATTTTAAGATAAGTTCTCACTAAAATTGCCTAGGCTGACCTCAAACTTGAAATCCTCCTACTGCAGGCTTCCAAATTGCTGAGATTATAGGTGTGTGCCACTGTCCCTGGCTTGTGAGGTTCTCTAGTTTTGTACAGTCATAGAAAGTCTAGTTTCCTAATTGTCGTTTAAAGAACTAGCGTTTCTATGGCGGAACAAGACTACAGAGCACATAAATGAATGATTTTCTATTAAGTAGGAATAATTCTTTTAAAAAAATCATGATGCCAAAAGTGTGACTGGATATGTGGATCACTAGGAGTTTAGATTTCTAGAATAAGTTTTTTTAAATTCGTGTTGTTGAAAAGAAAGAAAAGTTTTTAGTTTCCTTGAACAGGTGAAATAATATTAATTGACCACTTACATAAACTGATACATAAAGGATGCGAATTAGTACTTTTTCAGAACCTACTATGTGCCTCAATCTTTTCATCCATTTACTAATTGATATCCTTAACAATATTGAGAAGACCTTTTTTCTATCTCATTGCTGATGAAACAGAGCAAATTAATTATCCTCTATAAAGTCATCCAAGAAAAATTGTCTAGGTTGCAGTTAATACTCAGTTCTTCTGAACCCTAAAATCTGTGCCACTTACCATTTTATTTGCCCAAAATACAGGTAGATGCATCCATTTTCTAGGGCTCCTGGCTGGGCAGCTTAGGACAACAGATGTTTTTTACCTCCTAGGTTTGGAGGCTAGAATTCAGAAATCAAAGCGTTGGTAGGACAGCGCTCACTCAAAGGCTCTGGAGAGAATCTCCTCCATGCCTTTTCCTTAGCTCCTAGTGTCATGAGCAATTCTTGGTTTGCGACCGCACAGCCCCAGTCTCTGTCCCTGTAGGCACGTGGCATTCTCCTGCGTGTGTCTGTGTTCACCTGGTAGCCTTCTAATGAGGAGATCAGTTACAGAGTATTAGGAAGTCCCCACTCCACTATGAGCTCATCTTAGCTAATTCCACCTTCAATGGTCCTATTTCCACATAAGTTCACCTTCCAAGGCCCTAGGGGTCAGGACTGTCCCATGTCTTTTCTGAGGACCCAATCAGCCCACTCCATCTTACTTGGATTTCCTTCTCTACACAGGCTCTATTTCAACCTCTTCTGGATGAGTATAGGTATTGTTAGCAAAAATTAGCTTACATATATATACTTCCACAATTTCCTTAAAAAAAAAAAGGTACAATTCTTTATGAAGGAAACTTAATCATCTTCTCCCCACCCCTTCTCCTCCTACTTTTCCTTCTCTTCCTCCTTCTTTCTTTTGTGGTGGAGATAGAACCTTAACATATAGGTTAAGCTCATAATATACTACTGAGCTATACCCACAGTCTCAGAAACCTGATTTTTAAAATCTTAAATCTGTTTTAAAATCACGTTATTGAAGTATTTCACCTCAATGGATGATTTTGAGTTAAAATTTTTAAGCGTTTTAAAATAGACCCATAAATTATAATTATCACATTAGAAGTAATAGAATTATATCCATTCCTCAAAAACGTGGTCTCATAGAAAGTGACTTCAGGGTATTAAATGATGCATCCTAATGAAAACTAGATCATTTTAAAATGTAAATATTAATTCAGTGCAGAATCCTTTTTGTAGAACTGAAGTAAAACAATAACTAAAATAAGTATGGAGTTCATCTCAACAAACCTATGTGACTTAAATATTTACACTATTATTATGTCAATCCTATTGGTTCTTCCAGAAACATCTAACTGCCCAACATGACTAGCTGTACCTACTCTGTACTAATGTTTGATTTTTTTTAATAGACGGCATATTGTATAAAAGGACTATTTCACACATACAAATAATTATAGGCTGTTTTGGTGATTCAGATATTGACTACCTTACATTCTTTATAAAAATGAATGTCAACAGAATCTAAATGTTCCTGGCTGGAATTTTCTGGGCTATATAGCACAGGTTATCTTACAGCTGTCTAAAATCATCAGAAGGGATAAGTTGCTATTTGCAATAAGGCATGCATTTACATGTGGCATAAATAATTTTTCTCCTAGTTGCAGTTCTGTTACTTCTGTGGTTTCATTTCCTTTAATTTACTATCAGTCATGACCCCCATCTTCCACAGGGACAATGAGAGTGGCAGGTAATGTCACTTTCTGGTTATCCACAGGACTTTTCTAAGATTCAAGACATATGAGAATTCATGCATTTAATGACAGCCACCTGAATCCTCCCCGGGCCCTCCAGCTTTCCAGTGGGCGTGTGTGTGTGTGTGTATGTGTGTGTGTGTGTGGCGGCCAAGCAAACACTGCTATTTAAAGGCCACACAAATTGAAACTCCCACCCTGCTTGTTGGCAGAAGGTCCAATTTCCTCCCCTTCCGGGTGAGTGAACATTGCTTCTCCTTTCCACATCTTGTCTTGACTCACCTTCTGCAACCCCCACACCTAGAGATCTCTCTGTTTTTCTCCTTTGGATGTTTCCTAACTATTTCTTTGCCTGCTGCCCCTCTTTTCATCTTCTACCAAGGGAAGAGTCCTTTGCCTTATTGCTCAAAGCGGAAAGGCAAGGCGGCCATGTTTTGGGATTTGAAGCAACCACAAGGGAACTGTTCTGCAGAAAAGGAAAATGCGTTCACTGGCCACACTCCTTCATTGGGTCTCCTTGGACTCTCTGTTTTGTACTCCCAGCCTACCAGTGTATTGTTGGGGCCTAGCTCCTCCTCTTCAACTACATCTACCACCTCAGGTCCAAGAAGAGAAATGCCATTGCAATAAAAAAAAGAAAGAGAATATCTCTACTCAAAATGAAGACGTTCCCCCACCCTTCGTATGATTGAAAGGCACATTAATGACAGCATGACATTATTAAACAGCACTTACCATTTCAGGTTGAAACACATGCATTTCAATCTCTCACCTGCTAGCTTCCTTAAGCAAAGGGGACTGAAGAGGCCCCAGAAAGGACCCTCCTAGAATAAAATGTAGGTCTCTTTCACGTTTCCACCTCAGAATGCCTGTGCTTCTGTGGTTTCAAATGAGCATAGACCATAGTACTGTAATTGTATTAGTCAAGGTTCCCCTGAGAAACAAAACAAATAGGACATACAGTTATCCCTATCCACACATGGGGAATTGATTCCAACCTTTCTCCCCAGCCAGGAGGCCAAAATCCACAGATGCTCAAGTCCCGATAATGTAATAGCATAGTATTTTGTATATAACCTACCTAACTCTCCTGTATACTTTACGTTATCTCTAGATGACTTTTAATACCTAGTATAATATACATGCTTTGTAAATTGTTGTGATACTCTGTTGTTTCAGGAGTAGAGACAAGAAAAAATTCTGTGCATGTTCAGTACAGAGGCACCCATCTTAGGCCTCACTATACAAAGATATGTCAGAAACCATGCAACATTTTGAGGGGGGATATTTTCAATCCATGGTTGTTGGATGAATCCATAGATGCACAATATGTAAATACTGAGGGCTGACTCTGACTCTGTGTGTGAGAGAGACAGATTAGGAGGCTGAGAAGTTCTACAATTTGCCAGCTGCAAGTTGGAGACCTAGGATAGTAGGTAGTGTAATTTCAGTCTTAGTTTAAAAGTCTGAGAACCAGAGCAGCCAAATGTAAAGTCCAATACAGAGGCAGGAGAAGACCCAGTCCTAGCCTAAACATGGAGTCAGGAAGCCATGTTGGGTAAACATATAATGGCAGCAGTACCCCAGAGAAAAACCCCAACATGGCGTCTAACGACCCTCTTTCTCCTCTTTGTTTCTTTCACTGGCGCGAAACGTTCCCGCCAGCGCCAATGTTCAAATCCTGCTGGTGGGAAGCCTTAGCCCCAATTAGAATTAACTTCTTGGGCTCTGGAACTGACATATGGAAGAGCTTGCCAATAAATGGGTGACCCGTTATCTACCTCAGCCCTGCTACCTCTCCTCAGGTCTATATAAACCCACAGCCTTTTGTAATAAAGTGGAACCTCTTTGGTGATCTGTGTCGTGTGGTGCGGTGTCTTCCAGTCTTACAAGCCAAAATTGGCAAATTCTTCCTTCCTCTGCCTTTTTGCCCTATTCAGGCCCTCAAAGGATTGGATGATTCCCAACCATACCAGAGAGAGACATCTATTTTACCAACTCCAATTCAAATGTTAATCTTACCCAGAAACATACTCACAGATATTACCAGAAACAATGTTTAATCTGGGCACCCCGTGGCACAGTTAAATTTGACCCATGAAAATAACCATCACAATCACAAACTCAAAAAGGCAAGACACAAGGACTGAGCTCCATAGATGAGGGTGTTATATGAATTAGAATTCCCCTTATGCAGCCTGTTATGCTTCCGATCTGGAATGTCCCCCTAAAACTCCTACATCAGGCAATGTCGCAAGGTTCAGAAGTAAAAAGATTAGATCATAAAGTCTCTGACCCCATCCGTGGATTAATTCATTTGATGGATTATTAATTGAAATGGACTTACTGTGAAAACAATAGGTAGGTGGGGGTTGGTCACTAGGTATGTGGTCTTGGGGACTCCATCTACTCCTGGCCCCTTTCTGTCTCTCTCTCCTCTTTCTCACTTTCCTCTACTTCCCAACTACCATGATTGAGCAGCTTTCCTTCACCATGCCCTTCTGTCCCCCAGCCATACAGTCAGCCAACTGTGGACTAAGACCACTGAAACAGTGAGCCAAAATAAACTCTTCTTCCTCCAAGTTGTTCTTGTCGGATATTTGGGTTGCAGTAGAAAACTAAGACACAGCCAGGCTTCCTTGGTCTAAAACCTTCCCTGACTCTAGCAGCAAGACCTTGACCAAGATACTTAACCTTTCTGTGCCTCCATTTTATCATTTGTAAAATGAAGATGCAATAGCACCTATTTCGTGGTGTTTCCACCAGAATTTAATGGCAAAGGGCAGAATGCAACAACCATTTGCCACTATTGTACCTGAATAGTCTAATGATAGAGCTTATCATCTTTGAATGTTTACCATAAAGCATTTTGACGACTGTACCTTGTGCTTCTGGCAGCAAGTGGTGTGAACTAACCCCATAATAAACCCCTCTCCACCTTGCTATTTCTTTACATATAAGGACTCACATTGATTGATTATGATTGCATTCCTATAAAACATCTTAGATTTTATTCACACTTTTCTCATATGTCTAGTTTTCCAGATTTTGTGCCACCATTGCGGCTCTCTTTGTGACAGTGCTCTGTGTCTTCATTGGAGATGGACAGAGAAAAAGGTAGAATTGTCTTACAGACATTGAACATTTGCAAATACTATACATGCATGTGTGTGCACACATGTGTACAAGTATGCCCCCGGGCTTTGCTGACTCCTATACAGCTTGTGGTCTGCTTTCCTTCCCAGATTTCTTTCCTTGGCTTCATCTTGGTTCCAGTGGTTTCCCAGCTTGTGTTTATGAAATTTATTCCTTCCTTATCCACACACACACACACACACACACACACAAATCTACCTCTATAACCTCAAAATGTATGTGGGAGTGACTGTCAGGGACAAACAGTAGAGGCATTGTGTCTTGGAGCTAATTTATGACTGTAGGAAATCCCGGGACATGAGCATTTACTTTAGACTCAAACACAAAAAGCTGGTCCCTTTGGTGAATGATCTCAAAACTCACCCAGGTGAGGAAATGGGAAAGGCCAGCAGGCAGTTTCAGGTTGAACCTGTTTGGTTTCATTTTGCTGCAGTGAGGTGATCTGTTTAGGGTTTGCTTTCTCTGCTCTGAGGTTTTCAGAGCTTTCATGGTGAACTTGCAGGTGAACAAGGTAACTGAGGTAACTGTCTCGCTTCACCTAAACAGGGGTCTTCTTTGTAAAACCAGATGGCGAGCCCAGGATTGTGGCAGACAAGGGAATGTTCTCAAAAAAACAGACACTCACCAGAGCATCCCCTCCCCTGTGCCAGGTTTACCTGATAAACTTAAGAACCACAAAATGGGGCAGCAGGTGTATGTTAGTGGTAGAGTGCTTGCTTAGCGTGTGTAAGACTCTGGGTTTGACCTCAGCACAGCAAGACATAAATAAAAATAAAAATGAATCATAAACAGGTTCTGTAGAAGCCAATGAAGGGTGCTAAACTCTGCTGCCAGATATTTTTACTGGAATGTAAGAACCCATAATGTATCAGTCTGCTCTGGCATCTCTCTGCCTCCTGGTTTGGAAACTCTCTTTCCTAACACGAATACAGAACAGCCTGTATTCTTATTTTCCTTTCCTGTTTTTAAAATCCGACCAATCGACACTTTCCCCCCTTTCTGTTTTTCTAGTTTTAACTTCATATCACCTCCTAATCACTTAAAAATATGTATTTGGTCCCTACCAGGTATGATACAAATTTAATAAACACATTAGTTAATGAAAACATGCATTCAGGGGCTGGGGTTGTGGCTCAGCGGTAGAACGCTCACCTAGCATGCACAAGGCCCTGAGTTCGATCCTCTGCACCACATAAAAATAAATAAAATAAAGGTATTGTGTCTAACCAAAAAAAATAAATCTTAAAAAAAAAAACAACTATGCATTCAGGTGAGTCTGCATTTAAGGCCAGGCATGTTGATGAATTCTTGCATCCTGTCCTAAGGGGACTTTTCCTCCTACTGCAGTCACAGCTGGTTGGACCAGAGTGGACACTTGATACAAAGGCAGGCAGGAGGCACTAATGTAGGCCAGGGGACAAAGATGACCTTGGTCAACCTGTGAGATGAGGGGGCAGTTACCTGAGGGAGGCAAAGATAACACACAAAGAAAGCCTTGAAAGAGAAGACACCTTAGGAGAGAGAAAATGAAGACTGGAATTCTAAATCTGGCTCTGTCACTTTCACCCTCCATAGTTTTACTGAGATATAATTAACATATAAAAATTGTATACATCTAACGGTACAGTGTGATTTTTTTTTAAAATGTACTAGGGATTGGAACCAAGGATCTTCTACCACCAAACTACATCCTTTGCTCCCCCTCCCTTTTCTTTGAGTCAGGGTCTCACTAAATTGCTTAAGCTGACCTTGAACTTGTGATCCTCTTGTTTCAGCTTTCCAGGTAACTGGGATTATAAGCATGTACCACTGTGCCCAGCTCAATGAGATGTTTTACTTCTTTTCTGTCTTTTTTTTTTTCTTCCTACAGACATATTCCCCAGTTGAATCTGGACTGCCCTAAAGACAGAAAAGAATCTTAGTGTAAACCAAAAGAACAACAGCAAATTGTCTAAGGTCTATCAGTGGATGCAGTCAGTGTGATGTGGTGATATGTATATAAGTTGTGAAATCATTACCATAATCAAGCTAATTAACACACCCATCATTTCACATAGCTGCCCATTGTGTGTGTTGAGAACATTTAAGATTTACTTTCTTAGCAAACTTCAAGTATAAGATACCATATTACCCACCACAGTCACCATACTGTACATGAGATCTCCAGAGCTTATTCCTTATTTCTTGACCATCATCTCCCTCTTTCCCCCAAATCCCCAGCCCCTGGCAATCACCATTCAACTCATCCCTTCTAAGACTTCCACGACTGAGATCTCAGAGTGCATCTGTGCCTGGCTTCCTCCGTGAAGCATGACGCCCTCCAGGTTCAGCCACATAGCCAGCGACAGCATTTCTCTCCTTCTCAAGGCTGAAGAACACTGCATCGCACTTACACACAACACTTGCTTCATCCATCCACCTGTAGGCGTACACATAGGTTGTTTTCATATCTTGGCTGTTGTGATGAATGCTACAGGAGAATACAGACATCTCTTTAAGACAAGTGCTTTCATTTCCTTTGGATTCTGCTCCTTGATCTTGAGAAATTAATGCAACTCCCTTAAACCTCACTGCTCTCATGGTAAATTGGAGATAATCACACGGACTTCACAGAGTTTGGGAGAGGGTTAAGATGGCATATAAAGTGAATGTATGCCAGGCTCGGTGATGCATGCCTGTAATCCCAGCAGCTCAGGAGGCTGAGGCAGGAAGATCAAGAGTTCAAAGCCAGCCTCAGCAATGGTAAGATGCTAAGCAGCTCAGTGAGACCCTGTCTCTAAATAAAATACAAAATAGGGCTGGGGATGTGGCTCAGTGGTCAAGTGCTCCTGAGTTCAATCCCCGGTACCACCCCCCCTCAAAAAAAAAAGTGAATGTAAGGAACAATGTAATCAACAAATGGTGGCTACCATACGTAAAAGTGTGTGTGTGTGAGTGTGTGTGTATGTGTGTGTGTGTGTGTGTGTTTAATGGAAATACTGTAGAATTTCCAAAACTCATCACTTATGATAAAGAATGGAGTGGACAGAGGAAGTAAAGGAATGATGTAACACCAAAGCTAGATCTTAAGTTAAGATGCAGTCTGTTTTAATCACCTGTGTTCATAGTCAGTGCTTACCAGAGTGCCTGGCAAATCTGAAATGCTCAATAACTTCGTGTCACTTTCAATGAGTAACCTCAAAGCAAGACTTTGACTAGTAGCACTCAGGTACCGAATCACATGAGCAGAGCGTTTCTTTTTTTTTTCCTTTGGTACTGGGAATTGAACCCACTGAGCCAGATCCTCAGCCTTTTTTTATATTTCATTAGAGACAGGGCCTCACTAAGTTACTAAGTCTGGCTTTGAACTCATGATCCTCTTGCCTCAGCCTCCCAAACTGCTGGAATTAAGGCATGCACCACGCCACTGTGCACAGCTCATGGAGTGAGCACTTTTATTGATGGAGTTGCCCTGTTGTAACTCCCTGAGCCTCTTCATGTGAAATCTGCTGCAGCTATAATTTTACTTGGAAAAGATTAGAATGGATGAGGTCACTTTTCCTATAGTCTTTTCCCTTTTTCTTATGTATTTTCATCTTCTTTTCAACTTTCACCATAGTTCACAGGAGAGCAAAAACAAAAACAAAGACCTTTCACAGAAGTAACTTCCCATTTTGGCTTCTCTCCTAAAATCTAAGACCAAAAAAAGAATCACAAAGACATGAAAATCCAAGATGGGCAAGTTCCCCAAATCTTTAACCCGATACAAATACTGACATGGATCGGAAAGATCTGGTAAGTAACCCTTGACTAGAGAGTAGGGTGAGCCAAGGGAGGGAGAGGGAATTCAGCTAGGGCACATTTCCATCTCAAAGAGCATGAGGTGTGGTAGACATCTGTTGCTTTTGTCTTCTCAACAAAACACCCATCTTTACACTGGAGAATTGGTCTTCACAGATCCCATGTGATTCCCATGGGACCAGCTACGGACTGGATATAAAACCTACCCCATCCAATCATGCCACCCCAGCCATGTTTACACAATGGGCATTGACCCAATTCCAATCGAATTTCTTCCGAGAGATTTGATATGTGAAATATTAGGAAAGGGAGGGAGTGTCCCACTTTTGTACCATGAATTATAAGGTTATATACATAAGGTTGGGGCTAGCAGAAGCCACTGTTCCCGCCACATATAATGAGCATATTTGTATCAGAAGAGAATAAAGCCACATGCAGAAGGAAGCAGCAACAAATAGAACCTGAGAGGAAGAGTTGGAAATATAATCTTGATGACATCATTTCAATACCTGAATGCACCTGTGACTAAAGCCTTTGTTTGGCTGAGCAGATTGAAAAGGCAGAAAATGAGTTCTAAGTTCTCCACCCACATCCTATTTCCTGCTCTAGCTTAAGTCCGCAAGAAGGTTTTAAAGAGAGAAGGTGCTCTGTAGACATAAGAGGGAAGAATTTGGAGCTGGAGTCGCCATCCATGACGGAGGAGATGAAAAGCAGAGAAGGAGGAAAGAAAGAGTAAAAGAGGTGACAAGATCACAAACCTGAGAATCTTAAGCAAATTCAAATAAAAATCATTATTGACATTAGTTAATTTCTTGTGAAAATTAAATTTTTTTAAAAAATATGAGCTTTGCATCTTTGAGGATATGAGGAGAGATGGAGACACAGAATTTAAATAAAATTCTGAGAGCCTTGGTCTCTTATAGGTTTTAGAATTCTTTGGGGGCTTAATCAGTTATCTAGATCTTAAAGGATCAAGTGTCGATAGCTAACATCTGAGTAAGAGATGTAAAAAAAGAGACAGAAAGATTCAGCACACATATAATAGGTATTCCTAGAGAAGAGAAAAACCCAACCAAATAGAACCAAAAATTTTTCCAAGATTACATAAAACAGAGATTCTCCCGAAAGAAAATATCTAATCTTCAGGTTAAAACAATGAATCAGGAAAGAGTCATGAGTTCTACCATGATCAAGACATATCCTGATGAAGTCATTTAATTTGGAGAATGAATGAAGTCTTAGGAACATCCAGGTAGAAGAAAGTTGTCACCTTTAAGGGGGTAAAAATATATAAACCAGGAGAGCCTCAGATGGCTCTCCACAGCAATGCCAGATGAAAAAGATAACGGAACGATGTTGATAAGAAAGAATTTGACACAGGAATTCTCAACCTAGTCGGCATCTCTTTCAAATGTAAAAAGAGGCATGGGAAATATGTTCTTAAATATGTAAAAACTGTGATTTTTTAGCATTAATTACATCTCTCTGAAAAATATATTTGAAAAAAAAACAACCACTATCTGAAAAAAGAATCAAACTAAGAATTTACACAGAGAAAACCTGTGAGAGAGAGAAATTAACAGCCAATATTTTATTTAGTGAAACATTAATTCTGTGGTACCTAGTATTTTGGAATAATATAGTTCTAATGACTTCCCAAAGAAATGCATTTTAACTGTTATATGCTATGAAAATATAATACTATTTTGTCAGTAATAGATTGAGATAAAAATTCCAGAGCATGCCAACAAAAAGCTAAATATTTGGTGCTGGTTGATGAGAGTAGACTAAACCACCCTGCCATGGTCTGAAGATGGCTAGTGCTCCCCAGTGGTCTAGATGCAAAGGCTTGGTCCCTGAGGGTGGTGCTCTTGGGAGACACTGTGGAAGGATCTAGTCAGAATTTCTCAGGTCACCCAGGATGTCACCTTGAAGGGTCTTGTGAGCCAGATAGCGCCCAGCCCTGTTTCCTGGCTTAAGAGGTGACAGGGTTGCTCCACAGTGTATTCCTGCCACTGCTGTCCTCACCAAAGGCCCAAAGCAATGGCTCAGTCTTGAACTTGAACCTCTACACTATGAGCTAAAGAAACCTCTTTTTACATCACAAGTAGCCCGTCTTCAGTAATTATTACAATGGTAGAAAGCTGACTCGGTTTAGTCCTTTTCCTTCCCAGGTTCCACTTATGTTATAATAGTTAAACCAAAATGAAACAAAATAAAACACAGACCCTTGGGCTGGGATTGTGTCTCAGTGGTAGAGCACTTGCCTAGCACATGTGTCAGGCACTGGGTTCGATTCGCAGCACCACATAAATAAATAAATAAATAAATAAATAAATAAATAAATAAATAAATAAATAAAGGTATTGTGTCCATCTACTGCTAAAAATATTAACACACACACACACACACGCACACACACACACACACACACGAGGCCCGCAGCCGTGGTGCAGCCTGTAATCCCAGCAGTTTGGGTAGGCTGAGGCAGGAGGATCCAAAGTTTGAAGCCAGGCTGGGCAAGTTGGTGAGAGTGTTGGTAAACAAAGAAAGTAAACTGAACATGAGAAAGTAACCATGGAAGACACAGAAGAGTCTGCAGGACAGAAAAGGAGAAAATAGGGCTGGGGTTGTGGCTCAGCGGCAGAGCACTTGCCTAGCAAGTGGGAGGCCCCGGGTTCGATCCTCAGCACCACATATAAATAAATAAATAAATAAATAAATAAATAAATAAATAAATAAATAAATAAAATAAGGATAGTGTGTCCAACCACAATTAAAAAATAAATATTAAAAAAAGGGAGAAAATAGCAAACCCGGAAATATCAGGTGGAGGAGAGTTTTCCCAGGGAAGCTCCTGAAAAGGCCTTAAGTTCAAAGTCAAATTGGAAACACTCAAAAGGGAAGCCAGGTGGAGGCCTAGCCTTTGAGGGTCCTGGCAGCTTCCCCTCCCTCCTCTGGGAGCTCAGATGCCACACTGTGAAAAGCACACGCTACATGGAAAGGCCAAGTGAAGCTACCCCGGCCACCAGCCACCAGCCACCAGCCATGGGAGGGTGCCATGGGACTAGCGCCGACCTGCTGAACGTCCAGGTGAACAGAGCCACAACCCACATCACGTGGAGCTGAAAACTAGTCCAGCCGAGCCCAGTTAACCCAGAGAATCATCAGAGACGATAAAATAGGTGTTGTTTTAAGACCCTAAACTGTAGGCTTATTATACAGCTATAAGTAACCAAAACAGGGGCTCTGGGGCGATCATAGGTGAGAATCTCATCGGAATCATTTGGTCCCGTTGGATTCTACTCTCTCTCCTCCCTTCTCCTTCCCCTTTCTTTATCTCTCCTCTTCCATGGAGATTCCTGAAGCTAGATTTCTATTCCTAATTGTCCCAACATCAAAGTGAAAATGAGGCTGGGGAGAGGCTTTTCCTGACCTGCAGGAATTCCAAAATGTATTCAACTATAGTGAGCACTTTGCTCCTATAAAGGAAAAGGATCAGAAAATATGATTAACTTAAAATTAGTATTTCAGGTTTTTAATAAAAAACAGTGGTAAGCTGGGCACGGTGGCCCACGCCTGTACTCCCAGCAACTTGGGAGGCCGAGGCAGGAGGATCCCGAGTTCAATGCCAGCCTCAGCAATTTAGTGAGGCACTAAGCAACTTAGCCAGACCCTGTTTCAAATAAGAAGGGGTGAGGACGTGGCTCAGTAGCACCTCTGGGTTCAATCCTGTGGTACCAAAACAAAACAGTGGCAGGTTGGGAGTAGGCCCAGGAAAAAGGAAGGAAAGGAGGATCTAAGAGACTAGGATTCTTAAGACCCTTTTCTTTCAGGAGTAGAGAGAACTTTAGTGGCATAGAATTCCACTTTTCTCCCTACAAGTCTCTTTTCGATTCTGTAACAAATAATGTATCTAGAGTTACCATACTAAAAATGCTGTTTGGGGAGTTTAAAATGTTCAGGTTTAATCCCATAATAAAGCACAACAAAATATTTAATGACAGAATAAGTATGTGAATGTTTAAAGTATTGTCACTGTAAAAGATTTGAGAGCTGAAAGAAGAGGGGATGTGACAGGCAGCCAACGTAGACACAGTTCTTATCTTTAATGGAAACAGTTGAGACACAGAAATATAAATGAAAGTGTTTAATCGTAGTCACAAGGAGAAAACAAAATGCAGAAAATCTTAAAAGTTGTTTCTGGAAAGTGAGACTAAGGGTAGGAATAACTGTGAAGGCAACTTCTATTTTTGTTTTTGTTTTATTGTTGTTGCTGTTTTTATTTTAGACTCTTTAATATTTTTAATTTTTTTGGCATATGAAACTACTTTTTGTTTTTTTTTTTTAACAATTCTATTTTAATTTTAATATTTATTTTTTAGTTTTTTCGGTGGACACAACATCTTTGTTTGTATGTGGTGCTGAGGATCGAACCCGGGCCGCATGCATGCCAGGCGAGCGTGCTACCGCTTGAGCCACATCCCCAGCCCAACTTTTTGGTTTTTTAAAACCTAATTAAAGTTCACATCCAGTGGATAAAAACTAAAGGACAGAAACATAACAAAATATTATCACTTGCCTCTAACTCAATGAGGGAAATGTAGGGTTTTTCACTATTTTCTTTGATTTTATCAATTTCATATATGTACCTATTCTGCATATTTACAGCCAACTGATTTTCAACAAAGGTACCATGAACATACATTGGAAAAAGAACAATCTCTTCAATCATTAGTGCTGGGGAAACAATATTTGTATGCAGAAGAATGAAACCAGACCCCTACCTTTTACCGCGTACAAAAATCAACTCAAAATGAATCAAGGATCTAAATGTAAGACAGAAATTATGAAACTACTAGAAGAAAAAATAGGGGAAATACTTGAAGGACATTGGTCTCAGCAAAATCTTTTTTGGACCAGACCCTAAAGCAGAGGCAACCCAAACAAAACTAGACAAGTAAGATTTTGTGAAACTAAGAAGTTTCTACAGAGCAAAGAGAGAAACTCTACAGAATGGGAGAAAACGTTTGTAAATTGTCTATGAGACAAAGACTAAAACGCAGAATCTATAAAGAACTAAAAAAAAAAAAAAAAAAAGCAACCTAAAAAGCCAAATAATACAATTTTAAAATGGGTAAGTGATTTGAATAGATATTTCTCCAAAGAAGACATACAAATGGGCAAGTATATGCAAAAATGTTCAGTGTCACTAATCATCAAGGAAATGCAAACCCAAACCACAAGGAGATATCATTTCACCCACTTAGAATGGCTTATTATCGAAAACACACACACACACACACACAAATATCAGCAAGGATAAGGAGAAAGGGGAATTCTTACACACTGTTGGTGGGAATGTAAATTAGTACAGGATTATAGAAAACAGTATGGAGTTTCCTCAAAACACTAGTAAATAGCTCTACTTTCTAATTCAACTACTGGGTATATCAAAGGAAACAAAATTGTTATATCAAAGAGATACCTGCATGCCCCATGCTTATGGCAGCACTAATCATAATCGTCAAGATATGCACTCAACCTAGGTGTCCATCAATGAATGAATGGATTTTTTTTAAAGCGGTACCTATACACAATGGAATATTATTCATCCATGAAAAGAATAAAGTACTGCCATCTGTAACAGAATGGATAGAACTGGAGAATGTTAAGTGAAATAAACCAGATGCAGAAAGAGAAATACTTCATGCTGTTACTCAGTTGTGGAAGCAAAAAGTTGACTACAGGGCTGGGACTGTAGCTCAGTGGTAGAGGGCCCGCCTCACATGTGAGAGGCACTGGGTTGGATCCTCAGTACCACATAAAAATAAATAAAGATATTTGTTGAGAGCCACAGTCCAAGGGGCCCCAGCAAACTTTCAGACTGCCAGCTGATGATTGGCTCACAGCGGCCCCAGCAACTTCTAGCTGATTGGCTCCTCTGCACCGATGCTCATTGGGCTGTTTCCCCGTCCTTTCAGACTACTGAGCTGCTCATTGGGGAACTTTTTTTGGCTCCGCCCACGCTACCCAGCCAGTCGGCCTCAAGAGCAGGAGGAGTGGGGGGAGGCTGAGAGGCTTGTGGGAAGCCGGTGGTGGCAGTTGGGCTCTGAAGGTTTTTCCTGAGGAGCTGTTTTGTTTGGCGTGTGTGGTTCTAAACATAAAGTTCGTTTCTTTTGACAAGTGGCTCCTGAATTGTGCCCAGCCAGACTGGGGCAGATATTGTGTCCAACTACAACTAAAAAAAATATTAAAGAAAAAAGACCACATAGAGATAGAGAGTACAGGTGATTAGGAAGGGTGGGGAAGGAGGGATAGAGAGAGGATAGTAAATGCCATATTTAGTAAATACAGTTTGATGAGAGAACTAGTTCTAATGTTCTATAGCACAGAAGGGAATTGTAGTCTACAGCAATTTATCATACATTTCAATATAACTAGAAGAGTTTGAAGGTTCTGTACACATAGAAATGATAATATTGGAGGAGATAGAAATGCTATGTAACCTGATTTGATCATTACGCATTTTATATAATACATATCAAGTTATAAAACTGTATTCCATAAATAAGTATAAATAATATGTCAATTACAAATTTTTAATTAAAAAAGGAAATATGTAAGTGAAAATATATAATACCCAACCACATGTACAAAGACACACTGAAGACCTCAGAAAGAATAAAAGTAAAAGAATGAACAAAAGTGTAAGCAGTCAATTTAACAAAAACAAAGCAATGATAAAGCTGGACATGGTGTTGCACACCTGTAATCCCAGCAACTCTGGAGGCTGAGGCAGGAGAATCCCAAGTCTGAGGGCAGCCTGGGCAACTTAGACCCTCAGCAACTTAGTGAGATCCTGTCTCAAAATAACAAATAAAAAGGGGTGAGGATGCAGCTCATTGGCAAAGCTCCCCTGAATTCAATCCCTAGTCCAAGAGAAAGAAAGTGGTGAGGAGGGAAAGAGAGAGAGTAGGAGGGAGGGCACAGGGGTGAAAGGGAGGGAGAGAGAAAGAGATGGGGGGAGGGAGAGAGAAACAAAAAAAGAAAGAGGTAAAATATCTAATTCAAAGTAAAATAGGACTGAGGTTTGCTTAGTAATAAAGTTGCTTACACACAATTTGAATATAGATGTTATGAAACTATATACCAAATAACAAAACCTCAAACTATATGAAACACAAAGTTCATAAAATAGAACACAAATTGACAAAAATATAAAAGCTGAAAATTAATATACATTTCTTAGTATTAAGAGGAAAAAGGATGCCGGTAGAGTGGCACATGACTGTAATACCAGCTACTCACAAGGCTGAGGCATGAGGATCACAAGTTCAAGGCCAGCCTCAGCAACTTAGCAAGACCCATCTCAAACTAAAAAATATAAAGGGTTGAGGATGTAGCTCAATTCTACAGTTCCCCTGGGTTTAATCCCTAGTACTAATCCTAGTACTAAATCCCTAGTACTAATCCCTAGTACTGTAAAAATAAATGAATTAATTACTTAATTAAAGAAAGGACAAAATAACAATTTCATAGTAACATATGAATGTATTAAAAATTACAAATAAAAATGAAAGAATCCTCTTTTTACTTTTAACAAGGGTTTGGGGAGAGGGGATACAGAGATGTTTGGTTTTGCATTTTTTCCTCTTTATGTATTATACTCAATATAGCAACCCCTATTACTTTTATATTTGAATAGAAATTTTTCAAACAATTTCTAAACCCACATACATTGTTAAAGCACAGGAGATAAAGTTAAGATTACACCAAGAAAAATATTCATAGCCTCTGTGATGGTTTAGACATGGGGTGTCCCCCCAAATCTCCTGTTAATACAAGAATATTCGGATGTTAAATGATTAGATTATGAGAGTTGTAACCTAATCAGTCCCTCCTTGCTGGCATGGACTGACTGGGTGGGAACAGTAGGCAGCTGGGGTGGGGCTGGAGGAGGTGGGCCACTGGGTGTGTGCCCTGGACAGGTGCATCTTTCTTGTGACCCCTTCCCCCCCCCCCCTTCCTGACCCCACTAGGAGCTGAGCAGCTCTCTTCTACTGGACTCTCACCTCAGGCCCAGAGCAAAGGAGTTGACCATCTATGGACTGAAACCTCTGAAAACTGTGAGCTCCAAATAAACTTTGCTTCCTCTAATTGTTCTTGTTGGGTGTTTTGGTCACAGAAAAAAAAAAGCCTACTAAAATAACCTCCAGTGTATCCATTCCTTATTAAGGAAATATGAGAATTATTCAATAAATGAATAACAATGATAACAACAAAGATTAATATAGTATAACAGCAATATTCTTCAAAAAAAGAAGCAGAAAGAAAGAATAGCAACAAAACTAATGCACTAGAGTTCTGACTTACTATTATTGCTGTTCAAGACTTGTTAAATAACTCTAGCCAGTTCCTGGACCAAGAAGGAAAACAAAACTTAACCTCTAAAAGCGAATGAATGCTAGCGAGGATGGTCATGAGAAATAATAGAGAAATATAGAAAGAACAATAAAAGAGAAAGCCCCAACCAACCCCCCTGTTCCACTTTGTCAGTCTGCTGCTCCTGGGAAGATGTACATTGCTGCAGGTGTTTTTTGGGAGGTCACAGCCCAGGGAGACTCTGTCACCACCCTCCACAGAGGAAAATTCTGAGAAATGAGTCACAACTAAAACAACAATCCTATTAATGTCGTCCTCAGGGCAGGATGTTTCCACTGTGCCATTTAAGATTGAAAGACACAAAACAGTTACTAAACTAATAAAGCTGACTTCAAGTAGCAGGCTTTGTCGTGGAGAAAGAGCAAATCCTCCTTGGATTGGCTGCCAATCAATCAAGCGCCCTGGCATGCACCCTTTGAAATGGATGATGGAGGCACAAAGGATGTGCCCAGCAGTAGCAAGAGTACTCTACTTAAAAACAAGCCCAAACCCTACCACTTCCTCACTCCAGAATATGATGTCAGAATAATATTTTCATGCTGGGAAAATATAATTTAATTTCACCACGTTGTTGCAGGTTTTTCTGTTCATTGATTCTCCCATCACTTCTATTGCTTTCCATTTGTTACATTATCTGGTATATGTCATAAATAAAATGCTTGCTATTTCATTTCGTTTGCTTTTATGAATTTCAGAAAAAAAACCCAAATTCATTCTAAGAAGACGACACTTTCTCCCGTAAATAGTATGTGCACTAAATTTTTATTTCTATCATTTCATTTAAGGCTAACAACAACAAAATTTATATGCTCTCCTTCTCCTTCTCCTTCTCCTTCTCCTTTTTTGTACCAGGGATTGAACTCAGGGGCACTCAACCACTGAGCCACATCCCCAGTCCTTTTTTTTGTATTTTAGTTATAGACAGCATCTCACTGAGTTGCTTAGGGCGTCACTAAGTTGCTGAGGCCAGCTTCGTACACACAATCCTCCTGCCTCAACCTCCCAAGCCACTGGGATTACAGGTATGAGCCACCGTGCCCAACTATATGCCTTTCTTCATGAGATAAAAATCAATGTGTTTCTTGCATCATTATAAAACTGAGGTTCCATTCATAATTTTTGTATGTGAGTAGAGCGTTATGCATGAGAAAAAATATACTTAAAGGAAATTGATTGTAGGATCTGGGTAGTTTTTCCTATATAAAATACATCTGTGTGTGTCTGTGTGTGTGTGTGTGTGTGTGTGTGTGTGTGTGTGTAACTGGGTCACTGGGGATTGAACCCAGGGGTTGTCTATCACAGAGTTATACCCCAGTCTTTTTAATTTTTTTTTTGAGACAGTTTCTTACTAAGTTGTCCATGTTGGCCTCAAACTTGTGATCCTCCTGCCTCAGCCTGCTTCCCCAGTCACGTGGACTGCAGGCATATGCCACTGTGCCTGGCTCTTTTTTGTTTGTTTTGAGATGTGGGGGGAGGTATCACCATGTTGCCTAGGCTGAAAATATCTTTGAAATGTGGCAATGTATTTTTCATTTTGGCTTTAGTATCTTGACACAATTGTGTTTGTTTTTTTCAGGTACATGAAGTGTAACCTTTATTAACATCTTTAACATTTGTTTCAGGAGCAGGTGGGTTCATGGCAGTGGCAAAGGCAAAATTAAACTTTTTATTTTATAATATTTTGGATTATCTCTGCTTCCCAATAGTGTCTACGTATTGTTTCTATTTTTAAAAGATCAAGAAATATGCAAGAAAAAAATAAAGTAAAATAAGCTAACCATTTTATCCCATTTAAGGCTTTGCCCTGATGTCTTTTTGCATGATATTAATATTACTATTGTTGCTTTATGTGTTTGTCTTTTAGTTTCAGACTGTCTGCTAAATCTCTGGCCATTTTTTTCTTTCGTATCAGAAACTATAGGATAATTCAATATTGGAAAGTTTATTATGATGTGATAGTGATAATCTAACACAATCTTTTAGAGGAAGCATTTAATAAAATTCAGATTTTATGTGTTAGAAAATTAGGGGGAAAAAAGTAACCTTTAATTTTTTTCTGTTATTTTTTAATGATGTTCCTTCCTAAAAGTATCATAAGGTTGTTGAGTCATTTTGAGAATCTTGTCTTTTCATAGGGAATTTAGTCTATTCATACTCATTACTATAACAGGTAGAATGATCTTTCTTGTGTCATGTTCTTTTATATAGTTGTCCCTCAGTATTAGAGGGAGATTGATTCTAAGACCTCCCTAGGACACTGCAAATGTTCAAGTCCCCTCTATAAATGGGGCGGTATTTACATATAACGTCTTATATAATTTAAATCATCCCTAGATTACTATAATATCTAATACTATAGAGAGCCTGTGTAATTGTTCTACCACATTACTTAGGGAATAATCACCAAAAAAAGTCTCTTGAGTGTTCAATATTTTTTCCAAATACTTTCAGTCCAGGGTTGGTTGAATCCACAGATATGGAACTAGAAGTAATAGAGGGTAGATTGTTACTGATTTTAAAATTTTGCTAGTGATTACCATTTCCCACCCCCCCCCTTTTTTTTTGGTACCAGGGATGGAACCCAGGGATGCTTAACCACTGAGTCACATTTCCAGCCTTTTTAAAATTTTTTTTTTTTTTTTGAGACAGGATCTTGCTAAATTGCTTAGGGCCTCACTAAATTGCTGAAGCTGGCATTGAACTTACCATCCTCCTGCCTCAGGCTCCAAGTCACTGGGATTACAGGCGTGGGCCACCACACCTGGAGTAATTACTTTTAATATTTAAATAAATCAGCATTTTTGTAAATGACAAAGCCAAATGTAAAAGGGTGCTCTCCCCAAGTCTCCATTTCTGCTCAAGATAGGCACTTAGAGACCTCTGCATTTCTTGACAGCTGAGCATAATTTTGTCTTTGTTTATATAACCCATGAACTTAAATCCAATTGCTACTTTAGTATTTTTATGTCTTTTCCTTCAATTTTCCCATGAACATAGCTGTAAAAATTCTTAATAAAATATTAGTAAATAGAATTCAAAAATTAAGAAAAAGTATAATATGTCCTCACCAAAATATATCACTTTGGCCTAGAGTTCTAAAGAAATTCATCAATGTAGTTAACTACATTAACATCAAACAATGCAAAAGGGAAACATGATATGAACTTTCCAAAGATGCAAAACAAGACAAATTATATGAAAAATTGACCTTCTGATACCTGAGCCTCTGTTCTTTTTTTAATCTCTCTTTTTAAGTCCTTTAAAAATATTAATTAGAAGATCGAACCCGGGTACATCTGCACCTAAAAAATAAATATTAAAAAAAGAAAAAAAAAGATCTTTAAGAGGGCTGGGGATGTGGCTCAAGCGGTAGAGCACTCGCTTGGCATGCGTGTGACCCGGGTTCGATCTTCAGCACCACATACAAACAAAGATGTTGTGTCCGCTGACAACTAAAAAAGAAATATTAAAAAAAATTTTAAAAAAGATCTTTAATATATATATATATATATAT
>NW_025999990.1:46379890-46392929 GCF_001458135.2 Marmota marmota marmota | reverse complement strand
TTTTTTTTTTTTTTTTTTTAAGTTGTAGGTGGACACAATGCTTTTATTTTGTTTTTTTAGTTTTATGTGGTGCTGGGGATCAAACCCAGGGACTCACACATGCTAGGCAAGTGCTCTACCACTGAGCTACAACCCCAGCCCAGAACCTGTCTTGAAATAAAAAATACAAAGGGCTGAAAATGTGGCTCAGTGGTTAAGCGTCTCTCAATTCAATCCTTAAAAATTACCCCCAAATTAATTAATTAATAATATTTTCATGTTATAAGGAAATTATTTTTAGATAGTTGGAGGACTGTAATTATTTATCCTAGCTTTTCAATTATTATATAGTTGCTAGCTGTAGAAGTGATTTCTGAGAATTGCTTTTATAGAAGTTTAGACATTATTATCCGTAGTCTGTATAACTTATATTAAATATTCATCCACAGGGGTTAAAATAGATTACTCAGTCATGAGATACAGAGGAAATGTTAATATTATTTTTATATTCCAAGTGAATAATCTTAGTACGTGATCTTGAACTTTTCCTCTCAATCAGGATATGGTTTTCAAATGAATGGCAGCGACCTCTACTGGAACTGGTGGTATAATGTTTATTTAACTGAGTGAGTCATTAAATATGACACATGAGACAATTATTTCTGTTACACTATGCTTTTGTCTGAGTAAGGCAGTGACAGCTGTGTGCAACACATGACAGATCCTTCTTAAGTTCTGAATCATGGCAACAGTTGTATACACCCCTGTATACTAACAGCCTAAATATTTAAACATTTAATAATAATATTTCAGAAATTTGCCCATGTACTTAATGAGGGAGATGGGGTGTGGGGAGATGTTGCTTTCTTAATGCATAGAGAAATTAGGAAAAACTATTACAAAGAGACAATTAATTACACTCTCATTGAATACCCATAATATTAGGCATGCTTTCAGTATAAAAACATTTTAAGCTCTTTGAAAAAATTTATCTCTGCTAGAGAAGTTTGTAGATCTAGAATCCTGCTTTTCTTAAGGTCCACTTAAGATTGAAAAAGGTTTGTTGGGGCTGGGGTTGTAGCTCAGTGGCAGAGTGCTTGCCTAGCATATGTTCAATTCTCAGTACTGCATATAAATAAGTAAAATAAAGGCCCATTGACAACCATATATATATGTATATATATACAAATATATACCCCAAAGCCACACTTGCTGTTTTGCAGCAATAAGAACATTCAAAATAATAAAAGTCCTCTCAAATATGTCTATATCCTAATCCCCAGAATCTGTGACTATGTAGGTTACATGGGAAGAGGAAATTACATATATTTTATATATATATATATATTTATATATATATGAAAGAAAAAGGTATATTTTTATTTGTTTGGTTTTTTTGGTTCTGTATATCAAACCCAGAGTCTCATGCATGCTAAGCACATGCTGACATCTGTCATAGAGCTACCATTAAAGTTACCATTTTAACCATTTCTAGGTGTAACATTTCCGTAGCATTAAGTACATGCTTACTGTATACAATGAAGACAGTATTATCGTTTGCTGGGCATGGATTTTGGTTTTTGTCTATCACAAGGGAAGACTGCTTAAATATGGTACAGAAATGGAGTCAATGTATTTAACATTCCGTCTTGATTGGTAGGCACTGTTCCGGTGAGGACAAACACTACATATATAAAATAAAGAAACCTTAAAGAGAAATCAGTTTTCATTATGTAAGCTCACATAAAAATAGAAAACTAAAGGGCTGGGGATGCAGCTCAATGATAGAGCTCTTCTCTGTTTGTGTGAGACCTACAGTTCAATCCCCAGCACTGCAGAGCAAAAAAAAAAAAAAAAAAAGACACAACAACAAACCAAACCCCACCCTCACCCACCCCCCTCCAAAAAAAAAAAAAAATCAGCTAAAGCTTTTCCAAGCAAATATGTAAAGGGCAAAGGAAATAGTCTGCAAAGTACAGAAATAATAATAATAAGTAATTTGAATGAAAAAAGAGCAAAAGCTTATTGTGCTTTGTTATATGTCAAGCACTGTTCTGGTGTGGAAGCACTCTATTATTGTTTTAGTCAGATTTTTTACTACTGTAATTAATAGATCTGACCAGAAAAATTGTAGAGGAGGAAAAATTTATTTAGGGGCTCACAGTTTCAGAGGTCTCAATCCAAAGACAGCAGCCTCCATTCCTCGGTGCTCAAGGTGGCAGAGGGAAGCAGCTCGAGTGATGCTCAGGAAGAAGAGAGATCTCCACTTGCCAGATACAAATATATACCCCAAAGCCACACTTGCTGTTTTGCAGCAATAAGAACATTCAAAATAATAACAGTCCTGTCAAATATGTCTATATCCTAATCCCCAGAACCTGTGACTATGTAGTTACATGGGAAAGGGAAATTACAGTAGCTAATGAGCTGACCTTAAAATAGCTGACCTTATCCAAGTGGGTCCAACATAATCACTAGGATTCTTACCTGTGGAAGAGGTAGACAGAGGAGTCAGTATCAGAGTAATACATAGTGAACAAGACCTGATCAGCCATTGCTTGTTTTGAAAATGGATCAGGGCTGTAAGCCAAGGAATGTGGGTGGCCTCTAGATGCTGTAAGAGGCAAGAAAATGGGTTCTCCCCTGGAGTTTCCAGAAAGGCATGTGGCCCTGCCAGCCTGTTGATTTCAGCTCAGTGAGATCCATTTAACCAACAGATCTGCTTCCATGCACTGAGGACTGCCAATTCCTAGTCCAGAACAGAGGAGTCCTCAGTGCTTTCTGGCTCACCCAACTCCATCTATAATGACTTTTGCCTGCCACCTGCCATTCATTCCCTGGAGCCAAATTCTGGGTAGATGAGGACACAAGCAAAGCAAAGCAAAATAAAACAACCTCAAACTTGCATAAAAAGAAATAAAGGAATACAAAAACCCACAACAAAATAACAGCAACTCCAATCCCACAGCATATTAAAGGATGATATAGACCAATCTGTTGGAATTTATCCCAGGAATGCAAGGACAGTTCAACACACAGAAATCAATCAACATGATGAGAAAAGGAGACAAGAACCCACATGGTAATCTCAACTGATGCAAGAGAAGCATTTGAAAATACTCCATACCCATCAATAAATGAGTAGATAAACCAACTGTAGTGTAAACAGACAATGGAATGTTATCCAGCCCAAAAAGGAATGAAGTTGTGATACACACTCAACATAAATGAAACTCAACCACACTAAGCTGAGTGAAGAATCAGACACAATCACATATTGTATGATTCTATAAGAAATGTCCAGAAAGGTAACACAAGAGAAACAGAATGCAGATTGGTAGCTGCCAAAGGCTGAGAAGAAGAGACCTCTTCTTCATGGGTATGGGATCCTTTTGGAGTGATGAAAATGTTTCGACACCAGATAGAATGGTGTCTGCACAGTACTGTGAATGTATTGAATGCATTAAATGTCACATTAATCTTCAC
The DNA here is from genome assembly GCF_001458135.2 of Marmota marmota marmota. NCBI lineage: Eukaryota > Metazoa > Chordata > Mammalia > Rodentia > Sciuridae > Marmota > Marmota marmota. The sequence goes on along the minus strand of NW_025999990.1, from coordinate 46,389,464 downwards.
TTTAAAGTGATTACCTTAGGACTGGAGGTGTAACTCAGTGATAGAGCAGGTGCTTAGCATATGCAAGGTCCTGGTTTGAGCTCCAGAATTGAAAAAATAAAAAGATTAATTTGATATTACATGAACTTCATCTCATTAAAAAAAAACAAATCAATGATAAAATATATAAATAAATAAGAAGAGCTTACAAATTAGAGACCTTGATAATCATTGAAGTGACACCATAAATCAACATGGGGAAATTTCCTTCAACAGAATATAGATTTTTTAAAAATAAATGGTGCTAAGACAATTGATTATCCACACTAAAATTATAAAGAAAAGAAAAAAAAACTGTATAGAAAATGTGAATTCCAAGAGACTTAAAATCTAAATGGAGAAAAATTTAGAACAAAACTGAGGAAGACTTCTTATTCTATATATAAAAATTATAAACCAAAGGAAGAAGAGTGATAAATTTCCATTAAGATAAATTTTTTAAAAAAGATGTAAAATTTAGCCAGGCGTGGTGGTGCTCATCTGGAACCTAGCCTCTTGGGAGGCTGAGGCAGGAGGAATGTAAGTTGAGGCCAGCCTGGGCAACTTAGTGAGATCTTGTTTCAAAATAAAATTGCTATGGTTTAGATATGAGGTGTCTCCCTAAAACTCATGTGTGAGACAATGCAAAAATTTCAGTGGTAAAATGATTGTGAGAACTAACCAGTGGGTTAATCCACTCCTATGGATTAATTGAGTAATAACCTTTGGCAGGTAGGGTGTGGCTGGAGGAGGAGGTAGGTCACTGGGGGTTTGCCTTTGGGTTTTATATTTTTTCCTTGACAAGCATTGCTCTCTCTGCTTCCTGGCTTTCATGTCCTGAGTTGCTTCCCTCCTTCACGCCCTCTGCCATGATGTTCTGCCTCGTCTCAGGTCCACGGCTATAAAGTCAGCAGACCATGGAATGAATGAACTTCTGAACCTGTGAGCCAAAATAAATGTTTCCTCCTCAACATTTTTCTTGTCTAGTCTTTTGGTCACAGAGACAAAAAACTGACTAAAACAAAAATTAAAAACTGCTGGAGGTGCAGCTCAGTGGTAGAGAGCTTGGTTACAATGCGCAAGGCCCTGGGTTCGATCCCCTGTACAACCAGAAAGAGTTTAAAAGTTCTGTTCAACACAAGGCTGTATTTTCTTTTATGTTTGTTCTTTTTAGAGATACATGATAGTAGAGTGTATTTTGACATCTGATACAGACATGGAGTATCACTTCCTGTTCTTGTGGTTGTACATGATGTGGAGTTACCCTGGTCGAGTACTCATATGTGAACATAGGACAGTGATGTCCGATTCATTCTACTGTCTTTCCTATTCCCATCCCCAGTATTTTCAAAGTTAAAAAAAAAAGTCAAAAATGGGGGAAAATTAATTCACTGTATCTAGGTGACATAGAACTAGTACATAGAATATATGGGAGGGAAAAATAAACCTCACAAATTAATGAGAAAAGGAAAAATAACCCAAGAGAAAAATGTGAAAAGTAAATAATAAATTTACAGATAAGAAGCTAAACAGAAAAAAAGGGGACCAATAGGGCAAGAAATGAGGACTGTGGGTTGTGGGGAGGGAGGGAGGGAGAGATGGGAGGTGCAAGCCAATGAATTGGACTGGATGATGTTTTCTGCAAGGACAAATACCGTGCAATTAATCCCACTATTTATGCATAAATAAAACACACCAATAAGAATTCACAGAAGAGGAAACTAGGTGCATAGGAAACACTTATGCAAAAAAAATGCTCAGTTTTGTGGGAACCAGGGATATGTGAATTTATAACATAGCAAGAACCTTTTTTTTTTTTTAAACTGGTGGGACCGGCAAACATTTTAGTACTGATGTGTATTGAGAATGATGCTGCAGCACTGTGGTTCCACACTTCCACTTTAAAATCAAGTGGTAGGGAAGGATAGCAAGAGCCGGAGCAAACTCTCTCTCCCATTGCCTGTATACACGTAGGGACGAACTCTGATTGGCCCTCTTGACTCTCATGCCTGCTGCAGGTATGTGGCTAGAGGGATGCAGTCAGGATCACATGACCCCCGCCCCCTTGCATAGAGAGACAGGGGTGATCATTCTCTTTGAAGGTTATATCTGGACCACTCAGACTCAGAAAGGGACAGACTCCCAAAAGGAAAGAGAGATCTTCCAAAGAAACCCAAACCAAAGATGTCCACTGTGGGATCATAATGAGCATTTTTAATGACTTCCCCCCCTTTTTTTCCACCCCAATTATTAATATTGCATAAACATTTCTCTGGAGGTTTTTTTTTTTTAAGATAGTCAGGAGGATAGAACTCTTAAGTTCTATCAATGGTTTAGTTCTAGGAATTAAGCTAATAAAGGAACAATTAATAGGAAAAAAGACACACCATTTTTTTTAATCAATATTTACATGCATAGGTGTTCACAGAAAAAAAAAAAAGTGAACCTTACAGAGGTAGTTAAATATGGGGGTTTATCTACTCTGTTAAAAAAGGAAAAAGTGTTTGGACTTCAAGGGAAGATAAATTTGGGGGCAGTGAGTAGGCACTATATGGAGGAATTGATTAATAAGAGAGTGTTATTTTAGCAAGTGATGTTTATGCAAACTCATCTCAGTGGTGACCCTCTGTCTCCATCAATGAGGCTCTTTTCTTTCTGGTGCAGGAGGGAGGCACCTTCATGAAGGTAAATTTATGTCCTGTTTTAAGCAGATGAGGGGAAGGCAAAGAAGTCTTCCTGCATCTGTTCATTCTTAATTGCCTTTAGTTCAAAATAACTCTTACCCCCAAAGTGGCATATCTGGGAGTTGCATATTCTCATCCCCTACAAGCTATAATTTACAGACAGTCCAAGTCACTATTTTTTGATACTTCATTCTATGAGCTTTGACAAATGCATATAGTGGTAACCACCCATACTACCAAGATAGAGAAAGTTTCATCAGTCCCCCTCCAGAAAATTCTGCAAGCCTATTACAAACAACCTCTGGCTCTCCCTGTCAGGAAGATTTTGAACAGAATTCTCAATTTCAAAGAATTAAATCCCTTAAGTAAACAGACCCTGTATCCTAAATCTCCAGAAATAGTCTGAGAAGTAGACACTGAGATTGAAATTAGAAGCATAAATGTGGTGCTCGAAATAAATGTAAAAACCTAAACAATCTATGTCTGTCTCAAGTTCTGTTTGAGGGACTGATGGACACGGTTACCCGCCCACCCCTCACAATCACCATTATTGATGGCTGGGCACCCTAATGGGAGCACCAGTCCAACCCTAAGGTCTGGTGCTGGGAATTATCACTCAGAGTGAAGAGACCATTTCTTCAAAGGAAGGCATGCCTGGCAGAGGAAAATCACCATTTCTGTTACAGTGTTCAAATAAACAAATTTAATATAAATAAACTCTCGTGAATTGAACAAGTCCCTTCAGATCTCTGGGCCAGATTGTCTCATTGGTAAAAGGATGGTCAAAAGCCTATGCTCACTTTAAGGAGTCTCTCTCATGCATCAGTCTTTAAATCTGATGACCTTTGTGTGGTCAGCTTCAGAGAAACATCTATGTCCGTGTCTTATTGCAAAAAAAAAAAAAATCCTACTGTGTCCTTAGTAGTAAAGGGATTAGAGGTAAAAAAAAAAATTTTAAATTCATTACCTGGGGACCACCAGATATGATACAGAGGTATCATAAAAGGTAATTTTTATGATAATCATTTGATGTCCAACATAACTCCCTGCTGAGCAGCCCTGGATCCAGAGGGGAGCCTCCTGGACCATCCCCAGCCAGCCAGCTCAAAGAGGGGAGGGAGCGTAACCTCTGAGCTAGAAAGGGAACACCATAACACGAAGGCCACTGCACACACAACCATCTGTGCTTCATCATGACCCTGTATTCTCCACCCTGATAAGATTAACACAAGTCACATGTCCCACCCTTACTCCACCATCTGAGGTGTTGGAGCGGATAGGGACAGAGTGAGGGGGACAAGTGACAATAGGAAAGTTCATCCCAAAAGAGTTTAATTCTGTGACCTGGAGAGTTTAGGGAGATTAAAGAAAGAGTCTAGACATGGGCAGTCTGATGAGCCTGTTATGGTAGATAGACCCCAGATAAGATTTGAGAAACCCAGCAGTTGACCGTCCCTTGGATAGGTGCTTATGGTAATTATTTCATGCTATGGTTTGGATATGAGGTAGCCCCCAAAAGCTCATGTGTGAAACAACACAAGAATGTTCAGAGGCAAAATTATTAGATCATGAGAGCTGTGCCCGAATCAGTGGATTAATCCACTGACATGGATTAATCCTGTAGGCAGGTAGCATTTACTTCCTCCAGTCACATCCTACCTTTGGAGTGTGCCTTTGGGGTTTATATTTTGTTCCTGGTGAGCAGAGCTCTCTCTCTCTCTCTCTCTCTGCTTCCCAGCATTCATGAACTGAGCTGCTTTCCTCTGCCACACCCTTCCGCCATGATGTTCTAGGAGTCGGCTGACCATGGACCTAACCTTTGAAATCATGAGCCAAAATAAACTTTTCCTCCTCTAAGTTGTCCTTTTTGGGCATGTTGGTCACCATGATTAAAGTTGACTAAAACATTCCAATAGGTGAATTAAAAACCTTAATTCAAAGTCACACAAATTTTGTCATTAAAAACCTAGGAATGGGCTGGGGATGTGGTTCAAGTGGTAGCACACTTGCCTGGCATGCGCATGGGTTCGATCCTCAGCACCACATAAAAATAAAGATGGTGTGTCCACCGAAAACTAAAAAATAAATATTCTCTCTCTCTCTTAAAAAAAAAACAACCTAGAAATCATGCATCTAAAAATGGGTCAGACTTCAGGCAATTTGGATTTGGGACTTTAACGATGTCATCAATGGACGTTTTTCTCCCCAGTGCTTCCTATCTTGGGCTTCTTTTTACAGATAGTTGGAAACTAGGAGTGATATATGTATACATGCATATATACACAGATACGTGTATATTCACATACATATATAACCCCCATATATATATACACACACAAATATACGCATATATTTGGATTTATTAGATTGGTCCCCTTGACCACAGACACTGAAAAGTTTTACTTTGCAAGCTGGTAATGTGACTCAGTCCGAGAGGCTGGAAACCAGAACCAGGAGGCCATTGATGCAGGCCCTAGTCCCCAGTACAAGGCCAAAGAGCCCCTGGAAGGCCAATGGTGCAAAGTCCTAGAACCAAAAGGCCAAAGAACCTGGAATTTGATGTCCAGGGCAGCAGCTGAGAACATGCCCACCCCAGGATGGAGAGCCCAAAAGAGAAAACCTTTCCCCTTTTTGCCACTTTATTGTCCCATTTGGAAACAATAGAATGGTGCTGGCCACACTGAGGGCCATCTTCCTCATCAGGTCATTGACCTGTGTGCCAGTCTTTTCCAGAAACACCCTCACAGACACACCCAGGTGTATGGTTTACCAATTCTCCGGGCATCCCCCAAGTTGATAACCAAAATTAACCACCATGGTGACCAGAACAGAACATAGTCCCAGTTCAAACTAGCCAAAGTACCTTCAGCCAAATGAGCTCATCAACTATTTCTTTCTTTCCTCCTTCCAGACACATGGTAGGATTGCAGTTTCTACCCTACTTCCAATGACACTTATAAGTAGCCAAATAACTTACTTTGTCCCCAAAATGTAGAAGGACAAAAAAGAAACTTGTAATCCGTGAGCAGAGTCCACACTTCACCATTCTTGGATGAAGAAATAAACTTTGCGTTGTAAGCCATTATACACTCTCAGACTCCCTTGTTTCACAGAAACCCTTACAGAAGCCCTGTTATCACAAGTGAGGAAATTAAGGTTCATTCATACCCAATACACCTCTAGAGCTACATCCCACAAAACCATGGCCACCAGCCACATGTGCTATTGAGCATGAAACTGTGACTGATCTAGACTTGACATACTGAAAGTGTAAACCACACACCAGGTTTTGAAATAATACAAAAAAAAATGCAAAATGTCTCATTAATAGTTTATATTGGGCTGAGAATGTGTCTCAGTGGTAGAGCGTATGCTTAGTATGCATGAGGCCCTATGTCTGATCCCCAGCATCTGGGTACATGCGTGCACGTGCGCACACTTGCGCGCACACACACACACACACACACAAAATTCATATTAAACACATGATAAAATAACAATATTTTAGGTACATTGATTTAGATAAAACATAACCTTCAAAATAATTTCCTCTGTTTATTCTGACTTTTAAAAATAGAGCTACTAAAAAAGTACATAGCTTGCCTTTATAATTTGTGCTGTATTTCTGTTGGATGGCACTGGTTTACAGCTTACAGATGAGGAAGCATATCTAGTTCTGAATCTCAACTCAGTTCTCTTTCTAGCATGCATTCCCTTCCCCTGAGAGTGAGTTGATCTAGTGAAGGTGATTTGACTGGCTGCTCATCAACATTTATTTATTCATAGATTCATACACCAAATATTTTTGAACAGTTACTATATGCAAAGCTCTGTAGGAGGGTGGTAGGATTTTGCTCTGCCCTGAACTCAGAGTCCTGCTGAGGACAAAAGTTCTATGCTTGAAAACTTGATCAGTGGCCAAGTTTGAAGGTAAATGAGATGCTAAGAGGAATGCTGTTCAGGAAGGGGAAATATGAACCGGCTTGAAAGGGGGGGCGTGCTATTTGAAGACCATACCGCCCAGTTTTAAAATGCAGTTTGCATCTTGAACTTTGCTGAGGAGTTGTAATCTGTGTCAACTCAGCAAGTCTGTACATTAACCCAGTTCTACTCTTCTATTTGTTGAACCTTTGAAAAGAATTTAGATGACAAGAATTTAGATGAAAAGAATTTAGAATTTCAATTTGTCACTCTAGATGCAAATACTTACCACTAGGGAAAAGACGCTAAGGAATCCTGCACCATTCTGTCCCAATTAAACTTACTGAAATGCAATCAAGCACCACATAATGGCATTTGATGGACCTTCTGTAACATGATGGTCCATAAGATTAGATCACTTTTCTCTTTCTTTAACATGGTAGCCATCTTTGTTTGTGTAAAACACTCTCTGATGTTTACACAACCACAATAGCACCTAATAACGTATTTCTCAGACCTTACTCTCCATGTTAAGTGATTCATGGCTGTAACAAAAATGCCATATCTCAGCAATGAAAAATTGCTGAACAATATCTAATATTTCATTCTTTAATGAATAATTATTAAGGGAAAAATTAAATGTAAGATGTTAACAGATGAATCATTATCACACTTGAATTTCCATTTTTTTTTTTTTTCGCAGTGTTGGGGATTCAACCTAAGCCCTCACATATGCTAGTAAATGCTCTTCCACTGAGCTACATCCCCAGCCCTCATTTCTAATGACTGAATGCTCATGTCAAATCCTTTGATTCTTGTATCCTCTCTTAATTAAATCTTATGTAAAATGAGCTATTTTCTTTATCTTTTATAAGCAAGCAGGTCACCTCTGCTGGTGATTTTCACAATGTCAACGCCCACCAGAGCCACTGTCAATGCTGGGTACAACTTGCTCCATCCCAGAATTCCAGGAAGTGCAGTTTATGAGTCTGTTTTGCATGTGTGTATATATGTGAGCTGGGGATTGAACCTAGGGCCTCACACATGCCAGCCTAATGTTCAACTATTGAGCCACATCCCCAGCCTGAATCTGTCTTTTTAAAAACCAGGTGATTCCTATGTGCACTTGAGTTGGAGAAGCATTGCAGCTAGCCCTGGATATTAAAAATTTGTACTCTTGGATTCTCTCTGACAAAATCAAAGGGCAAGAGGAGTAAGGGCTATGAAATATTTGGAAAGGCCTCCAACAGTCAAGGGGAGTGGAGAGAATTATTCATACCCTTTGGTGCCAAGAAATCTGGAACTTCTAAAGCCACAAGCTAATGCATCTTACATTAGTGATTAGGCACACAGGAAATCCCTCCACCCTCAGTGCCAGGAACACAAGGAGACGTGGCATCTCTTAAATAAAACAAAATTGGGATTTTCAAGTTACCTGGAGCTTCTGATTTCCTATTTTGTTGTCTGAAAGTAAGCAAAGTGATTATATAGTCATCCCTCGGTGTCCACAGAAGATTGTTTTTGCAATCCTTACAGATACCAAAATCTGCAGATGCTCAAGTCTCTTATAAAAATTTGCATATAACCTAAACACATCCTCCCATATACTTTAAATCATCTCTAGATAATCTAGATCGTATAACTAATACAATGTAAAGGCTATGTAAATAGTTGTTACACTGTAATGTTTAGAGAGTAATGATGAAAAAAGTCTGTATATTTGGAGTCTCAGCTGAGCTCTATTGGAACTTTAAAGAAGAACTAACACTAGTCTTTCTCAAATTGTTCTATGAAATTGATAGAGAACATTCCCAAATACATTCTATGATGTCAGTATAACTCTGACACACACAAAAAAAACCAGATAAAGACACATCAAGGAATGAAAACTACAGACCAATATCCCTGATGACCATACATGCAAAAATTCTTAATAAAATATTAGCAAACCACATTTAAAAACACATTAATAAGATAATGTAGCATAATCAAATGGGTTTTATTCCAAGGATACAAAGTTGGTTCAACATATGCAAATCAATAAATGCATCTCACTACATAAGTAAAATTGAAGACAAGAATCATATGATCATCTCAATAGATGGAGGAACCAAATTTCTTAACAAGATCCCTAAAACCCAAGAAATAAAACTAACTCCATTTATTTACCTACAAATGCCATGATTTTATTCTCTTTTATTGCTGAGTAACATTCCATTATGTATATATGCCACATTTTTTTAATCCATTCATCCACTGAAGGGAATCTAGGTTGGTTCCACAGTTTAGCTGTTGTGAATTGTGCTGCTTTAAACATTGATGTGGCTGTGTCTCTGTAGTATGCTGTTTTTAAGTCCTTTGGGTATAGTCCGAGGAGAGGGATAGCTGGGTCAAATGGTGGTTCCATTCCCAGTTTTCCAAGGAATCTCCATACTGCTTTCCATATTGTCTGCACCAACTTTCAGTCCCACCAACAGTGTATGAGTGTACCTTTTTCCCCACATCCTCGCCAACACTTATTGTTGTTTGTCTTCATAATAGCTACCATTCTGAGAGGAGTGAGATGAAATCTTAAAGTAGTTTTGATTTGCATTTCTCTAATTTCTAGAGATGTTGAACATTTTTTCATATTAATTAAAAAAGAACTAAAACCAAGAATCGGTAAGTGTAATGATATCAATTTAAAAGCTTATACACAGCAAAGACAATGATTAAGAAGAGCAAGAAGAAATCTTTACCAGCTATGACTCTGACAGGGGATTAATATCCAGAATATATAAAGAACTCAAAAAACTTAACATTAAGCAGTCAGAGAAATGCAAATCAAAACCACCCTAAGATACCATCTCACTCCAGTTAGATTGGCAGCCATTATGAAGTCAAACAACAACAAGTGCTGGCGAGGATGTGGGGAAAAGGGTACACTTGTACATTGCTGGTGGGACTGCAAA
>NW_025999990.1:46372405-46378563 GCF_001458135.2 Marmota marmota marmota | reverse complement strand
AAAAAAAAAAAAAAAAAAAAAAAAAAAAAAAAAAAACAGGAACGGAACCACCATATATGAACCAGCTATCTCAATTCCTTAGTATTTATCCAAAAGGACTGAAATCAGCAAACTGATAACAACCACATTAATGTTGATAGCACAATTCACAATAGCTAGAAGCTGGAGCATAATAAGAGGGGAAAAGGGGTCAGGTATCAAGATATAAGAGAGATCAGTAAAATAGAAGGGAATCAAGAGGGAGGGAGGAGGGATGGGAAAGGGGAAGAAATGCGGAATGAATTTAACAGTATTATGCTACATGAATGTATAAATATACTACAGGGAATGCCAGCCTTATGTATATGTAGAAAGCACCAACCAAAAATAAACAAATAAAGGAGGGAAAGAAAGATCAGCAGAGGAAGCAGAATAGAAGGAGGGAGAAGGCGGGGAGAGAAAATGAGGGGTAGAGGAACTGAAATGGAATAAATCAAATTCCATGCATTTATGATTTTGTCAAAATGAACCCAGCTACTACATATAATGCTCTAAAATGAAAAAGAAAAGAAAGCATACTATTTGCCTATAACTTGCATGCATCCTCCCATATACTTTAAGTCATCTCTAGATTACTTATAATCTAGATCTTATACCTAACATAATGCAAATACCATGTAAACAGTTGTTATACTACATTGTTTAGGAAATAATGACAAGAAAAAAGTCTGTACATATTTAGTACAGATCAATTTTTTTCCCCAAATATTTTCAACCTACAGTTGATTGACAACAGAAGAGTCAACTGTATTGTTTTCCTGCTTCAAGGTTGGTGAGTATTATCTGGTAATTTTTTTAATGACATAAAGGAAATTAAGGTTTGAAGAAATGGTTCAGGAAAATGGAACTGGCTCAAGATCATTTCTTCCTGGTGAGAACCAAACAGACTGTTATATGTTGATACAGTTTTTTGTTTTGTTTTGTTTTGTTTTCTTTTTTAAAAATTTCTGAGGCATATTTCAGTGTTCTTGATTCAGAGCCCTTTTGGGCTCCAGATGTAGTTTGGATTCCTTTTACATTAAAGCATTGATCAGATCTGGACACTTAGTTTTTATCTTTTTGTTGTGAATTAATTTTAAAATGCTCAGGATTTGCAAAAAGAGTACAGTGAATTTCTGTCTACCCTTCCCTCAGCTTCCCCCAGTAATTATAGCTTATATAACCATGGCACATTATCAAAACCAAGGGTTTAAAATTTTTGCAATATTCTTAACTAAACTTTGGACTTAGGCATTGCTGTCTGATACCCCTCCCCCACTCCACCTTGCAAAAATTTATCTGTTGAAGCTAGACACAGTGGTTCACACCTGTAATCCCAGCAGCTCAGGAGGCTGAGGCAGGAAGATTGTGAGTTCAAAGCCAATCTCAGCAATTTAGGGAGGCCCTGTCTGTAAAAAAAATCTAAAAACGGTTGAGGATGTGGTTCAGTGGTTAGGTACTCCGGGATTCAATCCCAGGTATCAAAAGAAGAAAAAAATCTGTTGAAACTCATTCCCAATGCATTAGAATTAAAAGGTAAGGCCTTTAAGGGTTGATTAGACCATGAGGACAGAACCTGCAAGAATCAGATCAGTGTCCTTATAAAAGAGATCTTGTTCACTTCTACCACCATGTGAGGACACAAGAAGCTACCATTTATAAGGAACAGTTCCTCATCAGATACTCAATCTGCTGGCAGGTTAATTTTGGATCTCCCAGTGTTTAGAAATTTGAGAAATAGATTTCTGTTGTTTGTAAATTCCCAAGTACAAGGTATTTTGTTATAACAGCCCAAATGGACTCATACCAGTCCTTTCATGTGTTTTCTAAGGAAGATGGCCCAGGAGTAACTTCAAGAGCATCAGCATACTGATGAATACCACATTAGCTGCAAACTTAATTGGAATTTCATGAAAGAAGCCTTGGTCCCCTCTGAAAAGTGGAAGCGTTTCCTATTCCATTCTCTACAGGGAATGTTACTGATATTTTGATAGGAATTTCATTGAATCTATAAATTGCCTCAAATAATATGGACATTTTAGCAATATTAATTCTTCCAATCCAGGAACATGAGATATCTTTCGTGTGTGTGTGTGTGTGTGTGTGTGTTTCTTCAATTTCATCATCAATGTTTTGTAATTTTCATATTAGAGGTTGTACACATCTATAGTTAAATTTATTTCTAGGTGTTTAATATTTGTAGCTTCTGTGATAGATGATTCCCTGCCCCACTAGTGAGGATTGAACTCAGGGCCTCACACATGCTAGACAAATGCTCTACCACAGAGCTATATCCCAGCTCATTTTTAAGAAATTGTTTTAATTTTTTTTAGTTTTACTTGGATGCAATATCTTTATTTTATATTTATGTGGTGCTGAGGATCAAACCCAGTGCCTCATGCATGCTAGGCAAGCACCTTACCACTGAGCCACAACCCCAGCCTGTCATTTTTATAATTTTATTTTCATACAAGGCCTTGCTATATTGCCCAAGTTGACCTTGTGCCAAGAGGTCCTGAGCCACAACATCTCAAATAACTAGGTATACAGGCATGAACCACTGGACCCAGCATGGGTTTGCTTTCTTGATTCCTTTCTCAGCAATTTTATTATTGTAGAAAAAAGTAATTGATTTTCATCTGTTCATTTTGTATTCTGCAAAATTTCTGAACTTATTCATCAGTTCTTAAGTTTCTGGGGGGGGATAGTTATTTTTTCTATATATAAAACTGTATTATCTGCAAACATGGATACTTTTACTTCATCCTTTCTTATTTGGATGCTCTTTAGGACATCATTATTTTTTTATTTACTAAACCTGGTAACCTTAAGTGAGGCTGGAGATGAGTAGCCCCCCAAAATACTTACTACTATAAACCATTTTGAAGGATTTCTTGCAACAAAATTGGATAAACAAGCCAAATATCTATTTTCTAAAATATAAGTGAATCTGCTCAAGTTGAAGCAGGAATAAGGAGATCTGTCTCCCATGAACCACACTCCCTTTTCTGCAATGGCCTGAGGCACCTCTGCCAAATGAGAAAGTTTACAGAGGACCATGCAGGAAATTCTTTCCATTGAGCCCCCTTAGGAAGGTGCCACCATACCCTTCGGTGGCAATATTACGGTGGGCGTACTGATGAGCTGGGAAGCAGCAGAGGCCTTACCTACAGTAGCCCACAACATCAGCACCAGGATGCAGGACTACATCTTCCAGAGGAATTGGGAGTCTGCAAGGAAGTACAGGTTTTTAGTTAGCTTGGTACTGGAAGAAGTTCAATGTGTAAGGTTTTGCAGGCCTTTTATCATGTCCAAGGGGATGAGCCACTGAGTAAAATCTAGGTAATATCAGTATGTAGACATATACATTGAATAGGAAGAATGGAGGAAAGAAGTACGTACATTCCTAATGTGGCATGGTTCAATGGAGAACACAATGCCTTAGTTTATTACATGATATACATTACTTAATGATAGTTATACTTTGTCCTATTATGTGCAAGGCCCAGCACCACAAAATAAATAAGTAAATAATTAAAAATTGTAACATATTACAAAGAATTGAGATGAATTCCAAACTCCAAGGAATAGGGAAAAAAGTAAAAGAATATATGGAATCCTTTAGTATATCTATAATAATACAAATTAATATTGCATCTTTATCATCCAATTCAGTTGATTTTTTTCTTTTATTTAAAAACAGGGTCTCACTGAGCTGCTTAGTGTCTCACCATTGCTGAGGCTGGCTTTGAACTTGCAATCCTCCTGTCTCACCCTCCTGAGCCACTGGGATTACAGGTGTGTGCCACCATGCCCTGCTAATTGACAGATTTTATAGTTAGCAGAGGATTTATTGTAGCTTTGGACAGAATATCTTGAATCAAACTGGTATTTTTCAGTATAAAGGAAGTTTTGACAATGAAGAAAGTTCTGTAATGATAGAACCAAGAAAGACAAAAAAAAAAAAAAAAAGATCAATGTGAATGTGTGACGTATGTGATAAAATAGCATGAGTGATAAAGTCTTTGTTTTCTCTTTAAAGGAGAGTGTTCCTCAACCCAAGACAGAGGGGAAGAGAATATCTAGCTGCGGAAGATGAGAGCAAGCTTGGCTGTTGACTTAGATAAATGGCACCACACTATCTTGAAAGAACTTGCAGATGTGATCCCAGGACTATACAACCAGGAGGAATCAGAGAGCATGGGCAGATGGCGACAGATGGGAGAAAGGCAAACAAGTTCCAGACTTTTCAACAGAACAGGAAGGGTGACTTGTGTGTCTGTGTGCTGGCTAAGTTTAATGTGCAGAACTCCAGAATGGATGATTGAGGGACTTCCTGTATATTAATTAAAGAATGTGGAGACAACTAGGAACTACAATGGATTTCCCCAAATCGGAACTCATAACAACTGTTTCCATTTTGTAGCATGTCACAGGAGGAGCAGGGAAACGTCATAGCCAAACATGACTTATTTCAGCAAGATGTTTCCCAGAATTCTCTTGTGACATCCTAAGGACAGACAGGTGCGGACTGGTGGTCCATGGATCCTTCTTATTTCAGTATCCATTCCCTGAATTCTCAGTTACAAAAGCACAGGGAAATAAAATGATCATGACAGAAATTTAATGGACTTTAAAAAATTAATTCCATATTTTTAATTTTTTCATCAATAGAATAAAATTATTTTCCTTATGTTATAATACAAAAATGGGGGGGGAATGCTATTTCTTACTTTCTCATTTCTTGTTTTTTAAACAGTATATAAATTTAAGGTATAGAAAATGACATTATGATACATATTTTATATGTATGTATGTGTATATATATCTCACACCCATGGTAAAATGATTATTACAGCAATCTACTAGATTTATTCATCCTAGATAACAACTTTGTACCTTTTGACCTCTGTCCTTCCATTTCCTCTTCTATTTTGCCACCTCCACTCTGGTAATCACTATTTTACTGTTTCAATTTATTTTATTTAGTTTTTTACATTCTACCTATAAGTGAGGCCATGCAATTTTTCATTCTGTCTGACTTATTTCATTTAACATAAAGTCTTCTAGATTCATCTATGTTGCAAATGACCGGATCTGCTTCTTCTTCTTTTTTTTTATTGGTTATTCAAAACATTACAAAACTCTTGACATATCATTTTTCATACATTCCATTCAAGTGGGTTATGAACTCCCATTTTTACCCCAAATACAGATTGCAGAATCACATCAATTACACATCCACATTTTTACATAATGCCATATTAGTGACTGTTGTATTCTGCTACCTTTCCTATCCTCTACTATCCCCCCTCCCCTCCCCTCCCATCTTCACTCTCTACCCCATCTGTTGTAATTTAATTCTTTCTCTTGTTTTTTTTTTCCCCTTCCCCCTCAAATTCTCTTATATGTAATTTTGTATATCAATGAGGGTCTCCTTCCATTTCCAAGCAATTTCCCTTTTCTCTCCCTTTCCCTCCCACCTCATGTCTCTGTTTGAAGTTGATCTTTTCCTCCTGCTCTTCCTCCCTGCTCTGTTCTTAGTTGTTCTCATTATATCAAAGAAGACATTTGGCATTTGTTTTTTAGGGATTGGCTAGCTTCACTTAGCAAAATCTGCTCTAATGCCATCCATTTCCCTGCAAATTCCATGATTTTGTCATTTTTTAGTGCAGAGTAATACTCCATTGTGTATAAATGCCACATTTTTTTTTATCCATTCATCTTTTGAAGGGTATCTGGGTTAGTTCCACAGTCTAGCTATTGTGAATTGTGCTGCTATGAACATCATTGTGGCAGTATCCCTGTAGCACGCTCTTTTAAGGTCTTCAGGGAATAGTCCGAGAAGGGCAATAGCTGGGTTAAATGGTGGTTCCATTCCCAGCTTTCCCAGGAATCTCCATACTACTTTCCAAATTGGCCGCACCAATATGCAGTCCCACCAGCAATGTACAAGTGTACCCTTTTCCCCACAACCTTTCCAGCACTTGTTGTTGTTTGCCTTCATAATGGCTGCCAATCTTACTGGAGTGAGATGGTATCTTAGGGTGGTTTTGATTTGCATTTCTCTGACTGCTAGAGATGGTGAGCATTTTTTCATGTACTTGTTGATTGATTGTATGTCGTCCTCTGAGAAGTGT
>NW_025999990.1:46365987-46367252 GCF_001458135.2 Marmota marmota marmota | reverse complement strand
GATGGGAGGGGGAGTTGGAGGTCAGGTGTCTTTACCCTTTCGCCTCGTGTCTATGCAGGCTCGTTCTGATAATCCCTCCCCCAGAAAGCCAGGGAGAGATTTTATGCGAATTCCCCGTTGTATGGGAGATGGGCTGAGTAACACACACCTGTTTTATTGTTGCAATCTGTCGGAAACTGGCGTTGGTGACGTCAGCTCTCCAAGATGGTGGCCGCTGGCTTCCTTGGTGGACTTTCCGTTGTGGGGGACAGAACTGGACTGCTTCCTTCCCCGTCTCAAACCCCGAACTCAGCCCGGAGCTCAGTGAGGGCACAGCCGGCAGGACTCCACAGAATCTGTAGCGCCGTTTCTCTCTGCTTGCTTGTCGCTTCTCAGCGGCTCCCCGCCGTCTGTAGCCGCGGGGCGGGCCGTGGGGCGGGCGGCAGATCGGTCAGCCTGGATCTCCCGTCGCACAGTTGGCTCACATTTGAGACTCAGTAACCGGTCCTCGGTGATGGAAATCCTTCCTCTAGGTTTCAGTGCACCCCAATTTTGCTGGAAATCCCTAACAAGATAACTTTTTGTCGTTCTAACTCGTTATTCACCTGCGCAGTGACGCGGTACATGGGGTGTGATGCACTCTATTCGCGGCCATCTTCCTGATGGATCTGCTTCTTTTTAATGGCTGAATAATATTTCAATGTATATCATAATTTCTTCATCCATGTATCCATTCATCTGCTGATGGATATATTTGTCATTTCCTTGTCTTGACCATTGTGAATAATGCTGCATTGAACATGGAAGGGCAGATATTTTGTGGGGTGTTGGATGATATCATTTTCTTTGGGTCTGTACCCTGAAGAATTGGGTCATACAGTAATTCTGTTTTTCATTTCTTTAGTAGCTTTCTTGCTTTTTTCCATAAAGGCTGTATCAATTCCAGGCAAACATATACAAGGGTTCCCTTTTCTACATGTTGTTATTTTTTCATCTTCTTGATTTTGGTTTTGACCACTTCTCATGACGGTTTTGATTTATATTATTCTGGTGATTAATGATATTGAGCACCTTTTCATAAACCTGTTGGCCATTTCAAAGTGTTTTTTTGAAGAAATATATGTTCAGGACTGGGACTGTGGCTCAGTGGTAGAACACATACCTAGCATGTGAGGCACTGGATTCATTTCTCAGTACCACATATAAGTAAATAAAACAAAGGTCCATTGACAAATATATATATATATATATATATATATATATATATATATATATATATATATAAA
>NW_025999990.1:46352218-46364706 GCF_001458135.2 Marmota marmota marmota | reverse complement strand
GGACACAACATCTTTGTTTGTATGTGGTGCTGAGGATCGAACCCGGGCCGCACACATGCCAAGCGAGCGCACTACCGCTTGAGCCACATCTCCGGCCCTCTTCTATGTTTTCTTTTCTTTTTTTTTTTTTTTTTTAATTTTTTTATTTATTTTTATTGTTTAATTTTCGGTGGACACAACATCTTTGTGTGTATGTGGTGCTGAGGATCGAACCCGGGCCGCACGCATGCCAGGCGAGCGCGCTACCGCTTGAGCCACATCCCCAGCCCCTTCTATGTTTTCTTATAGAAGTTTTCTGGTTTTAGATTTAATCTTTAGATCTTTAGTCCATTTTAAAAATTGAGTTTTTTTGGGTTTTTTTGGTATAAGAATAAGGACCTAATTTCATTTTTTTCCATGTGGATATCTAGTTTTGCCAAAACCATTTATTGAAGAAACTTTTCTCTCTCCTTGGTGACTTTCTCAAAAAATTACTGTATAAGCATTGGTTTATTTCTAGACTCTATTCTGTTCCATTGGTCTTTGGGTCTAGTTTATACCAGTACCATACTGTTCAGATTGTTATCACTTTGCTTAGGCTTGCTTTTGCTTATTCACATTCTTTGGTGGTTCTTCTATATGAATTTTAGAATTGCTTTTTTTGTTTGTTTATTTTCATGAGAAATGTCATTGGGATTTTCATAGAGATTATATTAAGTCTGTAGGTAGGTTTGTGTAGTCTGGACTTTTTAAAACAATATCTTTATTTTGTTTATTTATTTTTATGTGGTGCTGAAGATCAAACCCAGTGCCTCACATGTGCGAGGCAACCGCTCTACCACTGAGCCACAACCCCAGCCCTAGTCTGGACATTTTAAATCTTCCAATCCATGAACATGGGATATCTTTCAATTTTTTCATCTTCTTCTATTTCTTTCATCAATGTTTTGTAGTTTTCCATATACAGATCTTTCACAAATATTCTTTCTTACTTGTATTAGTTTGGAAGTTAGGGCTGCCAAAACAAAGTACCCACTGAGTGTGTGGCTTAAGCAACAGAAATTTATTTTCCCATGGTTTTAGAAGCCAGAAGTCTGAGATCAAAGTGTTGGCAGTGTTGGTTTCTCTTGAGGCTGCTTTCCTTTGGTTGACAATGGACTTATTTCTCTGTATTTTCACACAGTTGTCCCTCTGTACAATGTCTGTGCCCTAATCTCTTTTTATAAGGATATTAGACCTATTGGATCAGGATCCATTCTAAGGACCTCATTTTAACTTAATCACCTCTATAAAAACCCTATATTTAAATACAGTTACATTCTGATGTATTAGTAGTTAGGATTGAAAAAAAAATGAATTTTGGGGACATAATGCAGCCTATGACATCACTAGCATCTGTTCTAGCTCAAGCTGTCAATTTGTCTGTTCATCATTTGCTGATGATCTTTGTACAATGTAATAATAAAAATGAGTACCATATTATTGATTACTTACTATATACCTGGCACTATTCTCTGTGCTCTATTCACGTGGACTCATTTACTCTTCATTAAAACCATCTCAGGTGAGCATTATAATTAACTCATTTGTAGATGAAGAAATTGAAGTGACAAAGATTTTGCCTGTACAATTTCAACTCGGGGCCTTTAAAATAGACATCTCATCTGCAGGAATCTAAATCAATGGCAAAGTGAAATTATAATTCTTGAAAAATAGGTAGAATTTCAAGAAATCTTTCAGAGAACTGATTGAGACTCAAAGTAAAAAGAAAGAAAGAAAGAAAGAAAGAAAGAAAGAAAGAAGAATCAAGAAGAATCAGACATGTTAATTAAGGAAGGAAAAAAATAGTTGCAGATGTGAAAGGATCATGGAAATGAATTATTTGAATATAAAACCAACAGCGAGAACCTTGGGAAAATTAATACAGTCTTCAAATATTTTTGCAGGAATGACAGTCTTTATTTTTGATCTGAAAGTCAAAAATAAATGAAAATGGTCACATCTTGCCGTCATACAGTTTTGTCAGAAAAACTTTGCTCTAATTCATTTTCTTCATTTTCAGAATTTGTAGGAGATTGTAATCAAAACTGAATATTCTAACTTTGAGGTAAAATGAATTCATTTACAAAATTTTTCCATTATTTTAAAAATTAACTCCAAACATTTTTTTCAATATTACTCATTTTTTTCTGTTTTCAATAGATTAGAGTGACCTTTTTTTTCTTAGTACTGATGATACTTAGCTAATGATCCTCTATATTACTTCAGCTGATTGAACCAAAGAATATTAACTGACTAATGTCAGACTGAAGTCAAGTTTCTGATGATTTTGGAGCTACAGTTTTATATTTTAAAAAGGGCTGATGAAATGCTATTAGATATGCTCACTTAATAGGTGGGTGACAAAAACCTAGAGTGGGTAGTTTAGATGATGGATAGCAGAAGCAAGTTTCACAAAGATTTTAGGGACTAGAACATGACTTAAAACCATAACATGATTTTTGGGGGTGGGGATACCAGATATTGAACTCAGGGGCACTTGATCACTGAGCCACATGCCAAGTCCTTTTTTTGTATTTTATTTAGAGACCGGGTCTCACTGAGTTGCTTAGTGCCTCACTTTTGCTGAGGCTGGCTTTGAACTTGTGATCCTCCTGCCTCAGCTTCCCAAGCCACTGGGCTTATAGGCGTGCCCCACTGCGCCTGGGTCCATAACATGAATTTTATCTAGAAAATTAATTGCATTTAGGTTAAAAAGTACCTATTCATGAGTACAAGAGAGAACTGGCCAGTTTGTAGACTCTAAAGCATGATTTAGATTTTAATGACATTCCTAGATTAAGCTAAGGAATACTCTTTTACTATGCTAGACTTAAATGGAGTATTTTACTCATTTCTAGATACCAAAAAAATACAAAACCAAACAAACAAACAAACAAACAAAAAACCCAAACAGCAACAACAAAAGTGGTAGAAGCTGGAAGATGATCAATAAATCAAAGTATTTTTAGGGGGCTGGGGATATAGCTCAGTTGGTAGAATGCTTACCTTCCATGCACAAAGCCCTGGGTTCAATCCCCAGCACCACCAAAAAAGAAAAAAAATTAAAGCAATTTCCTGTAAGAAAAAATTAAAGCTAAGTATTTTAAGTCTTAGGAAAGTAATACCAAAGGAATATACCAGAACCATTTTCAGTTATTTGAAGGTCATTTTCAGATATTCAGATTGTGGAGAAGATAGGAGAAGAATGTGGATTGTTTCAGGGAACACAGAATGAGGAATAGTTAGGTTTTACATATTAGAAGAGCTCTGTAAGAATTAAAAGAGATCAATAATGCCCAGGAAAACTGACCCTTCTGTTCCTGGAAGTGTCTAAGCAGCTGGTTCAAACACCATCTATTAGAGATGTTCTAGGAGGAAGGGATTCATTAATCTAGGAAACTCAAATGGATTCAATATATATTTAAAGTTATATTTTTGGAATGTTTGTGCTTCTGCAAAATATTAAACAATCGACAACTTTCATTAAAGGCATTAAGTTATTCCACATAAATGACATTGATTGCGGAGCTGTTTCAACAATTTACTGATGACCATGGGCACCTAGACTCTTTCCATCCTTCACTCCATCATCCTGATGACTTTCACTTCCAAAAAGAGGAATCTTCTTGGTCTCAAGATGCCTGCCAAAGATCCAGGCATCACAGCCTGACACCATCACATCAAAAGGCAGAAGACAGAGCACCAAGTGGTGATAAAGTCTTTTTTTTCATAAGAGTCTCTAGAATTCTTTCAGAATGTCTCACTGTAGCACGTGGACATTCTCAGCTGCAGTGGAGGTCAGAAAAGCTGTGTCAGCAGTTTCAGCCTTTCTGTGGGAGCTGTGCTTTGTCAGGAAGAAAGCTGCGGGGTGGGGGTGGGTCAGGCAATGGCTGTTATGAGGACAAGTATAACAACATTGGTGAGAATGTGGGGAAGTTGGAACCACCAGGCATCACTGGTGGCATTGTAAAATGGTGCAACTGCTGTTAAAAATAGTGTGGCAATTCCTTAAAAGATGAAACAGAATTATTATGTGATCAGGCAGTTCCACTTTCAGGTATGTTCTTAAAGGCATTGAAAGCAAGGACATGAACAGACCCTTGTACCCAGTTTTCACAGCAGCATTGTTCATCATAGCCAAAAGAGAGAAACAACTCCAATATCCATCTGTGGATGAATACATAAATAAAATGTCATGTGTACATTCAATGGAATATTATTTAGCCTTAAAAAGGAATGAACATTTTTTTTTTCAGATATCTTTTTTTTTTGAATTTTAATATTTTTATTTTTTAGTTTTCGGCGGACACAACATCTTTGTTTGTATGTGGTGCTGAGGATCGAACCCAGGCCGCACGCATGCCAGGCGAGCACGCTACCGCTTGAACCACATCCCCATCCCCAAGGAATGAACCTCTGATGCATACTGCAGACACCATGGATGAACCTTGAAAATGAAATAAGTCAGCCACGAAAATACAAAGATTGTGTCATACCTCTATGGAGTACTTGGAATAGTTAAATTTATAGAGAGAGAAGTCAAGGGGCTGGGATTGTGACTCAGTGGTAGAGCAATTGCCTTGCATGTGTGAGGCACTGGGTTCAATTCTCAGCACCACATATAAATAAATGAATAAAATAAAGGTCTGTCAACAACTAAAAAAAAAAAAAAAAAAGAAAACAAAACAAAAGAAATCAAACAGTGGTTACTAGAGGCCAGAGAGGGAATGACAGGGAGTCGGTGTTGGATGCACTTGGGTTCTGTGTGTATATATGAAAGTTTGTGAACATATGAATGTACTCAATGCCACTGAACTGTTTGCTTATTAATGGTTAACAGTGAATTCACGTCATATATATTTACCATGATAAAAAAATTTTCAATGCACAAATCTTAAAAGTGTGTTTTGGCAACTGCATGCAGCCTGTCTTAGCCAAACGCTTTTCTAGACAGAGAACATTGGCTGTCATCTCCTGCCTCTTCCCAATCAATTCTGACCCGAACTTCCACAGAAGGCCATTGTTCTCCCCCCCCACCTCCTTTTTTTCCCCTGCCGTGGATTAGTTTTGTGTGTTCTAGAACCTCATATAAATGCAATCAGAGCATGAGCTCTTTTGTGAGGTTTCTTTTATTCAGCATAAGTATTTTGAGATTCATCCCTGTTGTTGAGTGTATCGGTGATTTATTACTTTTTATTGCTCAGAGAAATTGCTTTGAGTGAACGTGCCACAGTTTCTTTAGCCAGTCTTAGCAAGTCCCATATCCAGGGTCACCGGGGCTATTTCCAGCTTGGCAGTATTATGAATAAAGCTGCCGTACCCGTTCTTGTATAAGACTTTTAGGAACATGTGTTTTCAATTCTCGGGGGAAAACACACAGAAGTAGAATCGCTGGGTCCTAGGGTAGGTTATACTTATTTTATAAGGAAGTTACCAGATCTTTGTCCAAAGTGATTGAAGTCAATATATATTTTTATTAGTTCTTAATTCGGTTGTATCAGATGAGTCCCTTCATGGTCACCATCAGCCAGGCAATGTTGGCTGTGACCTAATAACGTTAAGTCAACTTGCCAAGAAAAGAAGCCACTGGTTCTGTGGGAAGTGAAGTATGGACACAGCCCCTTTCAGAAGAGATGGAAAGCTTTTGGTCTCAAAGTTCACTCTTCAGGTGAGCCAGCAGGTCCCTCTGGGTCATTTTCACACAACTCTGCTGCTATTTCTCCTTTTTATTTGGTCTGAATGGCTTTTAGTCTTTTTCCATTCAAAACCACGTGCCCTACCTTTAGGGAGAACTTTTTGATTATTAAGATAGCAGACATTCAGCTCTGCGCATCACCATGTCCCCTTGAATCCTGGCAAGCCAGGAACACTTTTACTTTTCAGTGTTAAAGAAAGTTAAATATAGTCCGGACCTTTGGTCTACATGGCTGTCTTTTCCCTTCCTACCAGAGCACACAGCAGAAGGTAGTTTCAGGAAATCAAGATACAGGAAGTCGATTTCTCTCTCAGTGAGGCGTTAACAGGTTATGAGAGAGCTGCCTTGTCGGGCTTATGCAGTGAGTCAAAGGAGCTTTGTGGGTTTAGATGCTTTGAATGTCTCTGGAGGACAGACCACAGGAAGATCAGACACTCCAGAGGATATGGCCACCCAAGTATTTTCCAAGTTTATCTACAACCTGCTGTGACTGATTTTGCTGTAGGCAAACACCATCTTATGAAAGTGAATTCATTCAAAGGAGGCTCAGAAAATGCTCAAAAGACTAGTGGTTTAAATAAGGCAGAAGTTTATTTCTCTCTCACACAGGAGTCCAGAAGCCAGCAGCCCAGGACTGCCAAGCTAGCTCCATGGTGGCATTCTGTGTTAGTCAGCTTTCCTTGACTATAACAAAATACCCGAGATAACTAACTTTATAAAGAGGTTCACACTTTTGGAGATTTCAGTCCAAGGTTGTTTGGACCCCATTCTTTTAGGTCTTATGGCAAGGCAGCACATCATGGCGGGGACATGTGGCAGAGGAAGCTGCTTCCCTCACAGTGGCCAAGAACTAAGAGAAAGAGGCAGGAAGAGGCCAGAGTCTCAATATCTCCTTCAAGGGCATGCCCCAGTAACAGACTTCCTCCTACTTGACCCCACTTCCTAAAGGTTCCATCACATCCCAATAACACCACAGGCTGGTGACCAAGCTACCACATGGATTTGGGGGACACTCACACAAACCACAGCCTGTTTCAAGACCCAGACCAAGAGGCCAAAGAAGGAAAAGAAAGCTCTTCTTTCCTAAAACTCCAGGGGATAAAATTTAGCTTACTCTCCCTTTGGAAAATTTTTGTTGTTTTTGTTTTATTTTAAAATTCCAAGTGAGATGTTAAACATGATAGAACTGACCAAAAAATGTATCTTTTCCCTATAACATACACAAAATGATAGTATTTGGGATATGTTGAATTTAACAAAATGTTATCAAAACTAATTTTGCCTGTTTCCTTTTAACTGTCATGTATAACAACTCATTAGAACAAATTTAAATTTTTTTAAAAAAATGTAATTATTACAAAATTTCTAATTTTGTAGTAATTACATTACACATGTGGTTCACATTATATTTCTGTTAACAGTATTGCTCTAGTATAACCAGGCCCAGTGTTCTCTGGAAGACTCCAGCTTTGGAATGTGGGACAGACACAGGAAATTTAACAAGAAAGAAACAAAACAATTTCGGAAAAGAGGGGCAGAGGGACGTCGAGGAGGCAGAAGCTAAAGATTAAATGATGGAAGAGTTCTAGACTGCGATGCCAATTCCCTGGGGGGAAACGGAGGAAGTCTCTGAGGTAGACCTGGGGGTGCAAGACAGCAGCTGAAACAGGGCTTCCCTGAGTGAACCAAAAGGAAAACCGCCCTTGACTTCTCTGGCCTGGACATAAAGAGGACAGCACAGAGAAAATCTGAAATCCAACCTCCGAGAATACCTTTAGGAGTTGTCTGGGTAACTCTGTACCTCTGAATTATCTCCCTCTTCCTTTAACCTAGACCCTGGCAGAGGGTAGAACAGGGAGCCCTCTGCAGTAGTGCTGGCACCTGGGCCAACTTTTTTGCTGGAGGCTAGGACTATTGCAGTGGTCACAGGGGCCCTTGGGGATTGTCAATCACAAGTCTGGGCCCCATAGGGGGAAAAAAAGGGGGGCCATAAAAAAGAAGACAAAGAAACACTCACTCTTCATCTTTCCAGAGCTCCAGAGGGGAGAACCCAGATTATGCTCACTTTTTAATAATATTTTTATGCCAAGTCAGGTGCTAAGCCTGGGTAGTGTTGGAAATGAATATGGAAAAGTTGATGATTATCTAATGAATTTACACTACCCTAGATCTGCTTTGGAAACAAATTGATTTTGGTTAATTGTCTACATTGGCCCCAAAAGAAAACAGAAAGAGGTGCTTGGCTTTTTCACCACCCATAACTCTTACAGTCATGAGGAAAAATGGAGTTCACCAAATTGTTAGGCTGTCGCGATGGGCAAATGGTGCGGTTTATAAAGAATATCCACGTACTTCTGCCCTTTTCGATGCTTTATTTACTCGTATCACTCAATACAGTTTCACTCTATAGGTTTTTAATCAAGAAAATGACAATCCTCAATGCTAGGCACTGCAATAGACATAATTAATTCACAGCAACCGATTCTAGATTAATTAACTCACAGCAAACCATTCTAGATTAATTAATTCTAAGCACTGAAAACACACTTAATCTTGACAGGCTCATGACAGACATTCCCTCTGCATGCTAAGTTCAAGTGTCAAATCAAAAGTCTCAAGCCTTTAAGTCCAGCAGATGCACATTGACTCAGGCTGCGGGGTGATTGGTCCAGAACCAAGGCAGGGGTGGAGCTGACAGCCGGCAGAGGAGGCTGTCCTAGGGAGAAGTCCTGGCTCTCACCAGGGTCAGATGAGAAGAGTGGGATGTCAGTCCAGGTCCTCATCAGGCTCTCAGGCTTGTGTGCATCAGTGTTGGATGGCTGAATATCTATTCATTTGCTCTATTATTTATACTAAATTTTGGGGCTTTTGACCCTCCCACCCCTTCAATCCTTTTCAGCTACCCCCGGATTTCTCAGTGACATCATTTACCCTGGGGTTAAAACATCTGGTCTGGTGATCCCCACCTTGATCTTTCTGCCTTTCCCTCTTATCAGGTGAGGACAGCCTGCCAGAGGCTTCACTCTGAGTTTATCAGGGTGGGGGGAAGTGACTTGTTTGTGCCTGAGGGCCACACTGGGGGGCTCTGTTAGGTGTGCCTGGTGAGACTGCAGGTTTCAAACTGGAGTTTTTACAATGGAGTTGCTTAGGCTCAGATCTAAGGCCGTCCTCACATAAGCACATCATGGTATCAGAGAAAGCAAGGCTGGAAGGCCAAGTGTTTTTATGATAGTAAAAATGATGATGATGTTGATGATGATAAGATGATAGTAATAATAACTTCTAGTGTTAAAGTCGCTTGAAAGGCAATCCAACCTTCCTAACTTCCAGTCTTTCATTTGCAATTCAATTATTTTTTTAAAGTGCCATAAAGATGCTTTTCCAGATCTGAATTTTCAGGCAGTGGTGTTCAAATTAGATCCATTCGAATCTAGCACTATACAATTCAACGGTGTTTGGTCCGGCCACAGAAAGCCATGATGCTTTCTCTAACTCATAGTAGAAAATAAACAGGAGTTGCAGGCTTCTTCCAACGTCAGCCATCTACCAATGAGTCTTGTTGACACTTAGACGTTCAGACCAAGTTACAATATATAAATCTGAGTAGAAATCAACTGGTGACGGTTAGAGACTGAAGCCTAAATAAGCACAGTAATCACATAGACGTCTCCTACCCAAGAAATTGCCCAGAGAGAAGACACTTCAGGATCCTCTGAACCTGTGTAGAAAGTTTAGGCATGGAAAGTTTACAATTACAGTTTCTTACTTCTTTGCCCCTTAAAGTGTGAATATGCTGTGTCATGACTCAAAGGGGGCTAATCTTTTCACGAGAGGCAACTGCCTTTGAACAAGGGCTCCTTTGGCATGTTTTGTTAGTGGGGGAGAATGAATGTCACTATTATTTAATACTGGATTTTTTTTTGTTTGTTTTTTTGGACTAAGGTTCAGAACTTTTCATATTATGATTGTGGTTCACTAGTAAAGCTGAAGCTACTTTGTCCCCTAACTGAAACCAGCTAAGTGCTGACATTAATTCTCTTTTCTGACTTAGGAAATGCCTGCAGCCAACAAAAACCCATTGAAGAACTGTATCAAGTCAAAAGTTCTAGAACAGGAAGAGAACTTAGAGGTCTCCATCCAGCTCTGACTGGTCACGTGTGAGGAATCTGACCCTGAGAGAAAAAGTCTGTAGCTCAGAACTAAGGAATGATGGAACTAGGCTGACCCCACATCCTTCTAATTTCCTCTTTGGGAACAGATGTATCACTCTCTTTTTTGGTGGGGGGGAGTTGCTGGGGATTGAACTCAGGGGCACTTAGCCACTGAGCCACATCCTCAGCCCTATTTTGTATTTTATACAGGGCCTCACTGTATAAACGAAGCTTAGTGCTTCTTTTTTGCTGAGGATGGCTTTGAACTTGCAATCACCCTGTCTCAGCCTCCCAAACTGCTGGGATTACAGGCAGGCGCCACCGCACCCAGCACATGTATCACTCTTTAAAACTCAAGCAACAAGCACAGAAATTATGGAAATAATAACTAAAGTATCTCACTGAATTAATTAAATACATTTTTTAAAAATATGAAGCAATAGTTTGGTCTCAACCTGTCACACAAACATAAAATCCTCTCCTCTGACTGGCCCCAACAACCAGTTCCTCCGTCACCAGCCAGAGCTCACTGCATTTTTTTTTCCCCTGGGGGTAAAAAAGAGAAATTTTTTTTTTTGTCAAGATGGGAGTTCAGAGGTGGAGGAACTTGGAACACAAAACTGGAAACTTTTTTTCTTTATTCCTCACCCAGTACTTTTGGTTTGTGAAACTTTTAGTGGTTTATTTCACTAGGAAAGAACAGCACCAATAATAAAATCAATCCACTTTACATCACAGGTGCCTCGATTTGATTTCCATCAGACAAGGTTAAATTTCTTACGTCACTTTGTGTACAATTTCTCTTACTCGATGAACTCAGGACCTCCTGCATGCTAGCCCAGCAGGGCTCCAGCCCCAGGTCCCAAGTGGTCCCTTAGTGAAAGAAGTTCCTGCTCTTTGAGGTATAAGGAGAAAGGAAGGGTAAGTCATTTAAGGGACCCTGTAACTATACCTCCCCCACCTTTTTTTATTTCATTTTTTCCCCAGTGTTAGAAGTAAAGTTGCCAGATAAAATACAGGCCACACTATAACATTTGAATCGATTACACAACTGGGAAATATTTAGACAAAACATGTATTCATTGTGTATCTGAAATTCAAATCCTGCTCTGTGACTTGCTTTCTGCTTGCTCACCCCAGCAGCCCCTGTTGGGAGGTGCCCAACTGAGCTCCCCTCCCTGGAGCAAATCTTATTGGCTGGTCAAAGACACTCATTGGCCAGGCTTGGTTTGAAGTTATTTTAATTTGATGACTTCCTCTTTTTCTCCTTTGTGCAGGAATCCACTTACCCAGGCCTCTAGAGGAAGTGGTAATTGGATGCTGCTTTCTAGAAACTATGAAATATGCAGCCTGATCACTTTTTCTCCACTTTTTTTCAGTCTGGGGAGAGTAAAACCTTAGGATAAAATCACTTCACTTTATTTTGAAATTCAGTTTTGAATACTTTTTATTGGACTATTCCTCCTTAAAGTATTTTTTAGACAAAAGCCCAATTCTTTGGCCATTTTTAACATCCTATTGCCTAAGGTTTTCCTTGGGGAAGTGTGAGCAAAGCAGGTCAGCGTACTGGTGACCAGGATTCAGTGCACTGGTCTTCTTCCCTTTGTATCTGGTGGTATTCCCAGCGCTGGGGGACAGGGAGACAGGTAGGTAGTAATTAGCCCACCACCTCTAGCAAGTGATGCCTCTGTACCTACTACCTGTGTCCAAATGGAGTGACTTAACCTCTTGACATCTCATTCTCTACATCTACAAAATAAAGATAAAAGTGTTATTGTTGTAAAGGCCACACAAGTCAATAAAGGCAAAGCCCTTAGAACAGTGCTCTGTCATACAAATCCGTACATCACACCTTCCATTCTGTGCACATCTCCTCTTCTCTAGACCATAGTGACCCCATCTATTAAGTGGCTGTAATTAATCCACTTGGTGTTCGGGATTTTTTAAAGAAAAACTTGTTCACCTGCAAGTAAGTGCAAATTCTAAGATAATTGGACTATTCTTTTTAGGAAAATACACACTGTTATCATCAGGGATGTATCCTTAAAAAAAAAAAAATCAGGCCAGGCATGGTGATGCATGCCTGTAATCCCAGTGACTCTGGAGGCTGAGGCAGGAGGATGGCAAGTTTGAAGTCAGCCTGGGAAATTTCGTGAGACCTTGTCTAAAAAAAAAAATGAAAAGAAAAGAGGGAGGAAAGAAAGAGAGAAAGAAAGAAAGAAAGAAAGAAAGAAAGAAAGAAAGAAAGAAAGAAAGAAAGAAAGAAAGAAAGAAAGAAAGAAAGAAAGAACGGACTTGGTACATAACTCAGTGATAAAACTCCCATCAGTTCAACCCCAAGTACTGAAGGAAAACAGGTGTGCATAACTAGGAGGAGAGAATCTTCCTGAAGGAATTTTTATCAGGATTAATGAAATGCAGGTAATGGCAAAAATTGGCAGAGACACTGAAACACTCAATTAGGGAAGGAGCTTTGCATAATAGCTTTGTACTAATATTTGGTACAAATGCTTGCTTTAAATAATTAGGATCAAGGGAAAAAAAACAAGGGAGAGAAATGAATTACAGTAGATGGGGTAGAGAGAGAAGATGGGAGGGGAGGGGAGGGGAGGGGAGGGGGG
>NW_025999990.1:46341685-46351710 GCF_001458135.2 Marmota marmota marmota | reverse complement strand
TACATACAAGAGGAAGTGAGGGGAAAGGGAAAAATAATACAAGGGGGAGAAATAAATGACAGTAGAGGGGGTAGAGAGAGAAGAGGGGAGGGGAGGGGAGGGGGGATAGTAGAGGATAGGAAAAGCAGCAGAATACAACATACATTAGTATGGCAATATGTAAAAACGTGGATGTGTAACTGATGTGATTCTGCAATCTGTCTGTATACGGGGTAAAAATGGGAGTTCATAACCCACTTGAATCAAATGTATGAAATATGATATGTCAAGAACTATGTAATGTTTTGAACAACGAATAATAAAAAAATAATAGGGATCATCACTTATTAGGCCCCTAGAACAGTGATGGGTGTTCAGCTGGAATGGAGTCTGAGCATGGATTTAAAAAGCTCTAAGGGTTAAGGGTGACTAACTGGGCCTATTCCAAGTCCCCCACTGCCATTACATTTTAGCAAAGACACGTTGGAAGCTGGCAGAGGAGACTTATTCTGGATCAGTGTGTTGCACGTTTACATTAACTACATGGTCGGCTGGCTTCATGCTCATTCCTTGGCATGCATTCATTCCTGACTGAGTCCTTTTGGTGCTTTATCAAGTTCTGGCTTCAAGTACCCTCCAGATATTGGATGTAGATAACTCTCAGATGGCTCCCTCTAGCCATAAGAGTCAGGAGGCTAGTTTCAAGAGTTGGAGGTGTGTTCCATTTTGCTTAGACAGCCAGGTGTATGTCTTTCCATATACACCCCATGAGGTGCTTGGCAGGAGGGCTTAGGAGCGGGACTTCAGCAGGCTGGGACAAGTTTATGAGCATGTCAGACGTCACACATTTGGGAACCCTGAAGAAGAGGATCACTGTATTCAAATGTTATTGTGAAACCATAAAAAGAGAGT
This sequence comes from Marmota marmota marmota, assembly GCF_001458135.2. Lineage (NCBI taxonomy): Eukaryota > Metazoa > Chordata > Mammalia > Rodentia > Sciuridae > Marmota > Marmota marmota. Next base: position 46,350,819 of record NW_025999990.1, on the reverse strand, counting down.
TGACCTGCTGGAATTTAAAGCCTAGTTCTTCCATCCTGAGTAACCCTGGTAGATTATTTTAAGGCTTCAGAGTCAGTTATGATACCACCTATCCTAATATCTTAAGGAACAGTGAGCCCGCACACATTGGGAAACCACAGAGCCCGATCCAGTTCCAAGCATTATTAAATAGGCACAGACTTATGTGAGTATATTGTTTAGGTCCAGTTTCCTCTGGCCATTGACTTTATTACATAGTCTCCAATGTCAAGGTTCCATGTTCCACTGCCTGGTATTCATGCTTGCTGTGCATGATTTAGCTGAAAGTCATTCTGTTATTGTTTAATATCACCCAATGAAAATGATATAATTTTTTTTAGTCAAAAAGAAAACATCAGCTTTGCAGTAATGTGTATGTATCAAATAAGAAGCACTGGAGAACTATGCATGTTTCCAGTGGTATTGAAAGCTTCACTGATGATTATGTAATAATAAATGTATCTGTTATTAATATGAAAAAAATAAAACATCAAATTTAAATAGAAAAATCAGAAATTGTCTACAAGAATAATGGAGCAAACCAACACCAGAAAAAGAGTTCTGCATCTTGATGATCATATTTATTGAAAGGATTGGAGAAAAATTAAAATGTCCTTTAGCTTAAGAAGTTGTAAGTAATTGCAAATCAACTCATTTCTTTCTTTTTTGGTGGTGATGAAAATTGAACCTCAAGTCCTCACACATGCAAGGTAAGTGCTCGAGGGCTGAGCTACACTCCCAGACCTCTTGGGCCATTTCTTAATATCAGAATGTATACAAGTTTCTCTTTTGACTACTATACAGTTAAAGAGGCGATTGTACAATGTCTTCTATTTTCTCTCAGGATAAATTCTTTGTTTTAGACCGCTGTCAATGAAGGTACAATTGATACGATGTTGAGAGCCACAACCGAGTCAGGATGGCACCTGGCATTTTGCCAGAAGGAGTGGTTGAGAAGTAACGCCAGCGAGCCATTAAGATGATGATAATTAAGTTAAGTTGTGTATAATTATTAAGATAATGACTGATTGCTGTAACTGGATGATGCTAAATTGAAACAAGCTGTGTATTCAGTTGTGTATATAAACCTCTGCTGTCTGGCAATAAGGTGGCTCCTGCTACCTCGGGTGCCCGCTACTTTTGAGTTCTCACGGAGTTCCCATTCAGTTCCCGTTGGTTCTTGCGGAGTTTCCATGGAGTTCTGGAGAGTTCCCGTTGGGTTCGGGCAATAAAGTAGTTCCTGTTTGAACCTACAAGTGGCTCATGACCTCCCGGTTATTTGTGCCCAGCCAGACTGTGGCAGTACAATATCATTTTTCCAGATGAAAAGCATTGGAATAATGTTTCATTGATTTTTATATCTCTTCCTGTGTTTCTTCATCACTTTCTATGGTAGTTGGTTTCTCCCACATCTTCTAATACTATATTTAAATGTTGATTGCATAAACCCTTAGCCATGCTAATGAAGAGAAAGAGAGAGAAAACTCAAATTACTAAAATCCATGATGAAAAAGAAAATATCACAATGGACATTGCTGAAATACAGATGATAATCAGAAACTATTTTGAATATTTATACTCCAATAAAATAGAAGACCTCAAAGACATCAACAAATTTCTAGAGACATATGACCTACCCAATTTAATCAATAGGACATAGAAAATTTAAACACATCAGTTTCAAGCACTAAAATTGAAGATGCCATCAAAAGCCTACTAACAAAGAAAAGCCCCAAACTGCCGCAGTCTGGCTGGGCACAAAATCACGAGCCACTCAAGCAGGAACAAACTTTATTATTTTTTGAAACTGCCGCCAATGTCCGGTAGGCACCCGGGAAGATTTTTTCCACCCACGCGGCCTCCTCCCGGACCCGCAGAGAGAGCTCCTCCCCCGGAACTCCCTCCTACTGTACTTCCCCAACCAATGGGAACTCTTCAGGAGTCCCGTAGCCGGCCTAGGTGAACAGCAGGAGTCCAATATCCATATGAATGCAAATCTTAACATAATCATATCATCTCAATGGCTAGCTGGCATCACCTTTCGACCAAAAATGCCATGCATCATATACTTGGCTCTTAGCACCAAACCAGACAAATTCTCAACCAAGTTCTACCAGACCTTCAAAGAAGAACTAACACCAATCCTCCTCAAATTATTCCATGAAATATAAAAGGAAGGAACCCTTCCAAAGCAGACAAAGACACATCAAGGAAAGAAAACTTCAGACCAATATCCCTGATGAACGAACATACATGCAAAATTCTTTTTTTTTTTTTTTTAATTTTTTTTTTTTAATATTTATTTTTTAGTTCTCGGCGGACACAACATCTTTGTTTGTATGTGGTGCTGAGGATCAAACCCGGGCCGCACGCATGCCAGGCGAGCGCGCTACCGCTTGAGCCACATCTCCAGCCCCAATGCAAAATTCTTAATAAAATTCTGTAAAATCACATACAAAAACATATTTAAAAGGATAATGCACTTTGATCCAGTGAGGTTCATCCCAAGAATGCAAGGTTGGTTCAATATACGGAAATCAGTAAATGTAATTCATCACATCAATAGACTTAAAGACAAGAATCACATATATATCTCAATGGATGTAAAAAAAAAAGAAGTTGATAAAATACAGCCTCTAGTCGTCATGTTCAAAACACTAGAAAAACTAGGGATAGTAGGAACATACCTCAACATTGGTGAAAGCTATCTATGTTAAACTCAAGGCCAACATCATTCTAAATGGAGGAAAAAATGAAAACATTTCCTCTAAAAACTGGAACAAAACAGGATGCCGTCTTTCACCACTTCTATTCAACATAGTCCTTGAAACTCTAGCCAGAGCATTCAGGCAAAAGAAAAAAAAAATAAAGGGATACCAATAGGAAAAGAAGAGCTCAAACTTCCCCTATTTGCCAACAACATGGTTCTATAATTAGAAAACTCAGAAAACTTTTAGAATTCATACACAAATTTACATGCGTGTGATCAATTTATTTATTTATTTTGGCACTGAGGATTGATTTATGTGTGTCAATTTTATATCCTACTACTTTGTTGAATTTGTGTATGAAAGCAAAAGTAGTAGGATATAAAATTGACACACATAAATCAATCCTCAGTGCCAAAATAAATAAATAAATTGATCACACGCATGTAATCTACCTTGAAGTTCTTCATCATTTCTCATTTCCAAATAAGTTTTCTCTTCTAGGCAGAGTCTAGTAAAATCCAGGGGCTCCCATATGGCACTGGTAGTTTGCGATTGTTCTATATCATCTACCATATTTCAAATGTAAGCAAATTTTGTGAATCAAATACCAAGACTGTTACGTCTCTAAAACATTCTTACCTATTTGGGTAAGCAGAGAGAGGCTTACCCAGATTTACACAGGATTTCACAAAAAGTCTAAAGTCCCAACCAAACTCATCTTGAAATTTTATTTCTACTGTGAGGTATTCAAAGGTGTCGGGAGCTGCCCTGGACAGGAGCTATGTACACACCTTTCAGTGCTGAGTAAAGGGGTACTGAACTGGTACTGCACCCATTGCCATGCAATTGGATCTCACCTCCGCTCAGGTAATAAAGGTGCAGCTCCAGGAGTGGGTGCCCCCGATGGGGTTGGATTACACCCACTTGTTTGTTGTAACCCTGCCCTTTGCCCCTTTTTGGATAGAATGTTCCATAGATTAACTCCCCCCATTAATAAAACCTGGGTTCGAGGCGTGCTCCTCCTCTTTCTTGCCTGCCTTGCCCCCCTTGTGGGAGCTGTAGCTGAGGAGTGAGCACTGAACCTGAAGGTAAAGGTACTTTCTGTGTCTGTGTCTTTATTTAGTCAGCCCAAATGCACTTGGAGTGACCTTGATTGATTTAGTCATGTGTCGCCGCACAAAGATGGGGCCAGATGTGCGCTCTGAGAGCAATGCCCTAAATGGATCAATCCATTCATGGGTTAACAAATTAGCAGTTTATAGTGGGAGTTACTGTTATGAAAACAATTTCTCTTGTTCGCTTGCTCTCTTTCCATGCTATACTCTCTGCCATGTTCTGACTCATCAGAAAGGCCCTCACCAGATGCCAAGCAGATGTTAGTGCCATGCTCTTGACATCCTGAACCATGAGCTAATAAACCTCTTTTCTTTGTAAATTATCTAGTCTGTGATATTCAGTTATAGCAACAGAAAATAGACCAATATAGCACCCAAAAAGATCTTTGGTGACTCTATCAGCTGCTCTAAGTATTAGACCCTCCCCCAAGAAGTGTTCCTATTAAAGCATCACAGAATTGGCCTCCCTACTGTCCAGACTGGAGCCCATTCTTGGTAAAATTACAGCTTTGTCAGGGCATCCAGAGGTGAACAGTTTTCTATATTCTGATTTATACTACTCAAACTCACAAGAAGTGGGTATATAAGTAGAAGATCAACTAATTATATCAATTGATTAATTAAAATAGAATATCAGTAAGTTGGTTAAAAATATTGATGGAGTCAATACTAATATTTTTTTAAAGAGAGAGAGAGAATTTTTTAATATTTATTTAGTTTTTGGCTGACACAACACCTTTGTTTGTATGTGGTGCTGAGGATCGAACTCGGGCCGCACGCATGCCAGGCGAGCGTGCTCCTGCTTGAACCATATCCCCAGCCCCCAATACTAATATTTTTAATTAAAAATATCTTAAGTTGTAGAGGGCCACAACATATCTATCTATCTATCTATCTATCTATTAATTTTGTGCTGAGGATCAAACCCAGTGCCTCCCACATGCTAGGCAAGCACTCTATCACTGAGCTACAACAGCCCCTCCATACTAATTTTTGCTGATGGGCACTTCTATTTCCCAACAGCAAATCCCTAAGGAAACACTGTCAATATGCTAAGCCTTCTTACAGAGCACAGAATGAGGATGAAGGCAGATAGGGAAGTCGTAATGCCACTGACTCTGACAGCCTGCACCTCCATTCCCAGCTTGGGGTGAACCAGTCATACCCATGTACAGGGGCCTACTCCCTCCTTCCATAGGAAGTTCTTGATAGATAGTGGAGTAGGTCATGGTCAGATTTTTCTTTTTAAGGGGAATAGAAGATAAAAATATCAGAAAGCATTATGAAGTGAAAGATTTTTTTCCATGAAATTCATTTTAATTTAGATAAGTGACAGATGTACAGATGATGATAGATGATAGAGAGAAGAAATATGAGTATTGGATCCTGTGTGTGTGTGTGTGGGGGGAACATTCATTCACTTTTTATAGTGATTGCCTTCCAAAAAAAAAAAAATGTGTGCATTTTGTTTCGTTTTATTTTGTTTGTTTGTTTTTCACAGGGCTGGACATTGAACCCAGGGCCTTGTACATGCTAGACAAGTACTTTACTACTTCACAGCCCTTTTTCACTTTATTTTGAAACAAGGTCTCACTAAGTTGCCAAGGGTGGTCTCAAACTTGCAATCCTCCTGCCTCAGCCTCCAGAGTAGCTGGCATTACAGGTGTGTACCTGCACTGACATCTTTTATTTTTTAATGAATATTTATTGGGTAGCTCCTCTGTAGGGACAACTCTTCTCCTGGAAATTACAATTGAGGGAGGGATTATGGGAGAGATAAGCCAATAAACAAGTAACTATACCCTTTCGGTTCTTCCTTTTCTTAGTCTTGATGCCTCCCGGGGCATGTTCACTCTTCACAGAGAGACAGTCTTAGATGGACTCATTGAGTTCCACTTTTCCAGGATCCCCCCTCCCCCCAGAGCAGCCTGCTTCTCCATAGGCTGTCCATCACCAATGCTGATTCTTGCACAGGTGGTTCTCCCAATCACTGATTGCCCAGTTTTCCTCTTCCTCTTCCAGCTCCTCATTGTTTGTATCACCCACTCACGTTCTTGAAATAATCCTGTGGTTTTAATCCTCTAGTAAGATATGTATAATTAATCAGGCTTAAAAATCACACAACTATACAGTTCAAGGGCCTGGATGAAGAAAATTACAAGATGTTGCAGATGGAAGAAATCCTGGAAATCATCTTTTCTAATCCTTCATTTTCAGATGAAGATGCTGAGATCCAAGAAGGCTGGTACTTGCTCAAATTCAAAACCATAACAGATCTGACACTGAAGCCTGGGTCTCTAGACCCCCATCCGGTGTTCTGTCACTCTGCCATGCAGCTCACCTAGAAGAAATCTGCCTGAAGAGAGCCCAGAAAACATAATAAACATGTAAACATGTTTCAAATGCGGATAAAATATGCTAAAGACACGTCGTCCTTCTGTGAGGCTGTGTTTCTATAATAGTGACAGGTACGAGGAAAACTGAATGAAATATTTTCATGATGAAAAAATAGAAGGAGTTGTTTTATCCCTGGAATAAAAATTTTAAAGCATTTTGTATTCATAGTTGTAATAAAGTCTCCAATCTATAAACTGATTTCAGTTATTCATTTCGTCAACCCACGTGCCTTTTCAAGCGCTGGTGATATGGTCAGTGATTTTTAAAGAATAAGTTCCTGCTATAAGAGATTTTTCTAATTGTGAAGGTAGGTGTGGGGTGGCCAACACAAGGATGCCCCACTCAGGAAGATCTTGGTGGCCAACTGTAGAGAGAGGTCAACAGAGACTTCAGCTGTCCACTCCTTCAAGGTCATTTCAGTTGCAGATCATTGCTTTGCTCAAGATCATACTCTTCCTGTGAGGTCTTTCCAAGTCCAGTGACAGAACACAGAGAATAAAGATCTGGCCATTTCTATCTAATACAAGGCAATTGTGACGGACAGTCCTTGCTCTTCTGTTCTCTGCCAAATGGATCAATTTTTTTATTGGGCTTCGTAGTTGTTGGAAACTTCTCCCTCTGCTGTATCCTGTTTCTCCATTATCTTCCTTTCACAGATGGTGACCCCTCATGAATATTCTACACCCTAAACTCTGTTTCAATGTCTGACTCCAGAGAACAGGGTGTGGAGCAGCTATTTTATACAAGGTGGTAAAGGAAGACCTTTTTAAAATAAGATGAAATTTGAGCACTGGGGCAAAGACCTGGAGAATGTCTGGGAGAGTCAATTACAGAGATCTGAAGGAAGAGGGTCCCAGCAGGAGAGAACTAGTGCAAAGGTGCACGACTGGCAGGTGTTTAGAACTGCAAAGGGGCTAAGGGAGTTGGAGCCATATGGAGGAGAGGAGAGGTAGGAAAGGAGATGTGAAAGGCATGTGGCAGGGGCGTGAAGGATGATACTCTCCCACCCTGTAGGGGCATGTAGGCCAGGGTAAGGACCTGGCTTTTGCTCTGAGACAGAATGGCAGGTTCCAAGAGTTTCGAGCAGAGGATTGACATGATCTGACCTGTGTTCTAAGAGCTTCACCCTGGAAAAGGGCAGAGGCAGGAAGGCCAGGTGGGAGGCTATTGTGAGAATCCAGTATGAAGCAATGAAGGCTTCCATCTGGTTGGGAGCAAAGCCCGTGGTGAGGAGCAGTCAGAGCCTGGATACGTGTTGAAGGGTAGAATGAAGGTGGATTGAAAGTAGGGCATGAGTCAAAAGAAAAAGAGCAAGGGTAACGTCAAGGTTCTGGTCTGAAAAAACTGGAAGGAATAAATTGGTGTTTGTTAGATCAGGATCCACATTTGGAACATATTATGTTTACAAATAGAATTCAGTAAATCTCTAATTCATCATCTGAAGGGAAACACTTCTAAGAATAAAAGGGATTGATGAACAATTTCTATGGGGTAAACTGGGCATGGTGGCACATGCCTGTAATCTCAGTGGCTTGGGAGGCTGAGGTAGGAGGATGAAAATTTCAAAGCCAGCATCAGCAATGGCAAGGTGCTAAGCAACTCAGTGAGACTCTGTCTCTAAATAAAACACAAAATAGGGCTGGGGGTGTGGCTCAGTGTTCAAATCCCAGGTGCCAATAATAATATAATAATAATTTCTATGGTGTAAAAAATATAAACCTGGATTATCTGGGACAAACCAGGGGATACAACCCTGGCATAGCCCAGGACTTAGGAAAAGGACTATAGCACGTGTTAGGGGAACTGGGTTTAAATGGTAGTTTGTCATTTGTGTTAGGAAGTGCTTTGGCCTGAATGTTTGTGTCCCCTCAAATTTGTGTGTTAACACCCAACCCCTACAATGACGTTATTAAGGGGTAGGATTTTGGTAAAGTGATTAGATCATAAAGGCTCCACCCATAAGAATGGGATTAGTGCCCTTTATAAGGGAGGCTGAAGGGGAGCTTGTGAGTCTCTTTTTGTCTTTCTGACATGGGAGGGGGGGTTCAGGAGTTGGGGGAGTAAGGGAAGAATCATCACAGAGAGCAAGCCTTCACCAGACACCAAATCTACTGTGAGAAATAAATTTCTATTATTTACAAATTACCCAGAGAGATCTAAGAATTAACAATGGAGGGAGGGGAAGGAAGATGGCGGCGAGGGGAGTGCATTGCCCCCGTGTGCTGCTTCACTGTGTGGGAGTATGACAAGTCAGGACGGCTAAAGGCTATCTTGTTAGGAATTTCCAGCAATAGTGGGGTGCTCCGGAACCTGGAGGAAGGATTTCCATCGCACGAGGATCGGCTACGGGGACTCAAACTCGAGAGGTTTGTCGCACGGAGGGTAACACTGCTTATTCAGCAAACCGCCCCGCGGCTAGAGTCTGCAGCGCGCGCTGGGAAACGAGGAGATAGCGACGCAGGGATACAGCGCTGCAGTTTCTGCCAGCCGTGCAAGCACCGTACTCAGGGCTGAATTCTGGGTTTGAGACGGGGGAAGGAAGCGGTCCATCTCGGTTCTCCACACCGGTCAGACCACAGAGGAGGCCAGCAGCCACCATGTTGGAAAGCTGACGTCACCAGCCCTGTTTTCGACTGACCGCAGCTCATTCAGCCATAGAACAGGTAATTTCAGGCTGCAATTCGCCTGCGGCTTGCAGACAGATTGCTAGGGTTCAGTGCCTGGGAGGTTCTAAGAAGCTCTTAGAACTCTTCTCAAGTTCAAGAGTCTAATAGACCACCATACCATAATCATGGGAGACTTCAACACACCTCTCTCGCCACTGGACAGATCTTCCAAACAAAAGTTGAATAAGGAAACTATAGAACTCAATAACACTATTAATAACCTAGAC
>NW_025999990.1:46327814-46340127 GCF_001458135.2 Marmota marmota marmota | reverse complement strand
TGTAAATCAATGGATGTGTAACTGATGTGATTCTGCAATCTGTGTATGGGGTGAAGGTGGGAGTTCATAACCCACTTGAATCAAAGTGTGGAATATGATATGTCAAGAAATTTGTAATGTTTTGAACAACCCACAATAAAAAATTAAAAAAAAAAAAAACAATGGACAGATTAACAGGAGGGGGAAAAAAAAGGTTGATTGATATGTGCCTATGGGAGTAACCAGCAATGAGTAACTCCCTAAATAGTCAGGGATAAAAGATTTTGTGTTAGTCAGCTTTTTGTTGCTATGACAAAATACCTGAAAAAAAAAACAGCTTAAAGGAAGAAAGATTTATTTGGGTTCACAGTGGATTTAGAGGTTTCACTCCATGGTCACTTGGCCCCATCACTTGGCGTCTTTGGTGAGGCAGAACATCACCACAGGGAACATGGCAGCAAAGCAGAGCTTGGTACCTCATGGAAGGCAGGAAACAAAAATAAACCCTTGAAAGGCATGTCTCCAGTGACCCACTTCCTCCAACTAGACCCCCTCCTCCTTAAAGTTCCCACCACCTCCCAACAGTGCTGTAAGCTGGGGGCCAAGCTTTCAACCCAGGAGCCTCTGGAGAATATTCCAGAATAAGAAGGGTCTTGGTCATAAGCTACTGGCCCCATCCTTCTCCTGCAATTAAGATGTAATTGACTTAGCAACCACAAGCAGGATTCAGTTAGTCACCAAAGGATTCATTTAGCATCTGGCCAAAATCTTTGGTGGTTACACAACCTCAAGCCATAATTACATGGGAAAATTGTAGGCTAAGTGGGAAGTACCTTACAACCCCAAGGAGATTTGAGGGAACCAAACCCAAATGTATTTGTATTTTGAGGTCAAGGAATTTGTACATATTTGGAGTTATAAGCTTGTCATTGAAGTATTTGAATAAGTTTTTTTTTTTAATAAATCCAGTTTTAAACATGCAAATGCATCATTGATTGAGATGTGTGTAAATTTGTATCCAGGACTGAATGACTTCAAGAGATCTTCACATCTAATATAAGTTTAATTTCACGTATCAGATTTAGAAGAATTATTGAGTACTCGGGAAGATTTTATTTATTTTATTTATTAAGTTGATTATCTGATAAAAACAAATACATATTAAATTTAGAAGTAAGATACAAACGGTCTTAAAATATTTATTTTGTTGATAGTAGTAACCAGATTTTAAAGGTCTCTGTACAATGGTTATCAAATTTGTTAGATCCAAATATGCTCTACAAATATAAGGTGCTCTAGGAATACCAGTCAACTTGCCAGCAATTCACTCATTCTCCTCTGGTGAATCTTGGTTGTTCCATCCCTCTGGAAACGATCATTTAGGAAAAGGTCCATTGTGTCTGGGCGTGATGACCAGGGTTTCAGTGGCCACCTAGCGAGAGGATCTGAGCTCAGGAGGAGAAAGTCCTCACATTGTGGGGGACGAGCAGAGGCAGAGCAAGCTGAAGCATCAGACTTCTTGCTGTGGAAAAACAATTTCCTTTTTGTTTATATGGATCATGATGACGGTTTTCCACCATTTGCCGACAAACTAATCTCACTCACATAGGAAGTTACTAAAATCCCTAAGACAGCGCTTCTCAGTGAGTGGCAGAGCTGGGTTTGATTTCACTTCCCAGGCACAAGACCATGAGTGAGCTGTTTGACCTCTCAGTGGCACTCTCTCCTACAGGGTTGCTGCCAATAGAAAGCAACATGGGTTAAGTTTTAGCAAGTTTCTTTAACTGGAAGATGTGATTATTAATATCTAACAAACACCATGGTTATGAGGATAAAAGGGAAATCTATGTAAAAACCGGGCGCAGGGGGGTACACCTGTAATCCCAGTGGCTCAGGAGGCTGAGGCAGGAGGACTGCAAGTTCTAAACCAGCCTCAGCAAAAGCAAGGTGCTAAGCAACTCAGTGAGACCCCTGTCTCTAAATAAAATACAAAAAATAGGACTGGGGATGTGGCTCAGTGGTCAGGTGTCCCTGAGTTTAATCCCAAGTACCCCCTCCCAAATGTATGTAAATATCTTAGATCAGGGCCTAGTACACAGCTGTTTTTATTGTTGTTATTTGCAGAATACTATAATGGACTGCAAAGACCCTACAGGAGTGTTTCATAACAAATGGAACTAATTGTGGATTTTGACAGCCGTGGACATGGCTCTCACAGCCCTGGGATCCCCGGTCTCCACTGCCAGGTCTGCGGTGGGGAGTTGACAGAATTTATAGGTCTTTGGACTACCAGGGACTACAGATGCTCTGGAGGTTTAAACCATGGAAAACGGGGTGCTAAAAGTAGTTAGCATTTGTCCTTGGTTTATCCTGCCAATATTGATTGGCACCGGGGATACAGAGATGAAAGCAAAAAGACCTGTCCCCAAGGAAAGCTCCTTCACTCACTCCAGGTGGCAGGATGGAACTATGCAGGGTGCTGGGGAGGGGGAGGGGGAGGGGCAGTGTCAGGAAATGACTCAGAGGCAAGGGATGCTTGGTTGGTCTGCCCCTTGGAATCCTGAGTCAGTGGAAGCTTGAGAAGCAGATTGGAAAGGGGGAGCCGGGCAGGGAAGGGCTTCCAGGAAAGGAGGCGGTGAGTTGAACGTTGACTGCACATTAGATTCATCTGGGAACTTCTGGAAAACACTTGGCATTATGAACCTCAAACATCTTCACATGGTTCTAATTTGCAGTCAAGATTGAGAGCCACTGATCTTGAACTCGATTTTTTTTTTTTTAAGGAATTGCAGCGGATATAGTGACTAGTTTGGGTTGGCATGACTGGCGGGAATTCTATCATGGACAAGGAAACATTTTGTGCAGGTAACTTTGCTCCTGATCTTTAAAGCAAAGTGATTTGCCTCCCACTGGCTGGTTTTTGATGGAGATGATTGGATCATCAATAGTAGGTGCTTCGTCTTTATTTTTTTAATTAAAAAAAATTTAAATCTTTATTTATTGAATAAATAATCCAGAAAGGCAGTCCTTATAAGTTTGACTATTTTAGGTGTTTATTTAAGAACCTTTACTCGTCTTTCTATCCTTCCAATCTTCTAATCTAAAGTCTGGCTAGCCGGGTATGGTGGCAAGCCTGTAATCCCAGGGTCTCAGGAGGCTGAGGCAGGAGGATCGAAAGTTCATAACCAGCCTCAGCAAAAAATGAGGCACTAAGCAACTCAGTGAGATCCTGTCTCTAAATAAAATACCGAATAGAGCTGAGGGTGTAGCTCAGTGATTGAGTGCCCCTGAGTTCAATACCCAGTACCAAAAAAAAAAAAAAAAAAGTTTGTCTGACTTTGCAGTGATAGGGACAGCGAAAGGACTACTCAGAATTATGCTTATTCTAGAAAGATACTTTCTCATCAATCCCTAACCTTGGATGAGGCTAGCTACTCCCATTTTCATTTCAAACAGCCCATATTTCAAACAAAGTATCTAAGCAACTCCTATTCTCATTTTGTTAACATTCCCCAAATCTTCTCTGTCTGCTGTGTAATTTGAGGAAGCAGTTGGACTCTGGAAGCTGTTGGCAGACCTCTTGTCTGATGAATATTTAAGTACCTTCAGTAGCCCTTCAAAATTGGCAGTTCTTCCTCTGAAGACTCATTGGAGCACACACGTGATCATTTGGAATTAAAATGCTGCCAGATTTCACATTTGCAAAAAGTAACTTTGATAGTACAGTACCAACAAAGGGATTTTGTCAGCCATGATTGGGTAAACACAGCTGTTTTCTTCCCTCAGGGGAAGGATAGGAAACTAAAATTATAGGGTATCGTGTAGACATAGGAGTTGAGTTCTTTCACTGATTTTTATAAAGTCTCAATAAATTAATTATGTTTGATTGGGTTAAATAAAGTACAAGGTTTTGGAGTAGGATTGTCTTAATCACTTTTCCTATAACAAAGAGGTACATAAAGCTATTTAATTAATTTATTTAAAATTCTTTATTGGGTAAAAAGTAAAATCCATAAGTCTCTGTTATTCACAAAGTCTTAAGGCATAGTCTGTTTTTTGTTTTATTTTGTTTCTTTCCAATTAAAGAGCATCTTCAAAATATACTGTGTAAAATCTCTCCAAATTTAAGCACCAGATAGAAGATAATTTTTTTGTTCTATTTAATTATACATGACAGTAGAATGCATTTTGACACATTGTACACAAATGGAGCACAACTTCTTATTTCTCTGGCTGTACATGGTGCAGAGTCACACCAGTAGTGTAGTCATGCATGTATGTTCGATAATAATGTCTGTCTCATTCTACTGTCCTTCCCATCCCCACAGCCCCACCCCTCCTCTCACTCCCCTCTACACAAACCAAAGTTCATTCATTCTTCCCTATTCCTCTGCCCCATTATGAATCAGCATCCACTTCTCAGAAAAAACATTCAGCCTTTGGTTTTGGGGGTCTGGCTAATTTCACTTAACATGATATTCTCCAACTGTATCCATTTACCTGCAAATACCATAATTTCATTCCTTTTTAAGGCTGAGTAATATTCCATTGTGTATATGCACCACATTTTCTCTATCCATTCATCTACTGAAGGGCATCTAGCTTGGTGCCATAGTTTCGCTATTGTGAATTGAGCTGCAATAAACATTGATATGGCTGTGTCCCTGTAGTCTGCTGATTTTAAGTCCTTTAGGTATAAACTGAGGAGTGGAATAGCTATGTCAAATGGTGGTTCCATTCCAAGTTTTCTGAAGTATCTCCATACTGCTTTCCAGAGAAGATAAATTTATGTACTTCGAAATAGTCTCTGGAAAGGAATAAGTCCAAAAGAAGAGTGAAATGTATAGGAAAATATTCTTTTCATTTCTGTACTTATCATATACTAACTACTTACCAGTTTTAGCTTAGTGAGAAATCTCCTCCTTCATTAAGATGCAAGCAACAATATCTAGTAATTTTTTTTTATATTTTAGTACTGGGTATTGAAACCAGGGACACTTAACCACATCCCCAGCTCTTTTTTGTATTTTATTTAGAGTCAGGGTCTCACTGAGTTGCTTAGGGCCTCACTATATTGCTCAGACTGGCTTTGAACTCTCAATCCTCCTGCCTTAGCCTCCCAAGCCACTGGGACTATAGGTGTGCACCACCACACCCAGTGATATCTAGTAATTTTAAAATTTTCTAATGCATTTATCTGCATAGGGTGCCAGTAGTGACTCATTAATTCATTTGTTAATTCATTTATCTACTGGGGACTACTTGCTTTTAGGGACTATACAATATACGATTAAGTTACAATCCTATCTTGAACCACAATTCACTGGGGAAGACAGACATGTAAATAAACATAGAACTACAGGGCAGTGAGGAGAGGGCTATAGGAAAGTTATTTTCAAAGAACTTCAAAATCACTGGGGAAAAGATAGTGCTTAGAAATCAGTGCCAATGGGGTCTTCACAGAGCAGGTGATATTTGTACTCGTCTTTGAAGGAGCAGGTCCTACTTCTTGGCTAGAGTCATGCACCCCTGTGACCCTGTGCTGATGTGTTATTTGACCTCATGCTATAAGCTGTTGTCTCTTCCTCCTCCTCCTCCTCTTCCTCCTCCTCTGACCCCATGTTGGATTTTTAAATTTTTATTTATTTATTAATTCATATTGAGATGGGGGTCTCCTGACATTGCCCAGGTGGTCTCCAACACCTGGGCTCAAATCATCTTCCTGCTTCATATCTCTCCAGTGCCTGGGACTACAGGTGCTCACCACCATGGCTGGCTCTCCAGCAGTCTTAATGGACAAGCCCAGAATCAGCATGAGACTACATGACTGGGCATGGCTCATTGGGGACCATCTTTAGAGACCAGCTACCACATCCTGACTTTTCTGTCTCCTCCATCTACTTTCTAATAATTCTCTAATGTCTCATCCCTATCTTCCACTAAGGATGTCCTAATCCTGCTTCTCATCATGACATACCTGGATTATTACCACAGCAACCCTCACTCACCTCCAATTGTTCTCCCCAACTTCTGTCTTGCTTCTCTTCCATTTGCACAAGATTTCCTTCCCAACGGCAATGAGTATTAAAAAAAAAAAGAGAGAGAGAGAGAGAGACTTTATATGTAAGAAATACAACCTCTATGCAGAAAAGTACACATAATTCATGTATCAAATAAAACAAGCTTCTTATAACCACAAGAGAGAAAATATGGTCAGCATCCAGAAGCTCCCTCATATCCCTTACCAATTACACCCCTGCTTCCCACTGGAAATAACTACTCCCTTAACTGTGGAACCTAACACTTCTGTCCTTCCTTCATTCCTTCCTTCCTTTTCCCTCCTGTACCAGGGATTGAACTTGTGGACAATTTTTCATTGAGCTACATCTCCAGCCCTTTTCATTTTTTTTTAATTTTGAGACAGGGTCTTGCTAAGTTGCTGAGTTCAGGGAGCCGTCCCTGAAATGTGCATGAAACAAATTGACCAGGAAGCCATTGAGAAGGACAGGCTGGTTAAGGAACTCCTGGTTTGAGACTGCCCAATACCTAGCTGCCTACTCAGCTCTGTTAGGTTCAGCACTGCACTAGAGACGGGTTACCCCCAGGAGTCACACAGCCACACAACCCCTCAGAGATGGGTGTGGCTTGCCAAGATGACAATCAACCTGTTTGCTGCAAGATCCCTGCCACACCAAAAAGCAAGACTCCTCCCGCTGAACCTTATCCCTGCCTTTGATGTGCTCTTCCTTAAATAAAGAACTGGAGCCATTTTCTAGTTGTGCAGTTCCAGCTCCTAGGTGAGCTGGAGAACCTACCAGGCACTCCTCTTCCTCTTTGATCTAATTTCTGGTTCTGACTCTTATCCTTTACTAATTATTTCAGACTTTCTTTTTCTCAGGTGGCTTACACCTTCTGAGCAGGACACTACCCTGATGGGGTGCTGGCCCCCCTGCAATAGCTGAGACTGGCCTCGAACTTGTAATCCTCCTGCCTCAGCCTCCAGAGTCTCTGGGATTACATGTATGCACCACCATGCCCAGTTGTTTTATTCTTTTGCCACTCAAGTGTACATTCCTAAAAACTATAGTTTAGGCTTGCATGTATCAAAATTTGATATAAATTAAACTATGCAATGCATTTTTTTAATGTCCAGCTGCCTTTCCCCAAAATTGAGTCAATATGCTGCACTTTACTTATCTGTTCTACGAATTTGGTAGGCTGATTATTTCCATTTTATTCTTCTTTTTAATTTTTTTTTGCTAGAAGTGTAGCTCAATAGTAGCGTGTGTGTTAGCATCCACAAGGCCCTGAGTTCAATCTCCAACACCCCCCTGAAATTTGTTTTAGCTATTGTTTTGCATTCATATAAATTTTATACTAATCATGTCTATCTCTACAAAAATCTTGCTAATATTTTAATAAAAATTTTGTTAAATTTGAATACCAATTTGGGGAGAATTGACTTTTTCTGTATTGAGTATTCCAATCCATTTATATAGAGCTCTGATTTCTATCATCCGCGATTTATAGTTTTCAACATGAGTCCTAGACGTGTTTTGTTAGATTTACATCTACACTTTTCATTTTGTGTCGAGTGATTATAAAGGGTACTGTATTTTTAATTTTAGTGTCCATGTGATCATTCCTAGTATTCATAAAAACAATTGATTTTTATAAATTTATCTTATATTCCTTGATCCTATGGAATTCATTTTGTAATTATAAGAAATTTTGAAGTTTCCTAGGGGTTTTCCATATTTAAATATATATACTTTGCAAGTCAGGATCATTTATTAACTCTTTCTCAATGTGTATGCTTTTCACTTATTTTCTTGCCTTATTGCATTGGCTAGGGTTTATAGTACAACATGGAATTGAAATAGGAAATAGTGGAAGTGAAATCTTTGCCTTGTTCCTAGTGTAAAGGGAGGACAATCAGTCTTTCATCATGAAGTATGATGCTAGCTGTAGGGTTTGTTTTGTGTTTTTTAAAGGCCTTCTATTAGAAGTTATCTTCTATCCAGAGTTTTCTGATAATTTTTATCATCAGTAGATTTTGATCATGTGGTTTTTGTTCTCTGGAAAACAAAGCTATTTTTCCTGTGCTCTCACACTACAATAATTAATACAGACGATTTCTGTGAGTTTCTCCCCACCAGCAAGTAATCGAGCAATTCTTCATGGACAACAACTGGTTGTCCTCTTATCCAATTCAACCCTGCCACTAGTGTCCAGTTCCATGGGTTGAGGGCTCAATCCCCAGGTCTACACTCCTATTTTAGATGTCAATCATGATCCCCAGGTCTTTTCACCTGTGCTTTTGACTAACTGGCTATAAATCAGGGTTCACACAACTCTCTCCTCAGGTTTGATTAATTTGCGTGAATGGCTCTCAGAACTCATGAAAATGGATTTACTAATTTATTTTAAAGGACATAGATAAAGAAATGCACAGGGTAAGGTGGTGGTACAAAGCTTCCATGCTCTCTACATTGCACCACCTTCAGAAGCCTCCATATGTTCAACTGTCTGGAAGATCCACTAAACTCCATCCTCCCAAGTTTTTATGGAGGTATGGTAATTAAGGCAATGACCATTGGTGATTGACTTCATTTTTAGTCTCTACCCTTTTCCCAGAGTTTGGTGATAGGACTGAAAGTCCCTACCCTCTAATCCTACCTTGTGTTTCTAGTGACCAGATTCCACTTTAAAAATTGCCAGCTTTCAGTTAACTACAAAAAACACTATCCGCCTAGGGGGGTGGGGGTGGCACATGCCTTTAATCCCAACAACTCAGGAGGCTGAGGCAAGAGGATCACAAGTTAGAGGACAGCCTCAGCAACTTAGCAAAACCTTCTCTCTCTCAAAAAAAAGCTATATCTATATATATATCATGGTTTGCTATATAACTTAGCAATTTAGCAATTCTGCAAAAACCTGTCTCAAAATTATATATATATATAATATATATGAAGAGGAGGAGAAATATTTAAATACATATAATATATGTATAAATATATATATATATATATATATATATAAATATATATATATATATATATATATATATATATATGGCTTTTGGGATTTATTTCCTCTTCTTTTTCTGGTTCTTGAGTAGGAACTCAAATAATTGATTTCAGACTTTTTCTCTTCTAATGTTAGTAGTACTTTTCTTTTTTTTTTATATATTTCTGGGCTGAGGATGTAGCTCAGTGACAAAGCACACCTAGGTTCAATCCCTAGTACTAAAAATAAAATTTAAAAAACTATCACTTTGGAGATTCCAAGGATTTTAAGGGTTATATGCCAAGAAGCAAGACAAAGAACAAATATATATTTTGCAATATCATAACTGTTAATATGGTTTATTGCATTGATTAATTGTTCTAATAGGGAACCAGCTTTGTATCATTGAAATAAACTCTACTTTGTGATGGTATATAATTCTTTGTATATATTATTGAATTTTATTTGCTAATATTTTCTTAAGAATTTTTGCATCTGTATTCACAAGGAATATTAATCTGTAGGTTTTTTGTTTGGATGTATTTTTGTTTTGTTTTCATATATTATCTTTTGCTGGGGCATTAAGATAATATCAATTTCATAAAAATAAAAAGTATTCTAATTTTCTGTTTTCTGGAAGAGATTGTGTGGAACTGGTGCTAGTTCTTCCTTAAATGTTTGATAGAATTCTCCAGTGAAACCATCTGGTTTCAGTGATTTCTTTTTTTCAGGAGTTTTTAAATTACAAATTCAATTTCCTTAAGAGTTATATGGCTAGCTATATTATCTATTTCACATTGGGTGAGTTGTAGCACTGTATGTCATTTGGACTGGTCTATTTTATCTAAATTGTTAAATTAATGTTTGTAGACTTGTTTAAAGTATTTCCTTATTAACCTTTTGATGCTTGTGGGCTTTTTGTGATAATCCCTGTTTCATTACTGAAATTGTTAATGTTTATCATTAATCCTCCCCCTGACCCACCCCCTCACCTCATGGCCAGTCAGGTTTGACAGGTTTAGCAGAGGTTTGAGATTTTATTGATCTTTTCAGAGAACCAGCTATTTCTTTCATTGTTTTTTTTTTTTTCCTAATGTTATCCTGTTTCAAATTTCATTGATTTTTGTGTAATCTTTGCTATTTTTTTCTTGCTTGCTTGCTTTGGGTTTTATTTCCTCTTCTTTTCCTGGTTCTTGAGTAGGAACTCAGATCATTGATTTCAGATTTTTTCTCTTCTAATGTTTGTGTGTGTGTGTGTGTGTGTGTGTGTTGCTGGGAGGATCAAATCCATCCATGCAAGTGCCCTACCACT
Source organism: Marmota marmota marmota (assembly GCF_001458135.2). Classification (NCBI taxonomy): domain Eukaryota; kingdom Metazoa; phylum Chordata; class Mammalia; order Rodentia; family Sciuridae; genus Marmota; species Marmota marmota. The sequence goes on along the minus strand of NW_025999990.1, from coordinate 46,329,827 downwards.
TAGCCACATCCCTAGCCCAGAACTATAAATTTTGATCTCAGCATTAATTTACCCCTGTACCACCAATTTTCATACCCTGTTTTCATTTTTATTCAGTTTCATGTATTTAAATTTTTCTCCTCCTCTTCAGCTCATCAGCTGTTTAGAAGTATGTTATTGAGTTTCCAAATGTTTTGAGAATTTCCAGTTATATTTATGTTATTGATGTCTTGTTTGGATTTTGGAGAAAAATACCCTGTATGATTAGTTATTTAAATTTGTTGATGGTTGTTTGAGGGCCCAGATTATGATCCGTGTTAGTACATGTCTTGTGGACACTTGGAATATATATAGTCTGCTGCTGTTAAGAGCTGTATTCTAGAGGAAGCAATTAAGTTCTATTGGTTGATAGATAATATTGCTGAATTCTATATCCCTGATAATTTCTTGTCTATTAATTAGTGACAAAAAGTGCTGAAACTTCCAACCATGATTGTGGGTTCATCTATTTCTCAGTGCAGTTCTGTCAACCACTCTACTTATTTTGCTGTTCTGTTATTTGGTGCATACCCATTTAGGATGGCTATGTCCTTCTTGAAATACTTGCTCATCTATTATATGCAATGCCCCTTTCTGTCTCTGGTAATTTTCTTTGCTCTGAAGTTTTTTTTATACCTGATAACAATATAACCATGTTTACTTTCTTTTAGGTAACGTTTTCATGATGATGCTTTCTTTTTCCTTTTACCTATATGATTTTATATGCAATAATTTTCTCATAGAGAGCAGAGACTTAGGTACCGTTTTTAAAAAATCCACAAACCAATCTCTGTATTTTAATTGATATTTTTGTCATTTACATTTGATGTAATAATTCGTATGTTAGGGCTTAAGATTGCCATTTTATTTTCTGTTCTTTGTTTTTTCTACCTCCCAGTGGATTATTGAACATCTTTTAAAATTTCACTTAACTTATTTGTAGTGCATATTTTTGTAAAGATTTTTATTAGTTGCTTTAGGTTTTACATTATGTATACCTTATCACTGCCTATGGGTGTTGATCTTTTACCAGTTCAAGTAACATCTAGAATTCTTGCTTCCTTTATGTCCTTGTAACCGTCCCCATTTAATTATAATTGTCTTAAATATTTCCTCTACATACATTCATTAAACATTAGGTAATGTTAAAATTTTTGTTTTACCCATCATACATAATTTTGAAGATTCAAAAGAAAAAGAATTTCAATTACCAGTACTTGGAGGGGGGAGTAAAGGAAAATATTCTCTTTCTTTTTGATGGTCTTTTTAAAAAAAGAATTCCTATCCGTTTAGAGAACTTACTTTAGCCATCTTTTAATGGTAGGCTGCCGCAGCCCGGCTGGCTGGGCAAAATAACCGGGGGGTGACGAATAACTTGTGTACGTTGATACAGCAGGAGTAGGAGCCGTTTATTGCAGGACAGGAACAGTATTTATACATTCCATACAGCTTATCTAATTAGCATAAACTAGATACATCAGTCAACCAATAAGGAATCTCCACACTTAATGGCTCGCTTTTGTTACTTCTCAAACCACTCCCTCTGGCATTTTGCCAGGCACCATCCAGACTTGTTTACGAACTCTAACATTCCCCTGGCAAAATGCTAGGTGTTATTTTGACTTATTTACAGACTCTAACATTTCCCCCTTTTGTTTAATTTAAATAACGACCATAGTGGTTTTTACAGAAACACCATAAATAACCTGCTACAAACAGAAAGGGAGGATACAAAATGCCACAATACCAAGCCAATTGATGGCTCCATGCAAGAAGCCCTTGGAAAAATTATACCAGCAATGACACCGTTAGCAAAGATAGCGAGTTACAATTTGTTATAGATTACAGTTTGTTGTCTCAGTCCAGGTAAAGCAATGTCTCAATAGATTAACTCACAGTCCAGGTAAATTCTGCAGGCAGCTAGCTTAAATCACAGTCCAGGTAAGTTCTGCAAGCAGCTAGCTTAAATCACAGTCCAGATAAGTTCTGCAGGCA
>NW_025999990.1:46318610-46327800 GCF_001458135.2 Marmota marmota marmota | reverse complement strand
GGGTGACGAATAACTTGTGTACGTTGATACAGCAGGAGTAGGAGCCGTTTATTGCAGGACAGGAACAGTATTTATACATTCCATACAGCTTATCTAATTAGCATAAACTAGATACATCAGTCAACCAATAAGGAATCTCCACACTTAATGGCTCGCTTTTGTTACTTCTCAAACCACTCCCTCTGGCATTTTGCCAGGCACCATCCAGACTTGTTTACGAACTCTAACATTCCCCTGGCAAAATGCTAGGTGTTATTTTGACTTATTTACAGACTCTAACAGTAGGCATGATACTGACAAATCAGTTTTCTATTTCTGAGAGTGTCTTGATTTCTTCTTCATTCCTGAAGGATATTGTCTCTGCGTATATAATTCTGGGTTAAGAGCTCTATTCTTTTAACACTTCAAACATATTGTGCCACTCGCATTTTGTCCCTATGGCTTATGATGATAGATTTGTTGTTATTTGAATTTTTTTTTCCTGTATATGGTGTCCTTTCTCTTGTTGTTTTAAAGATTTTTTGTCTTTAGCCTTCAGAAGTTTGGGTATGATGTGTCTCAATATGGATGTCCTTGGGTTTACCCAGCTCATATTCACTCAATATCTTGAATCTATAGATTTCTATCTTTTGACAAATTTGGAGGCTTTCTCCTCCTCCTCCTCCTCCTCCTCCTCCTCCTCCTCCTCCTCCTCCTCCTCCTCCCTGGGATTAAAGCCAGGGGTTCTTACCCACAGAGCCACATCCCCAGAGATAGGGTCTCACTAAGTTGCTTAGTGCCTTGATAAATTGCTGAGGCTGGTCTTGAACTTGCCATTCTCCTGCCTCAGCCTTCCGAGCTGCGGGTATTACAGGTACATGCCACCACACCCATCTGTTATTATTTAAGTACTTTTTTTGGTCCCACCCTCTCCTTCCAGGACTGTAATGACAAGAATATTGGGTGTTTTGTTGTTGTTGTTTAACTCTATCCATTTTTCTCTCTATTGTTTAGAATAGTTTGATTTAAATGGTTCTTTCTTCAAATTTACTCATTCTTTGCTCTTTTCCCCTTCATTCCATTGTTGAGTCCACCCATCAACTTTTTTGTTTGTTGCTTTATTTTTCAGCTTTAGATTTTACACTTGGCTCTTCCTTATATCATCTTTTTTTTCCCCTTGAGACTTGCTCTCAGCCTCCTAACTCCCATTTTTCAAATGTGTTCATTATTGCTCATTGAAAAATTTTTTATGATGGTTGTTTTAAATATCTGTTAGAGGAGCCAGGAGTGGTGGTGTATGCCTCTAATCCCAGCCACTCAGGCGGCTAAGGCAGGAGAATGGGAAATTCAAGGTCCGTCTGGACAATTTTGCAAGATCCTGTCTCAAAATAAGAAACAGGGTTGAAAATGTAGCTCAGTGGTGGCGCGCCCCTGGATTCAACCCTTAGTACTGTAAATACATAAATAAACAAAATTTGTGAAATAATCCTAACATTTTGACTTTTTAATGTTGACATTTCTTGGTTGCCTTTTTTCACTCAAGTTGAGATTTTTCTGAGTTTTGTTAGAGTCCATTGAAGCCTTTTTGTTTGAGGATTTTGTGATGGGACTCCGGATCTTATTTACCTTCTCTTTGACCTGGCCTCCTCCCATATTATTGCAGCAGGTAAAAGAGGGCCACCCTCTCATTACAGTTGGAGGTAGAAGTTCCTACTTCCCACTTGGCCTCCATTGGTCTTGGAGGAGTGAACACCTCCTCACTGCTGGGCAGTGGCAAGTGCTCTGGGCCACCATTAGATGTCCATTGATGCCAGCTTTGTTAGATAGGAGTACCTCATTCTTGCTCCGCTGTGGCCTCTGCTGACACAGCAGGGGTGGGAGGTTGACATTGTTGTTGTTGGAGAGTGGTAAAGTCCTGACTCTCTGGTTGGCATTCTTTGACAGAAACCCTGTTGGGGAGTTTGGTGCCTTGTTACAGCCTGGCCAGGGGGAGGGGATGTCAGGCTGGTGGGGATGGGGGTGGGGCATGGGGTCTGGCTGAACTAGGGTGTCTGTTATCTAAGACTGTTCTGTTTTGCAAGGCTGCTCCTTCCCTGGTTCCTTGACTAGAGAGAACAGGTTTTTGTGGTTATTTGGCCTGTGTCAATTTCTGGTTTACTGGTTCTTCAGCTCCAAATGTTGGCTACGTGAGGCAAAAAAGTAAACCCTGGGATTCACGGTTTGTACATCTTGAGTCTCAAGGTTCTTCATTGAGCTGCTTTTTTTTCCTCTTCATTTTTCAGTTGACCTATGTGTGTTTTATATATGATATCAAGGGGCGGGGTTGTTCTTAATGGGAGAATTAGGGAAAGTACATCTATTCCATATTTCCTGAACCCTATATATACTCATATTTTTAGCATGTACATTTCCCCAATCTATAATTTTTCAACTTTACAGTGAAGCAAAAGAAATACACATTTAGAGCAACCAAAGGTAGAATTTTGATCTTTTCTTGGGCTAGTAATCTACAGTACAATACTTTCTTGCAATGCCCAATTATAAGTTACTATAAGTGTTCTGAGCATGTTTGAGGTAGGCTAAGCTAAGCTCTGATGTTGGGACTTAAGTGTAATGAATGATTTTTGACTTAACAACTTTTCCAATTTACAATGGGATCATCAGAACATAACCCCCTATGTTTTTTTTCTTTTTTTTTTTTTGGTACTGGGGATTGAACTCAGGGGCACTCGACCACTAAACCACATCCTTGGCTCTATTTTGTATTTTATTTAGAACAGGGTCTCACTGAGTTGCTTAGAGCCTCATCATTGCTGAGGCTCACTTTGAACTTGAAATCCTCCTGCCTCAGCCTCATGAGCTGCTAGGATTATAGGTGTGCACTACTGTGCCTGGCTCCTAAATATCTTGGTAGCAATACCGGTTCCAGTTTATAAACTAATGATACTAATAGGTGTCCTAAGACAATCCTTTTAATTGATGCATATGACCTTGTATAATGGTGAAATAAATTAGGCTGGACCAACACAAATTGGAAAATAATTCTACCCATCCCCTAACCTCCCACTGGCTGACCCTGTACCTTATCACTTCCTTTTCTTTCTTTTTCTGGTTTTGTTTTGTTTTTGCAATGCTGGTTATTGAACCCAGGACCCCAGGCAAGCACTCTATCACTGAGCTACATCCCAGACCCACTATTTCTCTTTCTTTCTTATTAGTCTTCTTCCTCCTTCCTTCTCTTTTCCTTTATCTCTTCTTTTCTAGGCTTCATTGTGGCTATTTTAAAACTCATGTCTGTGGCAAATGTACCCTCAGGTAACTTTTAGGGGGCTTGGTAATCCATAATATTTACAAACGAACTCTGGATATTTGTTTGTATCACATAGATGCTGATTTTGGTAGCTCAAAAGAAAGATGTCAAAACTTCCAAAGGTTATTAGGACTTTCTTGTGATACTAGTTTTGTGTGATAATTTTTAAAGCAACAAAAGTGTGAAAGTCTGAAATTGTATTTCAAGAGTGCCCCAATGGAAGGATTTTGAATTTATCACATATGGTTGCTGTCATTTTTGCTTTCTGTCAGTAGACGTGTTCCTACCAGCTATGCTCATGGTCATCTGGGAAGCTGTATGCAAAAAGAGAACATGGTTGATATTCAACCCTGAAGTTTCTGCCTGAAGCAAGAGCAAGAAAGGGCATTGCACTCTGCCCTTCTTGAAGGATTAGCTGGTAGCTGTTCAGATGAATCCTGCTAGATCAGAGAGAAAAATCTTCAATGAGTTCATCTGAGAAACTGCATGTTCTGTAAAGCATACACTGTTTTTCCTTTAAACTTACTTGCTCCGGGTACCTCCTATGTCACAGGACAATGCTGTCCGTTCAGCGTACATTGTGTTCTCATCAGTATCAGCTCAATGACAAAAGGTGTGCCCATTAGGGTACATTTTATGAAACAAAATGAAATTCTGAAATGCAATGCAAATGTAAGGTGTGTCTTGATACTCTTAGCTGCTGAAGCAAACCTGGTTAATTGTTAAGCTTCCAAAGTTATCACAGAATAAATTGGTAAATGTGAAACACCAAATAGTTAAGGATGAAAGGAGACTCTTGAGGGGCTAAATACAAGGAAATACATTAAAATTGGTAAACTTACATTATTTAATTTTGTTCTTAAGATCTACCCCTCACCCTATTTTTATCTATAATTAATTTCTTTAAATGTTAAAGATAGATTATGCCAGTGTTGGCAATAGTGGGAAAAAATAGACACTCTAATACATGATCAATTGCAGAATAAATTTATAAACCTTTTGAAATGGCAATTGAACACAAAATTTTAAATGCACTTATTGCTTGAAACAGTAGTTCTACTGGGGATTTACTATGCAAAATATAATTACAAAAGTATGTCTAGATATATGCAGAGATGTTTATTACAGGATTAATTGTAATAACAAAATTCTGAAAATAATCCAAATATCCACTAGTAGGAGATTGATTAAATACATTGTTATGTACAATAAAATAACATTCACCTATTAAAAAAAATGAGATAAGCCAGGCACTTTGGTGCATGCCTGTAACCCCAGCAACTCAGGAGACTGAGATAGGAGGATAGAAATTTTGGGAGACCAGCCTCAGTGACTTAGCAAGAAACTGTCTCAAAATAAAAAACAAAAAGGGCTGGGGGTGTAGTTCAGTGGTAGAGTGCCCCTGGGTTCAATCTCCAGTACAAAAATAAAGGAGATAAATTTGTTTTTTGCATATAAAAGGTTTCTAAGAAATGTTATTAAGTGGAAAAAAACAAAAATATAGTCAGTATTAATATGATGTCATTTGAGTAAACATTTTCAAGACTATACACATATATGCTCATATTCCATAACAAGTTCTTGAAGAATAAACATTTATTAACCCTAAATATATTTAGAGAAAGAGACTAGAAGTTAATGGAGAGGGACATCTTTCTTTGAATTTTTTTTTTTACCATCTACATTTTTTTACTTTTTAAAAAAACCACCTCACCCAATGGGACAGGTAACTGTCCATTCAATGAGCTGACCAAATTCAAAATTTTATAGTCTTGAGCCAAGTACAGCAAGCATTCTAACTACTCAGAAAGATGAGGCAGGAGGATCATAAGTTCAAAGCCAGGCTGGGCAACTTAGGCCCTGTCTCAAAATAAAGAAGGCTGGGGTGTAGCTCAGGGGTAGAGCACTCCTGGGTTCAATCCCCAGTATTAGAAAAAAATTATAGTCCCATAATTCAAAAGTTGAAACCTTCTTATGTCTTCAGTAAGAAAATTGGGGGTCAGAGCATTCAGGTGGCTTAGGTAAAGTGATTCAAGGCCTCGCACCAAAGTAATTGAAATACTCCTTGTATTTCCCAATCCACTAATGGCAGACACAATTCTAAATTCTATTCTATTGAGATGTAATTTACCTTTAGTAACATGCCTAAGTCCTAGTGTTCATCTTGAATTTGTGCACGCACATGCATACACACACACACACACACACACACACACACACACACCCTGTAACCTCCGGATCAGGTGCCCTGCAGACTTCCTTGTGTAAAGGTCAATCAGTATACCTCAAATATAACCAGGATTCTGGCCTATAACGCCCAAAGTTACTTTTCAAACCTGCATTATTAAAACAAAACAAATCAATCAAATGATGATACTCGGAGGTAGAATGGATAAGGAAGATGAACCAACTGGGTTTTAATCTATTTCGTTAATTAAAAAGACCTCTCTTCCTATCTTTTGACTTATCTTCCTTGCTCACCATGTTCTTTTTAAAAATTATTGTGTGAAAGATCTTAGACTTAATGCATCTCTTTTAAAGGCAATTTTTCTAGGCTTTTCTTTTTATAGTTTGTTTGTGCTTGAACTTTTGCCATGCTCTAGAGATCATAGAAAGCTCAACAATGCGGAAGGAGGAAAAGAATTGCAAAAGGACTTTGATTTTCTTGTCTTTAAGTCCCAAGTTCTATTTTTCATATCTGCTTTATATCTCACTGCTTTTTCAACATCGATACCCAGCCCTGCATATTCATAGAAATGTGTTCCTAATATTTCAGAAAATCCATATTGAAATAATAGTTGTTCTTATTTAATGCTTATGAATAAATACAGGAAGAGTGTAGACTTTAAGCATAGAGACTTTGTAGAGAAAGCAAGTCCTGAAATGGACTTTGTTTAAAGTTTTGGAGGAATTAATTTTGAGATCCAAAGCACCAATTTAAAGGATTCTCTTCCATAGGGAGTGTCCGACATGGAATATCAATGTACTGGGATGGGGAGCTCCCACTCAGGTATGGCCCACCCCAGAGTTTCAACTTCCAGCCACCAGCTGATTTCATGGACCCCACCTACCAGAACATGTGCCCTCTGCTGGCATTAGTGAAGTCTGAAAAAAACTCACTCCAACTCCCTTTCAGCTATGCTGAAGGAAGCTAAGAAACATCCTTGCTAGTCACAAATGCTTTCTGATATTTTTATCTTCTATTCCCTTTAAATCTTCAGGAGTTTGGAGATGGCAGTTGCAAAGACGGCCCTGCCTTCCACAGACACTGAGCCTGTCCTTGGATACCCAAGGTCAGAGAGCTAGACTTGAAAACAAAGGCTTCCCCCCAAAATCAGATAAAAACTTCATGCAATGTCATAGTGAACAGCAAAGAACTGGCATAAAACTAAAAGCAGTCTTCACGAGAAGTCCAAAACCTGGAAGCAAAAGTGATAGCTGACATTTGGTATAAGATCTTGATTACCTTGCCACACTGCACATTTGCCCTTTATACTATTTCTTACAAATACTTTCTGACATCATTTAACAACAAACACAAACATATTGGGTCTGGTCAAAGAAAATCAGAAAGGTCATAATTAGAGGTAAAACCTTAAACTAACACAAAATGATATTTCACTCTAGAAAGGAGGCTTAGGACACAAGGCACAGATGCTGAGATTCTGTGCCCTTTCCTGCTGAGCACTCAAGATACAGTGGGCTGGCCTAGAACCAGAGTTCTTCCAAACTCCCAGCGGGGTGAAGCCTCTGCTCACCATTGCATGGCTTGCATTGGTCACTGTGCAGTGCCTTTGCTTTCTGACACACTGATACCATCCACTTTCCTCCAAGTTGGGATTTCTGTGCAGGGGACAAACAATAACTGTAACTCATATCTCTCTTTCACGTGGCAGACATTTAAGTGAAAACCAGAATCACTAATATGTTCCCCTGTAGTTCAGTGGTAGAGTGCTCACCCCACGCACCCGCGCATGCACGCAGACACACACACACACACACACACACACACACACACAGAACTAATATATTCCCCTAAGATTTATATTTTTCCAAAAAAAAGAAAATAAAAATTTCTGACTACCTCTATATAACCAGAAAATGGATTTAAATGCTCCCCAACCTTCCCATAGAAAGAAAAGGGAAGCTAATGCATAGTATTAATGAAAAAAGAAAATTGCCAAAGTCTTCAACCTTATTTTTATATCTGTGTGACCCAAAAGGGTAACAAAGGTACTAGGAAACCGAGGCACACTCAGGGAAAGCTGTAATTCTGTCTTCCTCTCAGGAATATGGGCAAGGAAGTGAGAAATTAATCTATGACAGTTTTCTAGATGCTGAGGTCATTATTAAAATTTGGGGAGGGAGGGTACAAATATCCACAGCCTGTCTTGTTAAAACAGAGAGGAGACTATTCCTCCCTCTCAAGATGGCCTGCATTCTCCCTTGAATGTGTATTTCTTATTTTTCCCCAAAAGGTGTCCTTCCCTTGAGATAGCCCACCTTCTCTCTTGAACACATATCTGCGTTCCAAAATAAATTGTGTCTCCGAGGAAAGGAGGGTGGGGTACAAAGGAAGGAAATTTTTTAAAGAAATTTTTATGCTATATTGGGGATCCAACTAAGAGCTTCGTGCACACTAGACAGGCATATCACCACTGAGCTACATCCCCAGTCCTTTACATTTTTTTATTTTGAAATAAGGCCTGGCTAAGTTGCCCAGGCTGTGATCTCCTGCCTCAGCCTCCTGAGTCACTGATATCATAGGCACACACCACCATTCCCAGCAAAGGAAGGACATTTTAACACAAAAGTGGAAGAGTATAATTTTGAAAGAAATATTTCTTCCTCTGTGTAGCACTAAGTTGTGCTCAAGCAGGGGAATTATCAGTAAGGGTTCAATAAATGTTACTTATTATATGTATCATTATCATTCAGACTGAGCAGGCCTTTTAAATGAGCCAGACTATCTTTATAAGCCAGTTGGATTTTTTTTTTTTTTAGGAGAGAGCTGTTAAGGAGGAAAATACGAAAGATCAGTATCATGCAATAAAATCCATCAGTGAGATAGTTCCCTAAGCTTCCCCAGAGATCTGTTTTGAAGTGTCATAAAATGTCTTCATTTGTGAGTAAAAATGGCTTTCGATTATCATACCCAACAGTTAGGAGCTGAGAAATAGCTAATGGCACAAGAAAGAAGAAAATTATTTCTTGGTTAAATTTTACTTTTAGAAATGCTCCAGTAATTAGTTTCTAACATAAATACAAGTATATATCTTCGGGCAAGTAAGAGTCATTACATGTCAGCCTGGATTACCAGGGCTTCCATCAGAGGGACGTGGGAGCCGCCAAAGAGACAGGTTTTTCTTATTCTGATATCTTTATCTCCCCAATTTACAATTACAGACTTTGTTTCTATCTAGGGAATATTTGAAAAGGGAATGATACAACATTTGTGAAGCTGGATCACAGAATTTTTCTGCAAAATTAAATGAAGTAAACAGAACCATATTTAAGTCCCTCCCTCCCCCATAGAGGAGGATCAAAAGCCACATGCTTTCCTTATCTTCTCTCCAGCTGCAGGGGAGTGACAGAGCTGTCAGGAAGAGACATTGGTAGATGAAACAGAGGAAAAGAAGGAGAAATAAATACCTGCATTCTTCCTTGGTCCAAAACAGAGACTTCATGGTTCTACCCTGAATTGAAGGACTGCTAGAATCAAGGACTAAGTTTATTCTACCAGCTGTTCAGGAGGCTGAGACAGGTGGATCACAAGTTCAAGGCCAGCCTGGGCAATTTAGCAAGACACTGTCTCAAAATAAAGGAAAAACTGGGGGAAAAAATGCCAGAATGTAGCTCAGTGGTGTGAGGCTATATCCCCTGTAAACACACACACACACA
>NW_025999990.1:46196571-46318585 GCF_001458135.2 Marmota marmota marmota | reverse complement strand
TATATATAGATATATATATATATATATATTCCCAGTCAATGAATAAATATTGGTCCAGGACTTTAAGTTCAATTGTAGCAGAATGAGCAATGACCACTCCACCACTCATGAGAGCCCATGGCCCCAGCTAAGGCTTCTCCTCTCTTCCCATTACCCCCTTACTACTATTTGGGTGTGGTTTTCCTCCCAAGAGTTCCATGTACTGGAGACTTGTTTTCTAGTGCAATTATGTTGTGAGATGCTGGAACCTTTAAAAGGTAGAGTCCAGAGTGGTTCGTTCACTGGGGACATTGCCCTCAGAAGGGATTAATGCTGGTCTCATGAAATGAGTTAGTCCTCACAGGAACCACTTGTTATGAGGAACAAGGCTGGTCCCTGAATCCCCCTCTCAGTTCTTGTCCTGCCACATGATTTCTCCCTCTCACAAATATTCCTGCCATGATGCCATCTGCCATATTGTGACACAGCCAAGGGGGTCCTCACCAGAAGCTGAACCAATAGAACCGTCTAATCTTAGACTTCAAGCCTCCAAAGCTGTGCACTTAAGTAAACCACTTCCATTTACAAAGTATTTTGTTATAGCAACAGCAAATGAACTAATACATCCCTCTTCCTTGTACAAATAAATAGTGCTCCCACTTTCTCTTATCCCTTCTTCTTTAGTAAAAAACAACCTCACATTTCTATTGGGAACAAAGTCCACCAGGAAAAAAACATTTCTAAGCCACCCTTGTAGCTGGGTGCTACCATATAGGTTTTAAGTCCTGGGCACTGAAACGATATGTCCAACCTGTAGAAAGGTGCCTAATGAACTAAGCATTCCTGTTTCCTCTTATTCACGTTCTTCCTGGGTATAAAGCAGATGTGGTAACTGAGGATAGAGTGACCACCTTGGTCACATATTGAACTTGAACTTGAGCTCCTAACACTGCAGAGCATCACATCAACTCTGAGAGTCGACTCAGACTTCTGAGTTAGAGGAAATAGACTTCTTTCTAATTTATACCACCATTACTTGATTTTTCTATTAGAGTCTAATCCTGACTGATAAATGTTCCCTTTGACTTGTCCTCAGACAAGGGGAGAGAAGCAAGAACACAAAAGACTCGCCCAAGATTGAGTTTCTAAAAGGAAGACAAGCCTGAGAGCCATGTGAAAAGGATAACAAATAAAAATTCATCCACACTTTATCTGGGAGGTGGGGGGGCGGGGTGGAAGAAAACTACAGATAGCCCCACATGTTAAATGGTGGGATGGAGAGAACTGTATGAAAAGGCAAAAATACCCCGACAGGAAAAAAAAAAAAAGAACAAAAGAATAAAAAATATATCCAGAAAAAAACATACTTAACGTGGTGGCACATGCCTGTTATCCCAGTGACTCTGAGGCTGAGGCAGGAGGATCACAAGTTTGAGGCCAGCCTCAGAAATTTATTGAGGGCCTAACTAACTTAGTGAGACCCTGTCTCCAAGATAAAAATTAAAAAGGGCTGGGGATGTAGTTCAGTCATAAAGCCCCTGGGTTCAATCCCCAGTACTATCAAAATAAATAAATAAATAAATAAATAAATAAATATTAAAAAGAGAAAGAGAAAAAACTTGAAGAAAAATTCTTACGATGAATTCTTTGCCTTCTAGAAAAAAAATTTGAAGTATACAAATTCAATAAAATGCTTATCAAAGGTAAGCCAAAAGAAAGTTGAGATTACAGTGTGCGATGGTTAATTTTATGTGTCAACCCAACTGTTCGTTCATGTGTCTGGATATTGTATGAAACAATATTCTGGGAGGCTGTTGCTGGATTTGATTAGCATTTGAATCAGCACAACAGACTGCCTTTCCTGGTACAGCTGGGCCCCATCCAGTGTCCAGAAGACCTGAATAAGAGGGCGCTCCTTCTACCTGATTTCTTTGAGTTGGGTCCTTGGTCTTTTCTGGCCTTCAGACTCAAACTGAAATATTGACTATTCTTGGGTCTTTTAAAGTATATAAATTCATACGTTACACCTGTCGGTATCTCTCCCTGGCCCTCCCAATGCCCCTCTGAAGAGGTGGTGTTTGGAAGGAGAAGCATCACTTTGGTACTGGGATCACCAGTTAAGAATGTGCAGGAGCTTTATCATCAAAAACCAAGATCTTGACAGATGTATTAGTCGACAGATAACTCTTCTCCATTTTGCTGCCATAGAAACTCAGGGTGGCATCCTGGAAGCAGAGCTGGGTCACCTCTGACTTCTAATTGCTCCTACTGCACAGTAGCAGTGTGCCCTTATTGACATGGTTGAAGACCCTGGGGTTCTCACTGTGCCAGATCTTGAAGGGTTTCAGTTTGTACCCTACAGCATCGCCCCAAGCAAGACTGCTGTGCTGTCCTTAAAGGCCTCGAAACTTGGCATTGACTTGGCCTCTTGATGATGAAAATCTTTTCAAGCATCCATTTCCAGAATAATGCATATTGAAGATTTGCCCTGGCAAGTAATTTGTCTCCACCATCTGCTTATCTAGAGTTCTGAAAAATCCTTCTGGTGCCCTCACATCAGCACCCTCAGACTCATCACTCCTTTTTGCATTATCTAATAAATAATTATTTAAACCAACCAGAGGCAGTAGTAAATTCAGTCTGTAGTCAAATCTAGTGTGTGTGTGTGTGTGTGTGTGTGTTACTTATTGGGAATCCAGGGACTCTCTACCACTGAGCTACATCTTGAGCCTTTTTATTATTGATTTTGAGACAGGGTCTAACTAAGTTGTTCAAGCTGGTTTTGGACAAGAGATCCTCCTGCCTCAGCCTCCCAAGTTACCGGGATTGCAGGTGTCCACCATTGCACCTGGCAGGTCCAGACTTTTCTTTCAACACCACAAACTTTGTGCTTTGGCCATGATGATCAGGTGGAGAGGGACATGCTTCTGTGTCTACTCTTCAATCCAGATTGTTAGACGTTGCTCCATGTAGCCAGGTGCAGTGGCACACTCCTGTAATCCCAGTGGCTCAGAAGGCTAAGGCAGGAGGATCCGGAGTTCAAAGCCAGCCTCAGCAATTTTGGCGAGGCCCTGAGCAATTCAGGAAGATCCTGTCTCTAAATAAAGTATAAAAAAGGACTGAGGATGTGGCTCAGTGGTTAAGCGCCCCTGGGTTCAATCCCTGATACCAAAAAAAGAAAAAAGAAAAAAGTTTCTCCATGTCTGATACAGACTCTTCTTGAATTTTTGTTAGTCTTGGTGCCCTCTGTGAAGCAGAGCCTTTAACAATCATCATTTTGTTCTTGGTTTACAAGATCAGAGCCATGGTGGAACAGGACGTGTCTGATTGGCAAGTAATAATCAGCACTGATTTCCTACCTTCTCCATCAGTTTTGATTCCATTTCCAGGTCAGTCACACCAATGATAATATTAGCAGTGGATTTTATATTCTTAGGGGCCATGATGAACAAAATACATGAGATTAAATCAAGAACAAGAGAAAACGATATAGTCTTAGAGACACAGTAAGCAGAGATGCATGAGGGGCATAACGCAGCATACTGCTTTACAATAAACTTTTTTTATGAGTAGAAGGAGTACACTTAAACGTGGCAATTAAAAGTATAATAAATGCATCGACCAGCAACAGGGTGGTTTATTAACATTATCAAGCACTACAGACTACATAATTACATGTACTATACTTTTATATGACTGGCGGTACAGTGGGTTTGTCCACACCAGCATCACCACAAAGATGTGAGTACTATGCTGTGAAGTTGGATGACTACCACATCATTAGGTGATAGAAAATTTTCAGCTCCATTATTATCTTATGGGACAGCCATTGTATATGTGGTCTGTCATTGACTGAAAAAAAAATCATGAAAAATAAATGTGCAAGAATAACCTGAAAATAGCTATGAAATAGATAGGCAGAAAATATTTTAAAATAAGAGAATTGAGGGAGACTGACTACCTAGTTCTATCAGGTAGTCATATTTATTATGAAATATCAACAATTAATTGACCTTCCCGTAATTAGTCTAGAAAATAAAGACGTATTTTAAAATGATACCAATCTGTAGGACAAGCATGATTACCCAACAAATAGTACCGGGTTAATGGGCTAACCACTTAAGGGGGAAAAAAGTTTTGATTCTTGCCTTATCACAAAATAAACTTGAGACCGAATTTCATGTAAAATATGAGGTACCCAAAAGGCTAAACAATTGTGTGGAAAAAACATGAATATTTAAAATAGAGAATTTTGAAGTGGATCTATTTTTTAATTTGGGCAAAGCACACATAACTTCAAATTTACCATCAGCATTAAGTGTACGTTTCAGCGGCATTGAGCACTTTCACCTTATGCAATCGTTGCCACCATCCCCCTCACAAAACTGAAACTCTGGACCCATTCAACAACACCTCCCCAGTTCCCTCTCCCCCAGCCCCTTCTGAGCCACTGGGATTACAGGAGTGTGCCACTGCACCTGGCTACATGGAGCAATATCTAACAATCTGGAAGGACCCTAGGTACTTCATGTAAATGGAATCATACAGTATTCACTCTTCTGTGACATACTTATTGCAATTAGCAGAGTGTCCTTGAGATTTTTCCATGGAGTCCACTTATTTATTTTTTTACTTACTTTGGGTACTGGGGATGAAACCCAGGGGTGCTCTACCACTGAGTTACATCTCCAGCCCTGGTTTTTTGTTTTGTGGGGTATTTTGTTGTTGTTGTGTTGTTGTTGTTGTTTGTGGTGCTGGGGATCAAACCCAGGGCTTTGTGCATGCGAGGCAAGCACTCTACCAACTGAGCTATATATCCCCAGCCCTCAAGCCCTGTTTTTTATTTTTTTATTTTAAGACTGTATTTTGTTAAATTGCTGAGAGTCTAAGTTCCCCAGGCTGGCCTTGAATTGTGATCCTCCTGCCTCGACCTCCCTAGTTGTTGAGATCACAGGCGTGTGCCACTGTCAACATGGAGTTCGCTTTTGAAGTTAGACTAGTGAAAACAAACTGTGTTCAAGATACCACACTTTTCTTGATATTTCTATGTAAGATCGATCACGTCTGAATATATCATGATTATTGTTACATACGATTTCAGAGTTTCTCCTCTTGGGAAAATCTCCAGTGATAACAAAGATGATAGTGTGTGTTGAATTCATCTTTATATGTGAGAAGTTCCCAAATAGAATTTTGTAATTTTTTATTAAAATAATCATAGCTTAATTGAAGAGCTTTCTACTGTCATGTATAACTGATTGGAACTAATAAAAATGTGACTTCAAAAAAATAATCATAGCTTGATTGAAATTAAATAACAAATAATTAAATAAACTTTTTTTTTAATTGGGGATTGACCCCAGGGGGCACTAAGCCACATTCTGGCCCATTTTGTCGTTGTTGTATTTTGAGACAGGGTCTCCCTACAATTGCTGAGGCTGGCCTTGAACTTGTAATCCTCCTGCTTTGGGTTCCTGAGTTACTAGGATTACAGGTGCGTATCACCTTGCCCAGTTAACTAAGGGAAATTCTTAAGGGATATTTTGTTTACTCACTTCATCAAACAACTCTACAGATGTTTAATCTCAACTATTCTTTATATTAATGTGTGTGTGTGTGTGTGTGCTCATACTGGAGATTGAATCCTGAGCCTCCTGAATGCTCATCAAGCACTTTATCATTGAGCTACATCTCTAGCTCTTAATTTTTTTATTGGTGCATTATACTTAAACGTAATGCTTTGTTACACTTTCATGTTTGCACACAATACAACAATATAATTTGGTCAATTTCATTTCCCCAGTACTTCCCCTTTCTCTCCTCTCCTCCCTCACCTCTCTCCTACTTCCTTTACTCTGCTGGTCTCCCTTCTATTTTCACTCACTTCTCCACTTTGTTTTTCCCTCTAGATTCCACATATGAGAGAAAACATATGACCCCATGACTTTTTGAGTTTGCCTTATTTCATTTAACATAATGCTCTCACATTCTATCCATTTTCCTGAAAATGACATAATTTCATTCTTTATGGCAAAAAATAAAATAAAACTCCATGGTATATGTATACTATATCTTCTTCATCCATTCATCTGTTGACAGAGTTCTAGGCTGGTTTCATAACCATCCTAGAACTTTGGCTATTGTGAATTGTACTGCTATAAATGTGGGTATGCATGTAACACTATAGTATACTAACTTTAATTCTTTAGGATAAATACTGAAGAGTGATATACCTGGCTCATATGGTGGTTCCATTCCTAGCCTTTTGTGGAGCCTTCATACTGATTTCTACAGTGGCTGTACTAATTTACAATCCCACCAACAGTATAAAAGCGTTCTTTCCCCCCCAAATCATCTCTGCATTTATTATCAGTTGTATTATTGATGGCTGCTATTC
This sequence comes from Marmota marmota marmota, assembly GCF_001458135.2. Classification (NCBI taxonomy): domain Eukaryota; kingdom Metazoa; phylum Chordata; class Mammalia; order Rodentia; family Sciuridae; genus Marmota; species Marmota marmota. The sequence continues at coordinate 46,312,209 of NW_025999990.1, read as the reverse complement.
TGACTGGAGTGAGGTGAGATCTTAGTGTAGTTTTGTTGTTGTTTTTGTTTTGGTACTGAGGATTGAACCCAGGAGTGCTCAATCACTGAGCCACATCCCCAACTTCACTAAGTTGCTGAGGCTGGCTTTGAACTCATGATCCTCCTGCCTCAGCCTCCTGAGCCACTGAGATTATAGACATGAGCCACCACACCCAGCTCTTAGAGTAGTTTTGGTTTGCATTTCCCTAGTTGCTAAAGATGTTGAACATTTTTTTTCATAAATGTATTTACCACTTGTGTTCCTTGTTTTGATATGGGTTTACCCAGTCCTTAATTTTTTAATAAATATTTGTGGACTCAAAATAAAAAAAGACTGCATTCATTCCTAAAGTTATAAAACTTTGCCTTCATAATTGCATTAACTGCTCTTCTATTATTTATTTAACTGTTTTAAAATTTTTAATAACTGCTTTTGTTTGTAAATTTAACAACTTTAACCGTATTAATTATTCAAGTATTTTTCTTTTGTAATAAGTACAGACTTTGATGGAAAGAATTTCAACATAGATTTCATCTTCAAATTGTATCTAGGATGCTTCCTATATTTAAAAGTGATTATGTGTTCAGATATTAATAAAAAATGACTTGTTTAGGTGTATGTGGTGCCGCATGCCTGTAATCCCAGGAACTCAGGAGGCTGAGGCAGGAAGATTGCAAGTTTGAGTGCAGCCTCTGAAATTTAATGAGACCCTGTCTCAAAATAAAAAATAAAAAAGGCTGAGGATGTAGCTCAGGGGTAGGGAGCACTGAATTTAATCTTCAGGACAATAAAAAAAAAACTTGCATTTTTTCAATTATGAATGTTGTTAAGCTGATTAGCTATGATGGTACCTAATCAGAGATGGGGAAGCCTATTCTGTAAAAGGCCAATTAAATACTTTAGATTTTTCAGGTTTCTCTTGCATATATCCTGTCCCTGTGGCTCAAATAGAAAATCAGCCATTATGAATGGGTGTGGTTAGTTGCAATAAAACTTTATTTATAAAAATCAGGGCATGCCATATTTGGCCTGAGAATTGTAAGTTGCAGACCCCCTGACCTAGATGATAAATCATCAGGAACAAGAATGAGAATGCCAGAACTGATATTGAAGTTGATATTAAGTCTCACACAGGCCAAAGATGAAGCCAAATGCTCAGATTTGGGGCAAACTGAGGTCAAGGTGAACTACAGAGCTACCATAATAGATACGAGTATACACATTGCAAATTTTTGGAAAGATAAATAATTGTCAGTCTTGGTTATGATTGACAAGTGAAGAGGGGGCTGCTGGGGTGAGGAGACTTTATCATCATTAATAATAATGAGACTTTTTCTTTTCACTTAACATCTTTATTTCCTCTGTTAATTTTTTATCATGCGCATTCTTTACTTTAAAATGAAGTCAAAGAATATTTTCTCACTGAATGACTTGGGATGCAGAGAACCAGAATGTTTGCTGTTCTGTATCAAATATTTATTGAGCGGCATTTTCTTTTAAAGTAGAAAAGCAAAATTAGAAGACCTTCTGAAATTTCCTTGTGATGATATGTGACAATTCTGATACCAAGATAATTTGATTTAGTCACGTTTTGGTACAATGACATTCTGTACAAGATCAACCTAGCATGCCAGTCCAGGTGTTCAAAGGGCTATAAAGAGGCACAAACAAGGAATATACTGGACTAAATAATATCAAAAGGCTGGAAAAGGTTAATTCAATTCATTGATTATATATTTAGTTTCCTCTTATCACATTGATCAGAATCTTGACTCAATGCATTTTTACCAAAATGACTTTATAAGTAATGATAGTAAAGTGTTAACAACAGAATATTTATCACCAAATCTTAGAAAAACATTAATAACTAATGTATCTTGAATACTTATAATGAACCAGCACTATGCCAAATGCTTGCCATGAGTTATAACAACCAATATTCACAACTCCCCTGTGAAGTATGTGCTAATATCTTCCACATTGCACAGGTGACAAAATGAGGTTTAAAAACATTTGTAATTTTATCCAAAATGGCACCGTTAGTTCTGAGATTTGAATCGAAGCAATCTGATTTGAACCTTTCCCCTGGATCTTGGTAGTTGACCCAGGAGGAGAGGAGAGAGTGGATAATTCACAAAGGATTTCAATTGCCTGTGGAATCCGCTCTATGACCTCCCAGTAGAAGATGGGAAGCCCTGCAGGGGGCGCCAAAGTTACCTCTTCCAGTGGTGTTAACAGCCTCAGAATGGTCCACAAGATTGGCGTTCCGTTTCTCACAAAAAGTCCATATAGGCATAAGGAGAAGACAGATGGCACTTTTCAGAGCATCCCCAAAACTCATTCAGGTTTTTTGAAATTCATTGGCCTTACTCTACCTGATGATTGAAAAATAACTGTAATGAATAAATCAACATCATCAATTCCTCCTGTAACCATTCGAATGCAATGGAAATACTCTGGGGCTTCTTGAGATGTTTGGGAATGCCAGACAAACACACACTCAGCAGCAGGCTGAACTTGGGTGAGGGCCAGACGTGACAGAAGAGCAACAACAAGTCGAAGGAGAAGGGAGTGATGGATGCTGGTACCAAGAAAAGGAAGCCGGAATCTAATCTGCAAGGATGAGGCAGAATGTGCCTCTGGAAAGAGAAAACAATGTTAACATTTTAACAAGGAACTGTTCTCCAATCCTTGAAAGCCATGTTTGCTCTCAGAATGACCCAAGCCCAAATAAAGAAAATATTCACAAACAAGCCCCAGTTTGCAGCAGGGTCATGTGAGGCAGCCAGACGTAGAAGGTCAGAGGCCCAAGTTCATGGTGGCCCAGTAAGCTCTGCTATTGTGTTCGCATGTTCCTCTGACTTTTTTTTTTTTTTTCCCTTTGGAGGAAGCCTGTCTTATGACTGAAAACAAATTACTGAAATTCATAAATAATTTACAAATGCCATTTCCACTTTTGTTGTCCAAGATCCGGTTCCTTCACAGTCTGGCATAATTGGTATGTGAATGGTGCCACCACACCTCTCCCCAGTGGTTGATTCACTGGAGTGTGTTAATGTCTTAGCCACTAAATGAAATGACGGACCTCCAGACTAAGTGCCCACAAAGTATGAAAGTTGTTTTTGTCAGCTTTTGTGTCACTGTGGCAAAAAAAAAAGTGGACAATTTAGAGAGGAAAAAAAAATTTTATTTTGGCTCATAGTTTCAGAGGTTTAGTCCATGATTAGTGGACTCTATAACTCTGGGCCCCAGGGGAGGCAGGATATCATGGTGAAAGGGCTTGGTGGAGAAAAGCAGCTCAGGACATGCAACCAAGAAGCAGAGAGAGAGAGCTCTGCTCACCAAGGACAAAATATAAACCCCAAAGGCGCACCCCCAGTGACCTACTTCCTCCAGTCACACTACTGGTTTACTGTTAACACCTAGTTAATCCCTATCAGTGGGTTAATCCTCTGATTAGGTTATGCCTCTCATAATCTAATCCTTTCACATCTGAAGATTCTTTATATTGTCTCAAGTGTTAGGGAGACAGTCATCTCATATCTGAACCATAACAAAAGTGCCCTGGAAACTCGAGGCACTGTGTAAAAATAAGGCAGGGGATTTAATTCAGTGGTTTCTAGATTCACTGTATGTCAGGATTTCCAGGAGTACGAGTCAAGCATATTGCAGAATTCTTTCTCCAGAGATTCTGATTTGATGGGTCAAACCAGGACTATGTTTGTTTGTTTTTGTTTTATGATACTGAGGATTGAACCCAGGAATGCTTTACCACTGAGTTACACCCCTGGTCCTTTTTATTTTATTTTGAGACAGGGTCTTGCTAAATTGTTAAGGCTGACCTTGAACTTGTGATCCTCCTTACTTGGCCTCCCATGTAGCTGGCTCCCATGGGCCATACAACTAGAAGTACATGATTTTTAATAAATGTCCATGTGTTTCTGGTAAGCAGGACTTTTGAGAATCACTGCTTACAGTTGATCTCTATACCTGCTGCCCCCACTCATATCGTGCAGCACTCCCTTTTCTTCATTTTCCCATTCCAAGGACTCTCTTTTTTTAAAGATTTTTTAGTTGCACCTGGACTTAAGTGTTTTTATTTTGTTTATTTACTTTTAATGTGGTGCTGAGGATCGAACCCAGTGCCCCACACGTGGGAGGCAAGCGCTCTACTGCTGAGCCACACCCCCACCTCCAAGGACTCTCGAATCAAATTCACACTTATTTTATTTCACTGAAGCAATGGGCATTTTTATTTCTTTCCCTTTTCTAGACTCTGTTCTTTTAGTTTCCGCCACACCTCTTGCATGATCTAGACGCTTTCTGGATTTAATGTGAACTAGATGAATCCCAAGCACCTGCAATTCAAAAAGTTCGAAACCTAATGCATGGCCTTCTCCCCAATGCTTTCTTCGTAAACACAGAGTCTCTCTCTCCCCACACACCCTGGACTTTATCCACTCCACTACTCAAGCCAGAGAGTGAGTGATCCTGAACTCTTCCCCACCTCCATGTATGTGACTCATGTTGGTTCCTTAAGGGACCCCAGGACACTCACCAGCAGGTGCAAGTGTTCCACAAATCAGGACGAAATGGCAGCTCCTTGCATCCCTCCCTCACTTTCCACCCAGTGGCCTTATCTCTCAGCTCCTTCCTTCTAAGTCATTCAGAAAGCATTTAGAACTGGCATTGGGCAACCACGTTAGTCAGATTTCCATTATTGTGACCAAAATACCTGAGATGATCAACTAATAATGTGGAAAGGATTATTTTGGCTCATGGTTTCAGAGGTTTCAGTCTGTGGTCAGTTGGCTCCTTTACTTTTGGGCCTGTGACAAGGCAGAACATGACGGAGTACACAGAGAAGGAAGCTGTTCACCTCTGGACAGCCAGGAGGCAGACAGAGAGAGAGAGAGGGGTTGCCAGTCTCCTGTGAGGGCATGCCCCCAGTGACCTAACTTCCTCGAAATGAGGTCCACCTCTTCAAATTCTATCATCTCCCAGTGGTACCACAGGCTGGGTACCAAGCCTTCAACATGTAGATGTCTGGATCCAAACTATAGCAACAGCTTGGTCTACTAACGCACATTTGCTGTCTGGTCATCTCTCCACACTCCTTTTAGGTGGACCTGCAATGATGTCCAAACCCCTGTTTATCAGGGGAGGAAAACCAAAGCCACTCCTGCTGTTGTTGTCACCTCTGCTCTTTTCCTACACCTGCTGCCTTATCACCATCTCACCCCTCCATGGCGAAAGAGCTGCTTCCCTGACCTCCTATTTCAAATATGATGATATGGCCCAGTACCCATGTCCCATCCCCAGTACGTCTTCTCTATGGCCTTCAGTGATCTTTGTAAAAACACAAATCTCATTCAATATGCCATTTTCTTGCTTAAAGTCCTTCCAAAGTCTTTGCTTAACATTTAAAGCCCTTCATCTTCTCCTCCTATGCCTTACACCGTCTCATATGTCATGCTTTTGCCATGCTGAGCAATGTGCACTTCCTCATGTGCCATGATTGCTTCTCATTTTGCACATTATTAACTCTTTCTGAAATACTTTTCAACTCCCACCATCCTCCCACCCATCAATCAGCAGCCTCATATAGTCCCACTCTCCCACACGCCCATACAGTGCCAGCTGGGTCACCTCTTTGATCAGTACCACCCAAAGTCTGGTTGGATATCATGCTAGGTATTCCTATAATATCCCTGGCTTATTTAGAGTATCACAGGCATGTATATTTTCTAAAAACAATCTATCTTTCTCACTTGATCATGAATTTCCTGGGGGCTTGCATTTCCACAGCCCAGGATAGTTTTTAGTCATGGGTGTTCCATACGTGCTTGTTAAACTAATAAATAAGTAAGCAGCCTGAGCGAGGTAAACTCTATGAGCACTACAGCTGAGTTGTATACTGTCTGCATCCTGGACTATCATCTATTTGTTCTGAGCCATTGCAAATAGGGAAAAGGAATCTTGCTGGAGAAACTGGGAGGAATTGGAGAAAGGCCTAGATTCACATCTCAGGACTGAACAGCCTTCTTGTGGTAGTGGCAAGAAGTGAACCAAGATGGCCTAACCATAATGTTAGGATCATAATGTTTGAAATCTCCACCTACTCTGAGGAGGCGGAAGAAAGAAGGGTCTCCACAAGCAGATGCACATACCCCCATCTGCTCCTTCATTATCTTCTTCAAATTCATTCATTTTCTTCATTTCCGTTACTCATATCTTTTCAAGTACATGAGTGTTCCAATAACAGGGGAAGGAAGGTGTCATTCAGGCCCAAAGCTCACCATTTTTTCTATGGCACTTTCATCAGGAGCCCTCAAATCCATGGTATACCAGAGTCATATGCTTACAGGGTGTATTAATGAGCTTTCTGTCACTATGACAAAATACCTGAGAAAACTTGTAAGGAAGAATGATTTAATTGGATCAAGATTTCAGAAGTTTCAGTCCATGATCTCTTAGTCCCCTCACATTGGGCTAATGATGAGGCCAAACATCATGTTGGGGAGCATGGAGTGAAGCAAAGCTCTTCACATTGTGGTGGTCAGAAAGCGAAAGAGAGGGAGAGAGGAAGGAGCCAGGATTCCAAATACCCTTTGAGGGCATGTCCCCACTGACCAACTTTCTTCAACTAGGTCCCACCTCCTAAAATTTCTACCATTTCCCAATAGCCTCACCAGCTGGGCATCAAGCCTTCAACATGAGCCTTTAGGGGACATTCCTGATCCAAACTGTGCTAGTCGGCTTTACATTGCTGTGACCAAGATACCCAACAAGACCAACTCAGAGGAGGAAAAGTCTACTGTGGGCTCATGGTTTCAAAGGTTCAGTCCATGGTTGGCCAACTCTATTGCTGTGGGCCCAAGGGAGGCAGAACACCAAGCCAAAAGGGCGGCAGCTGAAGAGCTGCTTACCTCATAGCGGCTGGGAAGTTGAAAGAGAGAGACACACACAAAAGGGAAAGGGGCCTCAAGGAAGACGAATTCTTCCAGAGCTTGCCCCCAGTGACCCACCTCTTCCAGGCACGTTCCACATGCCTATAGTTACCATCCAGTTAGTCATTCACACTAGGATGGACTGACTACATTACATCTCTCACATTCTAATCATTTCACCTCAGATCATCGCTAAATTGTCTCTTGAGCTTTGGGGGCACACCTCATATCCAAACCATAGCATAAACTATAACACACTGGAATCTATGCCTGTCCTTCAACACCTCTGTAACAAAATCATAGATGTAGACATGTCACATTCATCTCCCTTCAGACTGTGGTGATAAGTAGAACTTTATTTTTTTCATGCAAAGGGATAAGTTGCTCTAGGGAACTGCTTTTAGATTTGCCTGGTCTTATTATAGGGTCCTGATTTAACATTGGAGCAGCCATCTTGAATGTTAACCGCCATCTTATAAGTTTTGCTTCCCTGTACTTCCTCTTACCCAAACTCCCCCCACCCCCATTAGTGACCTACCCATGGCCTCATAGCCCTAAGCCAATCCCAGAAGGACATGACCCCTTAGCTCTGGAAAGCCCCATGGTGCCATTGACCTAAGCCAATCCCGTGCTATTCCCACCAGCCTTGCTTTGACGCCAGCACCCCCAGCCAATCCCATAGTGCCACAGCCACACCTCCAAACCCCCACCACACAAAAGCTGAACACCCAAACGTCTTGGGGCCTCTCTCCTGTCTATAGAGGGATGGCCTTTATTTGTCAGCTTTGACAAATAAACCTTTGTGTGGATCTCTGGTCTCCGTCCTTCATTTCTCACCATCTTTCTCTCTTTCCTTTCACTAATGAAAAATGTTCAATGAAAAAAAAGTAAGTCCAAGTTCCAAAATTTTAGATAGAAAGTATTTACAATGAATTTAAGTTTTCCTATCAATCCTGACCCATGGCTACCAAATTCCCATCTCAACAGCAACTAGCTTCTGGTATGTCTTTGCCACGCATTTGATGCTCTTATGTCTGCGTGGATGCACAGGTGTGCACACGTGCTCAGAACACACATCATACATGAGTAGACTTCTAGTGCCCTATGGGGTCTGTGTGGCCTCAGTGACACAGGAAGCACAAAGGCTGAAGCATGCACTTGACCCTGGCCTGACTCACCCCAGCCCACACAGCTGGCCCACACCACCCCATCTGTTGGCCATCATTTCCTCCGCTGGTCAGGTAGTAACCCATTTTGTTGCCTACTTCCAATTCATCCCAGCCACCAAGAAAGTAAGACAGTATCATTGTATTTTCTAAATCCGATGTGTCTTTTTAAATAAAAGAAAACTGTGCCTCGGAAGAGTTTCAAAATCGAGGTCTGTTCTGAAATGTTCAATAAAGCGGCAAAGTGCTGAAGGTGACAGGCATGTGGCACACGAGAGGTAAACAAAAAGAAATCACAACAAAAACTGTATGCATAAGAAATGGGTGTCTGCTGAAGAGAAAAGAACACGAACATTTCCAATCCCCACCATTGTAGGGAGTGTAGAAATTCTCATTTTTCATCTCTTTAAAATTGCCTGCTCTGTGTAATAATTTGATTGCACCCATACACTTTTCATTTTTCTTTATTCATTCAGCTCCTGCCCACTCCTGCCTGCTAGATGAGTCAGCCTTGACATCTTCTCAACAGGGTGATCCTGTACTTGTTGGGTTGATGTTCTGTTAATAGATTGGGCTACAGACTCCCTCCACCTTTTTTTTTGGGGGGGGTACCAGGGATGGAACTAGGGAGAGACAGGGTCTCCCTGAGTTGCTTAGTGCCTCACAAAGTTTCTGAGGCTGGCTTTAAACTCAGGATCCTACTGCCTCGGTCAGGGTCTCACTAAGTTGCTGAGGGCCTCATTAAATTTCTGAGCCTAGTCTCAAATTTGAGATCCTCCTGCCTCAGCCTCCAGAGCCACTAAGATTATGGGAGTGCACCATTTTTACTTTTTAACAGACATATCGACAAGGTAGGAAAAACGTTATATGAATGTGATATAGTTCAAGGAATACGCTGCAGAAACCCACTCATGCTCTTGGAGCTGGGAACTAACGTTCAGAATGGGGGAGGGAGAGGCTCAGACACAAATCCTCTTGCTTAGGAGGAGTTTTTCCAAATCACTGACTATAATTGGCCAGTGTGCTCATTTTCTAACGGAGGTGTAAAACCCTTGTGAAGGTGCAGAACTTGTGTTTTGTTTTAAAAACAAAAGGGAAAGCTCTGGGGTTGAGGAAGGCAAGCACGTCCCACTGTCTGATGATCCGGGTGAGAGGCAGAGGTTACAGAGGCTGAGGGCCTGGAGTGGGAAGCCAGTTCTGCCCCAAATGGCTGTGATGCCTCCAGGGAGCCTTGGACGGCTTTGGAGCCTGCATCTTCTCATCTGAGAAGTGGGATTTCATCTCCCAAGATGCCATTTCAGATGGACCCTGCTTTCAACTGTGGACAATCCAGTAGAGATGTCAGAGATAACATGTCAAATTTCTTTCACTGTCTCTAAAAGCAGCAGGAAATCTTTGGTATCTTCAATATAGAACACTTAGGATGGAAGTCGTTCTTTCTCACGTGTCTGCTGGAGTTCTTAGTGAGGTAACTGGGCTGATGTCAAGGCAAACAGTGGGAGTGCTGAGGAAATAAGCCTCATTGTTAGAGCAAGCATACTCCAGAGCCATCTTGCGCCTCCTCGGTGGGCTGTTACACATCAGCTTAAGTCCAGAACAGCTCCGTTTGTTACTCTGGTAAAGGGAGGGAACTCACATTTATTGCTCTAGGTAAGGAAGGACTCGCACGTGTGTGTGTGTGTGTGTGTGTGTGTGTGTGTGTAGTTCTGGGAATCAAACCCAGAATCTCATGCAAGTGCCCTACCAATAACATCCCAGTGAGAAGGATCAGAGTTTTTGTATCAACCTCAATCCTCAGATATGAGAGCAGAAGCCCGGCATGGTGGCTCTCATCTGTAATCCCAGAGACTTTGGAAGCTGAGGTAGGAGGATCACAAGTTCAAGGCCAGCCTGGGCAAGTTAAGGAGACCCTGACTCAAAATAAATTAAAAAAATAAAAAGCAATGTAGCTCAGTGTTAGAACAGCCCTGGTACAAACAACAACAACCACCTCATCAATAACAACAACAAAAAACCAATCCCACCAGGTGCCTGTAATCCCAGCAGCTCTGGAGACTGAGGCAGGAGAATGGAGAGTTCAAAGCCAGCCTCAGCAAAAGCAAGGTCCTAAGCAACTCAGTAAGACCCTATCACTAAATAAAATACAAAATAGGGCTGGGGATGTGGCTTAGTGGTTGAGTGCCTCTGAGTTCAATCCCCAGTACTCCCTCGTAAAAAAACAAAACAAAACAAAACAAAAATCCCAATATGAAAAAGAAAAAGAAAAAAAAAAAGCAAAGCTGGTAAATAGATCACATAAAAATATCACTCAAAAGAAGTTCTGTATGAACAACACCCTAAATAAGCAATGCCAATTTATACTGATTATTAGAAAGTGTGAATAAAGTATTCAGATGTATTTTTGCTGTGCTAGTTACCAGGGTCCATGAGGAAATATGCTTCATCATCACGTTCATTTGGAATAAGAGCTTGAAAGGCAACTTTGTGTGCAGGGAACACAATTGGCCCCTGAGAGATTAGCCTGGCTTCCTGCAAGAGGTATTGAAACAACTTTGCATATTTAAACACACCCACTGGTACACATCCTACAAAATATTACTAGCACCCTTCTTCCAAAAAGGGCTTCAGGCCTATCTGCTTCATTTTGTATTCTGATGGTATTTCCAAGAGACAAGGAGAGAGCGACAAAAAGCTGTCTCATAGGTCATTTGTGTTGGAGCTGATCTTAATAAGCTTAGATTGTGTGAACTACTAAAGGGCTTAGGGTGTAGCTCTGGGGTAGAGCTCTTGCCTAGCATGTGTGAATCCCTGGGTTCAATTCCACGTTCTGAAAAAAAAAAAAAGTATACTATGTAGAATGATTAAAGAAGTGATTCTCAACATGTTGGAGGTAGGAATAATAGCATTCATACATAAAGCATAATTTTACAAAGTAATTTCATACATATCCACTGGCTTTGTGTCTTAGTCTTTTTTGGGGTGGGGTGGGGAGGGTACTGGGGATTGAACTCAGGGCTCTGGACCACTGAGCCACATCCCTAACCCTATTTTGTATTTTATTAGAGACAGTGTCACACTGAGTTGCTTAGCGCCTTGCTAAATTACTGAGGCTGGCTCTGAACTCTCCAACTTCCTGCCTCCTCCTTCCAAGCCGCTGGGATTACAGGTGTGTGACACCGCGCCCACCCATGCCCAGCCATGCCTGGCTGTGCCTTAGTCTTCTTGGCTCTAAATCAGAAGTGATGATGATGATGATAATTAACTCAAGATGACCCAAGGAAATAAGTGCAGCTGGGCACAGTGGCACACATTTATAGTCCCTGTGACTTAGGTCAGGCTGAGGCAGGAAGATCACTTGAGCCCAAGAGCTCAGGGACCGGTCTGGAAAAAAACAGAGAGACTCAGTCTTAAAAAAAAAAAAGTATTGGAGAAAGTCAAATCTTACAGGTGCAAAGCCTGTGGCCTTACTTTCAACAAAATAAAAATTTTTTTCTAGCATGAAGGCAAACAGAGTTTTGCCAAGTTCTAGCACTTTCCAAGCACTCAATACATATCTATAAATGAATGATGGAAGGAAAGGAGAGAGAAAGAAAGGAAGGAATAAAAGAAAGAAGGATTGATTTGACCTAGGAGTCCTAGAGATTGCTTCCTAAATTTTGGGTTCATGGAATAGCATGAATTTCATCATAACAGACTATTCATCAATTCTTTCTCTTTAAGAAGCAACTTTGACACAGTGACAGCATTATTAGTACCGATAGATATGGCTGCTGTATCACTCTCAATTCCTTAGGAATGGCTTACTACAGTACTAAGAATAATAGTGCCATCTAGTGACACTTCTAGTTATCATCTCTAAAATTGCACATGACAACTCCTAAAAACAAATTCACTTAAGAGACTAAGCGTGCGACATGTGCAATCTGTGATCGTCACCATTTTCCTATCCAAGAAAACTTTTCTCTAAATTTCAGTCTATGATAAAATTTCACATCCTCATTCCGATTTCCCAGATGATGTTTTTATGGGGCCTCTTCACACCAGATTGTTCAGTAGTTTATGTGTTTGTATTTCAAAGACTATATGTTTCTTATATTTTAAGACATATCATTTTGAGGTGCAATATTGATATAACTATATGAGTATATTTCAGGAGACACTCTATTAAATGTACACATTGACTGCATTTAACTCAGAAAATAATACCTCAAGGTATGGTGCTTAGGTATAGCAGAGGCAAGCAGAGGTCTTCCTTGTGGTCCCCTTGTATGCCTAAAGGGGACTCTAGGAAAGTTCACAGCACAGGAAAAGAGATTAAGTGTCCTTACCGAACTCAGAGAGTTTTAGCCTCAGGCTCCCACCTATTTATCTTGTTATCTGCATACCAACATTTGTTCCCTTCACCCTCCCATTCCAGTTACTACGTCCAGTAGGAACCCCCATTCAGATTCCATATGAACTTGGATCATCTGGCCCTTCTGTGAGTCTTAAATTCTGTGAGGCTCCTATACTTGTGCACATAAACTTGTATAATTTTTCTCTTGTTGGTCTGTGTACTGACAATTTATCCCAGTGACTCAAATTATTGAAACTTCAAGAATAGAGGGAAAGTTTTAACACCCTAAAATTGGAGGGCATCTCCATCAGGCTACAGGTACTAATTGTTTAATTAGGAAATGGTAGGCTTAATGAGAAGTGCCCTATCTTATGCAGAAAGCTTAGAAGCTATACTTTGCCTAGTTAGATAACTTTGAGCAAGTCAGGTAACGTCTCTAATTCATTATTCTTACTCAAATGGGTTAATAATGCCTACCTTATCCACTTCCTAGAGTTCTGAGAATGAAACACAATAATGAAGGCTTTAAAAACTGCTCTATAATGGTAAAAAGTTAGTGTTCTTATTTCCAATCATTTTCCTGAACAGGTTCTGGAGCTCAATTGCCTGCACCCATCTCTTACTTGTTAGTTGTGCAATCTGGAGAATCCACTTCTCTGCTCCTTGGTGCTTCATATGAAGAAGAGATATAATGAAAATACCTACCTCAAAGAGCAGTAGTGTATCATTTACATAGTAAATGCTCAGTACATTTTTAACTACTTGATTACATCCTCTTGAAGTCGCAAGGAGGACTTAAAAGTTTTTTTCCCTCTCTCCTTCTTTTCAATGTATTAGCTTAATTTTGTTCTCTGCCCATATGCAGCTCCATACCTTAATAACTAACTGTAGAATTAGTTAAAATGCAACCCCATTCCCAAGTTTTCTTAAATTCCCAGGTCCAGGATGCTCGGTGACCTCACAAGGGAGTTAAGATGCTCACACCCCACATTCCAGAAGTGATCATTTCTCAAGATTAATAAACCAACCTGGTGCCCACCTGCCCAAGATCGAGATAACATTCTCACAAAAGGTGCTATGTAAATGCCATGATTTTATTCTCTTTTTGCAGGTAAATGGATGGTCTTGGAGAAAATAATGCTAAGTGAAGTTAGCCAATCACCCAAAAGCAAATGCCGAATGTTTTCTCTGATATAAGGTGACTGACCCATAATGGGATAGGGAGGGGGTGCATGCCTCTAAATAGGGCAGAGGGGTGGGAGGGGAAGGGAAGGGGCAGGGGGTTAGCAATGATGGTGGAATGTGATGGACATCATTATCCAAAGTACATGTATGAAGACATGAATTGGTGTGAACATAGTTTATATACAGAGATATGAAAAATTGTGCTCTATATGTGTAATAAGAATTGTAATGCATTCCACTGTCATGTATTTAAAAAATAAAATCAATTAAAAAGAAGGTGCTATGTAAACCTTTTCTCCATGGTGCTGGGAAAGCTGGAGAAGGTATTAGCTTCCCTACACCCAATTTGCCAGTTTGTTGTTAATCAAACCCTTTCTCACCCCATTACTGTCTCTCCAGACATTGGCTCTTGTGGGTGGCAGCAGACCTGGACCTTTCAAGGTTACTCACATATACAATTATTGCTGCGATGGCCATGAAATGGATGATCTAGTTACCACTCTGCGGTTCTCAAAAAGAAAAAGGTATTAAAACAGAATTCTAATCAACATTGGAAATACTATTTATTGGACTATGAGGAGGAAGAAGGCCTTGGCCTAGGTGCCTAATAGTCCTGGGTCCCACAACACTATAGAACATAGATGAAACAATGTCAAGTAAAAACATCTAAGTATTTGTTTTTTTTATCTTGAACCCTTTCCCTACCTCAGTTAAGCAGAGCAATAGAATAAATGCAGTTACCAATGTGCCAGAAATGATAACAACCTAAAGGTGGAGGGGAGAAAAATGGGTAGGACAGGAGAGGCTTTTTAGTCATCTCCCCCATTCCCTGAGGCCAAGCTGTGCTCATCTCTTCAGGATGCCTGTGACAGCCCCCTAATTGGTCTTCTTGCTTCTACCTGTGCCCTTCCATTCTATACACAGCAGCAACATTGAGTTTTAAAAACATAATGCTTCTTCCCTACCTAAAGCCCCGTGGTTACCTACCTGGAGTCTGCAGCCAATACCACCCTGGAATACATAACATCCTAATGCTCTGCCCAGGCTCCTGCCACCCATGCCTTGGGAAGTGCTGTGCTGTCCCCTGTGAGTAAATAGCCTTGCACTGGTCACAAGGGGACCCCTTCTGGTCATTCAGATCTCAACTTCCGGAGGCCTTTCCTCACCACCTTCTGCCAGACATGTTCAGTTATTCTCTGCACCGTATTCATCTGATGTTTGATTGTCCATCTCTTGCTATAGAATTCCAGCCCCACAAGGGCAGCAGCCTCATGGGACCTGCTTCCAGGCTCTCAACTTACAACAGTGCCTGGCAGGTACAGGTGATTGGTAAACGGTGGTTTAAATGGTCAAGATTATCCCACTGTGTTTCCACATTTCCTCAAACACACCTCGATTCTTCATGGCCATTTTAAGCTAATTAGAAAAGGAAATCAGGTGTAGATTCTTGAACTTAAAGTGGAAATATCTTGTGGGCCATAAGGATTAGGTAATAAATATGGAAATGCATCTGAAATGGCAAGCACTCTGCCAAACCACCATAGTTGAACTGCTCCCTCATTTTTTAAAAATATTTTTAGTTGTAGATAGACACAATATCTTTATTCTCTTATTTTTGTGTGGTGCTGAGGATCGAACCTAGTACCTCATACATTCAAGACAAACATTCTACTACTGAGCTACAGCCCCAGCCCCCTGCTCCTTCATTTTAAAGATGATAAAAAGTAAACACAAATTAATGATAGCAAGTGAATACAGGTTTGCCTACTGCACCAAGCTATAAAGTACAAATATTAAATAATATATAAATGTGCTAGGCATGGTGGTACACACCTGTAATCCCAGCTACTCAGGAAACTGAGGCAGTACTGGAAGTTCAAATCCAGCTTGGGCAACTTAGTGAGACCCTGGCTCAAAAAATAAAAAGGACTGGAGATGTAGCTCAGTGGTAGAATGCCCCTGGGTTCAATCCTCAGTACAAAATAAATAAATAAATAAATTATTGACTTTAAGAAGAGAAAATCCCAATACACTTTTAGGACACTTGTTGAACAATGTTGCCAAGCTTTTTTTAATGGATTTTTCCTTTTTAAAGTTTTCTCACATTCTTTGACCTTGAGGATTTTAAATGCACCCATAGTAGTCTGTTTTTCTATCCTTCACTTCATGAATTATATTCAAACCAAACATATAACAGCATGGCTTACAATTTCTTTTTTTTTTCAAATATTTTTCTTACTGGGTATTGAACCCAGGGTTTTGCGGATTTCAAGCATGGGTTCTACCTCTAAACTACACTCAGGCCCCTTATAATCTTTGTCTTCTTTTTTTTACCTGAGACATAATTTTCTGGAATCAGTTACCCCAAGATTATTTTTATTATTTATTTGTGGTACTGGGGATTAGACACAAGAGCACTAATAAGCTACATCTCCAGTCTTTTTTTTTTGAAGAGAGGGTCTCACTAGGTTACACAGACTGGCCTTGAGCTTGTGATCCTCCTGCCTTAGCCTTGAGAGTAGCTGGGATTACAGGAATGTACAACATGCTTGGTCCAAAGTTATTTTTTAAATTTCAACAATGTCTACAACAATTATAATGTAATGGCATTTGGGGCTTTTCATATAGTCAGCACCATGGTTCTAGCCCCATGAATTCTGGAATTAGGTGGCCTAGGAGGAACTGCGATGTTGACTTATGAGTAGTCATTCTGATCAATTACTCAATTTTTTTGAGCTTAGTCTCCCCACTTGAAACAGGAATAGAGGCTGGGGGGTGCAGCTCAGGGGTAGCATGAATGAGGCCTTGGTTCAGTCCCCAGTACCCTTCCATCCCAAATTCAGGGCTAATGACAATCTATCTTATAAGACTATTGGAAGGATTTAGTAAAAATCATATATATACAATGCTCATACAGAATAAATCTTCAATAACAACTACTCATTTCTTCAGAATTGTGCCTCATTTTATAATCTCAAATATTTAATGCTATTCCAGAAATATTCTATATTTATCATTTGATAGCTTAAAGATGATTTATTAAAACCATGACTAAAACAAAGGCATAACTAGTTTTTTACTGCATAATAATGTTAAATAGTTAAAAGTTCTGAAGAACACTGTCCCACATAGATGAAAAAAATCAATTTTTTCATGAGATTTAAATTGTTGGAAACCTGAGAAAAGGACTACCCCCAACTACCAATCATTTGTTTAACTTGCCATTATATTCCATTTGAGTCAGCATAATCTTTATTTCAAAATAGCATTTTTATTATATAAAAATGTAAAAATCCAGCAAAACCAGAAATACGGATATATTTTCCTGGGCTTTCACATTTGTTGATTTTTATTCGCAATTTCTTTTTCAACACAATTTACAACCTCATCCCCATTTCCAATCTGATTATACAAGTGCTAAGTGGCAAAAAGGTCTGGAATAAATACATCAAAGAAAAAAAAAGCAAAGCTGTGAAACTAAGTTGCATGCAACAGGTTTTATGAGGGTGGGGAAAGTATCTGAGAAATAAAATAGAGAAAGATAATGTAATTGGAAGATTTTAGCTATAGTTCTTTCAATCATCTTTGTCTTTTGCTCCGTGTTTAAGGATGCGCGTGAACTCGATGTAATTGAAATTCCCCTTTTTGTCAATAGGGGCTTCTCTGTACAGCTCATCCACTTCCTCATCTGTAAACCGATCACCCATGGTGGTCAGCAGCTCCCTCAGGTAATCCTCCTGAATGGTGCCTATAAGGCAATAGAAAGAAGGAACTCATGAACATTTCATCACACTTGAATGGTTCATTTCTTTTTGTTTTGTTTTTGGTATCATGGATTGAATCCAGGGGTACGTAACCACTGGGTCACATCCTCAGCTCTTTTTATTTTGAGACAAGGTCTCACTAAGTTGCAAGTTGCTGAGGCTGGCTTTGAAGTCACTCCTGAGACACTGGGATTACAGCTGTGCACTATCCTTCCTGGCTTAAACGGTTCATTTCTAAATCAAGTCAATCTTACAAAATATTTCAGAATATCCATCATTTACATGAACAAAATAAATTAGCAAACTAAAGTTTATATACATAACCATGTCACTGCTTTCCAATTACTTTTGGAGTTCTTTATTAATATTAGATTAACTTGGGCTGGGGATATAGCTCAGTTGGTAGAATGCTTGCCTTATATGCACAAGGCCCTGGGTTCAATCCCCAGCACCACTAAAAAAAAAAAAAAAAAAATTAGATTAACTCATTTAAAAAACTTAGAAATAGATTATTGTGTTTATAAAGTTAATGTTAAGCAAGTATTATCTGGAGGTTAAAAATAAATCAACTTTCTATTTTAGAGATAAAGTAAAAAAACAAAACAAAAAACCAACCAAGCAACAAACAAACAACAACAACAACAAAACAGGTGGCTGCGCAAAACAATAGGTGCGCTGCTAAGAGCAAATGTGAGGAAGGACTTGACACGTGGAGGTGGGGAAAAGAGCAGCGAGGGAGGGCTGCAGTGATGGTTAATGAGAGGAAGAAAAGTGAATAGTTAGGTTTTTATGCATTAAAAACTACATTTTTTCCCAGGTGCATTAAAATGAAGACACAGACAAAACAAAGCAAAATCCTAAGAAAAAGCCAGAAAAACAAAACTAAGACTTTAATTGTTCTGTTAACTATGCTTTTTAGTGAGATTGAATATATACTGGAGAGTAGTTTTCACTATTTAAAAAAATACTAGCTAATAGACCACAACTCTCCCTTTGGTTTTTAGGAAGCTCAGAGTCGAATTCAAAGATTAATAATACACAACTTTTTTCTTCTTTCTTAGTCATCTCTATTGTTTTGTCCTACTATAAACAATAGTTTCTGTTCATTCATTTTTAAAAAATGTTATTTTACTGATTTTTTTCCCATTTTCAGGTACCATAAATGAGACTAGGTGTAAAGAAACAAAAAGCACTCACCTGTTGCTTCTTCATCAAAGCAAGCAAAAGCATTTCTAATGACATCTTCGGGATCTGTGCCATTTAACTTCTCACCAAACATGGTGAGGAACATGGTGAAATTGATGGGTCCTGGAGCCTCATTCATCATGGCATCCAGGTAGGCATCAGTGGGATTCTTCCCTGCAAGAATTCACAGTTGAACATGTGAGGACAAAGAGCTAATTTCAATAAACATTTTTCTATTGTTATGCTTCCCAACATTACATCATCATTACTTGAAAGTAGTTTTTCAATTAATGTTCATTAAGAACATTATGAGGTGCTGAATATATAGCTTAGTGGAAGAATGGCCTGCTTATTAGCATGCAGAAGGCTTTCTGTTGGGTCTGCACATAAAAGAGCCCAAAATGGAAACAAACAGAACATTTTAAAAAGATAATCTTTGACAACTTAAAAAAATCTTTGATACATCATTATGAAAATGCATTCTGGAGACTCAGGGTGTAAGAGTGCTTGCCTAGCAAGCATTGGGTTTAATCTCCAGCACTGTAAAAATCAAAACAACAACCCCACCACCAAAAAATCCTATTCTGGGCTTAGGCTGAAAGTTGTTCATTCATTAATACTTTATGCCTCCTCTTTTCCCTACTTTTAATTAAAAGCTGAACAATAACAAAAACCTGAAACAATAAACCAGGAAATGCCACATTATTACATCTTAAATATTGATAATATTAAAGGTCCATCAGGAATCATTTCCATACCAGTTATCCAAAATATGTAAATATTAATGTTTTTAGTTGTAAATGTAAATACTAAAGTTTTAGTTATTAGTTGGCCTTTTAAGTTAAAACTATTAGGTTGGCTTGGAATTGGGAGCTTATTTTGAACAATGTTCAATAAACAGATATCCTTGAGTGTTCTTCACACATGTTGCTGAACTACAGTTGTGTTAGTATTGTTCATAAATCTTCATCTCAGTTCCAACTGAGAATACTCCCTGTTTTAGAATAATGGTGAGAGATCTCTGGATCCTCCCCTAGGAGTTGGGAAAAATCCCCTGGAATGTGCAGTCAAGATGAGAATATCTGTGAGACCCTGCAGTGCAGGCAAAACAGCTCTAAATGAAGGGTCTAGATGGGCTGGGGCTCAGTGGTAGAGCACTTGACTAGCATTTGTGAGGCCCTGGATTCGATTCTTACACCACATATAAATAAATAAAATAAAGGTATCCATTGAAAACTAAAAAAAAAAATATTTAAAAAAGAAAAGAAAAAAGAAAAAAAATAGAATACTAGGTTTGAATCCCAGTTCTACTGACACTGAGGGAGGTGGTAGAGCTGGGATTCAAATCCAGTATTCCGGATCCTGCATTCAGTGCCATGGGCATCTTTGTTTCCCATCTGTAAAATAAGAACTCATTGAAATTGGTATCTCAAAGGTCCCTTTCAACATTAAGTTTTTATGATTCTACATAAAAGGAACATCTGTTAGAGATTCGTATCTAAGGAAGCATCTCAAAATTACAATGAACTAAATACTAATGATACCCAAATCTAGAATTATAGTCCACATGTAAATTTCAAATCCTGGGAATTTGGGGTGACATTTAAATACCATGCTGACATCTATATCACTGTACTAAAATCTTACCTCATCACACCTACTTAGCATACCTCTGAAAAAGATTCACTGAATAAGTGAAAGTAGTTGAAAACATCTACTTTTCTATTTGTAGATTAAACTCTATCTCTTATAGCACAGTGTGTGTGTGTGTGTGTGTGTGTGTGTGTTGGGGTGGGGACAACACATAGGTGTCAAGTAAACTCTAGGGTAAAAAAGACAAAGGAATTTAAAATGGATTATTTAAGCTAAGCACCTATGAACTCATTCAAGACATCCCATATAACTTGTTGATCTGAAAGGCAAATACATATATTTAAAGGTTTTCCCCAATCAGAAGGATGCAAAGTCTCCTCTTACTCTTATCTACTACCACCTGTCCATTCAACCAACATTTATGGAGCATTTACTGTGAGTGGGGAATGGACATGTGTATTCAATCCTTGGAATCAATAAAGCTAAGTCCTTCAATTTTTCCTCAGTGGCCTTCTTCAGTAATGACTTGCCAAAAAAGTAAACTCACTTAGCTACTCTGAATGTGAAAGACCCTGGGATATAAGCTACCTGGCAAGTCAACAAATCAATATCTTGAATCTACTCTCAGTTTGGATAAAGGAAAATACTGAAAAATGTTCACAACTGGGGAACATAGAAGAAAGATATATGGTGTTCACTGTGCTATTAACTTTTTGTGAGCTTGACAATTTTCAAAGTAGTATGTTAGGAAAAAAAAAAAAAGGTAGAGAAACAAACACTAGCCAAGCATTTTTGTGGACACCAAAAGAAAAAAAACCGACCTTTTTCTTTGCCCTTTGGCCCTTCAGTTGCCCTTTCTGGTTAGCCAGGCAAGCAGAAGTACACAGCCTCTTTGCAGGACCCCTGACCTACACTTCTAGCCATGCCCTGGCCCCATGCTTCGGCCTATCAAGAACTCATCTGTTTGCTGCTTGCTGTTTTACTTCAAACTGTAAAATCACTGCTGATTCTAGGCAGAATATGTTGGATTTCCACTTCTTTCCATCTATTAAAAATCAGTCCAAACAGCAACAAAAATAATACAAAAAATAAAAAATACCTACAAATTCAAAATAACAAATGGCAGTTTATATACACATTAAATCTTCTATCTTCATATTTTAATTATTAAAAAACAATAAATTATAAAAACCGTTCATTATAAAAAAACATAAATAAGCAGGGTGTGGTGTCTCATCCCAGCAACTCAGGAGACCTAAGTAGGAGGATCGCAAGTTCGAGGCCAGCCCCAGCAATTTAGTGTGGTCCTAAGCAACTTAGTGACCTTGTCTCAAAATAAAAAATAAAAAAAGGGCTGGGGATATGGCTTAAGCACCCCTGAGTTCAATACCTGGCAAAAAAAAAAAAAAAAAAAAAAAGAAAGAAAAAAAAATATCTCATACATATATGTTGTAAAAGTTGGGGTGGGGTGAGCACAGGGGCACATACCTGTAATCCCAGTGGCTAGGGAGGCTGAGGCAGGAGGATTGCAAGTTCAAAGCCAGCCTCAGCAAAAGCAAAGTGCTAAGCAACTCAGTGAAACTCTTGTCTCTAAATAAAACACAAAATAGGGCTGGAGATGTGGCTTAGTGGTGTGTGTGTGTGTGTGTGTGTGTGTATATGTGTACACACACACACACACACAAACACACATAGAGAGAGAGAGTGTGCAAAAGTCCCCTTCCCTGTATTTCCTTTTTTTTTTCCCTGTATTTCCTTTCCCTGTTATACTACCCATCTTCCCCAAGACAAACCATTATCACTCACAATCATCAATTCTTATTTACCTGTCCTCAACTTTAATTAACCTTATTATACTCTATGATTAGCCATACTTATTATTTGTAATTCTGGCTCTCAGCCTAATAGACATGAAGTATTTAACTAATGGGAACATAAGCCTACCTGCCAGATCCCCACACCTGTCAAGCTATCCCCTCATGCCTGACCCACCCCAATATGGCACCTCCCATACCCAGAAACTTCTCCAGAGGTCTTTAGAAACAGAGTAATATGTATATCATGTTTAAAAAAATTCATAAAGAATGGAATTATTTTTTAACAATATCATATAAAGAATATAAATTACCCAGCGAGGCAAGCATATCATGCAGATCTTCCTTGTCAATGAAACCATCTCTGTTCTGGTCAATCATGTTGAAGGCCTCTTTGAATTCCTGAATCTGTGATTGGTCAAACATGGCGAACACATTGGATGTTGCGCGCTGAGGGCGCTTCTTGGTGGTCTTGGTCTTTGCCTTTTTGCTCGACATGGTGGCTGTTTAATTCTAGGTTTAAAAACAAAAAAGAATGCATAAGATGTACGGCCAGAAGATAACACATTACATCTAAAGTCAACAAGTAAAAACACCTTAATACAGAATTATTACCTCAACTGGGCAGGAATTAAGTAATATCTAAACATTATTTTCAATGTAACAATTAAGTGGCTGAAAAAAAATCAAAGTTTTGAAAAATTAAGAAACAGAATAGAAATGATTGATGTACTTTCCACCAAATTTCACAGGACCAATTTTTATTAAGTTGGAATTAATTTAAAATTTAATTTAGCTATATGTAATAATAGCTAGCATTTACTGAGTACTTATTATATGCCAACCACTGTTTTGAAGGTCTAGGGATGCCCCACAGAGGAAGGCTCTAAAAATGACCTCTTCCTCTCACAAGTTTGTCCCATTTAATCCTCACAACAAAGAAATGCAGTATTATTATTTCCATTTTACTACCAAGATAACATAACTTCTCTGAGCTTCAGTTTTTTTCGTGGTTGTTATTTTTCCCCCAGTACTAGAGATTGAACACAGGGGTGCTTTACTAATAAGCTATACCCCCAGCCCTTTTTAATTTTTTACTTTGAGAGAGGGTCTTGCCATTTGCTGAGGCTGGCCTCAAACTTATGATTTTTCCTGCATTAGCCTCCCAGATTGCTGGGTTTACAGGCATGCACCACTGAGTCCAACAGATATCTACTGTAATGCAAGGGAAGAACTAAATGAGATAAAGTATGTAAAGAGACTCACATAGTTAGCATGTAGTATATGTTCAAAAAGCGCTCATCTTTAAAAAATATGATATAAAAAAACCCTATTCTATATTGCACTCCTTCTAGCTAGATATGCATTTCCTCTTTCCCTTGACAAAACTCTCAGAACAGCAAATTAATACTCAACTGTCTCCATCTCCTCATCTTCCCAAACACTCCTAGATCCTCTGTAAATGGCTTTGGTGCTAGCCTCCAACACTCTACTGAAAGCCATCACTAATTTAACTGTCAAAGAGATGACATTTTTTATTTATAGTTTAAAAGAATGTAAATAAATAGAGTCATGCACATATGACAACTTTTCAGTCAATGATGACTGTATATGATGGAACATACTACTTAGCCTGAGTGCACAGGCTGTATCATCTAGTTTTGTACATTCTATGATGTTTGCAGTGACAAAACTGCCCAACTACATATCTCTCAAAACATATCACCAACAAGGTGACTTACAATGTAAGGTGATTCTAAAACAAACCAAAACAAAAATATTATCAGTTTTGGAGGAGGAAATCTGAATTCAAATAACAGCTCCACCCTTACTAGTGTCATTAACTTCTAAAAACCCACAAACATCTGAGTAATTTTTGATCCAATGTCTTATCCAATCTTCATAACTATCCTATGAGTTGGGTACTGGTAAATTAAAAAAAAAAAAAATCATTAGGACAGGGTGGTGCACACCTGTAATCCCAGTGGCTCGGGAGGCTGAGACAGGAGGATCATGAGTTCAAAGCCAGCTTCAGCAACTTAGAGGCCCTAAACAATTTAGTAAGATCATCTCTAAATAAAATACAGAAAAGGGCTGAGGATGTAGCTCAGTGTTTAAGCACCCTCGGGTTTGGTTCCCCCCCCCCCAAAAAAAAATCAAATGGCTCCTGGTACTAAAGAATTTAATGTTGCCCAAAGAGAGGTCTGACCTTTGCCCTTAGCTCCTGGGAGCTAATTTCTATCTAGGTTCCTAGAATGTCCTCTCTGACATCTGCAGTCTGAGGTCACACCAGGCAAGCTAACAGTGTGGGTTATGATGGGAGATTTAGATCATACAGTATCAGCCTGACCTCTAGAGAGGAGCTGGAGACTGCGGTTAGCCGTGTAGGCAGTTAACTGTGTCCACGATGGAACCCAAATAAAATACTGGATATTGAGGATCAGGAAAGTTTCCCTGGTTGTCAATACTACCACATATCGTTGCTAGGGGGTAGTTAGCACTCTCCATGACTTGACTGGCTAGAAGACACTGAATCTCTATATTTGAAACCTTCTAGAATCTGTTCCACACAACTCTTCCCTTGACTGATTTTAATCTATACCTTTTCACTTAGTAAACCATATTTGTGAGTGTAACACCTTTCAGGAAGTCCTGTGATTCCTAGCAAATTATTAAAACTGAGGGAAGTCTTGGGGATATGGAAACTTGCAGTTGGTGTCAGATGTGCAGGCAGTCTTGGGGACCATTCTCTATTTCTTCAACCCCATAACATGAAAGCAGATAACAAGCCAGGTCAGTGGCTGAGCAAGGAGATTTTGGACCTAAGTCTTTAGCACTTCTGGTTTTAGACTTTCTATACATATATATTTTCTTTCTCCATTGTAATAGATATGAACACAGGCAGGGTGTTTTTGAAACTTGACCTAGTGGTAGTTTTGAAGTACGTAAGCCTTAGAAGTCTTACTCTCAACTTTGCAACTATTTGCCCTCCCCACATACTGTCCTGAATAAATGTTAATTTTCTTTTCTTTCCTATAACTTAGCTTGTTACTTAAATTTAGTTAAATTTTAAGGTTAAATCAAAGATAGAATGTGGTTCACTAGTAAGACACTTAACTATGGACTGTTGTTTATTGTTGTTGTTGTTGTTTTGAGGGGGGAGGGTCTTGGGGATTCAATCAAGACCTCACACAGACTAATCATGTGCCCCACCTCTGAGCTACACCCACAACCTCACTTGACTACAATTCAATCTTCTGCATATTCCCAAACTGTTAGATTAAGGGTTTTTGTTTTTTTCATGCTAAAAATTCAATGATTCTATTTCTCCAAGATATATTGTCATAAGTCTAAAGGCAAGCAGTTCTATCAGCAAATCATTTTCGTACTAGTCATTTTAAAAAACTTCCCAAAGAGTAAATTATTTTTAAAAAATGATCTGTCAATTGTATCATACTAACTCAATAGCTACCTAAAAATACACTTGTTTGAGCTTTCCAAGAAACCAATGCCAAGATTGGACTAAACACATAAGGATTTTATTAGGGGATATGTCTATGAGAAAGAATGGGGAAGCAGCTCTGTAGATCAGAAAGGCACTCAGGTGGTGAGGTAAGTCTGATCCTCAAATGAAGGACAACAGAAAGAAGGTTGATGGAAGAGAACTAAGAACAATTTGCCAACTGGCCCTAATCAAAATAAAGTATAGAGCAAACAGAGCTCAATATAATGGTAGTATAATTTCTTTTTTAAATACTTTCTTGGTACCAGGGATGAAACCCAGGAGCACTTAACCACTGACCCACATCCCCAGCCCTTTTTATATTTCTATTTAGGGACAGAGTCTTGCTAAGCCGCTGGGGCTGGCTTTGAACTTGTGATCCTCCTGCCTCAGCCTCCCAGGCTGCTGGGATTACAGGCATGTATAATTTCTTTTTAAAAGAGTTTTCAGGGTAGCTCAGTGGAGCACCTGCCTATCATGTGTAAGGCCCTGAGTTCAATACCCAGAATCACATCAAAACAAATTTTCCCTCATTAAATTGTATATATGCATAGTACCCACAAACACTAAACACACACACACACACACACACACACACACACACACACTAAAATACCAGCTAAAAAGTGAGGCAAATTATATTAAAACCATAAAACTGAAGGGAACTCTCATCCACAAGAAACTGCCACCCTTTCTTTCCTCCTTGCCTTCTGAGAAAAGTCTCTTGGCTTTTACCACTTTTTCACTTCCCACTCACTTTCCAATCCACCACAATCTGGCTGTGTCTTTTCCTCTGCAACTGCTTTCAAATTGCCAAATCTAGTCCAAATCTTCTTGGACCCCTCTGCTGTATTTGACACTATTTTATCCCTCTTTTCTTTGAGACTCAGAAGCTTTTGGCCTGATGCTCAGTAATACTAAAATAGAACTGTCCCAGAAGGAAAAAGAGCACAAGAGGCCCAACCTTAAAGACCTTGCACTCTAATGTGGGAGACAGATGAACACTATGCTGGGGAGACTGTTTTATGTAAAGTGCTGTACTCTACACCCTCTGTCTCAGTTCTTCTATTTTCTTCTTAGACTTATATCTCCACTCACTTAAATATTCATGTTGCTCAGCATTCTGGCAGTACATGGCTTAAAGTTGTTCTCATTCCGCTTTCCTTGGATGATCTCATCAACACTCACTGTTCTGACAACACCTGACTCCCAAGCCTATGCCTCCAGGCCTGACCTTAACCTTGAGCTTTAGACTCAAACACCCAACTGCCTATGAAAGGCCCTCATTTGGATATCCCACAGACACCTCTTAATCAACATGCTGAAAACTGAATTCATTCTCTTCCCCCTCCTAAACTCTTGCAGCTTTGTTTTCTCAGTCTACCCACTCACCTTCATCCACCCGCTCACCAAGCCAGAAACCCAAGAGTCATCCTCCACAGATCCCTCTCCCTGATGAATCAAGTCCTGCCTCTTAAATATTTCTCAGATTTGCTCATCTTCCTCATTTCTTTGCCATCACCCTAAACCTGATCCTCACCACCTCTTGTGTAGAATATTTCTATGGCCTCTGAACCAGCCTCCTTACTTCCTGTTTCCCTCAACTCCTTCATATTCTAGCCAGAGGCCTCACCATTCTACTTTTTGAAATCTTCTTTGCCTCTCCACCTCATAGAAGATATAGAATAAGTTCTAAAGCATGGCACATGGGTCCCCCATTGCCACACCAGGAGTAGGGACTGAACCTAGGGGTGCTCTACTATTGAGCACAGCTCTGAGTCTCCTGCCCTTTTTGAGGAAGGGTCTCCTTAAGTTGCCTAAGGTCTCACTAAATTGCTGAAGCTGGGCTTGAACTTGTAATCCTCCTGCCTCAGCCTGGAGTTGTTGGGATCACCTGGCCACACCTGGGTCTTCCTTTACCTACTCCATCTAGCACTGTCCTTTCCACAGTCATCTCTATTTATTCTTAACTATGTGCTTTTCCTTTAGCTACATGAAACTGTTGGCATGTCTCCAAGGCACCATGCAGTTTCTGACCTTAAGTACTTTCTATTGACCTTTGTTCTTTCTATTTTTCCAAATCAAAATGTCCTGTCCCACTTCATTGTCTTAGGAGCAAAGCAGAAATTAAAGGTCTACTTAACTTTTAGCTACTACCATTTATTGAGGGACTCATATGCAAGGCACACATTATGTGTATTAAGTGCAAGAAGCCTGCCTTACAAATGAAGAAACTGAAAATCAAAGATATTGACTTTCCCAGGGTCACCTAATGATAAAGCCAGGATTCAAATTCCATTGTTACAGGTTATTTCTACCTATATGTTTTTTTACTTCCTACTGTTTTTTCCAGTTATTTTAACATAAAAAATTTAAAGACCTTCACCACTACCAATATAATCCAACACTGATTTCTGAGCAGCTACTCTCCTCTAAATTCAAATCCTAGACAAACGGAGTTTTCAAATTAATTCAAACTTCACTGGAGAAATACTGTGCAGGATTGCACTGTGGGTGACTAAAATGTGAATGGCGTCCCTGGAAATATGCAATATAACAGCCATGGTTGGGTTTAATCAAGTAGCAGCATTTTCCATCAGTCATGATTGACTTTGAAAACCTTTACCTAGGATGGCCAAATTACTAATACTTAACCTGTATTTAAAAAACCCAACCCTGAGCTAGGGTCATAGCTAAGAGGTAGAGCGCTTGCCTAGCACATGTGAGGCTCTGGGTTTGATCCTCAGCACCACATAAAAATAAATAAATAAAAATAAAGATATTGTGTCCACCTACAACTAAAAAGAAAAAAAAGAAAAACCAACCCAACCCTACCCTAAACCACAGCTATAGAGAAAAATATATAGATTATAACACTAATATAAAGAATTACTTTCAACAGCAGTAAAAACACTTATTGCTTCCTCTTCACATTTTTAATTTTATTTCTATAATTTGTAACATAGAGTGAATGAAAGGATACATATAATGTTCACAGAATTTTTATCAAGGGCAGGGAAGTAGAAATATAGTATTAGAGGTGACTGTGGTATCAATATATGAGGTTGGTAACTGAAAGGTCTGCAAAGCCAACTGCAGTACTGATATGCAAATCAAACCATGAATACCATAATAATTAATAAGCAATCTGCAAATTTCATCCAGCCTATATGGCTTTCTTGGAAGCCTGGGAAAGATACTCATAGAGCATATTCTTTCAGCCACTGATGACTTCCTTAACATTCATTTGAAACTTCTTCAAGTATCTTAAGTCAGCAAGTTGTCACCATACAGCAAGTAAATATATCTTTCCCAGCGGCTGGCTGCACATTAGAATCTTGTGGGTGGGGGGACACAAATAAATCTGGGGCTTAGTCTAGCCTAAATGAAACTGAATGTCAGGAGTGGACCCCAGGAATCTAGTCACCAGGTGACTCCAATGCACAGTGAAGGCTGAGAGCCACTTAAACTTAAGCCAAATTGACTGTTTATATTTCTAGTTCCCCTTTGTTTGCTTGTGCATGTGTGGGGTGCTGAGAACTGAACCTCTCATGATAGACCCTGAGCCAGAACCACTCAACTAAGCTGCTCTGGAATTCAAAACCTCCATATTGCAATTTTTTTTTTTTTTTTTAGTTGTAGTTAGACACAATACCTTTATTTTATGTATTTTTATGTGGTGCTGAGGATTGAACCCAGGGCTTTGCACCTGCTAGACGAGCACTCTACCACTGAGCCACAATGTCGCTCACTTTTTAAGATGCTACATTTGGGAGTAATCTTTCATATACCAACAGAAGCCATATGCTAAGCTAAGTTCTTTTGCATATGCTAAGCAAGTTCTTTTCCACTGAGCAACATCTCCAACCCTTCTTTTAGTTTATTCTGAGAGAGGGGCTCACTAAGTTGCCCAGGCTGGTCTCAAACTTGTGACCCTCCTGCCTCAGCCTCCAAAGTAGCTTGGATTACAGGTATTTGCCACTGTGCCCCCATTCCTGTATTTTTAATGTTGGTTGTTATGCTTTAATGAAGATTCTGGAGACCTGGACTCTTAATTCTAGTGCTGTCATCTGTAGTTGTTATGAACTTTGGCCTTTTAGCTATCCCAGGTCTTATTTTCCTTACTCATCAATATAATAAAAGGTAGATTATAAACCATAAATTGGCAGCCACTAAACTATATGAAGTGTGCAGAAACGTTTGTTTAGGGCTGGGCATGGTTGCACACACCAGTAATCTCTCTGGTTCAGGAGGTTGAGGCAGGAGGATTGAGAGTTTAAAGCCAGCTTCAGCAATGGCAAGACCCTAAGCAACTCAGTGAGACCCTGTCTCTAAATAAAATACAAAATAAGGTTGGGGATGTGGCTCAGTGGTCGAGTGCCCCTGAGTTCAATCCCCGGTACCAAAAGAAAGGTTTGTTTAGCACCCCCAGGGACAGCCTCTAACATGTCTCTTTAGAAAACTGAATTAGTTTGCCAGTACTTTTTTTAATGGAACATTTTACACAGAAACCTGAATTTCTGACATCTTGAACAACTGCATGATAAGGAATCATTTTGACCAGCACCTCCAAATTCCTGTTGATAATGAATATTCAACAAACAACCCCACTACTCCTTCCATGTCCTTGTCCCAGCTGCTATTAGTTGTCGCTGCCTCCTTGGCCCATGAGAGCATCTGATCACACTCCTTTGGCCAAGGTAGTAGGACAGGCTTCAAGATGGCACTCAACAACAATTCTCATGCCCTTATGCAGTTTCCTCCAATAGTGAAAAGGGTTGCTGTGTGACTTTGTCACCATAGACATTGCAGCTTCTGCCCTGCTCTTTCTTGGCTCACTCAATCTGGAGGAGCTAGCACTAGGTCATGAGGGCCTAGTGGCCCTTCTTGTGGAAAGGCCCATGTGGCAGGGAACTATAGGCTCCTGCCAATAGCCAGCACTATCCTGACTGTGACTTCATGAGAGACCCTGAGCCAGAACCACCCAGCTAAGCTGCTCTGGAATTCAAAAACTCCATATCGCTTTTTAAAAAATATTTTTTAGTTGTAATTGGACACAATACCTTTATTTTATGTATTTCTATGTGTGCTGAGGATTGAACCCAGGGCTTTGCCCGTGCTAGACAAGCACTCTACTGCTGAGCCATAACTTCAGCCCCTCCATATTACTTTTTAAGGTGCTACATTTGGGAATAATCTTTCATATACCAACAGAAGCCAACAAAGCCACTGTTTCCTTGACCTCTTTAATGTTAAAATAGGGCAGTGCCTTTATTTCAGAATTAGAGCCACAGAATTTTAGAAAGCTCAAAGGACCACAGTCAAGTTTGCACTGGGTAGGAAAATTTCTATTTCTGGTTAGAAAATTTTAACTCCTATTCAACTTCTGTTCTTTTTTATTCTTTTAATTTTTTTTGCAGTGCTAGGGGTTGAACCCAGGGTCTCATGCAAACCAGGCAGGTGCTCTACCACTGGATCTATATCCCCAGCCCTGTAGGGGCTTTTAATCTCAAGTCATCTTTCCTCAGCATTTCCATCACCATCATCCTCTTCTGGTTGCTATCCTGCTGATTTGCTGGTGTTTTTTGCTTCCTAATTGGAGTTTCCTTCAAAGCTCTGTCCTTGAAATGTGCTTTTCTTAAGTACTGCCTGAAAAACTGATAGTGCACAGGTACCACTCAAAAAATGAGGTAATTAGGGAGAGAAGAGGAGAGGAGCTGGTTTTGAGAGCAAAGAGGTGATAAAGAATTCAAGTGCTAGCCAATCTACAGTAGTTGAGATGCCCAGAGGTCAAGATGCTCATCAGGTCTTCTTTAGCAAGGTTGATTTGTAAGCTAAGGCGAGGCCCTGAGTGGAGGAATTCACAGAAAAACACAGGGCAGTTCTTGAACTAAAACTTAAGGTCACTTTTAATTCAATCTCATCTTTACCAAGGTCTATCAGAATCTTGGGAATTTCTCATGGATTCCCATGGTCATTACTATAATCAGACTAATTAATGTTTGTTCTAATTAAGGGGATAAAATGACTAGATACATGAGCAACAGTCTGAAAACAGCTATCATAAAGAGAATTTAGTATATAATCAAGTTTAAATATTTCACAAAATTAACCTCGTATACTTAATAACATAACATTGCTTTTATGCTGCATATTTAGAAGAAAAAAAAAAGTCAGTCCATAAATTATAACTCTTTTAGAGACCCAAACTCAATTTTCACAACTTTTCTGTTCTTAACACCAGGTAGGCTTTCCCCTTAATATATTCTAACATTTACTATATACATTATAACACTGTCATTCCTTTTTCTAAGTTTTATGATTGTCCTAGTTGGCAGTAAACTTTCTGTCCTCCCAAATTATGTTTTATTGCAGTGAAATTTATATAAAATGAAACTTACAAATCTTAATACACTTTTAATCTATTTTTGTAAAGGTTTATACCCACATAACCCAGTTAAGTTACAAATGTTAACACCATTCCAGAAAGTTCCCTTTAAATCAATTACCCTCTCTCACAGGGATCCCTTGTTCAAATTTGTATATCCACAGATGAGTTTGGTCTGTCTTTGAACTTCTCATAATAGAATTACAGTGCATATTCTTATATGCCTGACTTCCTTTCACTCAACATATTTTTGAGAGATTGATCTATTTTATTGTCAACAGTGAGTTTATCAACAAGTTTATCAATGGTTTTTTTTTTTTCTTTCTTTCTTTCTATGCTGGGCATCAAACCTAAGACACCATTCTTATTGCTCAGAATGTTACATTGCCATGCAATTCACCAATACATTTTTAAGGACCTTTGCCTTTGCATTTTGGATTGTACCTGGCAGAGTACCTTGCACATAGTAAGTGCTCAATAAATACTAGCTAAGCAAATACATGTTTCCTTACTACCACAACTATATACATGTTTATTATAAGGTAGGTCCTGGATCTTAATTCCAAAGTAAGGTCAGCAGAAACTCTACTGGTCTTCTTCTTGAAGAGATCCTTAACAAAACTTAAAAGCTACCCCTTGCTCCATACCTGGCAGGAACGTTATTAATAGAACAATAATTGAATATTAAAGGTGTGCCAGGCACTGGTTTAAGCATTTCTCGTGTACTAATATATTTAATCCTCACAACAATATATGGTAGAGGTACTATTATTATCACTATTTCTCATATGAGAAAATTGGATTTAAAAAGGAATAAACAACTTGCCACAGAGCCCGAAAATGGTAGCATTTAAGAGTCAGGATCTACATTCAGGACATCTTGCTTCAAGCTTGTACCACTAGCCTCTAATATCCTGCATATAGGCGGCTGAAATTCTCCATCATGAGAGTAAGAGGTAATGCCTCCACATAGCTAATACGTGTGTTGGTGCTCAGAAAATGATACCTCAAATTATGGTGTTTGACATGCTAAGTACTTTGAAGTGAAGAAGCAGCTTCAAAGTCTCTTGTGACTTCCATTCTCCATATTGGTTCTATTTCTCTCTAGAAGCAAAGGGAGTGAGTGGCTGTCTCTTAGGTTCCCTCATCCCACTATGAAAGTTCTTAAACAAGGAATGCAGTTGTCTCAGTTGCCCTCCCTACAATCTCATCTTACAAAGAAAATTCTGTGGAAAGAAGACTAGAGTTGATACCACACCCAGAGCCAGAAGAACTTTGTCCTGGGATATTACTGTCTGTTCTTCATGATAATTCATTTCCTCTAAAAATCATTTCCTTTTCCTCTAAAATTGCCTATGTCCCCCCTCCCTTCCCTATGAATAGGATATTTAAGCTTCTAAACCTCATTAAGTTATTGAATACTCATTTTCCTATTGTCTTCCACAAAATAAATTTTGTATGCCTTTCCTTCTGTTCACCTAGTGTTTGTTTCAGCAGAAGGGAAGTTCCCTTTGCCCCTACAAGTAAATTTAGGAAGATCCTAATCAATGATGTTGGCAAATAGTGTATAACAAACGTGGGAAGTAAGAATTCTACTACCGAACCACCCATGTGCAAATAGAGTTTAATGCAACTCATCCCTAGATTATCTGGTGTCTTTCATTCTTGGGAGAATGGAAAACTAGTTCCATTTAAGGTTTCTAAATCTTCTTTAGGAGTCTTTCCTAACCTTGGCCACCCTCACTTGGGAATGTTTTTCAGAAGTAGAGCAGTTCATCTTGTCCAAACTCAGTTTCATTAAAGCATAAATGAGTACTGAGTCATCCAACATACAAGTTGTTTCATTTAACAGAGCTTGAACAAATAAAAAGCTGTACACTTACTTCTTAGGAAGTCTAGGAGGGTGCACCTGAAGTTTACGGAGAAATGGGGTGGCACCATATGAATTCCTTAAGTTACCATAGTCAAATTACTTAACTCTGGTGTCAGTTTCCTCAATTATAAAATGAAAGGGTTTTACTGAAATAATCTATGAAAGTCCTATTAAATTCTAAAATGCTATGTGGTTCTTCTCTTACCAAAGGCCAACTCTATCTTCAACAAAAGGTGTCAAACCAATCCCCTAAAGGTGCCCCTTTCTTCATGTTACTCCCATTTTGAAGAATCCAAACGATTCCCTAAGGCATCTTACATAATCTTTTATTTCTTGTCAAGTTTTCAAGACATCCATAAAAGGGCTTCACTTACCTAACTACCCTCATTTTATTGTGGTGCTGGGGATCTAAACCCACAGCCCCTCACACACAATGCTCTAGCACGGAGCTACACGCCCAGCCTCAACCACCTACTCTTATTTCCAGCTGTTATTCACTAGAGTGGTGCTCTTCTCAGGCTGGTCTCCCCACTGTTTCCTTTTCACACGACAGAACTCCCACCCGTAGAGCTTTTGCTCTTGTTATCTCCTACGACAGATCTAGCCAGAAATTTTAAGTTCCCCCTAGAGCTTAATCAAGGACTTCATTGAGGTCACGATTCTTTCCAAGGAAGCTTTTCCAGATTTCTTTTAATTGTCCTTTTCTTCAATCAACACCGATGAACTAAATCTTTGCAAGAGGCAAAAACAGCGAGAGTTCAAACTCCCATGGAAATTATTCCACAGGAGCCTACGCTGATCGTGGTCGGGCACCGGTGCGCTAACAGTTTCCCTGAACACTTTATCTTAGGCAAGAGCCAGGCACTGCCGGGCTCCTGTATCCCCCAATGCACACAGGACCGTGTGGGCCACAGAGCCGAGCCCCACGCGCTGTTGGCCCTAATCCACTGCTTGGGCCCGCAGCGGGGCCGGGAGGGCAGGTGCAGGCACCAGGTGTGAAGTCATCCAGGTGACGCAGGGCCGGCCCACTCAGCGCCAGGGACCCGGCCATCTCTTCCAGAAGGCCGTCTCCCCAGCCCAGCTTCATCCGCCTCGGAGTTTTCCGGGTCCTCGACTTACAAGCCCCGGCCGCTACCAGGGCCTCTCTGCTGACCCCGCTCCCCTCACCTCCAGCCCCGAGCCACTTCCCCGGCAACCTGACAGGTCCGACTGCCACCCGGCCGCGCAGCAACCCGGTCAGGCAGCAGGGCGCAGCCGGAGGGGACACATGCAGACCAAGGGGTGTCACGCGCGAGGCCGAGCGCCACTCACCCGGCGCCAGGTACCAGATCCGGGATGCCCTGCGCTAGACGACGAGCGACGGCGACAAGCGCGGGGCTGTGGTCGGACAGTGGCGGCGCCGGCACTTCCTGCCTAGGGAGGCGGGGCGGAAGGCGCACCGGAAGGCGCGGCGGCTCCAACAGGGAGAGAGGGGTGCGGTCAGCGTGGCGCGCAGGACAGTGCTGGCCGGGGGTCCGGCCCGGCCTGGGGCTGCACGCACACAGCCCGGGTCCTAGTGGTCTCTTCCTTCCTGTCCAGGTCTGTCGCGGCAAGCCCCCGTGCGGCTGGGCGGCCACCCCGTGCCCCCCCCTTCCCGCGGCCGGTCCCCACCATCCTTCCGCATTCCTGGCCGTGGGGCGGGGTCGAGGGGCAGGGCCCGGGGCACTGCTCTGGAATTTGACCCGCCTGGGCCTTGATCCGCCCAGTTTGGGGTCCCCGCAGGAAGCGGCCCACCCAGGGTTGACAGATTTAGCAAATTAAAGTACAGTTACCATAGTTCAATTTGAGTTTCTGATCATTTTTAGGGTCTGTTCTATGCACTATGAGAAGGTTCAAGAGGCACGCTCCTGCTAACTCTGGAATCCCTTAACTACATTCCAGCCCAGGGAAAGTCGTTTATGCCCTACTCCTTTCCTACCTTCAAAATATTATTATTCTTAGTTAAATTCTATTTATTAATTTTTGCAGTGTTGGGAATCGCGCATGCTAGGACCTACCGTCAAATAATAAGGTGTACGGTCTTATCAGGCCACACAACTGTTTCATTCCTCCTTTTAAACATAACAAAGTTTTGTTTAAATTAAAATTATTACTCACACACGTATAAACATATATACAATGCTCTTGGTCAACAAATGGAAAACAGGAAGCTACATAATTCAGGTTTTGTTCTACATACTCTTTGTGGCTATAATCGTCAAGATAATAATTAAAGGAATAGCACTATTTCAAAACAATGGAGAATGGTCAGCCTAAGAGCCAATTTTTACTCAACTCTTCTTACTGCCTACACAGGTGCCAGATGCTGGGAAGATGAATAATTTGAATTATTTTTCCCTTAAGGAGTTTATATTCTAGAAGTCTATATCTTAAATCCTAGAAGGTAGGAACTATGTGTTCAGCACTCTACACAAGTAGTTCTTAAAACAGTAGCATGGAAAATAACCTGGAAAGGCTGTTAAAAGTTTCTTGAGCCTCAAAATCCAGTATTATGATTCAGTGCCAGAAGATGAGAATAATTTGCACTTCTGATCAGCACCCAGGTGATGCTGATGCTGTAAGTCACACCTGGTTCTAAACATTTAAATCTTCCTTAGCTGAAGTCTGCCCTTTGTTTGATAGTTTAAGTAACTGTCTTTACACTCATCAGATTTTGACTTCTTAGGTCTTTATCACAGAACTCTTCCAAGTATGATCTATTACCTAGGGGTAGAGTACTTGTCCAACATGAACAAGGCCCTAGGTTGGGTCCCCAGCACCGCCCCCCCCCCAAAAAAACACCCACAAAGGGCTGTTAGCCAAATATCGTCTATTACTACTTCATAAGCCTTTACCCTGGTAAATGTAAGCTCATAGCTGAAATCACCCTGACTATACTTTGTGTGCTACGGATCAAGCCTAGGGCTTCAAACTCTACCACTGAAGTATACTTCCTGCCTATACATTAACTTTGAGCTCTGTATTTAAGTTTCTAAACTGTCCTAATCATCACTAACCACATGTTGCTATTTAAACTTAATGTAAAATTCAGTCCCTGTTGTATTAGATACATTTTAAGTGTGAAGATTATGTCCAAATGGCAACACAATCATAAGCAGGTGGATGGTGATCCTGCCACCTCTGGGTTGGTTTCATCAATAGGGTTTTTTTTTGGGGGGGGGGGTACTAGGGATGGAATCCAGGGGTGCTTTACCACTGAGCTATATCCCTAGCCACCACCCCTGCCTTTTAATGTTTTAAGACAAGACCTTGCTAAATTGCTGAGTCTGGCCTCAACTTGCAATCCTCCTGCCTCACCTGCTGCTGAGTCACTGGGATTACAGGCATGCCCCTGGATCATGAGAACTCTTGAAACAGTTTGTTTCAAGATAATTTTCAGCATGGAAACATTTTAGGAACTGTCAAAGTCACTGTTAGCGAAAAGATGCTTTCAGCTTTTTATTGGTAATCACCCTGAATTAAGCAAAGCCCAGTTACTAAGCAGAGAATGCTATTACTAAGCTGGCTGACTTATTTCATGCAGGCCAAATCATCCACTATTTCTAATATAGGGTGAGTCTTTGAACAGTTATCCAAAATGAAAATGGAGATACTGCAAGAGATAATTTAGTAGTCCCCCGCCCCCAGAGGAAATAATGTTACTTATTCTTCACTGGAGATTTGTTAACTAAGCAGAGGTGATAATTTTTTCAAGATTTTAGCACAATGGCAATAGCTGGGCAAAAATATACTTTTTAAAATCACTGAATGAGATTCATTCAGAGAATTAAGGCAGATTCTATAATTCTGATCTTGAAGGGGAAAAAGACTAGTTATTACTAGTCTTCTATTAGTATTCTATATAGCTGTCCTTACCATGTTAAAGGATCTCCCTTTCTGTCCTATTGAGTACAAAGGCCTGTTGCCCACAGGCATTCACTGTTCACTGAATGAGGTAATGGTTTTCTTCAAGGATAAAGCTTGTTAGTAGTAGCATAAAACTTGAAGTTATTAGAGTAATTTTCAACTATTTATCTTGGTAGGGTAATTTTGACTGTTTTCACTCAACTCTCCTCCTCCTTCAAATCCTTTTAAACTCAAATCTTTCAGAGTTTTCACACTTTCAGATTTTTAACACTTAAAGAGAATGAAACAGTCTTCCACTCCCTGATTAACTCTGAAACAGTCCTGTTTTTCTGCAAATACCAGAAGTTATTTTTAGGACTGAAACAATGACCTCACTTTCCCAGGCATGTAGCTTCAGCTGTTTTGATTGTGGGCAGGTCAGGAATGTCTAAAATTTATAAATGGACTCATGATGAATCTCTGCATAAACAAACATGGTCTTTCAATTGGGGTTGCTATAGTAAAGAAAAACCATATACAATAAAAAATACTATACTGTATTTTAAACAGCTTGAAATACAACACAGAAATCTGTCTTTTGATAAAAGCATTCCATAGACTCTCTTGAGCTAAAATCGTTTTTAAAAAATAGGACAAATGAAAATTATGCTCAGTGACCTAGTCTATTTTTAAATGACATAAAATAATGTACAAAAGCTTAGAAGATAAAGTGGGGACACATAAAACAGATACATCAAACTTAAGAACTTAAAGCTACTACAGTGTCACTATATACAAATTCTACAGGAAATTATTTTAAAAACTGGAAGACAAAGTGCAGGAAACCTGATTAGGACAGTTAAAATTATACTTCCTTGGGAGGAGAAAATGAATGTAGAGAAGATAGGACTGTTAGGAAAACCGAAGGGAATATAAGAGGGGTCTGGCAAGCCTATCATTTTCTGGGATTTACCTCTTCCATCTTTCTTTGAAACATAAAACTAAGACTAACAAAATCCAATTTTGGTAAATAATAAGTTAAAACAAGTCAGTATTTTATCATAAAGTTTAATCATGGTTCAGAAAAAATTGAGTGAATAACTTTCTCTGAAAAAATATATTGACTCTGTGTAGACTGCAGTTATTGGGGGTGAGGGCAATGGTAACTTAAATTACCCTATTTTCTATTCTGAAAATGACAAAAAGTCCCATTTCCAGTCTGATTATAAAGATACATGAGCCTCAAAATGGCTGAGAATAAATACAAAACAAGAAAGGCAAAAGCTGTAAAGCTAAAAGGCATGCAATAGGCTCTAAG
The DNA here is from genome assembly GCF_001458135.2 of Marmota marmota marmota. Taxonomy (NCBI): domain Eukaryota; kingdom Metazoa; phylum Chordata; class Mammalia; order Rodentia; family Sciuridae; genus Marmota; species Marmota marmota. Next base: position 46,273,250 of record NW_025999990.1, on the reverse strand, counting down.
AGAAAAATCTCAGAAATACCCAAAGTGGCAACAAGGAACATTTGGCTGGAATTTGAAGATCTTTTCAGTCATCTTTGTCTTTTGCTCCATGTTTAAGGATGCGCGTGAACTCAATGTAATTGAAATTCCCCTTTTTGTCAATAGGGGCTTCTCTGTACAGCTCATCCACTTCCTCATCTGTAAACCGATCACCCATGGTGGTCAGCAGCTCTCTCAGGTAATCCTCCTGAATGGTGCCTAGAGAATAAAGAACAGGGGATCAGAATACATATTACTGAGACTAATTACAAGGCCTATCTACACTTGACTACACATACTGTTTAAGTTAAGAAACTGTAAACACACAAATAAATTAGATATGGGGTTTCCACCTGCTTTTGGCAACCTCGGCAGACAGGTGCCTAGAAAAATATCCAGCTACTTCATAGCACTGCTCTATTAACCTGCCTCCACATCCTTCTTCTGATCTCTTTATAATAGAAACTAAACCTATGCCTAAACAAAAGTAATATGGTGTGACTAATGAAACTAGGCCTCATGGCTCCTTGAAATGGCATGAATGGTCATGCCTATGCTACAAGCAAATAGCGGTCACCTGCCACATTAAAATCAATACCGCATCATGAACGTCAATAAAAATACTTTAGTTGAAAGAATAGTGGAGTCCTAAAGCCCGGTTTAACAAGCTATATTATTTCAGGTATTACACTTTACCTCTTTGGTTTTCTCACATGTGAAAGGAAAATTTTATGTTTACAAATCTAACTTATAATGATAACAAACATGGCCAAGCCTAGAATGTGCAAAAACATGGAATAAATACTGGTGCATAAAGTATGTCACTGACCCTGTGTTAGGTAATTGGGATGTGAAGGGTGAGCTGAAAGGTATGTTTTTTTACTCTGGGTTTTGTGTATATGTGTGTGCACATGCACATACCCACTATTGGGGGGTTGAACCCAGAGATGCTCTATCTCTGAGCTACAACCCCAGCCTTTTGTTTTTTATTTTGAGACAGGGTTTTCCTATGTTGCAGAGGTCTGCCTCAAACTTGTGATCCTTCTGCCTCAGCCCCCGAAAGTAGCTGGGATTACAGGCATGTGCCATCATGCCCAGTTACTTGTGGGTTTTTGATACAAAGGTTTTCATAAAACCTGCCTGCCAGCTGGGCATAGTATCTATAGTTTCAGCTACTCAGAAGACTAGGGCAGGAGGACTGTGAGTTTAAGGTTAGTTTGAGCAACATAGAGAGACTCTTAAGAGAGACAGACTCTGCCTGCCTAAAACAATAAATATATAAATACTTGTAAATATAAAACACAGAAACAAATTCCCAAATGTCACCTATGATTTACTTTCTTATATTGGCATTATTTTGGAATTTTAGCTTTGTGGAAATAAATTCTCATCTCCAGTCAAGTCATTCAACAATTCCATAACTAATTATCTACTGTGTGCAAGGGCTACAAAGATGGGAATGAAATACTTTTTAAGACAAAGAGCAATTACTCTGGAAGTGGGAAGAAATTGTAATTATTGGGAACAAGTGCACAACTAAAATATAAAGTCAAATAGTGTGTGTACCACAAAAGAGATACAGATACGTACAAGGAATGGAAAAGCTTTTTGCTTTCCTGGGAGCCAGGAAAAAACAGTAAGAAATCACAGGCAAGGCTCCATAAAGGATGAGACCATTGAGACGGGTATGAAAAACACATAAAACCTTTTCTTCTTTTACAATTTTTTTTCTTCCATTAAAAAAGTAGAAACTGCTCACAATAAATTCAAACAACACACGGGTGTCTTCAGGAGTCAAAAAGGTAAGCCTCCTCTGCCTATATTCTTCCTACATTCTACTCCTTCCAGAAATAAATTAAGAATCTTCATTGAAAATGCAGAAAGAAGAGGTGGTATGGTAAGAAAGGCAGAGGAAGAAATGATGAAAGTCAGCATAACAATGCATAAATGTGTTTGGAAAGAAGTTAGGGAGACAATACAAGAGTGGAGGGTGCCTTGAAAAGGCAGAAAACAACCATACTGTGGGGAGCCTTGGAAGCCAGAGTAAGGAGACAATGCTGGCATCAGCAGGCCCAGACCACCACCCAGCACTGAAACTAGTCTAAGCAATGTTCCTCCTCCATGAGTTGGGAATCTTGGAAAATATTCCCTTTGTGTTTTATCTTATATGTACTTCTGCCAAAGGATCAAACATTTATGTAATTAATGCGTTGTTTTTGTGAGAGTCAACTCTATGCTAGTCAGTGTGCACACTGTCCTACTTCCTCATTTAGTCCTCACAACCACCCTATGAGGTAGGTAATATTAATGCCCATTTCAGAAAAAAAAAAAAAAAAAAGAAAACCAAGACCAGGGTTGTCGCTCAGTGGTGGAGTGCTTGCCTAGCATGTGTGAGGCACTGGGTTTAATCCCTGGCACCACATAAAAATAAACAAATAAAAAAGAAGTTAGCAGATTTAAAAAAATTTAGAGTTCAGAGATCCCTGGTAAGCAAACAGGTTTCTACTGGTGCCACAGACTGTGGCAAATATATACTTTACACAAGATTGTTCTCACCTAAGTTACTCATTCTACACATATTTGCGGGGAACCTAACCCTCTGGAATTAACATTTTAGTAAGAGGTAACCCAAGTTTCCCAAAGATATCTCAAATACAACCTACGAAATTTTATAAATTACTAATATTTAAGGAAAGAGAGTATAATAAGTGATAAAGGCACTCCAGGAAAACCCTGTTCAAAAAAGTAGGGGTAGTATAAACCTAAAGGTTTTATCACATTTTAGGTTATTTTATATATCAGGTATTATAATTAAAAATCAAATCACTTTGTAATTAAAGATTACCTCTGACTTACCAGTAGCTTCTTCATCAAAGCAAGCAAAAGCATTTCTGATGACATCTTCGGGATCTGTGCCATTTAACTTCTCACCAAACATGGTGAGGAACATGGTGAAATTGATGGGTCCTGGAGCCTCATTCATCATGGCATCCAGGTATTCATCAGTGGGATTCTTCCCTAAACAACAACAAAAATAAAAAGAAGAGAGGATCATAATTTCAAGTATACTATGAAGCATATCAGCTATTAAGCATAGTATTAAACATTTTGACAAGAAAGATGATCATTTGTATAGTTTGTTGTTTGCATTCATGACAGCAAACTTTTTAGAGAAAAAGTCTTTGGAATGAATACAGCCTAAATTAAGAATTTGGAGACTGTAAATATTCCATTAGGATGTTAGAAAGAATAGCACTGCTTCATACTCAAGACCAGTGTGTCTCCCACCAACATACACACATGGCGCCCACCCCAATTCTGAGACAGGAATAATAATCTGCAGGCACCCACTCCAATTCTAAGACAGGAATAATAATCTGCAGGTGTCCATGTGGGACTTTATTTGAATCTAATAGACATTAAACTGGCTTCACAGAGCTTTAAGAATCACAAAATAAACATGAAAGGCTTCATGGAAATTCTATTCAGTATATTAATAGTAAAACTGAGCATTACCCAGTGAGGCAAGCATATCATGCAAATCTTCCTTGTCAATGAAACCATCTCTGTTCTGGTCAATCATGTTGAAGGCCTCTTTGAATTCCTGAATCTGTGATTGGTCAAACATGGCAAATACATTGGATGTTGCGCGTTGAGGGCGCTTCTTGGTGGTCTTGGTCTTTGCCCTTTTGCTCGACATGGTGGTGGTTGAATCCTAATTTAAGAAGGGAAATTCAAGAAAAACAAAATCAACATCCAAAATTATTTAAGTTTGAATAAAAACAATGATTAGCAAAAGTAAACTGAATTGACCTTCCTGATATGTTTGAGTTACTTAGAGATGTGTCTGCAGCAGGAGAATATCACTTGGTAAAAAAATCTCTCAACTTATCAAAATCATTACTCAAAGAACCAAACTAAATGGAAAAAAAAAAAAAAAAGACTTGGTTCAATGAACATTTTGTTGAAAGGATAATGGAAAAATATAGAAAACTGAAGTTAATCCACCTATAATTAACTTATATAGACATTACCCTTAAAATCATGAATTTTTATAAAAGCATTTCAACAAAATTACACATCCCCAATACTGTTGGATAGCTTAACAACTGATAACCATAACACTAATATTTATAACATTTAATAACAATATAAGAATAAGAAACAAACCAAAAAAACTTAGGTATAGTTCTATGGGGGTGCTGAGAAATATTAATTCATCTTTAGTAGGTCCACCTAAAGGTCTCATTCTATAGTGGACAGAAAGTAAGAAAGTAGGGAGACTGAGTGGTGGAACAGGTCTTCTCTCCTAATCACTATTCACAAGCACTATTCTTACACATTCAACTAACATTTCTCAGTGCACTTTCATTTCTGGATCCAAAATAGTTCAAGAAACATTTTGTTGAAAAGATAATGGGAAAATATAGAAAACTGAAGTTAATCCACCTATAATTAACTTCTTTAAACATTACTCTCCGTTCAAACCAGTTTCTTGCATTAGAGCCATATTAAACCATTGATATTACTAAAACATCTAAACAAATCAGAGTACAATTTTTTAAAGCTTAAAGATTTTAAATTTAGTTTAAGTTTTAGAGAACATCTTAAAAAGCAGAGATTACCTTTGCTTTCTAATAACCAAAATTTATCCCTACAAAATTTAAAACTAATGTTTAATACATAAAATGAGAAGGCAATTTTCCTTTCAACACTCCATTTTTAAAAGACTATAATATTTATTTGAAGCTACAAATCCCCATAGTCATCAGATAAAATTCTACTGTACCATCCTTTAGAGGTGATGTGGTTGAGAAGGTAGTCTGCAAAACCTCTGATCAGCAAGAGTAACACACTGTATTGAGTTATATTCTTCTGAGCAGGTCTAAAATAGGCACTACTGATTTCACTCTCTGACCAGGATAACAATTTTAAAGCTTACGTTCTGAAAACAACATTTAGCAATGATGTGGCAAAACACTATGCCCTTGCTCTAAAAATAAGTCTGTGGACTGCAAAGAATGAACTGCTACCTAGATCTCAGCACTCAAAGTGACCCTTGGAATATAATGCTTCCTATGGGTTTAAAATGTTATTTTTTACATTCTTTCCTTGATTGAACTATATCACCCAGACTAAATTCAATTATGGAAATAATTAGAAAAGCTCTACTTGTATTATTTTTAACTGAATCTCTTTTTAGATTTTAGTTCCGAATTCCATAAAGGGTAGTCACAAATTCCAGCCCATCCAATATAGCTCTCCTTGCAATACACTGGAATGTATTACTGGAAAAATATACCATACACAGCATAGAAATTATATGTTCCTCCTGAATTTCCTTTTATCACTTCTTTATGAAGGTACTTTTCATGACCCATGTAAGCATTCTCGAATGCATATTTTCTTTCTGTTAATACTTTTGTGGGGGGGGGGAGACTGTAAATCTTCTTTAAACTGTACAGAATTGTATTTTCGCCTTCTATTCTAAATGTTGCTTTAAAAACTAGAAAAATTTATGGAGTATATTATTCCTCTGTCTCTTAAATGTACTCAAGGACTTGGCACAAGTGGTCAAGACCCAATGAATGGCATGCACTTACCAGTCCACACCGCTTTAATATTTTAGGTATGCCATGCCTTTGCAAGCCAAAGCCCATCTTTAAAAATAGTCTGTTTGGTATGACAACATTGTCTTTCTCTAATGATGCAAAAATGTCAGTTATTTTAAGAACAAAGACCGATGAGAATTATAAGTCAAATGGTTAATCTACAAAATATGCTGATGGGGGTCATCTAGATACCTTTTTTAATTGCTTAGCTTGGGTTGTAAAGTAATAGATAAATAGTTTTAAAATTTTTGAGTATTTTCTATTATTTTAATCATGCATTTTTTGAATATGTACATGCATCATAAAATAATTTAAAAGGTAAACCTTGCAGGTGGTACACGCCTATAATCCCAGAAACTCAGAAGACTAAGGCAAGGAGGATGGCAAGTTGAAGGACAGCCTGGGCAACTTAGCAAGACCCTATCTCAAAATACAAGATAAAAAGGGATGAGGATGAAGCTCAGTGGTAGAGCATCCCTGTGTTCAATCCTCAATACTGCCAAAAAAAAAAAAAAAAAAAAATAGTTCTAAAGGTGTTGTTTTTGTTTTTTTGGTCAGCACAGACAATGATCATTCAACAGTTAATCTTATCAACCCTACTATGATCAGTTAATCATACTACTGTGCATCAAGTATCATTAGGGCTGAATACTAGTTAAAAAATGTAAGGCACATGTCCTACCTGCAAGGAGCTTAAAATATAGTTGGGGAGGCAACTATAAAAAATGAAACGATTGGTTCAACTTACGAAATGGGTCACAGAGTTTTCATTCCAGAGGTATGACTCTAAAAGTTAAAATAACGTGACAAAAATGAAAAATAATCCATAAGGTGGCACATGACTATCAAGTACTGTTGAGTTCAGAAAAAAATGTGTGTATTTCTAAAAGATTGGATGGAGGGAAAACTTTGAAAAACCATGAGTATAACTTGCAGGCTATGAAATATTGTTAAAGAGATTTCGGTGTTAGTTTTAATTCTAACAATTAAGGCAGTTAATTCCACCAAAACTGAGTGTCATGTTGCCCAAGTTACTACTTGGGTTTTAACTTTTTCAAGGAAATTGATTCTGATCTATGAGTTTATCTCCCACCAGGAACCTGGAGCCTTGCAGCAAGGAGTTGTTCAGATTCACAGTCCTTATTCCAAAATAAGGAAACTGGTTTGTTTTTTCCTACCAATCTAAAAGCATGGCTAAAATAAACACAGGTGGAGGGAATCAAACCAGTGCTGTGATCAAGATCATCATCTTTGATATTGTGTTTCCACTTTGCTATGATTCTGGTTTGCTGTCCATTTTACTAACTCTCAAACAAGTGAGGCTGTAACTCTTTATGCAACAAGTCTTTTAGAAATGCACACCTCTGTGTCAGTCTAGAAAGTTAGGGTAAAATAAATTTGAAAATACTTCATACACCAGTACATGTTTTCTTTATTTAGGATGGATGGGAAGCACTTGAGATTTCCAAATCATAAGGGTCCTTACTTGTAAAGCTGAGTCCTTATTTTGGAAACATTTAAAAAGAATTTTGGCGGGAAGTGGTATTTGTTGTGTGAAATTTAAAAAGCAGGGAGATTTGTAAAACAGCCTTCTTTAATATGCATGAGGATTTCAGGAATGACTGGGGAGTCAAGGGTGATCAAGAAGATAGTAAGGACAATCAGTAGCAGCCAAGACAAAAGAAGGTGTGCCAAAAATGCTTAAGATGTTAGACAAGACCATGAGGTAGGAGGAGAACCAGAAAGCAGAGATCTTCAAACACATTTTCCCCAAACACCAAGGGCAACAGAATCTTTCAGATTTTCTAGAAATGATGGTATCTAAAGATTTTTGAAAACCATGTAAAAATCTATAAAGTGTGACTAATAGTTACAATTCTGGAGTTCTGCATTTCTACAGCGATAATAAATGTAAAATAATCTAGAAACTTTTTCTATAGAACTAACACTTATATTAAGAATACTCTGGGGAATGTACTATAACCTTTGATGAAAATTTCCTATCTTAAAACTGCAGAGTGTGAAAATCCAGATCATATATCTCATATCTCGGAGTACCTTTTTTTTTTCAAACTAAGAGATTTATTTTTTGGTGCTAACTCAGTTTTTAAAAGTATATTTGCAAGTTGGGTTTTCCGTTCCAACTAAACCAAGTTTTTGTTTCTTACAAAAACTTCCGGTTGGAAGTCAGAAAAGTTCTCTTCGACTGCCACACCCAAAAGTTCTTGCCACTTGACAAAGACAATTAGTTGTCAGGGGTGATTTGGCAGTAAAGCCTCTTTCTAAAATAAAATGCTTTTCTGGTTAACTCTTATCAAAGGCCTTCCAGAACACGAAACAAACACCAGTAGTTTTAATCAACACTTGCCTTCTTCACCTTTAGAAATAAAACTTCTTACTTAAAAATGTTAAAATCTTAATTGAACCCACATTTCTTTTCTGAAGCTTTCTAAAGAACTGGCATGTGCTTTCTCATATACTTACTAAACTACTTACAAAGGAAACACTGACTTAGCCCAGTGTCTCCACCCTAAAGGGAAATTGTCATTTTGGGGTTTAAGCTGCAAACTAAACCCCAACACTCCTCTCTGCCAAATATCATTATAATTAGAAAAAAAGTTCTAATTACAGAAATGGACATCGCGCTGCGATTTGAGTTGGTTATTCCTCCTAAACAACAGCTGCAACCGGAGGGAGGACGGAGGCTGGGCGGGGAGGGCCACGATTTTAGCGCAAACTCCCTGGAATCGGGCAAGTTTACGTTAGAAACTAAACTTAGATCCCAGAGTCAGCTCTGCCGGGTTCGGGTTTCGCGGGCCCGGCAGACACCCAAGCTTTAGGCGCCAGCAAGCTAAGCCACATTTTCCGAGATACAAGTTTCAGCACAGGAGCGAAGTTTGGCATCTGGGCCACTTCTGACCGCGGCCCTCGACTCCACAGCTGGCCGCTGGACTGAAAACCCGGGATCGGCTGGCACACCTGCCCAGGTGCGCTCCGGGCGCCGGGATCCCACGGCGAGGAGCGCCGCTGCCCTCCCCGCGGCCCCGCGGAGATGGGCCCCAGGAACCGGCCTCACGCGCCCGACCGCGAGCATCACTCACCCTACACAGCCACGAGAACCAAGCACCTTAGCGAATCCCTCGCTGCCTCTATCACCACCTTTCTGCCCCAGAGCCTGTGAAAACCAACACTTCCGGTCTCCGCTTTGCAAACCGGAAGGAAGCACAGTCACCATTCTCTGCCCACAAAGTGGGCTCGACTTAATGCAAAGGCGCCTAGGAGGGAAGTTGCTAGGGTGGTCAGCTGGCGAGATACTGACCGAGTGCACCGGTAGGAAGCATAAAGAAAGGGACTTGAAACATAACGGAATGTGTAATGGTTCGCTGGGTCTGATTACTGAGCTTCCGTCTTTGGTGTATCTCTACTTGATTGAAAGTGTTCCTATTCCCCCCTCTCATGTCTGCGTATGGTTGAGTCTGTCCTGTGGCTTTGCCTCTCGGCACATTCCAGGGCACGACGAGGGGCGGGGTCCTACAGCCTAAGTCCTTGTAGGGAAATCGTCGAGAGGGCAGCGCGGCCCACGTGACTAGCCCTTGCTCCGCCCCCGAGGGCCCGGCTGCTCCCTCTGGGCTCCAGTGCGCCTGCGTAGCGGCAGCCTTGAGCCGCGCAGTGTCGGGTTCTGTGGCCACTTCTCGTCACTGTTAGTGTAGGCCCTTGAACAGACTCTTGCGGGCTGTTTGGTCACGTTATGCAGTGTTTTATGAAGAGTCCACCCCTTCCACACAAGGAGAAACATTGTGAAGTCCTAAGGGCCCCCAGCCAAGTGTCTATTTATCTTTTTGACTCTTGACGGACTTCCTAAGGTCATGAGTGGCTGAAGATTTCCTCCCTCTTAAGAAACAGTAGCTGTTATTTTCCCCTCTGACCATGATTAACGAGGAGAGCCCGAGGAAGGCAGGAAGGTGACTCTTGCCTCACCTCTTCCTATAATGAGGACTTGCAGCTTGGTAGAAATAGGAATATAAAGTTGGGTTTATTATTTTTTTTTTTTTTTCTCAGCGCTCTTTGTCTAGTCCGGCTTCTTAACAATGCCTCTTCTTACTCAGCTTTCTGACCTCATCGGTGAACCTATTGTGTTGGATCCGGGAACACTCAGCCCATCACCCTGGCACTAAGGTCCAGTGACTAGTTTGGTTCTTGTAACCAACACAGTTCTGAAGTTTGGGGTTACCCTGTGGTCTTCACCTTCAAAGCTGACTCTGACTTGAATCATTAATCTGAAATGAAAAGGAAGATTATACCTAAATGCTGCGACGTAATATATTCTAAATATTTGTAAGATCCAGGTGCTTTCCAGGAACTCGGGAGCATTACCCTATGACACATTCCGTGTTGGGCGTGGTGTTGCACACGTGTAATCTCACACACACAGACTCAAAGTTAACTTAAAGGTTAAGTCACTGAGAGAAAGAAATTGCCCCAATTCTGTAGATGACTGAAACAAAGGTGATTTGTTTGTCTAGACTTCCTTGACAAAAAGAATCATGGGGTTCTAGTTTAAAATACAAATAGTTGGGTGCTACATCTTCAACTCACAGAGTCAGAATCTTCAAGGGCAGATCCTGGGAAGCCATGGATTTAAGAGGGTCCCTAGTGACTCATCCGGGAAGGAGAAGACATAGCTGAATGGCAAGCAGTGGCAGTGCACACTCCAGAAGGCTCCGTAGGAAGGGAACAGTCATGTGTTTTTGTCATTTGTCTAGGGCGGCAGAGCACGCACCTGCAGTGCTTCTCACCTCCACTGGGTGGTGGCCTATCACCGTGAAGATGGTCTTCCACCTGCGTCCTCTCAGTCAGGGGCAAAAAAAAAACAAAAAACCTTCAGATCACAAGGAAGTGAACAGTTCGGTTTTCTTCTCAACTTGAAAGATACATTTCTTTTGCTCTTCTAGTGTCAGATAATTGTCTTGTCTGTCTTCTACGCAATCAACTGGTATTACACAGCAACTGCATTGCCTAGGTCTGTGGTGGGGACTGTGGTTTACCCTGTTTTAAAATTAAACAGGGGGTGGGCCGGTTTAGTAGATAAGGATGCAGAGTTATAGAGGGTGTCATGTATAAGACAGCTAACAATGACAGAGTATCATTCAACTCAAACTGTAGTGATCACAGACTCAAGTGGGCCCGTGGTGCTCATGATGTTTTTCGCTAGTCCTCTCATGCTCTTTTTCTCTTAGATGTCAGTTTTGAAACCTCTCTCACACCTGTAACACCCTCTGCCTCATCCTCACTCTCAGCTGATGAACTTGTTCATAAGTCACTGAGAAAATAAATGACTCCCACAAGCTCCTACCCATCACATCTGCTCACCAGCTAACATCTGTCCCCAGATGTCCTTTCCCACCTCTCCTATTTACACTAGAGAGTTACTTTCCTTGTTCCTAAAAAATTCAGTTCCTCCATTTTCTTGCTCATGTCATACCAATAATTCTGCCCTCTCCTGCATTATTGGGTTCTCTGTGTATTGGATTATATAATGTATCCCATAACTGGGGAGGCAGAAGAAATCAGAGAGATATGTGGAAGCATATTCAGAAAGAGGCGATGTTGTCGGCTTTAAAGTTGGAGAAAGAAGGCCAAGGAATGCAGGTGGCCTCTGGAAGCTGGAAAATGGATGAAAATTTATTCTCCCTTAGAGCTTCCAGAAAGGAACAGTCTTCTCAACACCTTGATTTCCTCCCAATGAGACCTGTGTTGGACATAGTACTACTATGAACATGGGTATACAAATCCAATGACCTCTTAAATCCACTAGAATAAATCTTTTTTCCCTACCTCTCCACCTAACAGGTCTTCATCAAGGTCATCAATGAGCTCCGTATCCTCATAGCTAATTCTTAGTCCACAAATAGCATTTGACAGAGTAATCACTCCAACCTTTGAAACACTCTCTTCTCTTGATTTCCTACTTCCTGATGGAGACCCTTCAGTCTGTTTTGCCAGTTCCTCCTAATTTCTTTAGTCATTTTTAGTAGTCTAAGATTCCGTGCTTGAATCTCCTCTCATTTCTATCAAGGATCCTTTCCTAGCTAACCTCATCCACTCTCACGGCTTTAAATATTGCGAATACATGATTGTTTTCAAGCATGTATCTCTAGCTCCAAATTCACGCCTGTATGCTCTTTTGACATCCCCAAGAGGAGGTCTGATAGGCATCTAAATGTTCATACTCTGAAACTGATCTCCCCTTCTTTACCTCCAAAACCTGTTTTCCATCAAGCTAATTCTACTTTTAGTTGTTCAGGCTAAAACCCTTCAACACACTTTTACTCCCCTCCCTTTTTAAGAATATTTTTTAGTTGTAAATGGACTTTATTTTGTTTATTTTTATGTGGTGCTGAGGATTGAACCCAGTGCCTCACACCGTGCCAGGCAAGCGCTCTACCACTGAGCCACAACCCCAGCCGCAACCCCCTCTTTTTCTTTCACATCCTTCATCCAACTGATCAGTCAATCCTGATAAGGTTTTTGTCTACTTAGGTCCTAGAAGTATCTCCAGGACCTAAAACAGTAATTAGCACAACGCTTTTGTTTAACTCTTGCAAAATATATCCAGAATTTGATTGTCTCACCACCTTTACTGCTACCATTCTAGTCCAAGTTATTTTCATTTCAAGATTGGATTTTTGCAATAGCCTCCTGACGGGTCTCCTTGCTTCCTTGTCCTCCTCCAGTCTGTTCTCCACATAGTGACAGAGTGATCCTTTCAAAACAGAAATTAGATCATGTCATTGTTCTGCTTAATACCCTCCCATGGAGTCTTATCTACTTCAGAGCAAGAGCCAAATGCCTTACAATGGCCTACAAGGCTCAATGATTTAATGTCCTGGGAACTTCTCTGACCTCATCTCCTACTTCCTTCCTTCTCAAATCTGCCCAGACATATTGATATCCTGAATGTTTCTTTCAAAAGTCAGGTATTTTTTCCACTTCAAGATCTTTGCATTTGTGGGCTGGGGTTGTGGCTCAGTGGTAGAGCGATTGCCTAGCACGTGTGAGGCACTGGGTTTAATGCCCAGCACCACATTTAAAAATAAATAAATAAATAAATAAAGGTATTGTGTCCATCTTCAGCTAAATTTTTTTTTAAAAGAGATCTTTACATTTGATATTCCTCCTGATTTCCATGTTCTTTCTTTTAGTAGGTTCGATACTTGCACCCTCAACTCTTTCAAGTTTTCACTCAGACATCACTATCACTAAAAAACCTTCTCTGGTCATTCAATTTAACATGCATCACTTATCTTCCCAGCACCCCCCTTTTCTTGCTTTATTATTTTTTTTCCTTCACACTTACTCTGACATATTATACACTTAATCTGTTTACTATTTACCTCTTCTACTAAGTTCCCTGAAGAGAGTTTTTTTTGTTTGTTTGTTTGTTTTTTGCCTACTTTGTTTATTGAAGTATCCCAACACCCAGAAAGTAATCAGCGCATTACAGGTACTCCATACATAAAAATGCATGTTGAATGAATGAACACCTGGAAAGTAAAGTATGATCGGAAAACAGTAGGTATCTGACGCCCATGGAGTAAGCTGTGACCATATCCTGAGTGACTTCTAAGCCATGTTTTTGCAGGTCAGTGGGATACCACATATTTGTCTTAACAGTGGGATTAATATGCTCAAAATTGTACTCTTTAAAAAATTGCTCTGGTAGTAGTTTGAAGGATCAGCAGAAGATGAGCCTGGTAGGAGCAATCAGGATTTCTGATAGATAACACCACTAATTCAAGTAAAGAAGAAAAGAGGAGAAATAGTTTGGAGAATAGGGTATGGTGATGGCAGGAGTTGATGGTTATTTTTTTGGAACATTTTGAGGTGAGTACAATGTAAGTACTGAGGCCTTCCTTAAAATGCAGCATAAAGAGACAAAAAAAATATATATATAAAAGAGCTATTAGGAATAACGGAGACTCTGTTGAGGTGACCAATGTGTACTTAATAGGAAATTCAGAATAAGATAAAAACCAGGACTTAGGTTAAAAAAAAAAAGTTAAAAAGGATAAGAGTTTTCTGGAATTGAAAGAGTCAAAATTCTTCATTCAGATGAAAATTACACTCTAATATCAAGCAGCAAAAATAAATTAAAATATGTTCAAAGTCATACCGCAGTGAAACTTGAGAACATCCAGGGTAAAAGGCAAATCATAAGAGCTGCCAGAAAGAAAAGATAGATTGTCTACGGTGGAACAATGGAGGGAAGGCTGGCAACAGCTTCCCTCCAGCAACACTACACACTGAAGGTGGAGCGGTGATGTCTTCAAAGTGCTGCGAGAGGCACCACGGTGTGTGTGTGGCCTGGTGGACAGCACCTGACCGTTCTTTCCAAAGAATTCTGGATGCTGGTTTCTCTAGAATCTCTTGGGTCTAGAGATTAATCTTACCTCTTATGATTCCTGAGTTGGATAATTAACTAAGGATCACAACATTGATTTCACAATCTTGTACCATGTCCTGAATAGATGTTTTGACAACTAACATTGTCAGCTTTTGGAACATCACCAAAATTCTGAGCTAATAGGAACATCGTATTTAATGTCCTATTGAAAAACATGAAACTGAAAATATTATCTTGAAAAACATTAAATAATTCTGAATTCTTCTCTACCTTCTCATGTATGTTTGACTTGCTTCCCAACTACCTTGTAAACATATTCTGTTACTTTTATAATGGTTCAGTAGAATTTCTGAATGTATACTTTTAGCAACAATGATAAAATAATACATTTTTATTGTTATTATTCTTTTTTTGGGCACATCTTATGAGCCAGGCTTTCTGCTAAGCGTTTTATTAACATTTCCTCTCATTAACATTACTTGCAATGTACTGTCACTTCCATCCTCCATTTTACAAGTGAGGGACCTGGTCCTTTAAGAGGACGGAGACCTGCTCATCGTCACATGTGGATAAGAGGAAAACACAGGAATCTGACACAGGTCTGTAGGACTTCGGAGCTTGAGCTTTCAGCCTTTGTGTCATATTGATTGGCAAAGCATGCTCACTATTAAGAAGAATGACCCTTTAATTTGGAGTGGAAATATTTACACAAAATGTTGACTATTTTAGTCAACCTTCTGTTACTGTAACAAAATACTTAAGGTAATCAACTTAAAAGGAGGGAAGGTTTATTTTGGCTTATGATTTCAGAGGTTGCAGTCCACGGGCATTGGCCCTGTCGCTTTGGGCCTGTGGTGGCAATGTGTCATGGTAAGAGCACGTAGGAGGCTTTTTACCTCATGGTGGCCAGGAAGCAAGAAGAGAGGAAAGAGGGGGCCAGAGTCCCAATATCCTCTTAAAGATCATACCACTAGCCAGAGTTTCTCCCACTAGGACCCACTCTTAAGGGTTCCACCACTTCCCAATAATTCCATGAGCTGGGGACCAAGCTTTCAATGCATGAGCCTTGGGAACACTTATCTGGCATTGACTTATTTCTGTGTTGTTTTTTTCCTCTCCCCAGGAAAAGAGACTCTGTGATCTCTTGTGTAATTTTCTAGCAAGGCTTAATTCCACTGAAATAAGTGCCTTGGGAAAATAACTACTTTGCCAGTCACCTGTAAGTGTATTGGGATTTGAACTTGAGTTTTCCCTGCAGAAATAATAAATAACAGTAATTTCCACTGACAGTTTGCATTTTACATAACTTGTCAACATTTCACTTGGAATACCTCCCTTTGCATTGCCCCCCCCAAGAGTGCCACATCAGTAAAGCAAGCATCAAAGCACTAGCTTTGCGGTGCAACCTGGTAATCTCCAAAAGACCAAAGAGCCAGAGGCTAAGTCTGAAGTGGCTACAATTTATTACCTAAAGAACCATGATAGTAAGGTGGCCCTAATTCTCCAAAGTGCCTTATTCTGCTTGTATTCCCACTACAATTTCAGAATACCAGGCATATCATATATGCTCAATAAAACCTTAGTTAAGACTCTATACTTAACTTTGAGATAAAGACCGTAGAAATAAAATTAGGGTGTTTGGGGAAGTGGTAAATGGGGAAAGGAATTTTGTGTTGAAACTCAACCAGCTGAATGTAATCAAATTTCTGTATCAACTGCTAGGTCCAGAGTGAAATTTTCTTGGTACATAGGTGGCCAGATCACCCACAAACAGGTTAGGTCTTGTTCCGATATACAGGCCTAATAAAAATTATTTTCCAAGGCAGGGTAAGAGACAATGAATAAAATCTTTAGTATTACTATGTTGGTTCTTAAAAAGTATACTCTTTTTATATAAAATGCCTCATTAAGTTCCTTTCCTTAACATAACTTCATAATAATAGAAAGGAACAAAATTTCAGATCTCCAAGCCAGATGGTACAAAGTTTAAAAACAGAAAAATTGGCTAACAAATGAAAAAATATTAATGGAAATAGATTTGAAACTACAGAGCTTAACACATGATTCTCCAAGTGTAATAAACAATGGTGAAAGAAATAATTTTTAATGAAATACAATTGAAAAACAGAATATGAAAACTGAGACTAACTTAATCTTACATAGTGTGTACCACGATTAATTGTGAGTTACAGTTGAGCACAAAGCACAATAAGTTGAATGAGATAGAATTGTGTAAGTACTTTGTTGGGGAGAATACAGATATTTTTAATGGCTTTAAACCAAGGTGTCATTGGCACACAATATGCTATGCCCATTTAAACTGCACAATGTGACAACTTTTGACATATGCATCTACTTGTGAAACTGTAACCACGATCAAGATCATGAAATATGCATCACCCCCAAGTTTCTTCATCCCCTTTGTGGTCCATCCCTACCCACTGTTCTCACTTCTCCCCCACCCCAACCCCAGGCAACCACTGATCTGCTTTCTGTCAGTATATTTGACATGTATTTCAGTTTGGGGTGAAAGTGTTACTGATTATTTAATTGATGGATCTACTTATATGAAAGTCAGAATGTAATGGGAAAAAGTAAGGGAAGAATTGAATGGAAGCTTTTTGTGATAATGACAAATAAATGTTTAATAGCCAGACTATACAAGATTTAATAGATTATTTTTGCTTGCTTGATAGCAAGGAATTTAGAAACACAGTCCAGATAGCTCAAGAAAAGGGATACATATTTTAGGGGTACACATGAACTGGATCTATAACGGAGAGTTGCTGAAAACAGGTAGCTTGAGGGATTGGCCGCTTGGTTTCTCTCTATGGGTTCAAGGGCTATTTTCTCATTGCACTGATGGTTTTTTAAGCACATCAATTTTGTTACTCTATACCAACTGTCCTTCTCTAACTTCAGTTTATGGTCCCTCGTAAGTTCAGTTTGGTGACTTGCTCACTGTCTAGTGATTCCACATATATACCCAAGACATCTTTTGACTCAGCCTTTTTGACTTTTGTTCCTATTAAGTGTCTTGACACTCAGGATTTCCAAATTTAAATTCTCAAGGGAGTATGTGATTGGCTCACCTTTTTGGCTCAGGCCATCGACTATAGGTTGCTGGTTAGGAGAAATATCAGTTACTTTTGAATCAGAAAGGACCCATCATCACCTGTGGTCTCAGAGCAGGAGGCATATAGTACTAAACACCTACAGGTACTGTGAGCGGGGCAGAATTCCTCAGGAAGAGATGTGAGTAGGACAGGTATTGAGCACTTACCTGTCTAATAAAGAGAATGGATCATTAGAGCTGATCGGAACTGAATTCAAATTCCAGCTCTGATATTTACTAGCTTTGTGACTTTGGGTGGCTTACCTAACCTCTCGGAACCATAGTTTTTATTTTTGTTTGTTTGTCTTTGATTTTGTTTTTTTCATTTGTAACTTGGGGTCATAACTAATGTTTAATTTTTCGTAAAAAATTAAAATAATGTCTGTAAAGCATTGGTATAATATTCAGAATACAGCAGGTCTTAACTAATGGTGGCTGTTGTGTTACTATTTTAACAGATTCATAATGTTCTCAAGAAAAATAATCTGTATGGCAGAGGTAAAAAGATAACTCACTCAAGAGGAAGGCCAAATAGCGAACATTTAAGGAAATGTTCAATATCACAGATAATTTTAAAATACGATTAAAAATAAATATATCCCCCATTTGTTAAACTTGCCAAAAAAATAAAAATCAAACATTCTAATATTGATGGGGCAATGAGGAAAGAGTACATTCATGTTAGGTTAGTAGCATTGTAGATGAACCTAATTATTCTAAATAGCAATTTCATAAAACATACTCTTTGATTCATAGTATCTTCTGGGAAAAATATTTCCCAAGGAGATAATTGGAAAGGAAAACTTCTATTTGTACAAATATTTATAGCTTTCTTTTTAAATTCAGAGGCTTTCATAATTTTAGAATTGAAAGAGACCTAAGAGATCATCTTCCTCTTGGGTTGCATGTCAGAGTCATTTAGGAACTTTTAAGAATCACTCATGTCCCAAGTCAGTGATTCTGAGTTAATTGTTCTGGAATATGGCCTGCTCCTGAGTACTGTCGAAAGCTCCTACAGGAGATTCTAATGTGCAGCCAGGAGGGGGAGACACTCTTCTAGTCCCACTCCCTAGGAAACAATAGCCAGAGAGGTTAAAAGGCCCCCCAAAAGAACACACTTAGGAGGGATAGAAGAAAAATGAAGATGTTCCTAATGCCTGGTTCCAACGACTAGTGCTGGGAAATAACTAGAAATATCCACGTGCTCTGTATTTAGGGACCAGGTAACAAATTATGGTAGAGTAGTACAGTGCGCTCATTAATTGTGATTGAAAGGAGATCGTGTCCATTTTGGGGAGACAGCTCCTCATGGCTCTCTCATGTTCTGCACATCTTCTAAGGGAGGCACTAGTTTCCTTTGGTTTCAAACCAGCTTTTCAGGGATGTTTGTGTACTGAACAGCCTTTGAAGATAAAGTGTCTCCCTCCAGAGCAAAAAGCAGGCTTGCTCACATCTAGTGTAATCAAGACAATGCCTCCCTTTGCAGCAAAGGGGAGGTACCCTTGATGCTCATTATAAAGTCTACAGGTTTCCTAAGCTCAAGATGCTTTTCTTGTAAAGCAGCCACTGTGTGGATAGGTATCACCTGGTCTTCATGTGGTTTCCCTGTTGGAACTGAGAGGTCGACAAGCAGTAAAGAATATGCTCTGGCCACTGCTTCTGCTGGGAATAATAATCCGTCTTGACTCTGACCCAGAAATCTCATGTCTCCCCTTAGCCTTCATGAACTGAAATAGGTAACTTGTTAGTTTGCATGTAGGGTAAAATCTCTAGTTCTTTTTAAATTGCGATTAATTATATGTAACAAAATTTATCATTTTAATAATTTTAAGGGTATAATTCAGTGACATTTAGCATATTTACACCGTTGTGCAACCATTGCCGCTATCCATCTCCAGAACTTTTATCCTCTTGCCAAATTAAAACTCTGTACCCATTAAACAAGAACTCTCCATTTCTGCCTCCTGGCTCCCCAGTAACCTTTGTTCTGCTCTCTGTCTCTAAAAATTTGACTAGGTAGTGCTATGTTTAGGACTCGAGGTATTTTTACAAAAACAATATTTTCTTTTTTTTAAAGTGAGAACCAGACTAAGGATCATATAAGTGGAATCACTTATTATAGGGTGTTGGTTTAACATCTGAGCAGCCATCTTAAATGTTAACCGCCAACATATGAGATAAGTTTCGCTTCCCTGTACTTCCTCTTACCCGAACTACCCCCACCCCCATTAGTGACCTACTCCATGGTCCCATAACTCTAAGCCAATCCCGGAAGGACACCACCCCTTTGCTCTGGAAAGCCCCATGATGCCATCGACCTAAGCCAATCCCATGCTATTCCCACCCGCCTAGCTCTGATGCAAGCACCCCGGACCCATCCCATAGTGCCACAGCTACAACTCCAAACCCCTACCCCACAAAAGCGCAACACCCTAACATCTCAGGGCCTCTCTCTCCTACAGAAGGATGGCCTTTATTTGTCAGCTTTGACAAATTAACTCTTGTGTGTATTTCTGCCTGGTCTTTCATTTCTGGTTTACCTGTCTCTCGTTCCTCACTTTCCCTTCACTTATTGTGATAATCACTTAAGTACTAGAAATTATTATTGCTAGTACTCACCTACAGCTCTCTTGACTGGACTGTAGGAGCAGGTAGGCCTCTGGGGTAAGTGGTTTGGCCCACTGCCAGAATCCATGCATCAGTTCCTGAGCCACATACAGGCCAGTATGTACTCATAGCAGTTCTCCCTTCAGCTGATCTTTGTTGATACTTTGTCACACTGACTCTTAGCTCTCATCTGTGCCATCTCTAAGTGGTTCCCATGTCCTGATGAGTTGTCCTATACATACATTTTCCATTTTTCTTTGTTGAGCAACTATTTACAAACTCTTATTATGTGTCAGGAGCTAAGTACTGGGAGTACTTAGCAAAAAAAGAGATCCAGCTTCTGCCCACAGGTCACTCACGGTGCAAAAGACAGAAAAGTAAACACCTAAATTGTATATTGTGGTATACACTTCACATCCCAGTGGACTTGGGGAAGTCTTCCAGAAGGAGATGACATGGGGTCTTCAAGGAATAGGAGTGAAGGAAGAAATATGTTTTGTGTCGCGCAGGACCAAGAGGAGCAATATGTGTGAAGGAACTGGGGCTTTAGCATCCTAGGGTTCAGGACCTGCAAGGGTCACCTATGGCTGGAACTCAGGAGGCAAGCAGAGAAACAGAGAGATTTGGAGCTGGAGAAGGATGCCGGGCCAGATGGCGAAGATTCCCTCATCCCATGCTGAAGAGGGCAAGTAGGAAGGAACAAGTGGTGAGAGGCTATGCGAAGGTCTTAAGGGAGAGAGGACGTAATGAGCTCTGCTTGTTATTCTCTGTCAGTCCATAATCACAGCCCTCTCTCTGTCCTTGGCACCAGTTCATGGATTCCTATAGTCCACAGGCTTTCTCAGACAGCATGAACAGATTCATGAATGGGAATTTTGGTTCTAGTTTGGTTCTGGTTCTAGTTGCTAATGCCATAGCGTGAAAACACTGCTGGAGCCAATTTTTTTTTTCCCCGAAATGAAGGATGTTGAAGTGTTATCATATTTCTGGAAATTCAAAGGCATCATTTCCTGACAAGTATTAGTAAATAATGAAAGGACAGATTTCAATCCAACTCAAACAAAGATCCTGGCAGACCACAGGAAGTTCTAAAAAAAAATTGATCAGCCTTAACTGCCTGACTGCTCTCTGTCCTTAGCCGTTATGGATCACACGGACAACTTTTCAATCACCAGAGTTGTGGGCAGGAGGAGCATTGTGAATGCAAGGTATGGATCAAGGTTAAAAGAACATAACCATGGTCAACTTTTCATTATCTTGGGGAATATATATATATCCCACCCCACCCCTACTGGGGTACTGAATCTAGGGCCTAGCACATGCTAGACAAGAGTTCTACCACTGAACTACATCCCCAGCCCTTTTTAAATTTTTTTATTTTAAAACAATGTCCCATAAAGTGGCCCAGACTGGCTGTGAACTTGCATCCTCCTGCCTCAGCCTTCTGAATAGCTGGGACCACAGGCATGCACCAGCATGCCCAGCATCTTGGGTTCTATTAAAGGAAGGTGGTGAGACTCACCTGGGACTTTGGACATGCCTAGCATTCAGTATGCTGCCCATTCATAGTGAGTTCTTCCTTTTTTTTTAACCCGCAAAGGTAGACAGTCTAGGAAAGGTAGGGCAGGGTCAAACCTTGGTTCTGGGGTCTGGAGCTCTGGGGGGGAGGCCAAGATCACTGATTCAGCACTGGATCAACAAGAGCTTCCACAAGGACCTCTTGATAACCACTGCTTTTTCTGCTCGTAGGGAAGTGTTTATTAATACAGCCTCTGCCCAGTCATCCAACAATCCTAGGCCTGGTGGACCTGAACAACCAAGGGCTTCCCTTTCTTCTCCTACAAATAGGGGAAGAGGTTTGGATAGGCAGATTAAAGGTTCTTTTTTTAAAATTTTAGTTGTAGATGAACGCACAATATCTTTATTTATTTTTAGGCGGTGCTGAGGATTGAACCCAGTGCCTCACACATGCGAGGCAAGCGCTCTACCACTGAGCCCCAGCCCCAGCCCAAAGTGAAGGTTCTTGTGATGGAAAAGGGAACTGAGGAGAAAAGGAATAAAGATGGGCAAGTCATAAAGAAAGAAAGTGATTCCATTTCTGTAGCCATAACTGCAGCATTCCACAGGCCTGGAGTCGAGTCTAGGGGACAGGGCAGTCTGTAAGGGTCTGAGTAGGGATTAGGACCCTGTCCTACCACTTACCTGCCAGTGCTTTATCACTGCAGGATTGCCCTTTTACAGGAAAACTGGCCAAGGAATTCTTATCCCATCCCCATTTGGGGGGAGGACTCACATAGCCCCCTCCCATCCTGGAGGGCCTGATTGGCATCATTTTTCCAATACCTAGATATGGACAACATGAGCATCAGCTCTAATTTTAGAACTAGATCTAGTTCATGTACTTGAGGTCTAGTTCATTCAATAACTAGGTCAAATTTGGTTTCTGATAAGGGTCCTCGGCCCCATCCTCCAGCCTTTCCTTCATCCCTTCTTTCTTTCACCGCCCTTCCTGTATGCATGACATACAGACTTAAAGAAATGACAGCGTACCTGAAACACATTTCTGGGTTATTTCCAGTACAGTAGGGATTAAAGTCGTAAAATGATGCTCTCAGGAAGGAGTGTTTCAGAGGTGAGCTTTCAACTACAAGCAGACTTTTTGGAGCAAGGAGGATTTATTTTACCTTTCCCTCCTCTGCCCCCAAATTGCTCCACATAGGATGTTGCTAAATCAGCTTATAGGCAAGGCGAGACTAGACTAATCACTTTTGGATCGGTAACCCAGGTAAGCTGGAAATCATATTAGAGATCATTAGTCCCAGTACTTTATTTTGTAATTGATAAAATGGAGCTCCAGAATTATGAAATGATTTTTTTGAAGTCCCTCAATAATAAATAGCAGAATTAGACACCAGAACCTGTCACCCCCAACACACACACACACACACAGGCACACGCACACACATACTTAATTAGATGAGTAGGCCACAACAAATGTACTGCTTGCAAAAGAGCTCACTGAACAATGTCTTTAAGCTATTCCTTCTGTTGAAAACATCTGTTTTTGTTTGTTTTGTTGTGCTGGGGACTGAACCCAGGGCCTCACACATCCCAGGCAAATGCTCTGCCACTAAACCATATCTGTAGCCCTAAAAGCATCTGCATGGAAAAATGTTACTTAGAATTTGGAAATCTTAGATCACAGAACAGGGTCTGTGTCAGTCATTTTGGCTTCCCTGTACCTATCATGGTGCTTTACATGATAGGTGGACAATGGATGAAGTCATTGGATTTGTCCCTTCAGTTTCTATCTTTTAAAAGAGAGGGATTCGTTGGGGTTTTGCTTTGTACAGATGTAACAACTGACCAAATTATCCTTCTGTATTGAATCCACTATTTCATTATTTCACCTATTCTATTGTAATTAATTATTATAATTATTATTGAGGAATAACATATAGTTATGTATTAGATAATAAATTAGAATTATATATAGTCTACTATATATATCTGTCTACTCAATTATCTGGCAGCTATTTTGAGGACATGGGTTAGTCCCCTCTGCACCCTAGAGGATAGTACAAAGCCTGAAACATTGGTAGGTTTTTCATAAATCTCTTATGAACTGAACTGAGCAATTGCTCAGTTTTTTTTCCATGTCATTGGTGTATGGGTTTTATTTGTTAATTAAAACCAGCAACTTAGAAAAAAACTTGATTAATTTCAGTTGGAGTTTAGTTTTTGTTGTTTTTACATTTCATCTCTAAAGAATATTTTTGTTGTTTATTCCCTCGTGCACAGAGTAACGATTTGCTATTAATTTCTTCTTTACTACTGTAAAACAAAAATGAGCTGGCAAAATGCTAGATTGCTAAACATCTTTTATGGATTTATTTTGACTTTTACAATATACTACTGTTTGTTAAACTTGTTACTTCACACTTAGAAAACATTAATGTCCTCACAGTTTAAAGAGAGAATGTATCTACTTTAAATAAGACTACTTTTTAAAAAGCTAGAATTCTTGAAGCAAATGTCTTCTGAAGTTTCTAATTTCTACAGTTATATACTTTTTTTTAAAGTATGTTGAATTAGCCGGGTGTGGTGGTGCACGCCTGTAATCCCTGCAGTTTGGGAGGCTGAGGCAGGAGGATTAAAAGTTCAAAGCCAGCCTTAGCAATTTAGTGAGGCCCTAAGCAACTTAGTGAGACCCTGTCTCAAAATAAAAAAATAAATATGGGCTGGGGATGTGGCTCAGTGGTTAAGTGCCTCTGAGTTCAATACCTGGTACCAAAAAAGAGGGGGGGAGTATGTTATGTTATATGGGTTTCTGGGAAATTTGAAATTAACAGGCATATGGTACTCCATTAAGTTCACAATAATTACACATCCATTAAGGGCATTGTGAGAAAATCAGAGTAATCGACAGCATGAGTACATATCTATAAGGGAACTGTGACTAAATCAAATAATCAGTTTGAATGAACCCAACTAAATTTTCTTCTTTAACTTTAGTTTTATTATCTAATACATGACTATATATAATTTATTATCTGGATGGTTGTATTTTGGATAAATATTCTGTTAGAAAGGACTGAATCCAGATGATGCTATAGCAAAAAGATCACTTAGGATCCTAGGCTGGGTCTAGCTCATACTTCTTTTGTACAATCTTACTGTATATTTATTTGCAATAAACTCTTTGACTTTCACTGGGCTCCTGAATGGTCAATGAATAAATGATAATATCTCAATATATTTATCTCACAATGTGTGGGGACTTCTCTCATTTTGTGTTCCTAATGAGGATCAAAGTGCAGTAAATACTTCAATGTATTGATACATTGTTACTTGCAGCCAGTACATTTTGACCTACTAAATATATTTTCACATAAGAAACATAAATGAAACTCTTCTTCCATAACAGTTTTTTCTTCTAATGGATATTATCGTCCACACATGGTGCTTTCTAAGCATACACACAATGATACATAGATAAATGGTTGAGAGGCAGCACCGTCTGACCAATCAGTTTGGACTCTGCACAACAGACCTGGATTTGAATCCCCTGTCACATTCTAATTGTGTGACTTAACACAACTAATATTAATCTCTCTAAGTATCAGCTTCTTAATTCATAATGTGTTTTATCATGTGTCCGATCATCAAATAAAATATTGTAAAGCAATTAGTAATACTAATTACTAATATGCCAAACATAAATATTAGCTAGTACTACAATGATTTGTGCTTCTTATTTGTGTTTATTTTTCCCTTTCCTGCTTTGAGAGGGATTTGAAGCAACACACCATGTTCTCTACAGGAAAAGCTCACCCAGGAGCCATCCCAGTGGCTGGTAGATAAAACTTGAGAAGAGTCACTGTATTCTGTATTGGATGTTTGAAGAACAAATTGATGCTTGGGGAACACAAAGCTTAAAACATTTATGGATTCTAGACAACTGAAATGTTCATTTGCAAACTAACCAGAGAGTATACAGATGAAGAAATGCCAGGTTGAATTTTCCCAGGAAACTGGATCAGGAGCTAAGTGGAAAGATTCTTTCACATGCTTTGGGTAACTCAGAAGCTGACCCTCTGTTATGAATGGAGACCTATATTGCCCTTGAAAGACTGTTTCAAAACAGCTAGTTTCCTGTCAACAAAATGTCCTTAGAGGACACAGCAATACATGACAACAAGTACTGGACTTTGGAATCCAAATATTTCTGAATGGACTGCATTTGTGTCATCCACAAACTGTGATCTCAAAAATGACTTCAC
This sequence comes from Marmota marmota marmota, assembly GCF_001458135.2. Taxonomy (NCBI): domain Eukaryota; kingdom Metazoa; phylum Chordata; class Mammalia; order Rodentia; family Sciuridae; genus Marmota; species Marmota marmota. Next base: position 46,247,711 of record NW_025999990.1, on the reverse strand, counting down.
CTCTTAAAACCTCTCTTCCCTTAGCTATATAATGGAGCTAGTGATACCTACCTTGCAAGGTATTAGGAGAATTCAGTGGGATCATGTTCATAAAGTACTGATCCCAGTGTTTGGCATTTGATAAGTCCTCAATGATGTAACTGTAGTTATCATCAAGAAAGTAATTATATCACCCCAGCAAGAATGGATATTATAAAAAAAAATTAAAGACAGGAAGTGCTAGCAATAATGTGAAGAAAAAAGGAACACTTTCACACTGTTGGTGGGAATGTAAAGTAGTACAGCCATTATGGAAAAACAGTATGGACGTTCCTCAAAAGGCCAAAAATAGAACTACCATGAGATTCAGTAATCCCACCACTGGGTATACATCCAAAGGAAATGGAATCGGTATGTTGAAGAGACATCTGGAGCACTATTCACAATAACCAAGAAATGGAAACAACCAAAGTGTCCATTCAAAGATAAATAAATTTTTAAAACTGTGGTACATATACACAGTGGGATTCTATTTGCCCATTAAAAAGTATGAAATTCTGTCATTTGTGACAACATGGATGTAACTAGAGATCATTATGTTAAGTGAAATAAACCAGACACAGAAAGACAAGTGCCACAGGATGTCACTCAAGTTAGATAGGAGTAAGAAGCTCTGGTATGCTATTATTGCACAGTAGAGTGACCACAGATAGTGATAATGCACTGTACACTTAAAAAAGCTAGAAGAAAGGAGTTTGGACGTTTCTTCCCATAAAGAAATTTTAAATGTTTCAGGATACAGGTATGTTTATCCTAATTTAAACACTGTACATTATATACATGTATTGAAACATTACATGGTACCCCATTAATATGTACGATTTTTGTGTTTTTATGTATCGATTAAAATAAATCTAATTTAAGCTAGAAAATAAAAAAGGAATTTTTAAAAAGAAAGTAAATACAAAACATACAATAATATTTGGGGCTAATATTTTGATAGATGACAGGGATCTGTATTCAGTCAATATAATTACTTGCAAGAACACAGGCCAATTTATATTATCTAAACAATGAACTTGTATATTATTACTGTCAATAATAATAGTTGACATTTACTGGGTCTTCATCCTGTGACAGTCACTGGGCTAAATGCTTTACCTGCGTTGGAACATTTAATTTCAGCAATCCTACAACTTGGATGCTATAACCACCATTTTCAGAGAAAGAAATTGAAACTTGGGGAAAAAGAAGTTTCTTGAGGTTCATGGCCATGAAGGGTCATGAAGGGCCTGGAATCTGGATCTGAGGAGAGTCCACAGTGCAGGCTCCACCAGAGCCACCTCCTCTTTAGCTCCACTGACTCAAAAATAGAATTTCTTAGTTAGACTGGTCTTTCTCTGAGTTTAGAAAAGACAAAACATTGAGTTTCTTCCCAAAAGGCTTTCAAAGGCTTTCATCTAGGAGTCAAATAACCAGACCAGAGCTCTGACTTACTTTGTAAATTTTCCTGAAATGAGAGAAACGGTGACTGTATTATGAGGCCCAAACTGCCACCACGCACGACCCATTTCTTGCTTTGCCTCCAGTTAGCCTCCCATTTTCCCTTTCACTCTGTATCTTTTAAGTGTATTGTACACCTGTTATTAACAGCACACCCAGAATCATATCTTGGCATTAAAATTCCATGAAGTCCATTTTGAGAATCGGATTACTACACCTATTTTTAGCTCTCCACACAAACCACTCTTTCCATTATACTTTCAAATATCCTGGGTTACAGTGATATTGAACATAGCTCTTACAGCCAAATAAAAACCCCATGTTTGTCTAATCAGACGGGACCGTTGTCCGCACAAATATAATCACATTAGGAAGGCAGCTACCTGCCTGTGCCTCTCCTCCTCTGGGTCTGGGACTACCCTCCCCATTTGCTGCTATATTTATCTGCCTTCTTGGCCATAAAAGGCTGGCTGTGGGGCCCTGACATTCTGCTGCCTGACCACATGCATTATTTTTGAACTGGCCCCCAGGGTCCTGCCTTTAGCCCTGCCTCTGAACTTTTTCTTGGATTCAACCTAGAGTGGGGTTTTCATTCTCTCCTCCAGCTCCTCGGCCACATCAGAACATTTCCCCCACCATTACTCCTTTGGAAACTGGTAAGTGTGACAGCCAGGCAGAGAAAATGCACTTGAGCGCTTATGTGCTCATCAGCACTGCAGTGTGTGGCTTCTTGCTCGCCTCTCAGCTTAGCAGTTTTCTCACAGAGATGTCAGAATAGCAGAGAAATAGGAATCTGGGAACTAGAACAGCAGGGAGCCAGCTGGGCTGGCAGGGTTATTTTCTCAGATCATTGTATTCTTTTTAAATTAAGCTCCCATTCCTAGAGCTATAAGATCATGTTTGTCTCAGATTCAACTCTGACTACCCTTTCCACGTTATAATTCAGCAGTTTGGTTGAAATCTGGAATGGACGAGGGGCAGGAAATCCTGTGCTTTCCTTTCTCTGATGATAAACTGGGCCAAAAGGAGGCAAATTAACGCTGAGGTTACTAGTTTATGATTCAGTGATTTTTTACTCTGACAATGCCATCAGTGTGTGTCTGTGTGCACCATGGTTCTCCTAACTTGAAAATGATTAACTCAGATTTCAGAGGCAGCACCGATTCCCCAAAGAATGATCCTGAAGTTAACACCTTCTGTGAATAATTTTAATCAGATTTCAACCTTGAATGCCTATCCAAAAGTATCACATGAAGATTACAACTGTGGAGTTTGTATTTCTTCCTAAATTACCAAATTGTTTCTGAAAATAAAATTTAAGTTTTAAATGAACAGAAGACAATAAAACCATTTGTCCTGCCAACAAACTCTAGTTGTTCAGCAGTAGGGATAATCCTTGTCTACTTGATGAAGAGGAGGAAGTTATACCTTCGTTCCAGAGGTCAACCAGTTCTGTTGACTTAACGTCAAGCCCTGTTTACTTGTAATGTGTGATCCATGTGCATGGAATATTAAATATTATTAAAAATAAATACATTGGGAGAAATAAAAATAGAGAGGAAAATAGAATTGGGGTAAGATTTAAAGATTTTATTTTGTGAAAATTATTTCAAATCATCTGGGTAGTGACTTTAGCTTATAACATAATAAGTGGAAAAACCTTTATTATTTATTTGTAGATCATTCAGACAGTATTTGCCATGTGATAGTGTGGTATGTATTGTTATAGAAACATATCTAATATCTTTGTAACTGCCTGGCATAATTCTATATTTATTCTAATCTTTTGTATTATCAAAATTCATATAAAAATTATTAATTATCTATGACAATTTTATTCTGTATATTTAAGAACAGAAAAGAGCAATCTATTTAAGGGTTGAAGCAGAGTTGCTTGTTAGTAGCTATTTTTTTCTCTTAGGAAATGCCATGTAGACTGATATCTTCCTTGAGACCTAAGATACATATTTCTGGAGTGAAGTTTGCTAGATTTTCTTCTCTAGGGAATACATACTGACTTTTAAAATAGCTTAAATGAAAAGTATTATTAAATATGGCAAAAATATAGCAACTTCAGAAGGATTTACTCCTTCAGGTTTTTAAGAAAAACAAATTTTGGAAAAAAACTGATTACTCCAAAACTGATTTTCTTATAAGATTTTTTTTTTTTGACTGGGTATTGAATTCAGGAACACTCAACCACTGAGCCACATTCCTAGCCCTATTTTGTATTTTATTAGAGACAGACAGGGTCTCACTGAGTTGCTTAGCACCTTACTTTTGCTGAGGCTGGCTTTGAACTCATGATCCTCCTGCCTCAGCCTCCAGAGCTGCTGGGATTACAAGTATGTGCCAATGCATCCAGCTTCTTATAAGATTTTAAAACAACATTTGAAAAGATACATAAAAGCGTTTAAAAAACTAGGAGGGGAGACATCTATAAAAATGTTATGTTGTCCGTGCAGCTGATAAATCTCCTAACAGTGAACAGATTATTCAAGGAAGCTAATGTAATGTGAAGTCTCCCCTCCCAATGCTAAGCAAACTCCATCTTTGATTTTTGGTATAATGGTAACTAGTTCACAATGCCAACTGGCATCCTGAGGAATGACTCTCTTACTTCTTCATGTGGGAAGACTGGAAGCCTTCATATTCCTTGTAAAGCAAATACTTTTTCTGATATACCCTTTTGAAGTGTTCCTAAGATTTGACAGAGCTTGTGAGTAACATTGCCATAACTCCAGGGCTCAGTCCTAGCACCTACTTTTCCATTTACGTTTGTTCTCATCTAGTTTTTTTTGTTTGTTTGGTCTTTCAGTACCACCGACATGCTGTTTGCTCTCTAAGGCAGGTTTTTATACTGGTCTACTTCCCTGAACTCCAAAGTCACATATCCAGCTTCCCATTTTAGGCCTCCTCTTAAAGGTCTAGCAAGCATCTCAGATGCAGAATGTCTCAAACCAACCTTGTGTTCTTCCAACTCAAACCAAGGCTTTCTTATCCTCCCCATCTCCGTCATAACAACCTCAGTCTTCCAGTTACTCAGGCAAAACCCTTGGCATTATCTCTCTTCACACTCTAATTCAGAACTTCCACCGAATGTTATTTGTTCTGTCTTCCAAAACTGTGCACCGTCTGACCACTTGTCACATTTTCACCACTACCGCCGTCATTGCTACCTTGGATATTGTAGTGACCTTTGTGTTGTGTGCTAGGGCCACCATAGCAAAGTACCACAGACCGGATGGCTTACCTAACAGAGAGACTTCTTTTCTTACAATGGTGGAGGCTAGAAATCCAAGATGCAAGGGTTGGTTTTCTCTGAGGCCCCTCTTTGGTTTGTAGATTGCCCTCCTCTCCTCCCTTTGTTTCCACATGGTCCTCCCACTGTTATATGTACAGATAATGCATCCCAATTTCCTTTTCTTATAGGGACACCAAGTGTCATTCTCAGCTCAGAACCTTCCAATGGCTTCTCAGTCTCTCAGAATAAAAGATCAAGTCCTTACTGTCGCCTACAGTACCCTACACTATCTGCCCTTCCCCCTGCCTGCCCCTCATCTCTAGGACACCACCTTTGCCTCTCCCTCCTCCCACACCCCCTGCCTCTCTGGCTGGAGCATGATAAGTGCCCCTTCCTCAGGGCCTCTGCACTGGTATTTTATCTAGAGCACTCCTCCCCCAGATACTCTCATGCTCAGATGTCACCTTCCAGCAAAGCCATCCCTGATGGGGCTATTTAAAATTGCATCTATCCCTCTTTCCTGCTTGATTTTTCCTCTATTGTACTTAGCACATGCTAATATACCTCATTAATTTTCATGACTATCTCTTACAATAGAATATACAGGTCTAACTACTCCAGTTACCCTACTCCTTGGTATAAGACTTTAAATCTTCTTATAAGATTTACCCAAAAGAACTAAAATCAGCACATTATAGTGATCCAAGAATATCAATATTTATAGCAACACAATTCATAATAGTTAAGTTATGGAACCAGCTCCAGTGCCTACCAACAGACGAACAGATAAAGAAAATGTGCTGTTTATTCACAATGGTGTTTTACTCAGCCATAAAGAAGAAAAAAATTATGGCATTTGCCAGTAAATGGATGAAACTGGAGAACAGCATGGAGGTGAAATAAACCAGACTCAGACAGTCAAGGGTCAATTATTTTTTCTCCCATGGAAAAGCTAGAGCAGAATAAGGGGAGGGGGGCGGGGGCAGGAGGGTGAATTCCATGAAAATAGAAGGGAGATCAGTGGAGTAGATGAAGGGGATTGAGGAGGAGAGAGAAGGATTCGGAAAAGGGAGGAACTACAGGATGAAATTAACCTTATGCTACATATATAAAAGATACACCACAGTGATTTCCACCTATGTGTATCTTTAAAACACCAATTAAAAACAATAAATAAAGAAATGGAAGGAAGACAAGTAGAGAAGGGAAATAGGGTGGGAGGAGAGGAGGGAAAGAGGAAGTACTGGGGACTAAAATAGAGCAAATTACATTCCATGCATGTATGACTGTGTCAAAATGAAACCCCACTCTTATGTATAACTATAATGCACTAATAAAAACATTCAAAAAAAGAATCTACCGTTCTGGAGCAGGTTATTACAGCAGAGATTTTTGCTTTTGGTTTGTTTTTGTTCACTTCTGTATTTCTTATGCTAGAGTAATTCCAGGCCCATAGTGGGTGCTCATTAATTATTTGTTGAATGAATACTACATTGCACTCCATCATTACATATGATCCCAAATGAAGTCCCGGTCAGAATGAAATTGCCAAAAAAATTTAGAAATGTGCATGACAGAGGGCCCGAGGGAAAAAGCACAATAGCAAGAGTCAAGAAACCCTGTGAGGCCCTCCTAAATATAAAGAAAAAAGAAGTCACAAGACAGGAAGGGACACACAGGTTATGTGGGAGGGAGTTTACTGAGTAACCCGTTAGACTGAACCTCACATCCTTTTCCATTTACCCCTTGGAAAGATGAATGCATGCATTCTTACACGTTGGTGTGGAGGACTTGTCCTATGGCCTGGGTTCCTTAATAATTGACTCAAGAATTGCTGTCCTCTTGTAGGCTGCCTGCTCCCCTCGAGGGCACATGATGTCGTTACCTTTCTATCAGAGGTCCCACCAGCACTATGATCTCAGCTACCGCAACAAGGACCTTCGCACCACCATGAGCCAGTACCAGCAGGAGAAGAAGCGATCCGCCATCTACACCCACGGCTCCACCGCCTACAGCAGTCGGTCCTCGGCGGCTCACTGCCAGGAGTCGCAGGCCTCCATCCAGGCCTCGGCCTCCTCCTACCAGCAGCAAGCCTCTCAGGCCTCCCATCTTGGAAGCTCGCAGTTCTCCCTGGACTCCCAAGTCAGTCGGAAGGCAGCCTCAGCCTACGATTATGGCTACTCCCACGGGTAGGTCTTGAGCAGCCTCCCAACCTTGGGTAGAGGCTGTGCTCTGAATGGTCCTCCCAAATCACTTTTCCTGGCTCCTTCAATGTGGCAGCTCTACCTTTAAACCAGGTGTGGAGAAAGAATAGGTTTGGGGAGTATAGACACCTGAGATACAGGTATAGACACCTGAGACCTGTGTCTATACCTATTGCCCATGATTGTCTCTTTGGGATTCACAGAGAGGTTCCTAGTTCTCTTGGCGAGTCTCACTTGCGATTCCTGCTGTGATATTTCTAGAAGCAGGGACATTTTGCCACAAGTTACTTTAGCAGCCGCAGAGCCAGAAAATATCATTTCAACACTCACAGCAGGTCTCCTGGCTCTCAGAAGGTTTTTTGCTTAGATGAGAGGCCACCAGGGTAGAAGTTAAAATTCACAGGTAACAGAGGGCTAAATGATGGCAGAGATGGATTCTATTTTTTTCAAACTCAGAAAGCCAATAATCAAAATTCTGAGCTATTATTCAAGCAGAAAATACTTTCTTTAGCTGGAGCATTTTATTAAACAAAAAAACTTGGCCTTATCTCAGTCAGCCTAAGACTAATAGAACCAAACCTGTATTGTAACAAAATTAGATTTATTGAACCAACAATTTGGCAGACTATAGATAACTAGAAGGAGCTATTTTAGGATTTTAGGAAAAGTGGAGTTTAGATGCAGATCTGGTCTGCAGAGCAACCCCAAGATCTCATTTCTTTGGAAACAATAAAGTTAAGGTCAAGGTGGACTGTTGTATCCAAAAACCCTTGGTTGGAGCTCTTTACCTGGGGTGGGAGCAAAGGCTGATATTCTGGGGTTAACAAGCAACTGAGATCGTTTAGGTAAGAGTGAGATGTTTCATTCTTACTGATGTGAACAGCAAACTCACCAATAGTCTGATTGCAGAGAAGAAAGTTCCACCTGCAGTCACCCAAAGAAAGAGGTTAGTTGCTATGACGCTATGCAGCAGCACCAACCCTGGGAGAAATGCTTTTTCTTGCTAATTTTGCATTTGGCTTCTCTGTGTCTGTTGGTCCAGACCAATGAATGCTGTTTTCCAAATCCAAAGCACTTTTATTTTCTCAGTATTCAGAATAAAATACTTCATGGAGATTTAAAAAAACAAACAAACAAACAACAAAAAAAAACTCTTGCAAGATACATGTGATTTTTTTTTAATTGAAAGTCTATCTTTAGCCTACAAAAAGAATTGCTGATCTCCAGAAGCATAGACATTTCTAGACTATGTGGTCAGTAGCCACCTGCTGCCTCTAATCCTCTTCTCCAAAGCATGGGGCATAGTGGCATTTTTTGTTATAAATACGATATCATTTTAAATCTTCCAAAATTTAAGTCCATAAAATATCTGGTAAAGCAACTGGAAAGGGGGCTTATCTCTGGACATCTAAAGTTTTTGAGGAAATAATAGAGTGATTGTATAAGTAGGCATGAAGAAGTTTTTCCAAGAACAGAAATTCTTAAATTCCTGCTGGGTTTGAGCAGCACCTGATCTACATCTGTCCTTTGGTCAGTGACCGTGGCCTCCTGGGAGCGTCTGCTAAGTTCAGTAACAGAGCCAGAGCCTTCTGGGGTTTACCTGGAATGTATGATGGCAACCTTCTGAAATTCCATTTAAAATGGAACAGGATCATTTTGCAGTCTCACTTTCATAGGTCATGGTCTGCCGTGGGGTATTCATAAGGATCTCTGTTGGCTGGAAATATGGAAATATTGTTGCTGAGGTGAATTCATTTCTTTTAGCACTTGCTTCAGAGGAACTGCCTTCCAAAGAAAGGTTGGGAGGAATTAACACCATGTGTGTGTGACATATCATTTTGTTCTCCTGAAAAATGTTCCATAGATACCATTCAAGAACCTCAATTAGGAAAGCAGCTGTCTTGTAATGGAGGAGGATTTACATCTTCAATATCCATTTTCTTGGACTGTCTGTGCTGGGGCTATAGAAGATGGGTATTTTAATTATCGTGCAATTGTTAGCATACAACTTTTTGTGTAGTTATTTCATTTTGCCAATGTGGAAGAATCTGTAGAATTTTGTAAGCTTGTATTTTTATATTTTCTTTTTGAATTCTTTTCCTTTTTTTTTCTTTTCTTTTCTTTTTTTTTTTTTTGTGTGTGTGCGCGTGTGTACTAGAATTGAACTCAGGGGTGCTTAACCACTGAATTTCATACCCGACCATTTTTATTTTTTATTTTGAGACAGGGTCTTGCTATGTTGCTGAGGCCCTCACAAAGTTATTGAGACTATTCTTGAACTTGCAATCCTCCTGCCTCAGCCTCCCAAACTGCTGGGATTACAGGTGTGAGCCACCACGCCCAGCATGAACTTCTATTTTTAAGTGGTATTTCTTCAGCTTTACATTTATATTTTATTTTAAAATTATTTTAATTTGATATGTCCTTTATTTAACCATGTGTGTAATATTCATATTTGTTCATAACCTGATGTATTACACAAAAGATTCTATTTGTATTACGTAAAGGGTTGAGTATACTCAGAAATCATTTGCTCTATAGAGTCTTAGGAAGACTTAGCCATTTTAGGTATAAATAGTCTTAGACAATAAACTTTCTATAGGAAATTAAATGTAATCATTCCTTGTGTTCAACGTTCTATCTTGCTCCTTCCTACTGTAGGTATATTTGCATAGGTAGGTGGGTATTCATTAATGACTTGCTATGTTTGAACAACTCAGTTTTCTTGGTAGAAACATGTTGAGCTAGAAGCAAGTAAGGGAAGAATATACCAATGATGTCTTTTTTCCTTTGTATCATGCAACCTAGAAGGCCGACCTAATCCTGGAGGTATTTTTGTCTTTCTTTTTTTAGGCATAAAACTAACAGGTGCAGATAATGTTCTTTGAACGCCTTAAGTCTTCATAATTCCTTTAGGTAGTATTTAAGTTTGTTCAAAATGAAATGATTTTTTTTTCTTGCTAAATGAAATATCCCTTTAGATTTTGAACAGTGCTGTCAATTAAGGCCCCCAGAGATGGAAATGCACTTCTGTGGAGTGGAGTGGATGTAAGCACTCGGCTTGGTCTTGGTCTATTTTTATCCTCCGCTCTGTAGTTAGATGCCCAGTGCTAAAGTGGAAACTATGGAGATTTATAAGAGCTCAAGGCTTGGCTGACCTTCGTGAGTCTTAGGAACAATGGCTTGCTTGGTGTCATTGTGATTGTACAACAGATTGGTTATTAACTGTATTTGGAGCCACGAGTTATAAAATAAATTCTGGAAACCTCACTCTAAATGTCTTTTTTCTTGATCACAGGAAAAACAAACAAACAACAACAACAAACACACCTATGGTAAATAGAGCACAAAATATCTAAGAATGGCAAGATTATTGTTTTATACTAATAATCAACAAATATTATCAGAGGTTGAAGGAGCAATGTTATTCATGACCACTTTTCACTGTTAGGCAAGGATACTACTTAACCTCTGTCCATGAGTGGATTTCAGTAGAGTGTTGGATGGTCTGAAATTATGTGCAAAATTAGATGAGAATTTTTCTGGAGAGAGGGACTGTCCCTTTCATTGCATTCTTAAGATATTTCCATGACCCGACAAAGCTCAGAGGCACTGCTTTAAGAAGTCTGCATATAAATCCAGACAGCCCAGTGTGTAGCCTTAAGACCTCTTTCCTAATTCAGTAGTATAAGGACCCAAGAGGGAACAGACAGCTGTTCAGAGAATGTGGCCTTGTAGAAGCAAGGTGCCTTCCATTCTTCTGAGTAAGCTGGATCAGACACTAAATGGGAAGTCATTAAAGGAACATTCTGTTGTACTTAATAAGTAGGAATGAACTTTTAAAAGCAGAGAACAACCCCACAGAGTTCTTGGAGGTTGGGAAGATTGGGAGTTACCCTTCAGCCCTCTGTGGTAATGGTAGACATCTAAGTTTCTCATTCTCAACAGATTAAAATTCAGCCCACATGAAGCAATTTGGCATTTTCATCCTTTTCACTGAGTCTTTAAGGCAATTCAGAGAAGTAGAAATTATCATCCTCATAAATGAGAAATGAGAAAATTGGAGATTAAATGACTTTTCTTCATTACTGTAAAATGGAACAGATTTCTGATCCAAACCCCATTTCACCCAAGGGCCTGCCCTTTCCACAGGTACCTGACACCAGTTATAGTCAGCAGCTGCCTCTGACCACACTCTGCCAACCAGACTTTTTTTTTTCTCTTTCTTTCTTTTGAGACAGAGTCTCCATATGTTGCTCAGGCTGGTCTTAAACTCCTAGTTCAGGAGATCCTCCCACCTTTGCTCAAAGTGCGCCAGATTTGCATCCAGGTACCAGATTTTTCTGGAAGCATTGATATACAGTTTTGGAACGTGCTTCCTTTTATACAGCCTTCTTGGGGAAAAGCCATTGAGCACTGATATAACCAAGATTTAGAGCAGGGAACAATGGATGGAAAGACACAAATGCTAAAGAAGAAAATCCTAGGGGTGTTTATAAATGCCAAGCCTATGACTGTCGACTCTAACTCATTAGTATCAGTGAACAGGTGTGCAAGGAATTCTTAAGAAACACCATTTTGGGGATGAGAACACTAAGGCTTGAGTGGCTTTCCCAGGGCTCCCTAACTTTAAATCAGGCCCTTCACCAACACTCGTGTTCCACTCACCAGTCCCCATTGGGTGCTGCCCAGGTAATAACCTTTTTTGAAACTACTAGAGTTTGCAAAGACTATGCTGACATTCAAATTCATTCTGATTCATGCAAAAAATACCACTAAACACATCAGGGTCCGACAGGGACCTGAAAATTTGTTCCATGTCCTACTTCAATATGGTTTCAAAAGGTTACCAAAGAAATCTGGCTTGTGGACATTTTTGTGACCTGACCTTGGCTATTAACATTAGGTTAGTGTTGATTTTCTACATATCCATTTTCAGACATTATAATGGGATGTGGATGGTCTTGGGATCAGATAGGACTATGCTTACTTGCATTGAGGCATAAACTTTAGATAAGCTAGTTAACCTCTGAATTTCTTTATCTATAAAATGAGGAAAATGCTTGTCCCTTGCCTTGTAGAAGTTTAAAAGAGATGATCATATGAGATGTTAGTGTAGTGCCTGGCTCACTGGGGATACTCAGTAAGGTTGAGACATTCATTTATTCATTCCATAAATATTTACTAAGTGTCTCCTGGGTGCTAAGCTCTGCTCTAAGTGACTAAGATAAATTGTGAAATATTTTATATTGCGTTGAAGTGAATTATGTATGATGTTAGTGGGTAAGAAATGTCATGGAAGCCATAGAAAAAGAGAAGGACAAGCAGGTGTGTGGAATGGGAGTACAATTGGCATTTCAAATCGGAGAATCGGGTCTTATAGAGAAGGTATGTCTGAGCAAAACTGTGAAGTAGCCAGGATTTGGAAAGGCACCTCAACCATCAGGGACAGCCACTGCAAGACCTTATAGTAAGGACCGGCATTGAGAGCAGTGTAAGGAAATGGGGGAGTGAGTGATGGATAGACTAGGTGGAGATGATATCAGAAAGGTTACAGATGAGGTAAGACCAATTATGGAGGGCCTTGTGGGCCACTCTAATGATTTTTTTTTGGGGGGGTAGGTACTGGGGATTGAACCCAGGGACACCTTACCACTGAGCTATATCCCCAGAATTTCCCTATTCTTTTATTAAATTTTTTGGGGAGATCAGGGTCTCACTGTTGCTGAGGCTAGCCTCCTTAAACTTGTGAACCTCCTGCCTCAGCCTCCCAAGTCACTAGGATTATAGGTATGTGCTACCATGCCTAACTAGTTTTTATTCTGAGTTCAAGGGGAGAGCCGTGATAGAGCTTTGAGCCAGGAAGTAATGTGACCCATTCAATGGTCAAATTATAATAGGTTCCCTGTGGCGTGGCCCATGTATGGCAAATACACTGTCAAGGCAGAGCTAGATGTTCAGTGAGAGAGAACGTGGTAAGCAGTGGCCAGATTTTTGGATGAATTAGTTATTGATGAATTCTTAATCCCAATGGACTTTTCATAGATCTCCTTAGTATCCTCAGCAGTGGGATTTTGAGGCTGTGAAAAGATCCATATTGGTTTTCTATATACAATGAATCTTCTGAGCCTCTCTCTATATGGTATCAGGATAGTAAAACCGATACTCATTGTCCTTTCTCAAAGACTCTACATCATGATGGAGCAATTCCTTACTCCATTGTTGGTGTATTCCTGTTAATTAGTAAGAAAACCACCTTGAAAGAGCTGTAGTTATATGGATACTCAAGTCCACCTGTAGGTTGAAGTAGCTGCATCTGAATTATAAAAAAAATAAGTATTGAATCAATAGATTTTTATGGGAAATGAAAGGTGCTTGGAGAGCTATTGGCTGTACCAAGGTTTGTATTTGCTGTGGTTTAGATGTGATTTGTCCCCTCCAAAACTCATGTTGAAATTTGATCGCCAGTGTAATAGTGTTGACAGATGGTGGGATCTTTAAGAGATGCTTGGGTCTGCCCTCATGAAGGGATTGCAGGCCTCAATTATGTTACTTGAGAGCAAGTTGTGATAAAACAAGGGGTTCCCCTCCTGTTTTATCACTTCTACATTCATCCATTTGCCTTTCCACTTTTCCACCATGTCATGACACAACGCAAGGCACTTGTTAGATGGGCTTCCTGATCATGAACTTCCAGTCTTCAGAACTGTGAGCTAAATAAACTTTTTTTCTTCATAAATTTCCCAATCTGTCGTGTTTTGTTATAGCAACAGAAAATGAACTAAGTCGGGACTCTTATCTTTTTTTCCTCTAGAAATGTTCTGATAACCTTGTCTCTAAATAAAATTTTAATAATTACATATCTGGAAAACCATATTTTCGGGTAACAAATCAATAAAACATTCTGGGGTGTTTATTCCAGTACTTAAGTACCATAAAATGATATTACATTCCATATGGTAGAAGGTCAGAGAAAAATCTAACAAAAAGCAGAGAAGCCACAGTTCTTTTAGAGGTAATTGAGTTATGTTCTGGGTCTCAAAAACCAATCCTAAATCCACAAACAGTCGTCCTCATCAAGTATCAGTCTCCTCCTTCTGCTCTCACTGCTATAAACCATGGCTTGTTTGTGGAATGAACTAGGAGTCTCACTCCTGGGAATACCAGTTTCATATAATTAGCAATTTATAGATCTGTCGAACTATGGAATGCCAAAGCAAGACGGGACCAAAATTCATTTAATTTTTAAGTCCCTCGTTTCCACTGAGGGCCAACAAGAAGGGATTCATTCTGTGCTTCCTGTGTGCTTACATGGAAAATATAAAGTGTGAGCTTCTTTTGCAAGTTAAATTAGGTTTAGATGGTACAAGATACTTCCAGGATGCCATTCATCTGCCCTAGGCAGGTGAATTGTGCTGGAGAAGAAAGAAAGGCCAGTCTTTTCAGAGAGTGGGAATAGAATGAGTCAGCCAAAGGCAGAGGAAGGGCAAAGGGGTTACCTCCCTGTGCTGGGAGGTGAAATGTTAGCTCTGTCCCTTCAGGGCCCCACCTCCATAACCGCAGCACCTTCTTGCTGACCAGACAGTGGGGTGTAACCGAACCTCCCCACAGAGATCTCTGGGCCTTGGAAACCCAAGAGAGCTTCTCCAACAAGCTTGACCTTTTCCACAGAAGTCTCTCTTCATGAAGTGAGAAGTCAGGAACACCTCAAACGAGTCAAGTAACATTCATGCAACATCCAGTCAACCAAAGTGACCATCCCCAGTGTGGGACTTTTAGAAACCCAGAACAATCCAGTCCACAAAGAGACAGCCTTGGACTCCATAAAGCATCTCTAAAACTATTGTCAGGTGGGCTGGAGTTGTGGCTCAGTGGTAGAGCGTTCGTCTAGCACAAGCAAGGCCCTGGGTTTGATCCTCAGCCCCACATAAAAATAAATAAACACAATAAGGGTATTGTTTCCAACTACTTCTAAAAAAAATAAATATTTTTAAAAAATTATATATATATAAAAAACTATTGTCAAGTGTCTTGCATAACATAATGTCTAGGAAAAATAGAATAAATTCTTTCATTCCTGCTTAAAAGCCTAGTCTACTTAAATCAACTTCTTAAATTTACAAATGCATAAAAACAGTATGTGTGTGTATATGTACATACACGTACAAATATAAATAAGAACCGTAAAATATTTAAATCTACCAGTGTTTCATCCATCTGTCCTTTCTAGAACACGTGACAGTTCTACCTTCATGCTGGGTCATGACTTAGGTCCCGTGGTTTTTGCTTTTAGATCATGGCTATACATCAACTATATTAATTTATTGAAAAGGAGAGTAAAATGTTAACTGTTAGTGGAAATTTAGTTCATGGGGAAAAAATAAATAAATAAATAAATAAATAAATAAATAAATAAATAGAAGGAAGAAATGTACTTATAGTTCTATTTAAATAGTTAAAAATAATAATAAAAGTGAGGGCTGGGGTTGTCACTTAGTGGTGGAGCACTTGCCTAGTGTGTGTGAGGCACGGGGTTAGATTCTCAGCACCACACAGAAGTAAGTAAAATAAAGGTCCATTAACAACTGAAAAAATATTTTAAAAAATTAAAAGTGAGATGTTTCTATTGCCAAGAGCATGAAATAGAGAGGAACAGGGAAGGGGTGGGGGAAGAAGGGTAAGGCTAATCATGCAAATAAATAAAAAATGAATAAATACATTTAAAGCCAAGGGAAGGTTATTACGACACCAGGTACCAGTGAGTTTCAAGGTTGATGTTGATCAAATTAATGTTTGTCTCTTATAAGGAACCTTTTTTGCAAAATGTATTAGGGGAAAATAGGATTAATTAGAACAAATAAGAAAAATTACTGACTCAAAGAAAAAAAAAAGGACTCTTTCCAGCCTCCCACTTCTCCACTAACTTTGATGTACTCCCGAAACTCTCCTAAGTGTCAAGATTGGGAAAGAAAGGATTGAAAGGTCAGTACAAAGCGTTGACATCAACATGATGCATGTATCAAAGAAGGAGCACAAAATAGAGCTGCTCTAGATCAGAAGTAGATGCCAAACAACCTTTTCACACAGTCCAAAGAAACTATTGTCTTGAAAGTTTTGCAAGAGGGGGAAATGTAGCCAATAGAAAAGTAGAAAGGAGAAGAGATTGAAAACTAACTCCAAGGGATTCTCCATGGGGTCCTGAGGATGAAAGAGATGAAACTTCAGATACCAGCCACCCTAACGGAGGGTGGCTGACTGGAACAAAGAGCCAAGAATAAGCTGGCCCATTGTTCATTAAAACCACTGCCCTTCAGTCTTCTGGTATACAGCTGAGCATTTTGTATATATGCAACAGTATTAGGCTGTAAATATGTGTCAAGAATGATGTCCTACTCATTTTCAATGTCCAGCTTCTCCACAGGGTTCCATGATAACCCTAGACAGAAATTCCCTCTCAAGCCAGTGAATTTATTATTCTTTATGGCTGAGTAATATTCCATTGTATATATATGCCACATTTTCTTTATCCATTCATCTGTTGAAGGGCATCTAGGTTGGTTCCATAGCTTAGCTATTGTGAATTGAGCTGCTATAAACATTGATGTGGCTGTGTCACTGTAGTATGCTGATTTTCAGTCCTTTGGGATAACTGGGTCAAATGGTGGCTCCATTCTAAGTTTTCTGAGGAATCTCTGTACTGCTTTCCAGAGTGGTTGCACCAATTTGCAATCCCACCAGCAATGTATGAGTGTACCTTTCCCCCCCTCACATCCTCACCAACATTTATTGTTGCTTGTATTCTTGATAACGGCCATTCTGACTGGAGTGAGATGGAATCTCAGTGTAGTTTTAATTTGCATTTCTCTAATTGCTAGAGATGTTGAACATTTTTTCATATATTTGTTGGCCATTTGTGTTTCTTCTTCTATGACATGCCTATTCAGTTCCTCTTTGTCCATTTATTGATTGGGTTATTTGTTTTTTTGGTGTTAAGCTTTTTGAGTTCCTTATGTATCCTGGAGATTAACGCTCTATCTAAGGTGCAGGTGGCAAAAATTTTCTCCCATTCTGTAGGCTCTCTCTTCACGTTCTGGATTGTTTCTTTTGCTGTGAAGAAGCTTTTTAGTTTGATACCATCCCATTTATTAATACGTGATTTCACTCCTTGCACTTTAGGAGTCTTGTTGAGGAAGTCAGTTCCTAAGCCAACATGATGGAACATTGGGCCTACATTTTCTTCTAATAGGTGCAAGGCCTCTGGTTTAATGTCTAGGTCCTTTACCTACTTTGAGTTGAGTTTTGTGCATGATGGGAGATAGGGGTTTAATTTCATTTGGCTACATATGGATTTCCAGTTTTCCCAGCACCATTTGTTGAAGAGACTCTTTTCTCCAACATATGTTTATGGTGCCTTTGTCTAGTATCAGATAACTGTATTTATGTGGGTTTGCCTCTGTGTCTTCTATTCTATACCATTGATCTACATATCTGTTTTGGTGCCAATACCATGCTATTTTTGTTACTATAATTCTGTAGTATAATTTAAGGTCTGGTATTGTGATGCCTCCTGCTTCACTTTTCTTGCTAAGGATTGCTTTGGCTAATCTGGGCCTCTTGTTTTTCCAAGTGAATTTCATGACTACTTTTTCTATTACTAGGAAGCATGTCATTGAGATTTTACTAGGAATTGCATTAACTGTGTATAACAGTTTCGGTATTATGGCCATTTTGACAGTATTAAATCTGCCTATCCAAGAACATGGGAGATCTTTCCAATTTCTAAGGTTTTCTTCAATTTCTTTCTTTAGAGTTCTGTAGTTTTCATTGTAGATGTCTTTCACCTCTTTTGTTAGATTGATTCCCAAGTATTTTACTTTTTGAGGTTATTGTGAATGGGATAGTTTTCCTAATTTCTCTTTCAGTTCATTCATCATTAATGTATACAGATACAGTTGATTTATGGGTGTTAATTTTTATCTTGCTACTTTGCTGAATACATTTATGAGTTCTAGAAGTTTTCTGTTGGGGTTCTTTGAGTCTTCTAGATGTAGAATTTGTCATGGGCAAATAGGGATAGTTCAAGTTCTTCTTTTCCTATTTGTATCCCTTTAATTTCTTTCTTTTGCCTACTTGCTCTGGCTAGGGTTTCAAGGACTAGGTTGAATAGAAGTGGTGAAAGAGGGCATCCCTGTCTTGTTCCAGTTTTTAGAGGGAATGCTTTCAATTTTCCTCCATTTAGAGTGATGTTGGCCTTGGGTTTAACATATACAGCTTTTACAGTATTGAGGTATGTTCCTACTATCCCTAGTATTTCTAGTGTTTTGAACATGAATGGAGGCTGTATTTTGTCAAATATTAAACCAGTGAAATCAAATTTTGTTTGCACTGGTCTTCTAAGCTGCCTTCTCTCCTTTTACTCTCCATCCTGTCTTCTTTGATTGACCTAATCCATTTATTTGCTTACTATACTATGAAGCTCTTCAAAAACAAGTTTGTAATTTCTTTTTGTTGGAATCTTTTTCTGCTGCTATGACAGAATACCACAGACTAGATAATTTATAAATATTAGAAGTTTATTTGGCTCACGGTTCTGGAAGCTGGACAGTCCAGGATCAAGGGACCACATCTGGTGAGGCCTTCTTGCTGCATATCTGGCGGAAGGTATCACATGGCAAGAGAGTACGCAAGTAGAGAAGAGAACAAGAGGGGCTAAGCTAACTTTTATAACAAGTCCACTATTGCCCTAACTCACCCAGTTCTCTGATAATGACATTAATCCATTCAGGAAGGCAGAGCAGTCTCACTTCCTACTCCCATGGTAGAGCCTGGCATTTTAAAAAGATTTTGGTGGAGATATATATATATATATATATATATATATATATATATAGAGAGAGAGAGAGAGAGAGAGAGAAAGAGAGAGAGAGAGAGAGAGAGAGGGAGAGAGAGAGATTTACAGTCTGAAAGGTGACTGTTCATTAATTTTTGAAGTAATCTTTCTCTTGCATTTTCAAAATATCAGCAGATTATATACAAAGTTTATATTAAACTTTATAAGACACTGCTGTACATTCTCGTGGTAAATGTGCAAAGATTCCAGTTTATTCACATCCTTGCCAATATTTATCATTTTCTCTTACTTATTATAATCATTCTAGTAGGTGAGTAATGGGGTCTCATGGTAGTTTTGTATTAACTTAATAACTAATGATGTTGACCATTATTTTTTGTGTTTCTTGTCCATTTATATATTTTCCTTGGTGAATTGCCTAGTCAAAATCTTTTGCCTATTTTTAAATTGGATTGTTCTTATTTTTTTTTAATTTATAATTGTAGATGGACACAGTACCTGTATTTTATTTGCCTTTATTTTTTTTTTAATGCGGTGCCAGGGATCGAACCCAGTGCTTCACGCATGCTAGGCAAGGGCTCTACCACTGAGCCACAAACCTGGCCCCTTGGATTGTTCTTATTGTTGAATTGTTATAGGTACTTAAATATTTTGGATAGAAGTTGTTTCTCATATATGTTTGCAAATATGTTCTCTCTTTCTGATGTCTTGTTGTCTCAATTCTCTTCACAGTGTCTTTTGAAGACCAGAATTTTAAAATTTGAAGTTTAGTTCATCAATTTTTCCTTTTTGAATTGTGCTCTTTGTGTCATATCTAGGAACTCTTTAGCTAAGTCAACACCTGAGAGGGTTGTTTATCTTCTAAGAGTTTTTTTTAATCCTCTTTTATATTTTGAACTAGAATCCATTTTGAATTAACTTTTTGTATGATCTTGAGTAAAGTTCTAAACTTATTCTTTCACATATGGGCATACAATTGTCAAGCATCATTGTTGAAAAGACTATTCTTTCTCCCATTAATTTTTTTGATACCTTTTTAAGAGATCAGTTGACCCTAAAATGCAATGATATAGTTTTAGACTCTCAATTTCCTTCCACTAATCTATGCTTGTTCTTATGCCAGTACCAAACTATTTTAATCATCATTGTTTTGTTATTATATTGGTGAATATAAGCCCCTCAAACTTAGATCTTCTTTTTTTAAAAAAATTAGTTCTTATTTAAAAAAATTTTGCTATGTAATTTCTTCATATTCTTTATAATGTATAAAAAATATTCTTTACATATAAATATATTTATGTTATACTGTCTATAATTTTTGTATATAATATATATACTATATTGCATTGTTTTGGTGCAGGGGTACTGGGGATTCAACTCAGGGGCACTCAAACACTGAGCCACATCCTCAGCCCTACTTTGTATTTTATTTAGAGACAGGGTCTCACTGAGTTGTTTGGCGCCTTGCTTTCGCTGAGGCTGGCTTTGAACTCACTATCCTCCTGCCTCAGCCTCCCAAGCCACTGGGATTACATGCGTGTGCCACCAAGCTGGGGAATTTTATTGAATGTTTTTATATTATATATTTATATTATATGTGAAGCATATATTTATATTATATAGACCTATTTCTTTATATTGTGTATATTTCTTATACATCTTTCACTTACTGTAATGTTTTATAATTTTCTGAATACAAGTGTTATACTTTAAGCTCTTTCAAAATATTTTATCTTTTTGATGCTATTGTGAATGGAGTTGCCTTAATTGTGTTTTTTGATTGCTTATTGTTAATATATAGAAATATAGTTGACCTTTGTATTTTGATTTTGTATCCTACAACCTTGCTGGATTTGTGTTGGCATGTTTTGTGTGTAGATTCCTTAGGATTTTCTACATACAGGATTTCATCATCTGTAACCAGATGTGGACTTCTTCCTGTCTAACCTTAACTGCTCAGCCTAACTAGAACCTCCAGTAGAAGGTTGGTGAGAAGTGAAAAGAGCAGATTTACTGCTTGTTCCAATCTTAAAAGGAAAGAATTTTGCCTTTTGCCATAAAGTATGATTTTAGTAATAGATTTTTCATGGATGGCCTTTATTAGGTTGAAGAAGTTTCCTTCTAGTTCCATAGTTCCATTTTTTTTTTTTTTTTTTTTTTGTAGAGGGTTTTTTTGTTGTTTGTGTTTCTTTGTGTTGTTTTGTTTTGATTTGGTTACCAATGATTAAACCCAGGGGCACTTAACCACTAAGCTACATCCCCAGCCCTTTTTATTTTTTTATTTGGAGGCAGGGTCTCACTGAGTTTCTTAGGGCCTTTCTAAATTGCTGAGGCTGGCTTTGAACTTGCACTCCTCCTGCCTCTGCCTCTCAGGCCACTGGGATTACAGACCTGCCTCACAGCACCCAGCTTGTTTAGAGTTTTTAACATATTGAATGCTACATTTTGTCACATGCTTTTTTTCTGCATCTATTGAGATTAGAACGTGGGTTTTTGTTCTTTATTCTATTAATATGATATATTAGACTAACTGATTTTCAAATATAAATCAACGTTTCCTTTTTGGGATAATCTTCATTTGGTTTTATATGTTGTTGGATTCGGTTTATTAATATTTTGTGAAGGATTTTGGTGTCTATCTTCATAGTCTATAGTTTTATTATAGTGTCTTTGTTTGCTTCGGTACCAGGTAATTACTGACTTTATGGAATGAATTGGATCGTATTCCTTTCTGTGTTTAAAAAAAGAAATTGAAAATGATTGGAATTGTTTCTTCTTTAAATATTTGATAAAATATGTCAGTGAAGTCATTTGGACATGGACTTTTCATTGTGGAAATATTTTACATTATGAATTTAATCTTTTTTCTTGTTATTGGTCTGTTTTCATATTTAAATCTCTTGTAGAATTGGTTTTAGTAAGTTAAGTCTTTATAGGAATTTTTCATTTTATATAAATTGCCTAATTTGTTGGCACAAAGGCAACTACATTATTTCCTGTCTGTGCCTCTTAATTTGGGTGGGGTTGAAAATTATATCTCTGCTTTCCTTCTTTTTTTTTAAATTTTTTATTGTTGGTTGTTCAAAACATTACATAGTTCTTGATATATCATATTTGCTTTCCTTCTTTTTTAAAAGTTTTTTTTTTAGTTGTAGATGGACACAATACCTTTATTTTATTTATTTATGTGGTGCTGAGGATGGAACCCAGTGCCCCACGCATGTGAGGCAAGCGCTCTACCACTGAGCCACAACCCAGCCCTCTCCTTTCATTCTTGATTTTAGTAATTTGTCTTATTTATATTAATATTATTATTTATTTATTTTTTTGTTGTCACCAAAGCTTGATCAGTTTTCTTGATCTTTTAATTGATTTTGTTCATTTTTGTTCTGTTTCCTATTTCATTGATTTCCTCTCTGATATTTACTATATCTCCCTTTTGCTTATTTTGTATTTAATCTTTTTTCTAGTTTCTTACAGTGGAAGCTCATTATTCATTTTGAGATCTTTCTTTATTTCTAATATTGATACTTAAAGCTGTAAACGTCACTGTATGTACTGCTTTAACTGTAATCCATACATTTTAATATTGTATTTTTGTTCTCATGTAGTTAAAATATTTTCTAATTTCTTTTGAAATTTTTTTGACCAATGGATTACTTAGAAATATGTCATTATTTTTCTGATGTCTGAGGATTTTCTAAATTTCTGTTGTACATTCTTGTTTAATTCTTCTGTTGTCAGAATATATATTTTCTATTATTTCATTCTTTTTAAATTGATTAAGATTGTTTTGTGAACTAGTGTATCCATTCTCTGTGAGAATGTTGAAAGAACAGTCACTCTTTTGTCATTGGGTGAAGTTATCTAGAAAGTTCAGTGAGGTCAAGTTGATTGATAGTGTTATTTAAATCCTCTAGGTCCTTGCTGATTTTTTGACTAGTTCTTCCTAATCAATTACTAGGAGTGGAATATTGAAGTCTCCAACTATTATTTTTCAGCTTTCTTTTCTTCTTTCAATTCTGTCATTTTTCCTTTTGAATTTGGGGGCTCTGTCAGGTGCTTATGTATTTTTATTTTTATGTTTTTCTGAAGAATTGACCCTTTTATCATTAGGAAGTGTCCTTCTCTGTCTCTGTATGTGTATCTGTTTGTGTATATGCTTCTTGGATTCTAAGCATCGTAGAATTATAAATTAACATCTTTCATTAAATTGGGAAATTTTAGGTATTATTTCTTCAAATTGACCTTCCTGCCCTTTCTTTCTCTCCTCTCACTGCCATGACTCATATACTGGTGTATTTGACTTTGTCCAACTGGTCTTTGAGGATTTTAATTTTTCTTTATTTTTTAAATTGAAAAATTTCTATCTTTTCAAGTTAATTGATTCTGTTTTCCTTTATCTCAAATCTACTGTTGAGTTCCTCTAATAAATTTCCAAGTCACTGAGTGCTTTTTTGTTCCACGATGTCCATGGGTTTGTACTTTCTAATTTCTCTTTGATGATGCTTTCTACTTCTTCTTCTTCTTTTTTTTTTTTTCTTTTTTTTGTATCAGGGGTTGAACTTGGGAGCATTCGACCACTGAGCCACATCCCCAGTCCTATTTTGTATGATATTTAGAGACAGGTCTCACTGAGTTGCTTAGCACCTCACTTTTGCTGAGGCTGGCTTTGAACTCATGGGCCTCCTGCCTCAGCCTCCCAAGTTGCTGGGATGATTGGCATGCTCACTGCTGATGTTCTCTACTTGTTGAATCATTGTTCCACCCCCCTCAGTGTGTGTGTGTGTGTGTGTGTGTGTGTGTGTTTCAAAGTTCAGGTCATTTATAAGTGACCCTAAACTTTCTCGCCTTTCCTCTCTGCATATGTGCACAGGCTTACATCCAGCCAATCATTTGTGGAAAACTTGGACCCTCCCCTCTTTCCCTGCACAGGTGTGAAGATTCCTTTTACTGTCTTGTTTTTCCTTATTTTTCTGTTAGATTTCTGACTGATCCAGTCTGCTGCCTGAATTAACCAGGCAATCTCAAGCTAGCTGAGCTGCTGGTCTTTTCTTGCTTATTTGCCACTTAGATTGCTACTGTTACAAATCTGCTGGAAGTTTTATCATGCTTTGACCATATCAAGCCAGCATCCTCCCGCAGTAAAACAGATCTTTTCCTGCCTTTTCCCCACCTTGATAGAACTATCTTATGTACTGAGCTGAGGGTGGGGGATGGGAGCAGCCTAGGCATGAATGGCACAGACTCCCACTGCTCATATGTGAAGTTCAGTCATTTTTTTTAAGAATAACCAATTCTCAGTGTAGTTGATGCTTTTGATTGATTTTTCAGAGCCCTGATTGAGTTTTTGACAAATGTGCCCTGATTTGTCATTGCTTTTTGAGAAGAGGAATTATTGAACTACTCATTCCATCATACTGGGAACCCTGCCTCTGCATTGGTAATTTTTAATAATTCATCAGCTGATTCTTATGTGAAACCAGAATTGAGAATCCTTAGGCTAGGGTGTAATTACAGGAAAATGAATCTGATTCCGTTGCATTCAGTGAGCATTCATTGAACAATGCCAATCACTGGACATAGTGCTGAGGACCCAAAGATAACTGGGACCATCCTTCTTCTTACATAGTCCAGTCGTTGGGAAAGACAAATAGAATAATCAATTAATCAGTGTAACCATGACCATGTAGGGATGGGTGATGCTGGGTTTGAGAGCAAAGTTAGCAAAGACAGTACCCACAGGACACCATTTTTCTGAAATGTGCTGATAGGCTAAATATTTTCAGAATGTAACATAGTCCTTAAACAGGTCGAAGTGTGAATAAATTTATTTTTCAAGGGGGGATCAGGGATAATTTCCCCAGATTATGTTGTGATTATAAACATAACTGTAAAAGACCAGATTTTTAATTTATGCTACGTTTAATGAGGGTGTGTGTGTGTGTGTGTGTGTGTGTGTGTGATGTATGTTTCTTTCTTTTTTAATTACTTGATTTATTTTTATGTGGTGCTGAGGATTGAACCCAGTGCCTTACACATGCTACCACTGAGCCACAGCCCCAGCCCAAACAAGGGTTTCTTTTTTTTGGTTGTTGTTGTTGTTTTATTTTGTCTGGGCTGTGGTGATCTCAGAACCCCAGTTTATGATTCAGGAAAAGCAAAACAACATCAAAGTCATCATGGGCAGTGTGATGTGGTGTTACGATCTCCTAAGAACGGAGTCCACAAAGGCAAGCTGTGGACATGTAGAAAGAAATACTAGCACTTTTTTTTTCTTTTTAACTGAATTCTATCTTTAAAATCTCCTAACAATCGAATCAAGTGTATTTATACAATGCATATTCATTGAACTTATAAATAAACAAACAAATATATATATAGGTGGCATGCCCTCAGTGGTTTTTGATTAAAAGAGTGTTCAGTCATAACCTTTGGAGACCACCGATACAGTGGAAAGAACACAAACCTGAAAATAAGAGATGGGTGCTAATTCCAGTGTAGCTACCAGCTTGCTGTGTGAACATGAGCAAGGTATAGAGACTTTTGTAAGCTTTTGTTTCTACATCTGTACAATGAGGGACTTGGTGTAATAAATAACTTAGAGGCCGTTTCTAGCTCTGGGATTCTATAAAAGGTTTTGTTCTTGCTTTTCCTATCACGCATTATTGTGAAGTTGTACAAGGAGAAGATTATAATTTTTTCCTTTCAGTATTTGGATTAGATGAAGTTTTAGCCTGTTTCTGAGTTCCTGGAATATTTCCAGAGAGTGCCTCTGGACTTTGGCTGCATCCCATCTCTGTGGTGCTTCTGGTCATCGTTGTGATAACGTCATACATACCAAGACACTTATTTAAAATCTGTTAACTGTAGACATATTAACAAAGGACATAGTGCAATGAGTGGCAGAGTACAAAAAGATGCACCTAGACACAGTTATGGAGAGACATCTGGGGATGTACACAAGTCAGTCCTTACCTATTGCTTAATTTCATGGCTTGCTTCCATGGAAATTCAGAAAGTTTCAAGATTTAAGCTGAGTACATAAAGAATATCAAGTGTAGTTTTAATAGGAATAAGATCTACCTAGATCAAAACATATTGTTTAGTGTCTACTCCAAAACTGAGTTATTAGAGGATTACTTTCAAAATTTACATACAACTAAAAGCCCAGGGGGTTAACAAAACCTTACTTAGGTTCAAAGAAACTCAAAATCTACATATTTTATTTATTTATTTGTTTATTTATTTATTTTTTAAAAATCACTTTTGTAGTCCACGAGCCTTTATTTATTTATTTTTTTAACATTTATTATGCCATGAATTCATAGGGAATAGGTTCCAGCAGTTCAGGCTCCTTTCCATTTGTTCTCACAAAATGTGCTTCTCTGGGTGGGGCAGGCTGGCGCTTCAGCTGAACCCAGGTACCTTTCTCTTTGGCTTCCTTCTTTTTCTGATCATTTTCCTTCACACGTTTCAGGAAGCTGTCTCGGCTCTTAGAGTGCTTAATATGCTCAATACGCACATTAATTCTCTTGGCAAGAATCTTGCCCTTAACTTGCTTATTCACAACAATGCCAACAGCATGCTGGGTAACATTATAGACTCTCCCAGTTTTGCCATAACATTTGTGGGGCATTCCTTTTAGAACAGTACCCATTCCCTTGATGTCTACAATATCACCCTTCTTGTAGATTCGCATATATGTGGCCAAAGGAATGTTTTCTAAAAGGCCTGGAGAACATATATCGGGTTCCTCTCCTCTTTCCCTTTGTGTTCGTCATTTTGGTGAATTACTGAAAGATGGCGGTTCCGGCCGAAAAAAGATACATATTTTATTTAACTCCCCTGAAAACATTTTTCAACTTTAAAATTTAGTAGTGTAAAATGTAGGACTTGGGCGTTCATGGATCATGACATAATAGACTATCAACAGTCTTTCCTCAAATGATTACACAGTTAATTTTAAAACTTTGTGTTTCCCTAATTCATTTTGCTTGCTAGCTTTAATAAATAACTTGGCATTACCAAATTATCTATTTGTGTGATATTTTAACATCTAATTCTTCACTCACCTTTTTTATTAGGAATCAAAAGCTGAAGAAACTTTAGGGGGTATAACAAAGGTGGAGATCTTTGTGTTTTCTAAATAATACTGTTAAATACATAACATCATAATACTTTTTATGAAGTCTTTTGTCCAGATAAATTATGAAATGGAAACTAATGATAGTGTCACGAATCTTCAGCATCAAATTCAACTATTAAAAAATCAGTTGTGATTGATCAAATTATGCATGTGTATGTATGAATATAACATAATGAATTCCACTATTATGTTTAATTATAGTGCACCAACAAACATCATTTGCTAAGATTTACCTATGAGATGGAATCACATTCTGGGTGTGTTCTTTGTAGTAAATTCATCATTTTAAAGATCTGCCTTAAAGGAAAAATGACATAAAAAGATACAACATACCAAGAAGAATGATCGAAAATAGCTATTTTGATGCAAACAAACACTGAAAAATAAGGTTATAGAATAAGACTGTAGACACTAGAATAGAAATACAGAGAATAGAGCAAAAACTAGCAAAATAGAAGTTAGAAAATCCAACTATTCTAGAAATAGGAAAAGCACCAAGACACTTAAGCTCATAATTAATTTTATTTTGTATAGTAATAGAATAAATGAGCAAAGCAAATTACACTTTGAACTTGGATCTGTAGAAGCACAGCCTGTTCTCTGTGACCTGCTGGGGTATAGGATGCAGTCGTTCTGGTGCTGCCTGGAACAACCAGCCAGGAACAAATTTCACTCTGGCTTCCAATTGGTAACCAATCCACCAGCTTAACTTCAAGGTTCTAACCTTTAGTTTTAATGCTGATCATGGAAAGAGAGCTAGATATTCTTCTCTGGGGGTAGGGGGCAGATAATGGGGAAAAGAATCTTGCCATTTCCATGGGACTATTCCGGAGGTTCAAAGACAGTAGCCCACCCTGTGCCCCCCAGGCCTGGAGCCCCTGTGCCTTCTGCAGTTCTTTGCTGGCCTTAGAGCTCTGTGTAGCCCTACTTGTTTTCTCACATTGTTATTTATCCATTTTGTACTACGTGTATGTTGGGACTGTCTTCTGCTTTTGATTTAGGTCCTCCCCCTTTGCTTTTTCCAAATGATTTTCAAAGATCAGGAAATGGTCAAGATTTGAATGGTTTGTTTCAACCATTCAAACTATTGGGTTTTCCCATATAGTACTGTTCACATGCTTCTTCTTCTTTTCAAGTATTCTCCAGACCAGGGGCCATTATTATTATTATTATCATCATCATCATCATCATCATCATCATCATCATTATTATTATCATTATTACCAATGTTTTAGAATAGTTTCACCTTGACAGAAAAATTACAAGCACAGAACAGAGTTCCTACACAATCTCCCCTTGTTAACATCCTTCCTTACCGTGTGCCCTGGGACTTTTAACCCTGTCCAGAGATTGACTCTAGGGTGTCCATGAACTCCTCAAATTTATGCCCAATCTTATGGTTGTATGTAAATGCATTTCATTTCATCCAGGAACTGCACAGATTATGATAATACTTTTTGTCTTGTCAATCCTTTTCCTCTACCTCTGCTCTCATGTCACCTCCCTAGGAAAGGTTTTGGTTTGTTAAAACACTGACTGCCTCCCAGTGCCCGTGTGTACCCTGGTACATAGGCACACAGAAACCACCAAAGGGGTCTTTATCACACCCCTGTAATTCTCTGGGTTATTTGATGTCACATCTTCATGTTTACATCCTATATTAACTCCATCATTTGAAGAACCCAGAGTTCCTTCAACAATAGGAGTTCCTTCAGCCTATAGGAGGAACATGAAGGCTTCAAAGTGCGAACTCAGAGTCCTGCATCAGAATCGCCTAGGACCCCCATTCAGAAAAGCGTGCATTTTTAACAGTCCTCCCAAAGGATTTGAATGCAAAATTACATCAAAACTGGTTATATAAGCCCAACATGGTGGTGCACACCTGTAATCCCAGCGGCTCAGGAGGCTGAGTCAGGAGGATCATGAGTTCAAAAAGCCAGCCTCAGCAACTTAGGGAGGTCCTAAGCAACTTAGGGAGACCCTGTCTCTAAAGAAAATGTAAAAAAGGGCTGGGGATGTGGCTCGGTATTTAAGCGCACCTGGGTTAAATCCCTGGTACCAAAAATAAAATAAAAAACAACCCCCCCCAAAAAACCTCATTTATATAGATTGCATAAATTTCAAACACTATCTTAACATTAAAGGATGTTTGGAAATATAAAATCTTTGGTCTTTTCCCTTGAAACTTTAAGGTGGAGAAGCCATGAAAATATCATTTTCTTTTAGTGTCTATATAGAATATGCTAATTCCACTTAAGTTCTTTTTTTTGCCATTATACATGAGCTCTCTTATTTTTTGCATTACAATTCTTAATACACCTTTATAGCACAATTTATCAAAGTTCTGTTTGTATATAAGCTATGTTGACACCTGATTCACATCTTCATACATGTATTTTGTATAATGATGACCGTCTCCTTTCACCATCCATGCTATTCCCTTTCCCTCCCACTCCTATTCCCTATCTAGAGGTAATCTTTAATTCCACTTAAGTTCTAAAGATAAAAGATAATAATAACATGAGAGATCTAAGATTCTGAAAAAACTCTTCCTAGGTTAAAACTTCCTTTCATCAGTAGTTTGAATGTCTTCAATGCACTTTTTAAAATTATTATTATCTAAATGTTCAATGCACTTTTGTTATTGTTTAACGTTAGGGGTTTTTATTTCAGGCTTACAGATTCCAGTCTGCTGTTAGACGATTATTCATCCAAGTTGAGCCCCAAAACCAAGAGAGCCAAGCAGAGCCTTCTGTCTCGGGAGGAGAAGGAAAATCTGCCAAGTGACTACATGGTGCCTATATTCTCTGGACGGTGCGTGTGCTTTCTCTGCCTGGCTTTGATTATTAGAATTGAAGAGTAAACTGTGTCAGATAATAATAGTAGCAACTAACATTTATTGAGCACTCACTATATAACAGTTGAGAAAGGTCTTAGGAATTTTGGAACTCTGAACCAAGGGAGATTCGTTAGTTGTAAAAATGGAATTTCTTTTCAGAAAGTTTTGCCATCACAGAGGATGCCTATGTGACCAAAAAAGAAAGAAAGAAAGAAAGAAAGAAAACCATTAGAACTTGATGCTACTTAGGTGACTAATGGGATGTAGAGCCTTGGATGCTAATGATTGAACACTAAATATAATCACTACAGCTAGTGTAAAAAGATTTTCCTAGGCACATGTTCATATCCTATTTTAACTATAAAGTGTTAAAACTATAAAGTGTTGGGTCAACTGGAAAAAAAAGAGTTAATGTTTAGGTAAATGAAAAATGTCTTGGCTGTTCATGTGGTTTTAATTATTATTCATTAGGGGAAAAATGAAACATAATTTGAATGGAAACCAGATTGTTATCTATTTCCAGGTAAATTTCAAACAGAATAATCACTAAATCACAAGTCGATGTAATGCCAATTTTCTGACTTTATTATAAAAACTTCTTACTTACTTTTTTTACTGTTAATTATATTCAAAGGAAACTTGTCTGAGACATCAAAATGAAAGCTTAACAGGAACTTGCTGGACCTTGCCCTGTTTATTTTCTCTGAATGTAGAACTATCCTCATAGTGAAGGTGACACTTGAAGTCAAAATCCTCTCACAGCTAACGTCAGGGAAAAGTAGATCCTCATTAAAGTCAGGAAATCTTTCGGTTGTGATTTTTGCTGACTCTCTCTGTTACCTTGGGGTTTTCTTTCCATCCCTGCCTGATAGTTCTTTTCTGACTTGTTTCAGAGGTTCATGTCATAATCATTCTGCACTCAATTAGGAAGGTAAAGGGACTTACTAGCATTCAAGTTTTGGTTTTTTTATCTGACATCCTTGATTTTTTTTTTTGAACTGAACTTTTCAGAGAAACATTTTTATAGTGCTAAATATGCTTGCCCAGACTAAGCCCATTCACAGTAATTTAATTTATTTATTTATTATTTGTTCTAATTATTTCTACATGATAGTAGAATGCATTTTGCTACATCATACCTAAACGGACTGTAACTTCTCATTCTTCTGGTTGTAATGATGTAGAATCACATCAGTCATATATGCACATAGGTAATAGTGTCTGATTCATTCTACTATCATTCCTAATCCCCATACCTCTGCCCCTCTCTTCACTCTCCTGTCTAATCCAAAGAACCTCTATTCTTCCTAGTCACTGCTTCCCACTATTGTGATTTAGCATCTGCATATCAGAGAAAACAATCTGCCTTTGGTTCTTTGGGATCGGATTAGCATGATATTCTTCAGTTCCATCCATTTACCAACAAATGCTGTCATTTTATTCTACTTTAAGCTGAGCAATATTCTTGTGTGTGTGTGTGTGTGTGTGTATCACAATTTCTTCACCTGTTCATCTATTAAAGGGCACCTAGGTTGGTTCCATAGCTTAGCTATTGGGAATTGAACTGCTATAAACATTGATGTAGCTGTATCACTGTAATATACTGATTTTAAGTCCTTTGAGTTATAAACCTAGGAGTGGGATAGCTGGGTAACATGGTGGTTCCATTCCAAATTTTCTAAAGACTTTCCATACTGCTTTCCAGAGTGGTTGCACCAATTTGCAGTCCCAGGAGCAATGTATAAGTGTAACTTTTTCCCTATATCCTCGTCACATGCACAGTATTTTAATGTACACTTGTATTCATTATAGGAGTTGGCTAGCCTAGAAGTAGAATGTTTTGGGGTTTTGTTTGTTTGTTTGTTTTGTTTTGTTTTTGCTCTTTTCCCCCACTCTGTTTGGAAAAAATTTAATGAGGCTGGGAGTGTAGCGCTTAGTGGTAGAGCATGTGCTTAACATGCTCAAGGTCCTGGGTTTAATCCTCTGCACCAAAAAAAAAAAAAAAAAAAAAATCATTTAAAAACCACATCAACTTAGCCTGCAAGATATATCTCATTACCTGAGAGGGCACAAAATGAAGTTTCTTGCTCCTAATGTCTTCTCCCTGTGCTTTCCCCACTAAATGGATTTGCATCTTCCAGGCCAATCTCAAGAAATGATATTTCATAATACAGTGTGATAAAAGAAAATGTGAAAAAATTGATCTTCAAGGGTTTATCTCCAGTTCTTATTTTTTTATATGGATTGATCTCCTGTCTTTTGTTACTATGTTGAAAATAACTTTTCAAAATGGTGTTAATGATATTTACAATCTGAGAAGAAAATAGGAAAGCAATTAATATTTGTTGAATATCTGTTTTATCTTGCTAAATCCTCCATACAACCCTAGAATGTATTAGCATATCATTTTTTTTGGACAAGAGCGTCAATGGTTAGTGACTTGCTAGAAGTCACATGGTTGGTAATGAAAGAACTGAAGTCCTCCCAAGACTGGCCAATGCACTGTCCGTGTTTTCTGTAATTATAGTTTGTTTCTGGAAAACATCATTTCTTCTGCATGAATTCCCCTTTTTGTACTCTGGTAAGTTGATTTGGCTTTGTGTTGGCAATAAGGTTTCTCACACACACACACATTGTTTTACTGATGCATTATAGTTGTACATAATGGGGGGATTTATTATTACATATTCATACATGCACACAATGTAACAATATAGTTTGGTCAATATCACCTCCCTGCACTTTCCCCTCCCCCCACTCCCACCCCGTGGTCTCTTTCCTCTACTGAGTACGTAGGCTGATTGCTTAGTTCAGCAATAGGTTTTGAATTCAGGCCATTAGAGATATGCAGAGTATTAAGAAGTTTTTAATTGATTTTTGCTTTATAGCAGTGTGTTTTGTTAACATATTAATACCACATTTCTTGCTCTTGTGCCCAGATTACAGAAGGATATCATCAATATCCCCTGTATTTACTTAAAGTAGAATATCCCTATTGACCAGGGCCCAACATATTTTTTTAAAGTACATTTGAATTCTCATATTAAATAATTACATGTTTGGGGTTTTTTGTTTGGTTGGTTTTTGAGATTTAGTTTATTGGTACACAGAGGCCGTGACTCCTTTCTGCCCTCTGAGCACTCAATATTTCCACAGTTCAAGGTAATGAGAACTTATACTTGAAGTTCTTTCAGTTAGAGTTGTCTCAACTTGGGGCAAGACTAGCATTGCATATGGTCCATCATGATATGTATCAAATCATATTATAGAGCCCATTTCAAATCTCTCTGTTATATGTCGACTTCCATAGAGAATTCCAAACAAATTTCTTTGATGCTTTGTTTTGCATTCACTTACTAATTCTTTATTTCCTATCTCATTCAAAAGAAAATATTAAAGGTAATAATGTCAGGACACTAAGCTAAAAATTTTTATTTTTCTTTTCCCTCTACTAAATTATAGTGTATATATTACTAAATTCCATAGTGTAGACTATCTTGTTGATACCTGGAAAGATAGAGAAAAAGTTAAAATTTAATCACTAAGTTTAGTCAGAAACCAAATGGACTAATGTTGTCTTCCAGATGTTTTACTAATATTCCATGAGAAATTTAAAACTTGGGCAAATATTGAGTTCCACTTCTCAGTAAACTGCAGAGTCAGGCGCTAGGAACCCATAAACACTGTGGCAGTATTAGTGTAAATTCTGAAGTAATTCTTATAAGAAAAATCAAATGTACAATTCTGACTTAAGAGACCAAAGTAGATTTAATTTCAAGGGAATCTTCAGTATAATTAATACACTTTCTCACTGAAATATCTAATGGTGTTTTCAACAAAGGCATTGGAGGAGACTAAAAATAACCAGAATAGTTTTGGCAACATTAATAAATCACCACACGATTCTCTCATAAACAAGGACACTAAGCATAGTACTTTTGGATGTTACCACTCATCTGTCATCACCAGCAAGTCCTTTTTATAAATACCACAACTTTCATTGCAAATTTGATCATTTCTTCTCATCAGGGCTATGTACAAGCACAAATGATTGTCGTATTAAACACACACACATGTAATGTCATGTACATACATGACATTTACTATCTGAGAAAGAAATCTAGCAGGCATTGGCTCTCATGTAATCTAGAACATATTTAAACATTGAACATCTTTGAGCAGGACATTGTCTCAGCTGAGTTATGGAATCCAAATCAAGTAGTCATATACCAGGAGCATGGGCACATAAACTGGAATAAAGTCTTCTGGAAATGAAATCATAACTTCATGTATTATTGTATTTGGATACACTAACTAGTAAAACAGGCTTGGGCAAGTTATCTAACTTCTCAGAACCCAGTTACCATATATCGAAAGTAGAAGTGCTATTATTTACCTCATGGATTTTCATGTGAATAAAATAAAATGAGATAATCTACGTGAAAAGCACCAGAACCTTAATAAGTATTATTGCTGTTGTTGTTACTATGATCATTTGTTAAGGAGAAGACCACTACTATATGGGAAGAGTCAGCTCCTGGTTTACCAGGTTGTTCTATGTCAGGTTTTTCTTGGTCACCATTCTGAGTTCTGGATCCTTGAACTTAGTAAAAGGAGGCAATCTTATTACTGCCATCCCAATATCCACATTTTACTATTATTGTGTTTTAGCCAAGTACATGTCAGTGGAATTACAGATACGGAAGAAGAAAGAATTAAAGAAGCTGCTGCTTATATAGCCCAGAGGAATCTTCTCGCTAGTGAGGAAGGAATCACAGCATCCAAACAGTCCACGGCGTCTAAACAGTCCACAGTGTCCAAACAGGCCACGTCCACCCTTCAACAAGAGGAAACTTTTGAAAAGAAGTCAAGGAAAGTTGCAATTCGAGAAAAGGCAGAGCGCCTGTCACTGAGAAAAACAGTAAGAAAACACAGTTTGATGCTGATTACAATGTAAGAAGTTGTGTTTGTGTGTAGATAAAGACTGATCTGTTTTCAATGAAGAAATATGTGGTCTTATCGAAAAAAGTAAGAAAAAAGACATTAACATGTGTAGGCCACAGAAAGGCAAACTAAATAGTTTAACATTTCACAGAATTTCAGATTTTTTAAAAAATTAAGGTTTTAAAGACTTAAGAAATCCATCTTCTGGAAGTAAAATACATTGCTCAAGTTTAAAATGTTAAGTAACTGCATTTTTTTTTTAAGGGAGAAAGGGAATGGAAAAATAAGGTTCCAACTGGAAAAATAAAAATACTGGCTTCTACTGCTCTTTTAGTAACAGAAGTTACTTTATTTTTTGTAGTATTTTGATAATCATGCTTGTTTGTTTGTTTATTTTCAGTTAGAAGAAACCCAGGCATACCATGATAAGTTGAATGAAGACCATCTTCTCCATGCTCCTGAGTTTATTATTAAGCCTCGTTCCCACACGGTTTGGGAGAAAGAGAATGTAAAATTACACTGCTCTGTAGCCGGCTGGCCAGAACCTCGTGTCACATGGTATGTCATCTTTATGAAAACTAATAGAATCAATTACACAAAGTTAAGTTTACCTCTAGTGAAAGCATACTGCACTATCAATATACAAGGGTCAATGGGAGCATCTATAAGTTTGCAAAAGTTTTCAAAAAAAATGAAAAGAGGATATTGAGATGAATTATCATGTATGGAAATAAGAAAACAATCTTGTATACATACAATAGATTATAATACTTTACAATTCTATTGTGATACGGGTCTTTATTTTATACATATTTGCATACCAAATATGTCTATAACCTCTATGGACCATAAAAATCTGCTTCCCTTGGCACACTTTACAATATAGTATGAAGCAATGTTACCTTCAAAAAGAAAGTAACATTCAGAAGCAATGTTACCTTCAAAAAACAACCTAAAATCCAGAAAGCCTCTATCACTCCCTCTTATGGGAGCTGAGGCCCAGAGTGCTTTCTGACATCAAACAAAGGAAGGAATTGAATGGGAGATAGTGTCCCATATGGGGCCCTAAGACATTATTTTTCCATAAAGAATAAGCACACCTTTTCTCCTTCCATTATACATTCTAATGCAATTGTCAATGCCTTTGTGATCCTTCAGCTTATCATTTTCCTGTCCTATGTCTTGAGTATGGAAAAGGAAAAATATCTGCCACAAAGAGCAGAAATGTGAGCGTCATTGAGCAAAAAAAAAAAGGGCTGGGGATGTGGCTCAAGTGGTAGTGCGCTCACCTAGCATGCATGCGTGGGGCACTGGGTTCGATTCTCAACACCACATAAAAACAAAATAAAGATATGTGTCCACCTAAAACTAAAAATGAATAATTTTTTAAAAAAAGATTCACCTGCAATATCAATTTGTCTTTGAAAGTTCTGGATTTACTTACAATTTTTCTGTGTATGCAAACTCTTTCAAGGGATTTTTGACTTTGAAAGCCAAAAAATTAAAAACCAATACTGGCTATGAATTATTAAGGCAAACAATGTAATTTTTAAATTTATGTTTTATTTTTTTTTAATTTACGTGTTTTAGAATATAAAAGTAAGTTAGAAATAAGACTGCCTTTGTCCCACCCCTCTTTGTGACAGTGGAATTGCTTCATTTGGCTCTTTAAAGGAACATGTCCTCCTAAAACAGCTTACTGGGCTGGGGGTATGGCTCAGTGATAGAGCACTGGCTGTGTGAGACTTGTCTAGTCCCCTAGTCCCTGGCACCACAACAAACAAACAAAACTTGATTACTTCCCATCAAAAAAAGAAAATCCAAGCTTTATTATAAAAATTCATGAATATCTACATCATGTACAACCAGAAGAATAAGTAATTATACTGTTTTTATATGTAATGTAATATAGTGCATTCTATTGTCATGTATAGCTAATTAGAACAAATTTTTAAAAATGCAAAAAATAAAAATGAAGAAATCCATGACTAATAAGTTTTCAACTCCCAGAAATATTATTTGGTCAATAAAAATTCCTCTTATTTTGTAAATTAAAATATATTAATAATAAATGAATAAACAGCATCCTTAATTCAGTAGATATAGACATTACATATTTTCCTATCTTTCTTTTCTTGCCTTTTAAGAATTAAAAGATATTTTTCAAAAGGGTGCAAAGTCGTCTCCGGGAAATAAATATTAATTTCTTAAGCAGTCATTTATCCTGTGCAAGGCATATGGAACAAGAAATCCAACCACCTATCACTGATGGTCTTATTAAGCCAGAAGGATGTGATTTCAGAGGCAGAACTCAACTTTAGAGATTAAACTCCCTCCACTGTACTTGGCTGGCCTGGCAACAAAATAACTGAAAAACAAACAAAACAAACTCCCCAGAAAAAAATATGAGATGACCACACTGATGACCCTTAGAATCCTAGTTAAAGTTAAAAACAGCACTGTCCATTTTCAGTTATACTAAGAGCTAAGAAGTACTACAAATTGTCCCCCAAATCCTTCACATGTGTCTTTATTGATTTTGCTTTGTCTCAGAGGATTGGAGAGCTGGAAGAGCTTCCTCTAGACTCAAAACCCCCCTTGATGCTTTAGTCATATATATATATGGTAGATGGACACAATAACTTTATTTTGTTTATTTAGTTTGTTTGTGTGGTGCTGGGGATCGAACCCAGGGCCTCACGCATGCTAGGCAAGCGCTCTACCACTGAGCCACAACCCCAGCCCCAGATGCTTTAGTTTTAATTTCATGGAATTTCAGAGTAGCAACTCCTTCTAGCCTGAAGCAAAGCAGCCATCACTGGGACTCAGTTTCTTACTGTAAGTTCTCCCAGGAGGGACAGAATATTTCACAGGAAGTCTCATCTTGCAAACTGAATGGAAAAAATAAATATTAAAACAAAACAAAACAAAACAAAAAAACAAAAAACCGCACAGAGGACAACTAAGAAAATAGCTAAACTACTTCGAAAACAAGATTTGTCCCTGGGTGAATGAAATTTGGATAATGAACTCAAAGATAATCGACAGTAGGCTATGGCAATGAACAGGGTCAGATCCAGGTTTGTGGGACAGGAAACTTACACAATTTGGGAGATGCTCTTTACAAAAAAGACTATAAGGCTGGTAGTATAAATTAGGCCTAAGGCCTTGCAGGGCCCCACGTTGGGGAGATACCCTTAAATTTAAGCCTCATTCATTTCCAGGTCAATCTACCTGTGGGAGTAGATTCTTTGTGGGATGTGTTGCCTTTTTCAAAAGTCTATCTGGAGCTCTAAGCTGTTTTGTAATGCTGGCAGAGTATGCCCTCTTCAGTAAGGTTCTCCTCAAAGAGCAGGGAAGCCACAATCCAAACAAGAAACAAGGTTACTGGTGATTACTTTGCTGCCATTTATGACTTTTTAGTACCTAATTGCAGCTTCCTGGGCCAAATCTTGAGTATAGTATGCAGGAAATACTGGGGATGCCCTTTCTGAATAGCAGGAGGTAAATGAAAAGAATACGTTTGGGATGATGCTTTAAGGTACACCCAGTCCTAACAGTTAAATCCTGAGTCATGTCTTTCAAAGGCTCGTGTGCAGGGGCCTGATTCTCTCAGAACCCTTTCCAAAGAGGGTTTGACTCCAAGTTTCCACTGGGCACAGTTAGGTCATGGGAATCCCTGAGGTCTAACAACTACCATGAACATGTAGCAGCTACTCTTCAGCCAATCCCAGATTACGACTTCTATTTAAGTGGAACCAGAGGTTACCCAGAGGGCACTAAATGGCAGGAGCACATGTCACTCATCAAGGCCAGGTGCAGGGAGGACGCCAGCACCATCCTCTTCCCAACTCAGAGCAGAGGGCAGCCTGTTTATGAGTTGGATTCAATAGGAAAGTTGGTGGCAGAGGATGCTGAGCCACACCATGGTGAAACCAGCCACCTAGAGGGGAGCTGTGTCAACATAGAAGGAAATTATTTATTTAGTGGTAAAACCAAAGTTTTAACACCTGATAGGCCATTTTTAGGTAATAACTTGCATTATAATCTGTTAGGAGAGAAAAAAAGAATTTATGTTTGTATTTGTTTTATTTGCATACTGAAATTTGCATAATGAAATATGTAAGAACCTGAGAGGAGCAATGGACTCTCAGGGAGGAGTCAAGTAGAAGGGGACAAAAGGGATGGTATCAGGAAACAGGCTGTTTGCTCTGTATCTTTTATATCTTCTGGGTCTTGGAGCAGATCAGTATATTACCTAGTCAGATTTTTTAAATTACATTAGATAGGAGAGAAGAAAGAAGGTCTTTTTAAAAAGAGAAAATTACAGGCACACACCTGTAATCCCAGCAACTCAGGAGGCTGAGGTAGGAGGATCACGAGTTCAAAGCCAGCCTCAGCAAAAGTGTGGTGCTAAGCAACTCAGTGAGATCCTGTCTCTAAATAAAATACAAAATAGGGGGATGTGGCTCAGTGGTTGAATGCCCCTGAATTCAATCCCTGGTAACTCCCCTGCCAAAAAAATAAATAAAAGGAGAAAATTGTCTTAATTTTGCCTTTTTTTTTTTTTTTTTTTTTTTTTTGTATCAGGTATTGAAGCCCCACGGGCTAGCCACTGAGCAACAATCTCAGCCCTTTTATTTTATGTTTTGAGACAGGGTCTTTCTTTTATTTATTTATTTATTTATTTTGTTTTAATTAGTTACACATAACAGTACAATGATCTTGACATATACAATTGAATCAGATTGGAGACTGGGTCTTTCTAAGTTGCTTAAGTCCTCATTAACTTTTCGAGTCTGTTCTCAAACTTTTGATCCTCCTGCCTCAGCCTCCTGAGTTGCAGGGATTACAGATGTGCATCACCATGCCTGGCAATTCGGCCCTTTTTTTAAAGGGCCAGATTTAATTGGATTTCTGATTTGAGGACTAAAACAAATTTGTCAATGGAGTTTTTTTTTTGGTACCAGGGATTGATTGAACCTAGGGGTGCTTAATCACTGAGCCACATCCCCAGCCTTTTTATATTTTTTATTTTAAGAAAGCTTTTCACTAAGTTGCTTAGGGCCTTGCTAAGTTGCTGAGGCTGGCTTTGAACTTGAGATCCTCCTGCCTCAGCCTCACAAGCTGCTGGGTTTACAGGTGTGCACCATTGCTCTTGGCATCAATGGAGATTTTGATTGTAGCCTGCAGGGATATAGAGCAACTCATTGTAGCAATATATTGGTATTAGTGAGTAATATTCATTTATTCACTCCACACCTGTGTTTTCAAATCTATGTCGGGTCCTGACTAGACCCTTAAACAAGATATTTGTATGTAACTCCTTAGTCCAAAAGTCACTGTCAAATAGACACTTGATGAAAATGATCATTAAGCATTTAATTCAAAACCTAGGAATAAAATATTTTAAATGTAGGAAGATTCTAGAGATTTGTAGAACTTCTATATTTGCAAATTTTGAGAATTTGTATATTCTCTCATGAAATTATATGCATTGAATTTATTTGCAAGATTAAAGCTATTTACTATATATATATTTAAATTTAGCAGTTCCTATCATATTATCATAGGAAAACAACCTAAACTTAAAATAGTTAACGAACATTATTTGCAAATTATTATCAGTTCCCAACCTAAGGGTATGGGAGTTTATTTTAGGGTTTTCTTATTTAACTCCAAATCTATCCTAATGGGATAGATCTTTCAGATAATTTTAAAGTAGGTATTAGCTATTTATTCAATATTTAAGGTTGGATTTTAAGCACCAGTTCCATTTGTGGTGAGATTTAAAATGTTCAAGATCATTTTGGTATGAAATGTTTGTTGATTAAAAATAAAAACTATTACGAAGGCTTGATTGTGTTTTGCTCAGCCGAAGAGCTTTCACTGTAACTTCTCTTTATCAAAGTCAGTCTGACATCTGAGCTGACATTTGTACAGAAGGTGACAAAATTCACTGGTGGCAGATTTGTTATTCTAGAAATACTTACAGTATCCTGAAAGCTCATTAACTGATAGTTTAATGAACTACTTGAAAATCATAATGGAAATGGCATACATCTACATATTTGCAAGGATTTAAGAAATCCTTTGACAAATAATCCCAAGGTATAGATCACTCTCTAAAATTAGCCAATGACTGTCCAGTTTGGAATTTCATTTTCCAGAAATAACAAGTGGCAAAGTGTATACAGAGCAGGCTGCAGGTCCTTCTTTCTTCTCTAACTGAAGACTGAAAATGGCCAATCTCAATGGACCCCAAACCTGAGTGCCTCATCAATGAAACTCCTTGGAGAATAGAATGAAGTTGCTTTTTGACTTCATCCTTTCTATTGCTTTAGCCCACAGTTTCCTCCTTTGACATCCAGAGTTCCAGAGGAAAGACTGGAAGCTCCCCAGTCAGAGCGTTGTGTGTATACATAAAACCAATTTTCTTTGCCAGGTGGTCACATTAGAAGAGTCGTTGAGTGTTTAGGTGGGGGAAATATTTAGCTGGGGGAAAGTCATCAAGGTGCTAAGTTGGGCAGTACCCTGGGAATTGCAAAATACCATTTTAACTCAAACTTTATAGAGATATGAACAGCATTGTTGACCCAAAGCCAACTTGAGTGTCACTCTGTCCCTTGGTCAAGCAGCACTTGCCACAGTATTTAGTGTCATATTGGTCTCCTTGTGCTGAGAAGAGCTACTGAAAAGCCTTCAGCACATGAAAATATGGAGCAAGAGGGAGCTTCCTGGTGGAATATGAAATGACCTAAACCAATCCAATCCAAGAACATGCTAATCAACCTGTTCTACCCTGTCATTTATCAAAATGGGGACTGTTGAAGATTAGGGGTGGCCAGGAGATTTCTTTTGACAATCCATCTCTGATCAAATAGTCCTCCTTGTTTAGAGCCCTGTGGGGAGACAGCTGCCCGAAGTGGCTTCTGGGCTGGCAGGAAACAGTTTGTGGTAGCAATGCCTTCTGTGGGTGGGGGAGAGGGTTATGCAACTACACCTGCTGTGCAGCTGCGACTGTAGCTAGACTAACCCTCTTCAACTCACATCTGAGAGAAGCAAATGCCTCAGCTTCCTCTCTTTGTATGTACTTCTTTAAAATTATCCCTAGCATGAAGGATATGCTTGTCAGAATTCCATTCTTTCAGAAAAAAATGATGAAGCTACAATTTATCTATTGCATCACACAGTAATTGTCTTCTATCTAATTAACCAACACTGAGTACCTACTATTTGCCCCATGACTCATCCTGCTTCAAGAGTGGGACTAGAAATAAATATGGATCAGAGACAGTCCTCATCAGGGGACTGGCAACCTAATAGAGGAAACACAGATCCAATCATTATTTTGATAAATCTTATAGTTAGCAATTTGAACCAAGTAATCCTGATTGATTATTCATATTGTGTGGGATTTTTAAGGAGGAGTCTATTGAAGAAGTGCCATTTGATCCGAATCTTGAAGGATGAGTTGAAATTTTGCTTAGAAAGGAGAGTGAGCAAGGTGAAGAAAATGAATAATGTATTGAGGCAAGGGGCCCCACACCTGTTACTGCAGCTCTTTTGGGGCCTAAAGCAGGAAGATGGCAAGTTCAAAGCCAGACTGGGAAACTTAGTGAGACCCAGTCTCAAAATAAAAAAACAACAACAATAAAAATGAATGATTTTGCTTTAGAAACTCTATTAGTTTTCCATTGCTATAACAAAAACTAAGGCTGGATGTTTTGTAAAAGAAAGAGATTTATTTAGCTCACAGTTTTG
Source organism: Marmota marmota marmota (assembly GCF_001458135.2). Classification (NCBI taxonomy): domain Eukaryota; kingdom Metazoa; phylum Chordata; class Mammalia; order Rodentia; family Sciuridae; genus Marmota; species Marmota marmota. Next base: position 46,205,234 of record NW_025999990.1, on the reverse strand, counting down.
GAGGCTGAATCCAAACAACAAGTTGCCAGTTCTGGTGAGTGTCCTTCTTAGCTCTGTCATAACATAGCAAATGGCATCATGGTGAGAGTTAATGCAAGAAGTGAAAATCACAGAGTGGCAAAGGCTAAGGAGGGACCGGGCTTGCTCTTTTATAACAATTCACTCTCGTGGAACTAACCAGGATCGTCAGAAATACTTTAACAATGCTAAGGGTAATGACCCAAATGACTTTGCACCCAATCACTTTTAAGAGGTTCCACTCATAATACCACCACATTGAGGACCAAGCTTCTGACACATTCCCTGGGGGACAAACCCATCCAAAAACCACAGTGAGGGCACAGGGTGTGTGTGAGTGTGTGTGTGTGTGTGCGCACATACACACAAAAGAGAAAGAGAGAGAGAGAGGAGTTAGGGAGAGGAAAGAACTGGCTAACGCTGATATTCTTTCTGTCTCTTTCCACCACTTTCCCTGCTCCTAAATATCCTTATAATCATTTCCAAAAGTATGCAGTTCCATAGAGAATAATTGGAAAATGCAGAAATCCATAGGGTCAGGAGCCAGATTGTCTGGGTTTAAATCCCAGCTCTGCTCTTCCTAGCTGTGCAGTGTGGGGCAAGTTCCTTAATTTCTCGATGCCTTGGTTTCTTCTTCTGTCAACCAAAGGAAGCATTACCTCATATGGTAGTTGCAAGGACTGAACTTACGGATTCTGCCTAGGCATAGAGCACTTGGTGAATACTCTATCATTTGTGGTTATTAGTATTACTTGTACACGTGAATTGGGGTGTCTCAAAGGAAAACCCAGCTCCTCTTTTGGGAAGAATTGGTTTAAGGAGATAAGCATAACCACTGGCTCCTGAGAACATGAGGACATGGAAAGAATCCAGTTGCTACTTACAGATGTGTGTGACCCAACCCACCCTCTGGGGACTGAGAGGCTTAACCACCCATGGAACAGTCAGAAAAAGAGAAGCTTTTAGCTTTTGAGAGGAGTTTCCTTTTCTACTTTATAAGTTTTTCCGAAGTAAGAACCATGTTTGTTTATGACATAGAATAAACCACTTAAATATAATGATCTTTCAGTAATAATGACGTTGTTTTGAATAATGACATGCAAGAATGTTAGCAAGAAGAACATTTTACTTTCATCTCACACAGTGAGCCAAACATGAAACCTCCATTGTTATGTCAACAATGGTCAATTTTTAGCTTTTTTTTTATTGACACATACACAACAAAGTGTATGTTACATATAAATATAGAGTTTTGGTGAATTTTAGACTGTGTACACCTCTAACAAGAAACCTGTGTAACAGCACCCAAATCAAGAAACCAGACATTATCAGTACCCAAGATGCTTTTTTTACACCCCACCCTTCACTCCAGGAAATAACTATCCTGACCTTCAGCTGCATTATCTGGTCTTTTTGGTTTTGCACTTATTACACTCTGTGCTCTTTTGTAATCGGGTTTTTCCATTAACAAGAGGTACATAAGATTCATCCATATTGTTCTGAATAGTTCATGTTTTTCAAGTAAATTTTATGGAAGAAGGGAAAGTACTTCAGCAAGAAATTTCACTGTATTGCAAGTGCATTTTCTTTAAGCTCATATAATTTATATTTATTAGATAGATGCCGCTGCTATCCTCGGGGCCTTATTTATAGAAGGTGTCCCCGCAAGAAGAAGAATTGGATGTGTGTGTTTAATCATGAAGTTATTTGCACGTCAGTAGATTCATTTCATTTCCATCATCTTACAGGTATAAAAATCAGGTGCCAATAAATGTCCATGCAAACCCTGGAAAGTATATTATTGAAAGTCGATATGGAATGCACACTCTGGAGATCAACACGTAAGAGAACACCAATGTTTGTGTGTGTCATCCAACAATCGTTCGGGGAAGTTTGTCACCACCCAGTTAACAGTCGCTCTCTGCTTCTCCTCCCAGGGCAGCCTGATGACAATAGGAAGCTTCTTACACACCCACAAGTGATCCTTATGACTAATCCTTACCATGCCCACACTGCCTCCCAGTGTGATTTTATATTTGAGTTTAGTCAAAGATGAGGAGAAAAATTAATTCATATCTTTTTATTCATATTTTCATTACTGGACAAATTTCCATAGACATCAGCAAGAAAATATGTTGTATAAATAGTCATTTCTATCCAGTTATCCTTTCAGAGTCCTAAATCAACATCATCGTCATACTCTTTTGATTTTAATCAATAAAAGGCCATAGAGATTGGGGTAGGTGGCATTGAAAGGTTGGACTTGGAGATAAGGTTCTGTCTTTCCTTCAGCTCACCAGGAGCTGTGGAAAACCATGTGCCTTGTCAATCTATGTATGCAAAGCGATGAGACATTGGGATGTTTGAGGGTAAAGCAAAAATCTAAAGCAAAATCTGAGCATGGATCCCACACCAAAATTTCCAAGTCCTCAAAGGTTTATCAAGTCTCCCCAAATGGTTTTGCAACCCACACCAAATTTTATGGATTAAAATAAAATTAAACAAGCTCCAACCCTTTTCAGTTCAGATAAAACCTTGGGGTACTGAGATGTCCAAGCGAAATTTCCATCATTCCATTCTCAAGAGATTTGTATTCTTCTCCCCAGATCAGAGGTGTTGGCCCAAGTGACACCTGGCTTCAAACAGAACCCAGGGGCTTGTGTTGTTCACCAAACGCTGGCCCTGATCTAAGTCACACCACTTCTGCCAGAGGGTGGTTCTACTGATGCAGCCATGAACAATGTGGCTGCTTTCAAAATTAAAAAACTATGAGTCAGACTACTGTATTTGCCTTCCTGGGTTCTGTTGCTGTCTGTAAAATTTCTATAAGAAGAAGTAAGTTTATACAAATGAAACCAAACCTTGAGGAACAACGGAGAACATGGGGAACTGGAGGGATGAGATACAAAACAGCCTACTTTGAAATCTTAGCCGGTTCCTCTCTCTCTGTGAGATCCCTCTCTCCCTAATTCCATTTTTATAAAACATTCCAATGGGCATTTCTTGGGTTAGGCGGTAGGCTGAAATTCCAAGTGCATCTGAATGGTAGTAAAATTGGAGCATAAACACTCACTGGTGTTTTGAAACTAGAACATAGAACCATATGTGAAACCAACCTCGCTCAGGTTTACAGCTCAGGGAGACTGTGGGAATCTCTAAGGAGGGGCTGCTTCTTTCTCTTCCCTGGGCCTCCAGACTGAAACCCACCACAAAAGACTGGGCAGCAGGGCAGCCAGACCCTCTAGTGCGTCTCCAGGTAGTTACCTGCCACAAAGCACGTGGCTGGACATTTTCTGCTCCCAAAACAGCTTTAGATAAGTTTACCATAGTGTTGTTCCCACTGAGCTGCTGGCATGGAACTGCAGTAGGTCCCTTGCTCTGTATGAAATCCCACAGGTAATCAGACCAGAGACAGTAGCTTCATGGAGAGCCCCCAAGAGCCACATGTTGGCCACTGAGTGGCAGTGTGCTGTGTGTGCAAAGAGTGCCCCAATAGAAGAGCCACTAATTACCCAGGTCTGTCACTGTGATGGCCATTTGTTTCTATATGTTCTTTCAGATGTGATTTTGAAGACACGGCTCAGTACCGGGCCTCAGCGATGAACGTTAAAGGAGAGCTTTCAGCATATGCGTCAGTTGTGGTAAAGAGTAGGTTTGCTGCATTTGTTTTATTCAAAGTGTTTTTTTTTTCTTTTAACAAAATTTCTTCTGATTGTTTAAAAAAAAATCAGTAAGTTGATCATGAATCAGTTCACATGTATTTCTCTTTTCTAGGATATAAAGGAGAGTTTGATGAGACTCGCTTCCATGCTGGGGCTTCTACCATGCCCCTCAGCTGTAAGTTGAATAATATATTTGTTAAATGTCATCTTTATGTAAAATACAGCATAATAAGCTATTCTATAATGCTGAATTAAGTGATACTATATGTAATATAATATATGCGAGGATGGATGTATTAAGTTTTGTGGGTATTTTGTTTTTGCTTGTTTTAGATTCTCTGGTTACTGTTTTCTTTTGGGGTCAAATTACTTGGAAAGCCAGATATGATAGGCTAAGAATGGCAAGACTTAAATGATTTTAAGTCTTCTTGTGTTAAAACTGAGAAAGACATTGTGCAAACCTGAGCAGAGTGATGTAACTAAACACGCTAAGTGTGTGCACACACTCCCCCACATGCCCCCTACTCTATATCACAACATTCCACTCATCCTTAAAAATTCAGGTCAGCATCACCCCCTTGAGGAACCATGTTTGACCTCCACTCTATCCCTTTGTCCCATCCAGTCAGAAGTAGGTGTCCTCAGTGAGGCCATGGCTCCTCCTCTGAGAGTCTGTGACATGGGATACTGTTAACTCTTAAGTTATCTCTCCTACCGGTCCTTGAGCCACTTGAAGGCAAGGCTGAACCCTTTATCTCTGAACTCCATTGCCTGGCACAGCATAGATATTTGATAATGAATCAATCAATAAATACATCTATTTATAAAGTACAATTTTAAATCCAGTCTAAATGTGGTTAAACAATAAACTATTCAAAATATTTTGGTCAGTGGTAATTTGAAAATTTGTGAACTTCAATCATTTTATCTATATGAGAACTTATTCATATTTTAAAATTAAACTCCTTATGGTTGTTGAAATCCTTATATGCTTACAATGCTCAGGCTGAAAAAAGGTAGTCAAACCTGAACGTGTTTCCACACATTAAACAATGCATGGTGATTTTGAAAATGATTGATGAAGGTCTTTTCTCAGAGGTCAGTCTTTCACCTAAATGGTTAGTTATGTATATCTGTAGACGCCTACTTCACTGGCTTCATGGAATGGCCCTTATTTTAATATTCCAAGTTATAATCATTAGTATCAGTTCCGTGTGTGGTTGGGGATGATGGGTAGAAGTGAGGAAGGAGCCCATCTCAAATCATGCCCTTTTTCCATCACTTGATTTAAATTGAGATAGAATAGCTGGAAATGTGAATCTACGACTTACCTCTCAACAATCCCAAGACTGGCCTGTTGATCATTCCACCATCATCTGAATATATCCTGCTCATTTCCATCACCATCTCATACATAGTTCACGGTTCTACATTTTCTTTCCTGTCAAGCCAGATTCTTAAAGCCCAGCTTACCCTACTTCTCTTCCTGATCAACTTTATCGAGCCTCTTCTGACTGGCCTCTGACTTAGAAATTGGTCCTAACAGAAGATAAAGGGCTCGTACTTTCAATTGATGTTTATTGAGTACCTGCTATGTGATTAGGTACTGGTTTAAATGCTTGGAATATGCTGCTAAATATCATAGACACAGCTCCCTGCCCTTGGTTTTGTTCTAATGGTTAACATGTATTAATTGGTTGTTCTAAACACTGTTCTAAGATATTTTTATATGTACTGATGCACTTAAAGCTCATCAAAAGCTTACAAAGTAGGTGCATTTTTATCTATGCTATCCAGATGAGTAAAGAGATTGGAGTTTAAATCATGGAACAAGACCACACACAGTGGTAGAAAAAGAACTTGTAGCCTGTCTTTTTAATTCTAAACTGTATTTTAAGCCAGGGTTTGGCAAACATTTCTGTAAAGGACTAGATTGTAAATATTTTAGGCTTTCTGGGCCATATGGTGTCTGTTGCAACAACTCAGCTCTGCCACTGAACATGAAAGCAGCCATAAACAGTAGGGAAATGAAGGAGTGTGGCTGAGTTCCAGTAAACACTTAGCCATGAACATTGAGTTTGAATTTCCTATGGCTTCTCAATTTCCTGTGGCTTCTCAGTCATAAAATATTCTTTTACTTTTTATGTTTTCTCAACCATCAAAAAAAATTTTTTAAAAATTCCTAAGGGTACTAAACAGGAGGAAGTCCATATGTGGCCCACAGATTTCCCAACCCTACCCTAAACCGTTTTTTGCCATAATGGAAAGTACACAGGACAAAGGGTTGAGGGAGTGACTAAGGAAAGATATTTTATCTTCTGGTTGGTAAAGCTGGCTTCCTGCTGAACCCCAAGGCCACCCCAGACAGTCTAATCTCCGGTCTAGAAAGAAGGAGACTGCTTGCCGGAGCTTTTAGGTCACTGTAGAGCCTCCTTATTGGTTTCAAAACCTCAGGCAGCACTGGAACCAGCCCAGCCCTCCAAGGCTGAGCAAGAGTTAGTCAAATCTACTCTCTTCTTGGTTCTCAGTGGAACATCATCACTTAGAAATGAGGCAGATGGGAGACGCTCTTAGGAGAAAAGTTATTTCACCAATGGTTAGTGGTTTTGTGGGGACACACCAGTTCAAGGCAGTGCATTATATTGGTAGAGAGCAAAGCTTCTGGGAACATCCTGCCAGTACAGTGAATCTGGCTATGTGGGTAAATGTGGGCAGTTATTTAATCCCTCTAGGGTTCCCTTTCCTCTACTATAAAATAGAGATAATAAGAGTCCTTACCTGAGAAGATTATTATGGGGCTTAACTGCGTTGATCGCTATTAAATATTTGGAACAATACTTGGCAAAATTGAACCCAGTGCTAGGTTGCATTTTCAAAGGGAAGTTAGGAAAAGAAATGAAACATGAAGAGAAAGGGACTAAGTTTGAGAGTTGGGTTTGAATTTTAATTTCACCCATGTTTCCTATGAAATCACTAAGTCATCACTTCTTTCCTGCCCCCTTTCCTTTGAGGAAAGAGAAACTAAAATTGAGGAGACTTGATGATACAGGCATTTATCCAATCTATACATTGAGAATAATCTTTTTTAAGCTATATATTTTAAATTTTAGTTTTCTTCCAATTACATTTTTAAATACTTAAAAATTTTAGGTCATTAAAGAACCAGCTGCAGTGGCACACGCCTATAATTCCAGCCACTTGGGAGGCAGAGGCAGGAGAATCACAAGTTCAAAGCCAGCCTCAGCAAATTAGCAAGTCACTAAGCAACTCAGTGAGATCCTTTCTCTAAATAAAGTACAAAAATGAGTTGGGGATGTGGCTTAGTGGTTAAGTGCCACTGATTTCAATCCTTGGTACAAAAAAAAAAAAAATCAGGTCACTAAAGAAAAGAAAAGGAAGTAAATTACTGAAAAACTGTTTTTATGAGTAACTTATGTGGTTATTTGGTCCCAAGAGTACAGCAGTATAGTATAACTCAAAATCTAAAATTAAAAAGTGCATATGTTGCAGCTAGCCTGCACTATATTAAGTCTAGGCTAAATGTGATATGAGTTTGCATTCAAGACATTAAACCTGACCTTTTAAATTCTGTTCATCACAATAATGAAACTAAGTATTTAGTTTCTATGATCAATGAAGCAAGAGTTCCCATGTCAATTTGGTATGTGTATGTTCTACCTACTTCTTATATGAAATTAAATTTTTGCCCAGATAAATCATTTGATCAGTCTTTATTTCAACTTTTTTTTTTGCCTGTTTTTATGCAAATGCTTGTGTATCTTGGATTTAAAAAAAAAGAAGAAGAAGAAGAGAGAAATTACTGATATTTGTTTTTGTTGTGTTCAGTTGCTGTAACCCCTTACGGTTATGCATCCAAGTTTGAGATCCACTTTGATGACAAATTCGATGTGTCTTTTGGGAGAGAGGGAGAGACAATGAGTCTGGGCTGTCGGGTAGTCATCACTCCTGAAATTAAACATTTCCAGCCAGAGGTCCAGTGGTACAGAAATGGTGAGTCTTCATAACAAATTCTCACTTCGGTTCTTACCCACAAAAGGTTGCAGACCATATTGCAGATCTGCTTATCAGGGAGAGAACAACCTGCTGTATGTTTAAAATGTTTTTACATAGACATAAAAGCAGCAACACTTTTATAATATATTTGTGATTAAAAAAAAAAAAACTCACTGGGTACAGTGGTGCACGCCTCTAATCCCAGCAACTCAGGAAGCTAAGGCAGGAGGATCGTGAGTTCAAAGCCAGCCTCAGTAACTTAGCAAGGCCCTAAACAACTTAGCAAGATCCTGTCTCAAAAATTAAAAATAAAAAAGGGCTGGGGGTATGTTTCAGTAGATAAGCAACCTTAAGTTCAATCCCTGGTACTAAAAAATAAAAATCTCTATGGTATAAGTGATAGGTTTGTGAGGAAGGGTATTTTACCAAATGAAAGAATTTTTTTTTAAAAAAGCATATTTAATTTAAAATTAATTTTATGACATAGAAATTTCTGGAAATATATATATGTATATATATATGTATATATATATGTATATATGTATCCTATGAAACAATAAATTTATGATGTTATTAAGTATCAGAGTCAATTAAGAGGAAATTCAGACCTTAGCACTTCTGTTTTAATGTATTAAAGGCTCTTTATAAGTACATTCTACACATAAAATATGCAACCTACATTGACATCTCTTTAAGGACATAAAAGTAGATAAAATGATCTTCCATTTTATGGTATATTAAAATCAATGCTGGTAGAACAGAAAAAAAACTGTTCCACTGTCCTTTCCTCTAACTCTGGCTTTAAGATACTTTATTTAGCTTTAATTTATTTTAAAGAGTTCTAGAGCCATGATACTTTAGTGTGAGTAAGAAATAAGGTTTTTATTTCCCCTTTTAAATCCTGTCTGGTTAAAGTCTAAATAAAGAGAAGGAAAGGGGAGGGGAGGGGAGGAGAGGGGAGGGGAGGGA